>NC_081330.1:71076934-71676934 GCF_026419965.1 Kogia breviceps | reverse complement strand
ACCAAACCCTTTCCAGCATTTATTGTTTGTAGATTTTTTGATCATAGCCATTCTGACCGGTGTGAGGTGATATCTCATTGTAGTTCTGATTTGCATTTCTCTAATAATTAGTGATGCTGAATACCTTTTCATGTGCCACTTGGCCATCTGTATGTCTTCCTTGGTGAAATGTCTATTTAGGTGTTCTGCCCATTTAAAAATTGGATTGCTTGTTTTTTTTTGATATTGAGCTCCATGGGCTGTTTGTATATTTTGGAGATTAATCCTTTGTCTGCTGTTTCATTTGCAAATATTTTCTCCCATTCTGAGGTTGTCTTTTTGTCTTGTTTATGGTTTCCTTCACTGTGCAAAAGCTTTTAAGTTTAATTAAGTCCTATTTGTTTATTTTTGTTTTCATTTCCATTACTCTAGGAGGTGGGTCAAAAAAGATCCTGTTGTGGTTTATGTCAAAGAGTGTTTTTCCTATGTTTTCCTCTAAGAGTTTTATAGTGTCTGGTCTTACATTTTGGTCTTTAATCCATTTGGAGTTTATTTTTGTGTATGGTGTTAGGTAGTGTTCTAATTTCACTCTTTTACATGTAGCTGTCCAGTTTTCCCAGCCCCACTTATTGAAGAGGCTGTTCTTTCTCCATTGTATGTTCTTGCATCCCTTGTCATAAATTAGGTGACCATTTGCACGTGGGTTTATCTCTGGGCTTTCTATCCTGTACCATTGATCTATATTTCTGTTTCTGTGCCAGTACCATACTGTTTTGATCACTGTAGCTTTGTGGTATAGTTTGAATGCGGGGAGCCTGATTCCTCCAACTCCGTTTATCTTTCTCAAGATTGCTTTGGCTATTCAGGGTCTTTTGTTTTTCAATAAGAAATGTAAAATTTTTTGTTCTAATTCTGTGGAGAATGCTACTGGTAGTCTCCATGTATTTGTTTTTTACAGTTTTTTTTCCTGTCATTGATTTCCAGTCTCATAGCGTTGTAGTCAGAAAAGATGCTTGATACGATTTCAATATTCTTAAATTTTCCGAGTCTTGATTTGTGACCCAAGATGTGATCTATCCTGGAGAATATTCCATATGCACTTGAGAAGAAAGCGTATTCTGCCACTTTTCGGTGGAATGTTCTATAAATATCAATTAAATCTATCTGCTCTATTGTGTCATTTAAAGCTTGTGTTTTCTTATTTATTTTCTGTTTGGATGATCTGTCCATGGTGTAAGTGGTGTGTTAAAGTCCCCTACTATTATTGTGTTACTGTCGATTTCTCCTTTCATGGTTGTTAGAATTTGCCTTACGTATTGTGGTGCTCCTATGTTGGATGCATAAACATTTATAATTGTTATGTCTTCTTGGATTGATTCTTTGATCATTATGTAGTGTCCTTCTTTGTCTCTTGTAGTAGTCTTTATTTTAAAGTCTATTTTATCATATACGAGTATTGCTATTCCAGCTTTGTTTTGATTTCCCTTTGCATGGAATATCTTTTTCCATCCCTTCACCTTCACTCTGTATGTATCCCTAGGTCTGAAGTGGGTCTCTTGTAGAGTCTTGTTTTTGTATCCATTCAGCCAGTCTGTGTCTTTTGGTTGGGACACTTAATACATTTACACTCAAGGTTTGTTTTTGTGCGTCTTTTTCTTCTCTTGTGTTTCCCACCAGAGAAGTTTCTTTAGCATTTGTTGTAAAGCTGGTTTGGTGGTGCTGAATTCTCTTAGCTTTTGCTTACCTGAAAAGCTTTTGATTTCTCTGTCGAATCTGAATGAGATCTTTGTTGAGTAGAGTAATCTTGGTTGTAGGTTTTTCTCTTTCATCACTTTAAGTATATCCTGCCTCTCCCTTCTGGCCTGCAGAGTTTCTGCTGAAAAATCACCTGGTAACTTTATGGGGATTCCTTTGTATGTGATTTTTCACTTTTCCCTTGCTGCTTTTAATATTTTTTCTTTGAATTTAATTTTTGTTAGTTTGATTAATATGTGTCTTTGTTTATCCTGTATGGTACTCTCTGTGCTTCATGAATTTGGGTGACCATTTCCCTTCCCATGTTAGGGAAGTTTTTGACTCTAATCTTTTCAAATATTTTCTCAGAGCCTTTCTTTTTCTCTTCTTCTCCTGGGAGCCCTATAATTTGAATGTTGGTGCGTTTAGTGTTATCCCAGGGTTCTCTGAGATTTTCTTCAATTCTTTTCATTCTTTTTTTCTTTATTCTGTTCCTTAGCAGTTATTTCTACCATTTTGTCTTCCAGCTCACTTATTTGTTCTTCTGCCTCAGTTATTCTGTTATTGATTCCTTCTAGTGTATTTTTCATTTCAGTTATTGTGTTGTTCATCTCTGTTTGTTTTTTAGTTCTTCTAGATCTTTGTTAAACTTTTCTTGTATTTGCTCAATCCATGCCTCCATTCTATTTCTGAGATTCTGGATCATCTTTAACTATCATTATTCTGAATTCTTTTTTGGGTAGATTGCCTATTTCCTCTTCATTTATTTGGTCTTGTAGGTTTTTACCTTGCTCCTTCATCTGTGACATATTTTTTTGCCATCTCATTTTTTTTATGAGTGGGATTGTGTTCCTGTCGTACTGGTTGTTTGGCCTGAGGCTTCCAACACTGGAGTTTGTAGGCTGTCGGGTAGAGCTGGGTCTTGGTGCTAAGATGAGGATTTCTGTGAGACCTCACTCCCATGAATATTCTCAGGGAGTGAGGTTCTTTGTTAGTCCAGTGCTTCCAACATGAAGCTCCCACTGCAGGAGCTTCAGCTGGACCCACAGCTCATGAATCAAGATCCCACACGCTGTGTGGGGTGGCAAAAAAGAAAGAGAGAACAATAGCAAAATAAAAAATAAAATTAGACTAGGAAACTAACAGATATGTTAGAAAGAATATAAAAATAAAAATATAGATGAATCAACAAACAGAGGTACAACAGTACCACAATAGTAAAAAAGAGGAGGGAAAAGAGAAAAAAAAGAAAAGAAAAAGAAAGAAAAAAATGGGGAAACGGCCTTGGCTGTGTAGGATGGGGTCTAAGCAAGGGTGAGGTTTGGATGGTGGGTGGGGCCTATACTTAGGACCCACAGGTCTGGAAAAGGGCCTGGGGGCTGTGGGGGGCTGGGGCTTAGGCTCAAGGAACAGAAGGCACCCAGGCGTGTCCCCTACCACAGTGTCAGAGGGTGGGGGACCTCACCTGGGAGCTCAGCATGTTCCCTGGGCCAGAGTGGGTGGGGCAAATGCCCTCTGCTCCTCTCCCACTCCTCCTGGAGGACCCCTCCTCCTGCCTCTCCTGAACTCCCCTTGGCCTCCTTCCTATGCCTCCAGGACCCATGTGACCAGGGGGAGGGGGGCCCTTGGAGGGCAGGGGACCTGCCTGGGAGCTCAGCAGGCTCCTTGGGCAGGGTGATTGCCCTCTGCTCCTCTTCCACTCCTCCCAGAGAGTCCCTCCCACCTGCCTCTCCTGATCTCCCCAGCCTCAGGGGCACCAATCCTGTCTGGCCTCCACTTCTCCCCCCCCTGTACCCCCACGTCCTACTAGTTCACTTTGGGGTTGCTCCTGTCTCCTTGGTCATCAGGGTCCCCCACCAGTGGCCAGCAGGTACTCTAGTTGTCTAACACAACATTGTTAATCAACTATACTCCAATATGAATAGTTTCTTAAAAACTATAATATAATTTGTTAATGGATACACAATATAAAAAGAGTTAAATCGTGATATCAAAAATATTAAAGAGGTGATAAAAGGGTTCAACCTTTGTCAGCAAAGATAACTGGCTATTAGCATAAAATGGGCTGCTTTATGTATGAGACGTTTTATGTAAGCATCATGGTAACCACAAAGCAAAAATCTAGAGTAGGTTCACAAAACATTTAAAAAGGGGAAAATAGAGCATAACATCACAGGAAATTACCATTTATAAAAGTAGGCAGGACTTCTCTGGTGGCGCAGCGGTTGGGAGTCCGCCTGCCGATGCCGGGGACACGGGTTCGTGCCCCGGTCCGGGAGGATCCCACATGCCGCGGAGTGGCTGGGCCTGTGAGCCATGGCCGCTGAGCCTGTGTGTCCAGAGCCTGTGCTCCGCAACAGGAGAGGCCACAATAGTGAGAGGCCCACATACCCCCCCACACACACATAAAAGTAGGCAGAAACAGAGGGAAAAGGAAACAAAGGAAATACTAAATAACCAGAAAACAACCATTAAGATGGCATAGGTAAGTCCCTAAGTATCAGTAATTGAATGGATTGAAATCAACAATCAAAAGGGCCAGAATTGTCTGGATGGATAAAAACAAACAAAACTCAGCTATATGCTGCCTACAAGAGACTCACTTCAGCTTTAAGGACACACACAGACTCAAAATGAAGGGCTTGAAAAAGATATTCCATGCAAGTGGAAACCAAAAGAAAGTGAGAGTAGCTATACTTAGACAAAATAGACCTTAAACCAGAAATGGTATGAGAGAAAAAGAAGGTCATTAAATAATGATAAAAGGGGTCAATTCATCAAGATGATATGATAATTGTAGATGCATATGCATACACCATTGGAATACCTAAATATATTGAGCCAATTCTAACACATATGAAGGGACAAATAAGCAACAATACAATAATAGTATGGGACTTCAGTACCCCACTTTCAGCAATGGATAGATCATAGAGACCCACAATCAATAAAGAAACGTTGAAATTGAACCATACTCTAGACCAGATGAACCTAACAGACATATTTAGAACATTCCACCTAACAGCAGCAGAATACACATTCTTCTCAAGTGGACACAGAACATTTTCCAGGATAGTTGATATGATAGCCCCAAAACGAGTCTTAGCAAACTTAAGAAGATTTAAATCATACTAAGTACCTTATCCAACCATAATGTTATGAAAATAGAAATCAGCAAGAAGAGAGCTGAAAAATCTACAGATATGTGGAAATGAAACAACACACTTCTAAACAATGGATGGGTCAAAGAATAAATCAAAAGGGAAATTTAAAAATATCTTGAAACAAATGAAAATGAACTATGGGATGCTACAAAAGCAATTCTGAGAGGGAATTTTATAGTGATAGATGCATATATTAAGAAATTAGAACAATCTCCAAAAAAATCTAACATTACACCTCAAGTAACTAGAAAAAGGAGAACAAATTAAGCCCAAAATTAGCAGAAGGAAGGGAATAATAAAGATCAGAGACGGGGAGCGAGAAGATGGCGGAAGAGTAAGACGCGGGGATCACCTTCCTCCTCACAGATACATCAGAAATACATCTACACGTGGAACTTCTCCTATAGAACACCCACCGAACGCTGGCAGAAGACCTCAGACCTCCCCAAAGGCAAGAAACTCCCCATGTACCTGGGTAGGGCAAAAGAAAAAAGAATAAACAGAGACAAAAGAATAGGGACGGGACCTGCACCAGTGGGAGGGAGTCGTGAAGGAGGAAAGGTTCCCACACACTAGGAGCCCCTTCGCGGGCGGAGACTGCGGGTGGTGGAGGGGGAAGCTTCGGAGCCGCGGAGGAGAGCGCAGCAACAGGGTGCGGAGGGCAAAGCAGAGAGATTCCGCAGAGGATCGGTGCCGACCAGCACTCACCAGCCCGAGAGGCTTGTCTGCTCACCCGCCGGGACGGGCGGGGCTGGTAACTGAGCCTCGGGCTTCAGTCGAATCCCAGGGAAAGGTCTGGAGTTGGCAGAGTGAAAACAGCCTGAAGGGGTTAGTGCACCACGGCTGGCCGGGAGGGAGTCCAGTTGAAGTCTGGAGCTGCCGAAGAGGCAAGAGACCTTTTCTTCCCTCTTTGCCTCCTGGTGCGCGAGGAGAGGGGTTTAAGCATGCCGCTTAAAGGAGCTCCAGAAATGGGCGCGGAGCTACCGAAGAGACAAGAGACTTTTTCTTGCCTCTTCGCTTCCTGGGGCGCGAGGAGAGGGGATTAAGGGCACCGCGTAAAGGAGCTCCAGAAACGGGCGTGAGCCGTGGCTGTTGGCACAGACAACAGAGACGGGTGTGGGACGCTAGGGTTGCTACTGCTGCCACCAAGAGGCCTGTGTGTGAGCACAGGTCACTCTCCATACACACACACACCCCGGGAGCCCATACAGCCCGCCACTGCCGGGGTCCCGAGATTCAGTGACAGCTTCCCCGGGAAAATGCACGGTGCGCCTCGGGCTGGTGCAGCATCACGCCGGCCTCTGACGTCGCAGGCTCGCCCCGCATCCGTGCCCCTGCCTCCCCCCCGGCCTGAGTGAGCCAGAGACCACAAATCAGCTACTTCTTTAACCCCGTCCTGTCTGAGTGAAGGGCAGACGTCCTTGTACGACCTACACGCAGAGGCGGGGCCAAGTCCACAGCTGAACCCCAGGAGCTGAGCGAACAAAGAGAGGGGGTGTCTCTCCCAGCAGCCTCAGAAGCAGCGGGTTAAAGCTCCACAGTCAACTTGAAGTGCCCTGCATCTGTGGAAAACCTGAATAGACAGCAAAATATCCCAAGTTGAGGAGGTGGACTTTGGGAGCAAGATATACTATTATTTTCCCCTTTTTTCTTTTTGTGAGTGTGTATGTGTGTGCTGCTGTGCGAGATTTTGTCTGTATAGCTTTGTTTTCAGCATTTGTCCTAGGGTTAGACCGACCCGTTTTTTTTGGGGGGGGGGTTCTTTAATAGAAAATTTTTTTCTTAAAAATTATTTTTTATTTTAATAACTATATTTTATCCTACTTTATTTTGTCTTCTCCCTTTATTTCTTCCTTTCTTCCCTCCTTTCTTTCCTACTTCCCTCCTTCCTTCCTCCCTTCCTTCCTCCCTTCCTTCCTTTCTTCCTTCCTTCCTTTCTTCCATCCTCCCTTCCTTTCTTCCTCCCTCCCTTCCTTTCTTCCTTCCTTCCTCCTTCCTTCCTTCCTTCCTTCCTTCCTTTCTTTCCTTTCTATTTTATTCTCCCTTTTATTTTGAGCCGTGTGGATTAAAGGCTCTTGGCACTCCAGCCAGATGTCAAGGCTGTGTCTCTGAGGTGGGAGAACCAACCTCAGGACACTGGTCCACAAGAGGCCTCCCAGCTCCATGTAATATCAAACGGCGAAAATCTCCCAGAGATCTCCATCTGAACACCAAGATGCAGCTTCACTCAAGGACCAGCAATGAACAGTGCTGGACACCCTATGCCCAACAAAGAGCAGGACAGGTCCACAGCCCCATCCATTAGCAGAGAGGCTGCCTAAAATCATAATAAGGCTACCAACATCCCGATACACACCACCAGACGTCGACCTGCCCACCAGAAAGACAAGATCCAGCCTCATCCACCAGGACAGAGGCACTAGTCTCCTCAACCAGGAAACCTGCTCAACCCAATAAACAAACCTGAGCCACTGAGGACAGCCACCAAAAACAGAGGGATCTACAAACCTGCAGCCTGCAAAAAGGAGACCCCAAACACAGTAAGATAAGCAAAATGAGAAGACAGAAAAGCACACAGCAGATGAAGGAGCAAGATAAAAACACACCAGACCTAACAAATGAAGAGGTAATAGCCAGTCTACCTGAATAAGAATTCAGAATAATGATAGTAAAGATGATTCAAAATCTTGGAAATAGAATAGACAAATTGCAAGAAACAGTTAACAAGGACCTAGAAGAAATAAAGAGGAAGCAAGTAACGATGAGCAACACGATAAATGAAATGAAAAATACTCTAGCTGGGATCAATAGCAGAATAACTGAGGCAGAAGGATGGATAAGCAACTTGGAAGATAAAATAGTGGAAATAACTACTGCAGAGCAGAAGAAAGAAAAAAGAATGAAAACAACTGAGGACAGTCTCAGAGACCTCTGGGACAACATTAAACGCACCAACATTTGAATTATAGGGGTCCCAGAAGAAGAAGAGAAAAAGAAAGGGACAGAGAAAATATTTGAAGAGATTATAGTTGAAAACTTCCCTAATATAGGAAAGGAAATAGTCAATCAAGTCTAGGAAGCACAGAGAGTCCCATACAGGATAAACCCAAGGATAAACACACCAAGACACATAATAATCAAACTGTCAAAAATTAAATACAAAGAAAACATATTAAAAGCAGCAAGGGAAAACCAACAAATAACACACAAGGGAATCCCCATAGGGTTAACATCTGATCTTTCAGCAGAAACTCTACAAGCCAGAAGGAGTGGCAGGACATATTTAAAGTGATGAAGGAAAAAAACCTACAACCAAGATTACTCTACCCAGCAAGGATCTCATTAAGATTTGATGGAGAAATTAAAACCTTTACAGACAAGCAAAAGCTGAGAGAGTTCAGCACCACCAAACCAGCTTTACAACAAATGCTAAAGGAACTTCTCTAAGCAAGAAACACAAGAGAAGGAAAAGACCTACAAGAACAAACTCGAAACAATTAAGTAAATGGTAATAGGAACACACATATCAATAATTACCTTAAATGTAAATGGATTAAATGCTCCCACCAAAAGACACAGACTGGCTGAATCGATACAAAAACAGGACCCATATATATGCTGTCTACAAGAGACCCACTTCAGACCTAGGGACACTTACAGACTGAAAGTAAGGGGATGGACAAAGATATTCCATGCAAATGGAAATCAGAAGAAAGCTGGAGTAGCAATTCTCATATCAGACAAAATAGACTTTAAAATAAAAACTATTACAAGAGACAAAGAAGGACACTACATAATGATCAAGGGATCGATCCATGAAGAAGATATAACAACTGTAAATATTTATGCACCCAACATAGGAGCACCTCAATACATAAGGCAAATACTAACAGCCATAATAGGGTAAATCGACAGTAACACAATCATAGTAGGGGACTTTAACACCCCACTGTCACCAATGGACAGATCATCCAAAATGAAAATAAATAAGGAAACACAAGCTTTAAATGATACATTACACAAGATGGATTTACTTGATATTTATAGGACATTCCACCCCAAAAAAACCAGAATACACATTCTCAAGTGCTCATGGAACATTCTCCAGGATAGATCATATCTTGGGTCACAAATCTAGCCTTGACAAATTTAAGAAAATTGAAATTGTATCAAGTATCTTTTCTGACCAAACACTATGAGAATAGATATCAACTACAGGAAAAGATCTGTAAAAAATACAAACACATGGAGGCTGAACAATACACTACTTAATAACGAAGTGATCACTGAAGAAATCAAAGAGGAAATCAAAAAGTACTTAGAAACAAATGACAATGGAGACACGACGACCCAAAACCTATGGGATACAGCAAAAGCAGTTCTAAGAGGGAAGTTTATAGCAATACAATCATACCTTAAGAAACAGGAAACATCTAGAATAAACAACCTAACTTTGCACCTAAAACATTTAGCGAAAGAAGAACAAAAAAATCCCAAATTTAGCAGAAGGAAAGAAATCATAAAGATCAGATCAGAAATAAATGAAAAAGAAATGAAGGAAACAATAGCAAAGATCAATAACAGTAAAAGCTGGTTCTTTGAGAAGATAAATAAAATTGATAAACCATTAGCCAGACTCATCAAGAAAAAAAGGGAGAAGATTCAAATTAATAGAATTAGAAATGAAAAAGGAGATGTAACAACTGACACTGCAGAAATACAAAAGATTATTAGAGATTACTACAAGCAACTCTATGCCAATAAAATGGACAACCTGGAAGAAATGGACAAATTCTTAGAAATACATAACCTTCTGAGACTGAACCAGGAAGAAATAGAAAATATGAACAGACCACTCACAAGCACTGAAATTGAAACTGTGATTCAAAATCTTCCAACAAACAAAAGCCCAGGACCAGATGGCTTCACAGGCGAATTCTATCAAACATTTAGAGAAGAGCTAACACCTATCCTTCTCAAACTCTTCCAAAAGATAGCAGAGGGAGGAACACTCCCAAACTCATTCTATGAGGCCACCATCACCCTGATACCAAAACCAGACAAATACGTCACAACGAAAGAAAACTACAGGCCAATATCACTGATGAACATAGATGCAAAAATCCTCAACAAAATACTAGCAAGCAGAATCCAACAGCACATTAAAAGGATCATACACCATGATCAAGTGGGGTTTATTCCAGGAATACAAGGATTCTTCAATATATGCAAATCAATCAACGTGATACTCCATATCAACAAACTGAAGGAGAAAAACCATATGATCATCTCAATAGATGCAGAGAAAGCTTTTGACAAAATTCAACACCCATTTATGATAAAAACCCTGCAGAAAGTAGGCATAGAGGGAACTTTCCTCAACATAGTAAAGGCCATATATGACAAACCCACAGCCAGCATTGTTCTCAATGGTGAAAAACTGAAACCATTTCCACTAAGATCAGGAACAAGACAAGGTTGCCCATTCTCACCACTCTTATTCAACATAGTTTTGGAAGTTCTAGCCACAGCAATCAGAGGAAAAAAAGAAATAAAAGGAATCCAAATCAGAAAAGAAGAAGTAAAGCTGTCACTGTTTGCAAATGACATGATACTATACATAGTGAATACTAAGGATGCTACCAGAAAACTACTAGAACTAATAAATGAATTTGGTAAAGTAGTGGGATACAAAATTAATGCACAGAAATCTCTGACATTCTTATACACTAATGATGAAAAATCTGAGAGTGAAATTAAGAAAACACTCCCATTTACCATTGCAACAAAAAGAATAAAATATCTAGGAATAAACCTACCTAAGGAGACAAAAGACTTGTATGCAGAAAATTATAAGACACTGATGAAAGAAATTAAAGATGATACAAATAGATGGAGAGATATACCATGTTCTTGGATTGGAAGAATCAACATTGTGAAAATGACTCTATTACCCAAAGCAATCTACAGATTCAATGCAATCCCTATCAAATTACCACTGGCATTTTTTACAGAACTAGAACAAAAAAATTCACAATTTGTATGGAAACACAAAAGACCCAGAATAGCCAAAGCAATTTGAGAACGAAAAATGGAGCTGGAGGAATCAGGCTCCCTGACTTCAGACTCTACTACAAGGCCACAGTAATCAAGACAGTATGGTACTGGCACAAAAACAGAAATATAGATCAATGGAACAGGATAGAAAGCCCAGAGATAAACCCACACACATATGGTCACCTTATCTTTGATAAAGGAAGGAAGGATATACAGTGGAGAAAAGACAGCCTCTTCAATAAGTGGTGCTCGGAAAACTGGACAGCTACCTGTAAAAGTATGAAATTAGAACACTCCCTAACACCACACACAAAAATAAACTCAAAATGGGTTAAAGACCTAAATGTAAGGCCAGACACTCTCAAACTCTTAGAGGAAAACATAGGCAGAACACTCTATGACATAAATCACAGCAAGATCCTTTTTGATCCATCTCCTAGAGACATGGAAATCAAAACAAAAATAAACAAATGGAATCTAATGAAACTTAAAAGCTTTTGCACAGCAAAGGATGCCATAAACAAGACCAAAAGACAACCCTCAGAATGGGAGAAAATATTTGGAAATGAAGCAACTGACAAAGGATTAATATCCAAAATTTATAAGCAACTCAGGCAGCTCAATAACAAAAAAAACAAACAACCCAATCCAAAAATGGGCAGAAGAACTAAATAGACATTTCTCCAAAGAAGATATACAGATTGCCAACAAACACATGAAAGAATGCTCAACATCATTAATCATTAGAGAAATGCAAATCAAAACTACAATGTGATATCATCTCACACCGGTCAGATTGGCCATCATGAAAAACTCTAGAAACAATAAATGCTGGAGAGGGTGTGGAGAAAAGGGAACACTCTTCCACTGCTGGTGGGAATGTAAATTGATACAGCCACTATGGAGAAGAGTATGGAGGTTCCTTAAAAAACTACAAATAGAACTACCATATGACCCCACAATCCCACTATTAGGCATATACCCTGAGAAAACCATAATTCAAAAAGAGTCATGTACCAAAATGTTTATTGCAGCTCTATTTACGATAGCCAGGACATGGAAGCAACCTAAATGTCCATCAACAGATGAATGGATAAAGAAGATGTGGCACATATATACAATGGAATATTACTCAGCCATAAAAAGAAATGAAACTGAATTATTTGTAATGAGGTGGATAGACCTGGCGTCTTTCATACAGAGTGAAGTAAGTCAGAAGGATAAAAACAAATACCGTATGCTAACACATATATATGGAATCTAAGAAAAAAAATGTCATGAAGAGCCTAGGGGTAGGATGGGAATAAAACACAGACTTACTAGAGCATGGACTTAAGGATATGGGGAGGGGAAGGGTAAGCAGTGATGATGTGAGAGAGTGGCAGGGACATATACACACTACCAAATGTAAATTAGATAGCTAGTGGGAAGCTGCCGCATAGCAGAGGGAGACCACCTCTGTGCTTTGTGACCACCTAGAGGGGTGGGATAGGGAGGGTGGGAGGGAGGGTGATGTAAGAGGGAAGAGATATGGGAACATATGTATATGTATAACTGATTCACTTTGTTGTAAAGGAGAAACTAACACACTATTGTAAAACAGTTATACTCAAATAAAGATGTTAAAAAATATATATCAGAGAGGAAATAAGTGAAATAGAGACCAGAAGAACAATAGAAAAGATCAATGAAACTAAAAGCTAAGTTTTTGAAAAGATGAAAATGACAAACCTTCAGCTAGACCAGGAAAAGAAAAAGAGGACTCAAATTAAGTCAGAAGTAAATTAGGTTATCTCAGGAACTTTCTGAGTAAAGGTACATGGGAGATGATTTCTTTTGAGATTTTGCACGAGCAAAGTTTGTCTTTATCTTATACTTATTTGATAGCTCATTTTATAATTTCAGGCTGAAAATTTCAACAAGAATTTTTAAAGGCATTGAGCAACTGTTTTAACTTCCTATGTCACTCTTGTGATGCCTGGTATTATTTTGAATGCTGTTATGTTTCCTAATTCTCTAAATGTGACTCATTAACATTTAAAAATAATATATTTGAAATTATTATAATGAAATTAAATATTTTTTTGGTTTTCAGTACCATAAATTTTAACATGTAAATAAATTCATGTAGCCATCACCACAGTCAGGGTATAAAACAGTTTCATTACCCCCAAATCTCCCTCATTTTGCCCTTTGTAGTCAAACCATGTCCCCCATCCCAGACCTCTGATAACCAGTGACCTGTTTCCTGTCCTTAGAGTTTTACCTTTTCCATAACATTGAAAAAATGTAATCATACCTTTTGTGACTGGCTTCTTTCATTTAGCATAATGCATTTGTGATTCACCCAATCTGTGCATATATCAATTGTATCTTCCTCACAGATGTACCAGAGGCTGTTTAATCCATTCATCTGGTGGAAATATCTTGGTTGTTTTCAGTTTTTAGAGATTATGAATAAGATTGCTATGAACATTCATGCACAGGTTTTTTTTGTAAACCCAAGTTTTCATTTCTTTAGGGCAAGTACACAGGAGTGCGACTGATGCTTCATGTGGTAAGTGCATATTTACCTTTTAAAGAAATTGGCAAATTGTTTTCCAGAGTGAATGTACCATTCTGCATTCCCTCATCAATATATGAGCGTTCCATTTGCTTCAAATTCTCTCCAGCACTTAGTATTGTCAGTGTTTTTTATTTCAGCTATTCTAATAGGTGTCTAGTGGTATCTCATTGTGGTTTTAATTTGCATTTTCCTAACGGATAGTAATGTTAAACATTATTTCATGTGTTTATTTGCCATTCTTATGTCCTCTTTGTTGAATTGTCTGTTCAAGTCCTTTCTCTGCTTTTTGATTGAGCTGTTAATTTTCTTGTTGTTGAGTTTTGAGAGCTCTTCATATATTCTGTGTGTTCTGGATCTTAGCTGGATGTATAATTTACAAATATTTACTTCCTTGTGATATATATTCAGCTTTTTATTCTCTTGATAAGCTCTTTCTCAGAATAAAAGTTTCAAATTATGATGAGATCAAATTTAACACCTTTTCCCCCTTATGATTTCTTATTGTTCATGCTTTTGGTGTCATGCCTAAGAATTCATCTATCCACAAGTCATGAAATTTTCTCCTATGTTTTCTTCTAAAAATATTATAGATTTATGTTTTACATTAGATATATGATCCATTTTTTCCTTCTTCCAGCTTTATTGAGATATAATTGACATACAGCACTGTATAAGTTTAAGGTATATATATATATATATATATATATATATATATATATAAGTATAAGCATAATGATTTGGCTTACGTACATCCTGTAATGATTACCACAATAAGTTTAGTAAATTTCCATCATCTCATATATATACAAAATAAAATAAATAGAAAAACTTTTTTCTTGTGATGAGCACTCTTAGGATTTACTCTCTTAACTCTCATATATAACATCCAGCAGTGTTAATTATATTAATCATGTTGTATATTACATCCCTTGTACTTATTTATCTTACATCTGGAAGTTTGTAAATTTTGGCTACCTTCATCCCATCCCTTCTGCTCCCACTCCTGCCTCTGATAATCACAAATCTGATCTCTTTTTCTATGAGTTTGTTTGTTTGTTTGTTTTTGAAGTATAATAGACCTACAACAGTATGTTAGTTCCTGGTGCACAATACAGTGATTCAATATTTCTATACATTTCAAAATGATTACCACAATAAATCTACTATCTGTCACAATACAAATATATTACATATTTATTGACTATATTCCCCATACTGTACATTTCATAACCATAACTCATTTATTTTGTAACTGGAAGTCTGTACCTCTTAATCTCCCTCACTTATTTCTTTCATCCCCCCACACCTTTCCCCTCTGGAAACTACCTGTTTTTTCTCTGTATATATGACTCTGTTTTGTTATGTTTCTTCATTTGTTTTGTTTTTTAGATTCCACCATATGAGTGAAATCATATGGTATTTTTCTTTCTCTGTCTCATTTATTTCACTTAACATAAAACCCTCCAGGTCAGTCCATGTTGTCACAAATGGCAAGATTTCATACATTTTTATGGCTGAGTAATAGTCTATCATATGTATATATCACTCTTCTTATCCATTTATCTATCAATGGGCACTTAAGTTGTTTCAGTATCTTGGCTATTGTAAATAATGTTGCAGTGAACACAGGGGCTAATATATCTTTTGGAATTAGTATTTCTGTTTTCTTTGGATAAATAGCTAGGAGTGGAACGGCTGAATGATATGGTAGTTCTATTTTTAATTTTTAAAGAAACCTCCACACTGTCTCCACATCCTTGCCAATACTGGTTACTTGTTGTATTTTTGATAATAGTCATTCTGACTGGTGTGAGGTGATATCGCACTGTGGTTTTGATTTGCATTTCCCTGATGATTAGTGATGTTGACCATCTTTTCATGTGCCTGTTGGCCACCTGTATGTCCTCTTTGGAAAAATGTCTGTTCAGGTCCTATGACCATTTTCCAATAGGGTTGTTTGGGGTTTTTTTTAGTTGTATGAGTTCTTTGTATATTTTGGATATTAACCCCTTATCAGACATATCATTTGTAAATGTTCTTTTCCACTCAGTAGGCAACCTTTTAGTTTTGTTGGTAGTTTGTTTCACTGTACAAAAGATTTTTAGTTTGATGTAGTCCCATTTGTTTATTTTTACTTTTGTTTCCCTTGCCTAAGGAGACATATCCAAAAAAAATATTGCTAGGACCAATGTCAAAGGGCATACTACCTATGTTTTCTTCTAGAAGTTTTATGATTTCAGGTCTTACATTTAAGTCTTTAACCATTTTGAGTTTATTTTTTATATGGAGTGAGAAAGTACTCCAATGTGATTCTTTTGCATGTAGCTGTCAAGTTTTCCCAACATTTATTGAAGAAGTGGTCTTTTCTCCATTGTAAATTCTTGCCTCCTTTGTCATAGATTAATTGACCAAATAAGTGTGGATTCATTTCTGGACTCTCTATTCTGTTCCATTGATCTATGTGTCTGTTCTTGTGCCAGTACCATACGGTTTTGATTGTTGTAGATTTTTAGTACAGTTTGAAATCAGGAAGTATGGTACCTCCAGTTTTGCTCTTCTTTCTCAAGATTGTTTTGGCTATTTGGGGTCTTTTGTGTTTCTATGCAAATTTTAGAATTATTTGTTCTTGTGTGAAAAATGTCATTGGTATTTTGATAGGGATTGTATTGAATCTGTAGATTGCCTTGGGTAGTATGGTCATGTTAACAATATTAATTATTCCAATCCATGAGCAGGATATATCTTTCCATTTGTTTGTGTTGTCTTCAATTTCTTTCATCAATGTCTTACAGTTTTCCAAGTACAGATCTTTTACCTCCTTAAGTAGATTTATTCCTGGATGTTTTATTCTTTTTGATGTGATTGTAAATGAGATTGTTTTCTTAATTTACTTTCTGATAGTTTGCTCTTAGTGTATATAAATGTGATGGATTTATGTATATTAATGTTGTATCCTGCAACTTAACTGAATTCATTGATGAGTTCTGGTAATTTTTTGATGGTGTCCTTAGGATTTTTTATATATAGCATCATGTCATCTGCAAACAGTGACAGTTTTGCTTCTTCCTTTCCAATCTGGATTGTTTTTATTTCTTTTCCTTGTCTGATACCTGTGGCTAGAAATTTTTTAACATCTTTATTGGAGTATAATTGCTTTACAATGGTGTGTTAGTTTCTGCTTTATAACAAAGTGAATCACCTATACATATACATATATCCCCATATCTCCTCCCTCTTGCATCTCCCTCCCACCCTCCCTCTCCCACCACTCTAGGTGGTCACAAAGCACTGAGCTGATGTCCCTGTGCTATGCAGCTCTTTCCCACTAGCTATCTATTTTACATTTGGTAGTATACATAAGTCCATGCCACTCTCTCACTTCATCCCAGCTTACCCTTCCCCTCCCCATGTCCTCAGGTCTATTCTCTACATCTGTGTCTTTATTCCTGTCCTGCCCCTAGGTTCTTCAGAACCATTTATTTTAGATTCCATATATATGTGTTAGTATACTGTATTTGTTTTTCTCTTTCTTGTGGCTAGAACTTTTAACACCATGTTGAATAAAAGTGGTGAGAGTGGGCTTCCTTGTCTTTCTCTTGATCTTAGAGGAAATGCTTTTCACCATTGAGTATGATGATAGCTGTGGGCTTAGCATATATGGCTTTTATATGTTTCTTTTACAACCTCTTTGTTGAGAGTTTTTTCATAAGTGGATGTTGAATTTTGTTAAAAGCTTTTTCTGCATCTATTGCGATAATCATGTTTTTACTCTTTAATTTGTTAATGTGTTGTATCAAATTGATTGATTGATGATTGAACCATCCTAGCATCCCTATTGTAAATACTACTTGACCGTAAGGTATGATTCTTTAAATGTATTGTCGAATTTTGTTTCTAACATTTTATTGAGTAGTTTTGCATCTATGTTTGTCAATGATATTGGTGTGTAATTTTCTTTTTTTTTTCTTGGTGATATCTTTGACTGGTTTTGGTATCATGGTGATGCTGGCCTCATAGAATGAGTTTGGAAATGTTCTGTCCACTGAACTTTTTTTGGGAATAGTTTGTGAAGGATAGGTGTTAACTCTTTATTTTGTTTATCTTTTCAAATAACTTTTTTTCTGAATTTTTAAATTTAATTTTATTTATTTTTTTATACAACACAGCAGGTTATTAGTTATCTATTTTATACATATTAGTGTATATATGTCAATTCCAATCTACCAATTCATCTCACCAGCACCACCACCACTGCCACTTCCCCCCTTGGTGTCCATACGTTTGTTCTCTACATCTGTGTCTCTATTTCTGCCCTGCAAACCAGTTCATCTGTACCATTTTTCTAGGTTCCACATATATGTGTTAATATGCGATATTTGTTTTTCTCTTTCTGACTTACTTCACTCTGCATGACAGTCTCTAGATCCATCCATGTCTCTACAAATGACCCAATTTCGTTCCTTTTTATGCCTGAGTAATATTCCATTGTATATATGTACCATATCTTCTTTATCCATTCGTCTGTTGGTGGGCATTTAGGTTGCTTCCATGACTGGCTATTGTAAATAGTGCTGCAATGAACATCGGGGCACATGTGTCTTTTTGAATTATGGTCTTCTCTGGGTATACGCTCAGTACTGGGATTGCTGGGTCATATGTTAGTTCTATTTGTAGTTTTTTGAGGAACCTCCATACTGTTCTCCCTAGTGGCTGTATCAATTTACATTCCCACCAACAGTGCAAGAGGGTTCCCTTTTCTTCACACCCTCTCCAGCATTTGTTTTTTGTAGATTTTCTGATGATGTCCATTCTAACTAGTATGAGGTGATACCTCATTGTAGTTTTGATTTGCATTCCTGTAATAATGTGATGTTGAGCAGCTTTTCATGTGCTTCTTGGCCATCTGTATGTGTTCTTTGGAGAAATGTCTCTTTAGGTCTTCTGCCCATTTTTTTGATTCATTGTTTTTTTCTTTAATATTGAGCTGCATGAGCTGTTTATATATTTTGGAGACAAATCCTTTGTCCATTGATTCATTTGCAAATATTTTCTCCCATTCTGAGGGTTGACTTTTTGTCCTGTTTGTAGTTTCCTTTGCTTTGCAAAAGCTTTTAAGTTTCATTAGGATCCATTTGTTTATTTTTGTTTTTATTTCCATTACTCTAGGAGGTAGATCAAAAAGTTCTTGTTGTGATTTATGTCAAACAGTGTTCTTCCTATGTTCTCCTCTAAGAGTTTTATAGTGTCCAGTCTTACATTTAGGTCTCTATTCCATTTTGAGTTTATTTTTGTGTATGGTGTTAGGGAGTGTTCTAATTTCATTCTTTTACATGTAGCTGTCCAGTTTTTCCAGCCCCACTTATTGAAGAGACTGTCTTTTCTCCATTGTATACCCTTGCCACCTTTTTCATAGATTAGTTGACCATATGTGTGTGGGTTTATCTCTGGGCTTTCTATCCTGTTCCATTGATCTGTATTTCTGGTTTTGTGCCAGTACCATAATGTCTTGATTACTGTAGCTTTGTATTATAGTCTGAAGTCAGGGAGTCTGATTCCTCCAGCTCCATATTTTTCCCTCAAGACTGCTTTGGCTATTCAGGGCCTTTTGTGTCTCATACAAATTTTAAGATTTTTTGTTCTAGTTCTGTAAGAATTGTCACTGGTAATTTGATAGGGATTGTATTGAATCTGTAGATTGCATTTTCACAATGTTGATTCTTCTAATCCAAGGACATTGTATATCTCCCCATCTGTTTGTGTCATCTTTGATTTCTTTCATCAGTGTCTTATAATTTTATAACATCACATCCTTGCCTTGTTCCTGATCTTCGAGGAAATGCTTTCAGGTTTTCACCATTGAGAATGATGTTTGCTGTGGGTTTGTCATATAGGGCCTTTATTATGTTGAGATAGTTCCCTCTATGACCACTTTCTGGAGAGTTTTTATCATAAATAGATGTTGAATTTTGTCAAAAGCTTTTACTGCATCTATATAGATGATCATATGGTTTTTATTCTTCAATTTGTTACTATGGTGTATCACATTTATTCATTTGCATATTTTGAAGAATCCTCGCATCTGTGGTATAAATCCCAGTTGATCATGGTGTATGATCCTTTTAATGTGTTGTTGGATTCTGTTTGCTAGCATTTTGTTGAGGATTTTTGCATCTATATTCATCAGTGATATTGGTCTGTAATTTTCCTTTTTTGTACTATCTTTGTCTGGTTATCAAGGTGATTGTGGCCTCATAGAATGAATTTGGGAATCTTCCTTCCTCTTCAAATTTTTGGAAGAGTTTGAGAAGAATGGGTGTTAGCTCTTCTCTATATGTTTGATAGAATTCACCTGTGAAGCCATCTGGTCCTGGACTTTTGTTTGTTGGAAGATTTTTAATCACAGTTTCAATTTCATTACTTGTGACTGGTCTGTTCATATTTTCTCTTTCTTCCTGGTTCAGTCTTGGAAGGTTATACCTTTCTAAGAATTTGTCAAAGAAATAACTCTTAATTTCATTGCTCTTTTCCTTTCTTTTTGTTTAGTCTCTACCTCATTTGTTTCTGCTCTGTATCTTTATGATTTCTATCCTTCTACCAACTATGGGTTTTCTTTGTTCCTCTTTTTCTGGTTCCTCTAAGTGCAAGGTTAGGTTATATGCTTGAGATTTTTCTTGTTTCTTAAGGTAGACTTATATGGCTATAAACTTCCCTCTTAGAACTGCTTTTCATGCATCCCTCAGATTTTTGAATCATTGTGTTTTGTTTTCATTTGTCTCTAGGTACTTCTTGATTCCATCTTTGATTTCTTTAGTGACCCATTGGTTATTTAGTAACAAATTGTTTACCCTCCACATGTTTGTGGGGTTTTTCAGTTTTTTTCTTGTAGTTGATTTCTGGTTTCACAGTGTTGTGGTAAGAAAAGATGCTTGATATGATTTCAGTCTTCTTAAATTTAGTGAGACTTGTTTTGTGGCCTAGCATGTGATCTATCCTGGATAATGTTTCATGTGCAGTTGAACGGAATGTATCCTGATGCTTTTGGATGAAATGTTCTATATGTATCTATTAAGTCAATATTATCTAATGTGTCACTTAACGTCAGTTTTCCCTTTTTAATTTTCTGTCTGGATGATCTGCCCTTTGATGTAAGTGGGGTGTTAAAAGTCCCCTACTGTTATTGTGTTACTGTCAGTTTGTCTGTTTTTGCTAATATTTGCTTTATGTATTTAGTTGCTCCTATGTTGGGTGCATATATATTTACAATTGTTATATCTTTTTTCTGGATTGATCCCTTGATCATTATGTAATTAATGTCCTTCGTTTTCTCTTGTTACAGTCTTCTTTTTACAGTCTATATTGTCTGACCTGAGTATGGCAACCCCAGCTTTCTTTTCATTTCCATTTGCATGGAATATCTTTTTCAACCGCTCACTTTTGGTTTGTGTGTGTCTTTGGATATGAAGTGATTATCTTGTAGGCAGCATATATATGGTTCTTGTTTTTGTATCCATTCAGCCATTCTATGTTTTTTTTAATTGGAGCATCTAGTTCATTTCCATTTAAAGTAATTATTGATAGGTATGTACCTAGTGCCATTTTGTTCATTGTTTTAGGGTTGTTTTTACAGTTCTTTTTGTTCCTTTCTTCTTCTTTTGCTTTCTCCCTTTGTGATTTAATGACTGTCTTTAATGCTATGTTTGGATTCTTATATCTTTTCTTGTGTAACCATATAGATTTTGTTGGTTTGTGGTTACCATAAGGCTCATATATAGTAACCTATATATATATATATATATATATATATATATATATATATATATATACATGATTATGTTAAGTTGTTGATCACTTAAGTTCATTTAACAACTGTGCATTTTTATCACCCCATGTTCAATGTTTTTGACATCATATTTTACATCTTTTTTGTTTTATTTATCCCTTAACTGCTTAATGCAGATATGGATAATTTTACTACTTTTTTCTTTTAAACGTCTACTAGTTTTATAATTGATCTACTACCTTTACTTTATATTTGCCATTACCATTGAGATTTTTTCCTTTCGTAATTTTCATATTTCTAAGTTGTGGCCTTCTCTTTTCTGCATAGAGAAGTCCCTTTAGCATTTCCTGTGAAGCCAGTTTCATGGTGCTGAACTCTTTCAGCTTGTCTGTAAAAGTCTTAATCTTGCTTCCAAATCTGAATGATAGCCTTGCCAGATAGAGTATTCTTGGTTGCAGATTTTTTCCTTTCATCACTTTAAATGTATTGTGTGACACCTTTCTGACCTATGGAGTTTCTGCTGAAAAGTCAGCTGATAGCCTTATAGCAGTTCCCTTGTATGTAACTAGTTGTTTTTCCCTTGATGCTTTTAAGAATCTCCCTTTAATTTTTGCCATTTTAAAACATTTTTCCTTTTTTAAAATTAATTTTTATTGGAATATAGTTGATTTACAATGTTGTGTTTCAGGTGTATAGCAAAGTAAATCAGTTATACATATACACAATCATAGTAAGGGACTTTTAATGCCCCACTTTCACCAATGAACAGATCATACAAAATAAAAATAAATAAAGAAACACAAGCTTTAAATGATATATTAAACAAGATGGACTTAATTGATATTTATAGGATATTCCACCCAAAAACAACAGAATACACTTTCTTCTCAAGTGCTCATGGAACATTCTCCAGGATAGATCATACCTTGGGTCACAAGTCAAGCCTTGGTAAATTTAAGAAAATTGAAATTGTATCAAGTACCTTTTCAGACCACAATGTTATGAGACTAGATATCAATTACAGGTAAAAATCTGTAAAATATACAAACATATGGAGGCTAAACAACACACTACTTAATAACCAAGATATCACAGAAGAAATCAAAGAGGAAATAAAAAAATACCTAGAAACAAATGACATTGAAAATATGATGACCCAAAACCTATGGGATGCAGCAAAAGGAGTTCTAAGAGGGAACTTTATAGCAATACAATCTTATCTTAAGGAACAAGAAACATCTCAAATAAACAACCTAACCTTACACCTAAAGCAGTTAGGGAAAGAAGAACAAAAAAACCCCAAAGGGCTTCCCTGGTGGCGCAGTGATTGAGAATTCACCTGCCGATGCAGGGGACACAAGTTCGTGCCCCGATCTGGGAAGATCCCACGTGCTGAGGAGTGGTTGGGCCCTTGAGCCATGGCCACTGAGCCTGTGTGTCCAGAGCCTGTGCTCTGCAATGGGAGAGGCCACAACAGTGAGAGGCCCGCATACCACAAAAACAAACAAACAAACAAAAAAACTCCAAAGTTAGCAGAAGGAAAGAAATCATAAAGATCAGATCAGAAAGAAATGAAAAAGAAATGAAGGAAATGATAGCAAAGATCAATAAAACTAAAACCTGGTTCTTTTTTTTTTTTTTTTTTTTTTTTTTTGCAGTACGCGGGCCTCTCATTGTTGTGGCCTCTCCGTCGTGGAGCGCAGGCTCAGTGGCCATGGCTCACGGGCCCAGCTGCTCCGCGGCATGTAGGATCTTCCTGGACCGGGGCACGAACCCGCGACCCCTGCATCGGCAGGCGGACTCTCAACCACTGCGCCACCAGGGAAGCCCAAACCTGGTTCTTTGAGAAAATAAACAAAATTGATAAACCATTAGCCAGACTCATCAAGAATAAAAGGGAGAAGACTCAAATCAATGGAATTAGAAATGAAACAGGGGAAGTAACAACTGATACTGCAGAAATACAAAGGATTATGAGAGATTACTACAAGCAGCTATATGTCAATAAAATGGACAACCTGGAAGAAGTGGACAAATTCTTAGAAATACATAACCTTCTGAGACTGAACCAGGAAGAAATAGAAAATATGAACAGACCAATCACAAGCACTGAAATTGAAACTGCGATTAAAAATCTTCCAACATGGGCTTCCCTGGTGGCGCAGTGGTTGAGAGTCCGCCTGCCGATGCAGGAGACACAGGTTCGTGCCCTGGTCCGGGAAGATCCCACATGCCGCGGAGCGACTGAGCCCGTGAGCCATGGCCGCTGGGCCTGTGCGTCCGGAGCCTGTGCTCCGCAACGGGAGAGGCCACAACAGTGAGAGGCCCGCGTACCGCAAAAAAAAAAAAAAAAAAAAAAAAAAAAAAAAAAAAAAAAAAAAAAAAAATCTTCCAACAAACAAAAGCCCAGGAACAGAAGGCTTCACAGGCAGATTCTATTAAACATTTAGATAAGAGCTAACACCTATCCTTCTCAAACTCTTCCAAAATATAACAGAGGGAGGAACACTCCCAAACTCGTTCTATGAGGCCAACACTACGCTGATACCAAAACTAGACAAAGATGTCACAAAAGAGAAATCTACAGACCAATATCACTGATGAACATAGATGCAAAAATCCTCAACAAAATACTAGCAAACAGGATCCAACAGCACATTAAAAGGATCATACACCATGATCAAGTGGGGTTTATTCCAGGAATACAAGGATTATTCAATATATGCAAATCAATCAACGTGATACTCCATATCAACAAACTGAAGGAGAAAAACCATATGATCATCTCAATAGATGCAGAGAAAGCTTTTGACAAAATTCAACACCCATTTATGATAAAAACCCTGCAGAAAGTAGGCAGAGACGGAACTTTCCTCAACATAATAAAGGCCATATATGACAAACCCACAGCCAGCATCATCCTCAATGGTGAAAAACTGAAAACATTTCCACTAAGATCAGGAAGAAGACAAGGATTCCCACTCTCACCACTCTTATTCAACATAGTTTTGGAAGTTTTAGCCACAGTAATAAGAGAAGAAAAAGAAGTAAAAGGAATCCAAATCGGAAAGGGAGAAGTAAAGCTGTCACTGTTTGCAGATGATATGATACTATACAAAGAGAATCCTAAAGATGCTACCAGGGCTTCCCTGGTGGCGCAGTGGTTGAGAATCCGCCTGCCGATGCAGGGGACACGGGTTCGTGCCCTGGTCCGGGAAGATCCCACATGCCGCAGAGCAACTAAGCCCGTGAGCCATGGCCGCTAGGCCTGCGCGTCCGGAGCCTGTGTTCCGCAATGGGAGAGGCCACAACAGTGAGAGGCCCGCATACCGCAAAAAAAAAAAAAAAAAAAAAAAAGATGCTACCAGAAAACTACTAGAACTAATCAATGAATTTGGTGAAGTAGCAGGATACAAAATTAATGCACAAAAATCTCTTCCATTACTATATGCTAATGATGAAAAATCTGAAAGTGAAATTAAGTAAACACTCCCATTTACCTTTGCAACAAAAACAATAAAATACCTAGGAATAACCCTATCTAAGGAGACAGAAGACCTGTATGCAGAAAATTATAAGACACTGCTGAAAAAACTTAAAGATGATACAAATAGATGGAGAGATATACCATGTTCTTGGATTGGAGTAATCAACATTGTGAAAATGACTATTAATACCCAAAGCAATCTACAGATTCAATGCAATCCTTATCAAACTACCACTGGCATTTTTCACAGAACTAGAACAAAAAATTTTACAATGTGTATGGAAACACAAAAGACCCCGAAAAGCCAAAGCAATCTTGAGAAAGAAAAACGGAGTTGGAGGAATCAGTCTCCTGGACTTCAGACTATACTACAAAGCTACAGTAATCAAGACAGTATGGTACTGGCACAAGAACAGAAATATAGATCAATGGAACAGGATAGAAAGCCCAGAGATAAACCCACGCAGATATGGTCACCTTACGTTTGATGATGGAGGCAAAAATATACAGTGGAGAAAAGACAGCCTCTTCAATAAATGGTGCTGGGAAAACTGGACAGCTACATGTAAAAGAATGAAATTAGAACACCCCCTAACACCATATACAAAAATAAACTCCAAATGGATTAAAGACCTAAATGTAAGGCAAGACACTGTAAAACTCTTAGAGGCAAACATAGGCAGAACACTCTATGACATAAATCACAGCAAGATCCTTTTTGACCCACCTCCTAGAGAAATGGAAATAAGAGCAAAAATAAACAAATGGGACCTAATGAAACTTAAAAGCTTTTGCACAGCAAAGGATACCATAAACAAGACCAAAAGACAACCCTCAGAATGGGAGAAAATATTTGCAAATGAAGCAACTGACAAAGGATTAATCTCCAAAATTTACAAGCAGCTCATACAGCTCAATATTAGAAAAATGATCAACCCAATCCAAAAATGGGCAGAAGACCTAAATAGACATTTATCTGAAGAAGATATACAGATTGCCAACAAACACATGAAAGAATGCTCAACATCATTAATTATTAGTGAAATGCAAATCAAAACTACAATGAGATATCATCTCACACCGGTCACAATGGCCATCATCAAAAAAATCTACAAACAATAAATGCTGGAGAGGGTGTGGAGAAAAGGGAACCCTCATACAGTGTTGGTGTGAATGGATATTGATACAGCCACTATGGAGAACAGTATGGAGGTTCCTGAAAAAACTAAAAATAGAACTACCCTATGACCCAGCAATCCTACTACTGAGCATATATCCTGAAAAAACCATAATTCAAAAAGAGTCATGTACCACAATGTTCATTGCAGCTCTATTTACAATAGCTAAGACATGGAAGTAACCTAAGTGTCCATTGACAGCTGAATGGATAAAGAAGATGTGGCACATATATACAATGGAATATTACTCAGCCATAAAAAGGAGTGAAACTGAGTTATTTGTAGTGAGGTGGATGGACCTAGAGTCTGTCATACAGAGTGAAGTAAGTCAGAAAGAGAAAAACAAATACCGTATGCTAACACATATATATGGAATCTAAAAAAAAAAAAGTCATGAAGAACCTAGGGGCAAGATGGTAATAAAGATGCAGACCTACTAGAGAATGGACTTGAGGACAGGAGGAGGGTGAAGTGTAAGCTGGGACAAGGTGAGAGAGTCGTAGTGTATACATGGACATATATACACTACCAAATGTAAAATATATAGCTAGTGGGAAGCAGTCGCATAGCACAGGGAGATCACCTCGGTGCTTTGTGATCAGCTTGAAGGGTGGGATAGGGAGGGAGAAGCAAGAGGGAAGAGATATGGGGATATATGTATATGTATAACTGATTCACTTTGCTATAAAGCAGAAACTAACACACCATTGTAAAGCAATTATACTCCAATAAAAACGTTAAAAATATTAAAGGAGAAATAGATGAATTCATAATTATAGTTGGAGACTCCAATAGCCCTCTACCAATAATTGACAGAATAAGTAGGCAGAAAATCAGTAAGGATATAAATAACGTGAAGAACACTATCAACTAACTCAACCCAGTTGACACTTAGAGAATGTACCATCTAACAACAGCACATTACAAATCTTAAGTGCACATGCAACAGTCATGAAGTTAGACCATATACTGGGACATAAACAACACTTGACAAATTTAAAATAATAGAAATCATAAAAATCAGACTGTGTTGGAATGAAACTAGAAATCACTACCAGAATGATATCTAGAAAATCCCCAAATTTTTGGAACTTGAAAAATATACTTCTAAATACCCGAGGTGTCAAAGAAAATTCTCAAAGGAGATTTAATAATATTTTAATTAAATAAAAATAAAACACTGGAATTTGTGGGATGTAGCAAAAACTGATTAGCAGGAAATTCATAGAATTAAACATTATATTAGAAAAGAAGATCTCAAATCATTAATTGAGAGTACATGCAGATGAATTAATATAATAACTGACCCTGAAGTTTAAACTGGGTAGAAAGGGAAGTGAGGACATGAAGGAAAGTGGGAGTAGTCAATGTAATGAGTGGGGCCAAAGTATTGTTAGGGTGGGGAACAGTAAGGAATGAATTAGAAAGAAGAAAGTGTTAGTTGAATAGTGTGGATGCTTCAAATTGAGAAAAGAAAGGAATAGTAATTTTTAGTAATGATAAGGTCAATGTTAGGGCCATGTGTGTTAGTGGCTAAAGTAGGGTGGCAAACAAGATAATTGGAGGAGAGACTGTCAAGGAACTGAGAGACCAGGCTATTAAAAATGCCATCAGTGTAGATATTTAAATATCAAAAATTTTGACAGTAATAGTGCTAGAGAGAGTAACAGTGATCCAGGTACTAAAATCTTCAAGTAATAAAGGTGAGTCATCTGGGGTCAGCAGTTGACTGTCCTGAGGACAGATAATTGGTGATTTAACCTGATGATATGAGATTCAAAGCTGGGAGTTGTTACTGAGGAGGGAGGGAAAGTGTTCTGGAAGTGACAGTGAGGAGGACATCTCCAGGTCTTGTGGTGCTAGGGGTGTATGAGAGAAGACAATACCATTTAAGAGGATTTCTGGGAGAGTAAAGATCTTAGGGCAGAGTTTGATTTCAGTTAAGCAAGATGAAGGGACTATACGGTGAAGCAGTTGCAGATATAGGGGATGATGACTGTTCACAAATTCCACAAAGCCTAGTGGGAGGATTTCAGAAGCTGGGGAGAGGAGGGAAATGGAATCATAAAAGCAATATACAGAGCTCAGTGAGGCCACTCAAAGAGACAGATAACTTGGGAGTCTTAGCATGACTTAGGGACTGACATAAACAGATAAAAGCCATGATGAGATTATTCCTGATGGTTTCAAGATGGATAGTAATGTTGAAGCCCTGGGGAGTGAGAGGTGATGGCCTGTATATAAATATAAAAATAAATAAATAAATAATATATTTGTATATATATATAGTTGGTTTAGTTTATGTGGTTGCAAGGACTGGTTAAGAAAATTTTAAATCTATAGGGCAGGCTGTCAAAAAGGGAAGATTGCAGGCAGACTCAAACCCATGGACACTGATGAAAACTCTTGCCTGCAGGCAGTCAGGAAGGGAAGATCCTGAGCAGGCTGGAACTCTGTTGTCATATGGGTCAAAGTTATGGTCCATAGGTGGAACTTCTCTCTCCCAGGGAAATCTCAGCCCTGCTTTTATGGACTCCCAATGGATTCAGTCAGTTGCACCTAGAGAATCCAGGGTAAAATCCCTTACTTAAAGTCAACTGATTATAGACTTTAATCAAATCTACAAAATACCGTCAAATAAATGCTTAATGTTTGATTGAATAGCTGAGAACCATAACCTAGCAAAGATGACAAATAAAACTGACCAACAAATTTGGTCTTAACTTCCAGTTCAGTGGAATCATTGTGTCTCCTGGTGGAAGCATTCCTCCTTTTGGAATGAAGAACTCTAAATTAGCAGAATCTAAGTTCGCAGGGATGGGAAGTAAGATTTTCGCTAGTGGCTCACTATTGGTAATTGTGAGTATTCACTCCTATTTCTATCCTTTGATTCCTGGACCTGTGAATCCTGGTGATGGTAGAAATAGTATGATATATTGGACACTGATTCAGAGCATATACAGCATCCTGGAGAACATTTCCCCAGCTCTGCAAGGTACTGCCTCCTAGCTGGCACTGTAACATGAGTCTTCAAAATGCCATTCCAACATTCTATCAAGCCAGCTGCTTCAGAATGATGGCGAAGTGGTAGGACCAGTGAATTACATGAGCACAGGCCCATCGCCATACTTCAGTTCTGTGAAGTGAATTCCTTGATCAGAAGCCATGCTGTGTGGGATACCATGTGAGTAAGGCATTCTGTAAGTCTCTGGATGGTAGTTTTGGTATAAGAATTGCATGCAGAGAAGGCAAATCCATACCTATAGTATCTGTCTATTCCAGAAAGAACAAAACACTGTCCCTATTATGGAAGTGACCCAATGCAATCAATCTGCCACCAGGTAGTTGGCTGATCACCCTGGGAAATTGTGTCATATGAGGGATTCAGTGTTGGTCTCTGTTTCTGGCAGTTGGGCACTCAGCAGTCTATGTTTCTCAGTCCATGTATAATCTTCCACCATGGTCACTTTTTCATGAGCCCACTGAGTAATGACAGGAGTAGCTGGAGAAAGAGGGTAACTAGTATCCCTAGAACAGGCATCATTGCCACTTGATTATTAAATACTCCTCTGCTGAGGTCATTCTTTGATGAGAATTCACGTGAGACAGATATCTTTACATTCTTTGATAATTCAGTGAGGTCTATCCACCTACCCCTTCCTCAGATCTCCTTGTCACCAATTTTCAGTTGTGTTCCTTCCAAGTTCCTGATCATCCAACCAAACCATTGGCCACAGCCCAGGAATCTGGGCTGTGAGTATAGAGTATAGACTCTACCTCTGGCCTTTTCTACTTTCCAGGTAAAATGAACATCCAGGTACACTGTTCAAAGTTCTGTCTACAGGGAGCATTTCCACTTATCACTGTCCTTCAGGGATGTCCCAGAAAGAGAGTGTAGTGCTATACCACATTCTGGTGGTGCCTGCATATTGTACAAAACCATCTGTAAAAAAGACCCAAGTTTTTTCTTCCTCAGCCATATGGTTGTTGGTAACTTTCAATGAGACCATAGGTATGGGCTGAGAGTGAGAAAGTAATGTAGAAGGCATAGGGGCCATGGGCAGTTGAGCCTTTTCCTCAACCATACTTTCAGATATTCATACATATCACTTCTGATCTCAAACCCAATCTCATATATATCACTTCCATTTGATAACGGAGTGCTAACTGTGCAAACTTCATGGCTTTGGAGGTCAGATAATGCCCAGTTCATTATGGGTGGCTCAAGCTGCATTGTAACATGGTAACCCATGGTTAAGAATTCAGTCTCTACGAGGGCCCAGTAGCAAGACAAAAACTATTTCTCAAAATGAGGGTAGTTATCTTCAGAGGATGGTAAGACTTTGGTCCCAAATCCTAAGGATCTGCACTGTGATTCATCTACAGGAGCCTGTCAAAAATTCCAAACAACATCTTTTTCTGCCACTGACACTTGACACACCATCAGATCTGCTGGATCCTATGGACCAAGTGGAAGAGCAGCTTGCATCACAGCCTAGACCTGTTGCAGAGCCATCTCTTGTTCTGGGTGTCACTCAAAACTAGCAGTTTTGGGGGCCACTTGATAAATGAGCTAGAGTAGCACACTCAAATGAGGTATATGTTGCTTCCAAAGTCCACTAGGATTTTGTGCCTCTTTTGGTGGTAGTAGGGGCCAGATACAGTAACTTAGCCTTTACCTTAAAAGGGATGTCTTGACATCCCCCAACTACTGGGCCCTTAGAAATTTCACTGAGGTGGAAGGCCTCTGAATGTTTGTGGTATTTGTTTCCCATCCTCCACTACCCAAATATCTTACCAATTTCTTTAGAGTAGTTGCTACTTCCTGCTCACCAGGTCTAGTCAGCACAGTATCATCATTGTTAGAGACCAGCAAGATACCCTCTGGAAGGCAAAGGCAATAAAGTCTCCTATAGAGGTAGGACTGGAGAGTTGATTTACCCCTAAGGTAGGACAGTGAAGTTGTATTTTCAGCCTTGACAGCTGAAAGCGAACTGTTTCTGGTGGTCTAGTAGTAATAGGCATAGAGGAAAAAAATAGTTACCAGATCAATAGCTGCATACCAGATACCAGGGGAAGTGTTAATTTGTTCAAACAACAAAACCACATTTGGAAAAGCAGCTGCAATTGGGGTTACCATCTGATTAATTTCACCATCATTCTCTAAGATCTAATTGTCTTTTGCACAGGCCAAATAGGTGAGTTGAATTGGGATGTGGTGGGAATCACCATGCCTGAATCTTTCACATTCTTAATGGTGGCATTAATCTCTGCCATCCTCCCAGGAATGCAGTATTGCTTTTGGTTTACTGGTTTTGTAGATAGAGACATTTATACTGGCTTCCAGTTAGCCTTTTCTACCATAATAGTCCTCATTCCAAACACCAGGGAACTAGTGTAGAGATTCTGCCAGCTGTGGAATATTTTGATTCTAAGAATGCATTCTGAAAATGGAGTGGGTTTGGGAACCCAGTGGGCCCACTGTGAGATGAACTTGATCTAAAAACTCCATCAATCACCTGACCTCCACCAGCCCCTAGTATGACCCCTAGTTTACCATCACTGATGGGTCATAGTGATGTTTTGGGTCACCAGGAATTAGTTTCAGTTCAGAGATAGTGCCCTCAAAGTCTGATTATTTTCCTTTCTCCAATACACAGTCATAGGTTTCTTACTAGGAACTTGAAGAATTCTGGAATCCTCTCTTTACTCCTGCCTATAGTAATATGGAGTCTGGAGGAGGAACCATTTTACTCTTGACCTCTGTGAATGATGAGTTGATTAAGTAGAGTGTAGTGTGAGATGAGTTGTTAAAAAAACTGTGAAGGGTCTGAGATTTTACCTTCCTTGCACACCAACAAGTTAGCCTGCCATAGTTTCATGTATGCCAGCAGAAGACATGAGACTCCTGGGTCATAGACAAAAGACTTTATGACAGTAACAGCAGTAGCCAGAGCATCAGAATTTTCTTATGCTGATTCTTGGAGCCCCAATTCCCATGGAGCAATGCAAAGATGTCCAGGTGTCACCTGAATATGCAGTGGGTAGCATTATAGGAGAGGAACCCTAAGTTTAGGGAATCTGAATCTTTTATAATAGACAGTAAGCATGGTTGCCCTTTATTCCAGAGAGAGACATTATTATACTGGACTATAAGCACGCTTGATCTGGATACTTTCTGTATCCTCCAAGGTCGTTCACTATACAAATACTCTTTAAAAGATAGTTTGGAATAAAGGCAGTCAGTTCCTCTGCTTGCAAGACATGCAGAAACATGAGAGAACCATGGAATTTGTCTCCCTATAAGACTAGAACAGAAACTTGGATTGGGAGGTGAAGCTATCAGAGAGCCAGGGTAGAATCAGGATATGTAGCACAGTGAAAGTCAAGGTAGAATGGAGTTTCAAGAAGGTGAGTGTGGTCATCAGTGTCAAATGCTGCGGAGAGGTGGAGTATGATAAAGATGGAGATGAGGTTATTGAATTGGTTGACTGGTGATGGTTTTAGCCCAAGTCCTCTGAGAAGCAGATACCAAGACAGGATTAGATGTGTGAGAAATTGATTCGGGAAAATACCTGTGAGAGAATATGTGGAGGCAATTGGAGGCAGCTGGGAGGATCATTGGTCCATGATTCTCAGGAATTCTTGAGCTGTTGGGGAAAACTTAAGCTAAAGTTGGCCATCCCAGGAGTCCCGTGTCTCCCAGGGAGAGATTTGCCTTAGTGTCCCTGCTGCACTCCGTCATTGACCCTTCCTCCTACTAACAGAACCTTGCTTTTGTACTGGTATTCACGCAACACCTAACTCCAGAGGTGTGCCAATTGGAAAATGCAGATAAGCACATAACTCTGGTGACAGATAATTGTTTGGAGGTGGGGGCATATTTCACAGATCCAATGAAAATGAAGGGAAAGACTGAATTCCATGGTTGGGAGAGTGCTTTCCTTATTCTTTTCCTCTGGATGTAAATAAAGAAGCATATTGCCCCTAAATGGCATCTAGCCTGGGGATAAAGCCATCATGCTGAGGATAGCAGAGCAGAGAGATGGAGAAAACCTGGCTCTTGGATGATGTCATCAAGCATCTGAATTAACCCAACTTAGTGCCTGCCCTTTATCTGGATTTCTTGTTTTATGAGATGATAAATGTCCTTATTGTTTAAGTGATTTTGAGTTAGGGCTTTTATTGCTTTCAGCCAAAATAACCTAGGATGCACAAGGCCAAGACCAACTTTGCTAGTGTTTCTTGGACAGGTTATTTAAACTCTCTGTGCCTCAGTTTCCTTATCCATAAAATGGACAAGACCAATATTCAGCTGATGTGCTTTGATAGTGACTAAAGATTGACTTTATTTCCCGTTGGCATAAGTAATGCTTTAACTGTATTTCAGTGGTGGACAATACTTTATTGTCTGAATGAATGATCTTGCAATTGCATATAGTGATGAGACAGCCATTTTTAATGTAAATATGGAAACTCATCTGGGATGTTTGGAGACTGTTCTCTTAGGTAACTCCAGGAACTGGGCCTACTAAGAAGGTGAGCAAATGTTCCTTTTGATTGCTCGAGGTGATGACTCTGGGTTAGAGAGTTATCAATAACAGATTCCTACTTACTTAAGATCCAGCTGAGACGATTGGGAAGTGGAGCAACCCATACAAAAGGAAGCAGATGAGGGCTGGCACTGGTTATTGCCATAAGTTTGTAATCCAGTTTAATCCAATAAATCCCTTACTCATTTATGGACTGAGAAAAGGCTTGATAATGAACATGAGACACCTGAATGTCAGGAAGCCTTTGATAAATTAAAAGGCAATTTGGTAAGAGACAAGATTTAGACTATTCCTGATTGTAATAATATTTATAACTATAGAAACTTTGAAGCAAGGATGTGAGGCTATGTTGACCCAGGATGGGGAAGGGAGAAAAAAAGTCTCTTCCTTTTTTTTTAATATGACAATGCATTTTCTAGATTTAAAGCAGCTGGAGATTCCATGGGCTAATAGATTCTTGATCTCAATTGAGGAGACATATATATCAATAGAAGGTATAGGTTTAGCTCATGGAGGATTTCGAAGTGGCTGGTAAAGCTGTTTCTGAGAGAAACAGCACCACAAAAAACTATAAGCTTGATACTGCTGCCACTGGGTTGTGGCTGAGCTCAGGCACAAAAGGTATAAACAGGTAGTCATAGAGGTAAGTCTGTGAAACATGTGACCATCCCACAAACTCCATCAATAGTAAAGCAGAGAAACTTGTCTGATTCATTGCCTTTCCATGTTATATTTGGGTTGAAATTTCATGTTTCTGTATACTGGAAATGTTATTTGAAATTGAATTTACTTAGAAATTAAAGGCATTGTTGTTGAAAAAAAATGTATTATGTTATATTTTTAGGCTGTCACTTCCTATTTATAATCAGGAAACTACTGTCTATACTGCTAATAACATTTGAATGTCTCCTAGGCACCAAGCACAGTGCAAAGTACTTTATGTACATTATCTCATGTAATCTGATCCCACAAGCTGAGTACCAAGATCACCCCATTTTTAGGGGTGGTAGTCAAAACATTTAACAACCAGTAGGGGTAGGCCCTGATCAGAATGGACACCTGCAGATGATCAGCACAGCCATACTCATGCACATCAATTGGATATTGGCCTTGCTCATTTTATGGATGAGAAAACCGAGGCACAGAGAATTTAAGTAATCTGCTCAAGACACAGCTGGCAATTGAGCCGGGGATTTGACCTCAGATCAGTGGATCTCCAAAGCCTGCATTTGGCTGTTACCTCTGTGCTTCATAACTTCCCACTTCAGAGGGAAGGCTGACATGTCTAACTATATTTGGATGCTTGATAAAGCTGAAACGTTAGTTATTCAGGTTCAGTACTTTCCCCTCATTAATCCAAAGCCCTGACCTGTATAACAACTCCCAATTTAATGTAGAGATGGACATGGTCATTACCTAAATCTAGCCTTAATATTAAATGCATAGAAGACAAGTAATCATGTGGCAGACATAGCCCATCCTGGGGAAATGAAGGACTTTTACTTACTGCTTTAGGATTTTGTGGGGAGATAGGAGTTTGCAGGGGAAGGGTTGTCGTTCGGTCAAAAGTAGGATAGCAAGGGAGTGGCCTAATATGATTTCTCCTGAGTAAAGCAGGCATGTTAATATAAAATTACCCACTGAATGCAACAACATTTGAATGTTCCTAATTACAGTCGTGTCCTAACAAGGTAGGGAGGGAGGAAAAATATGATGGTGGGGTCGGGGGTGGAGGACTGGTGGTGAGGGGGGATCCACATATGATATGAGGGTGAGGGACTGAAAAAGAATCTGGTCACATTCTGCTGAAATCTCCTGCAGTTTCTTTCAAAATACCTCAAGTCTGCAAGTCCTTCCTCACAGTTTCAGCCTGGGCTCAGAGTCAGGGCCAAAGTTCAAGCAACATCAAAGTTTATTTTTGAAATAAAGGTTTATTTCCTCATGGAATTCTTGAAGGGTTTGCCCTGCATCGTGTGTGTGTGTGAAACATTGAGTCTGGGCTGAAAGGAATTTATTTGAGGACCTTGAGCCGTCTTAGGCTTACACGCCTATTGCCCTAGAAAGTGATTGATGGCTGTGTAAGTTTCCAGTCCACCCCTGGAGGCCCAGCTCTGGGGTACACCCCTCCCCTCTCTGCAGCCCAGGCTGCCTCAAGGGCACAAGTGTCCTCTCTCCTCTCAAATCTTGTAGCACTGCTCCACTCCCCCTCTTTTCAAAGTGTGGTGTTGAATGTGGGCTCTATTCTAATTGAAAAGCCAAAAGCTGCCAGTTTGCTTTCTTTGGGCTACTTTCTTTGGGCCTCTGTGAGGAGAGAGAGTTTTTACTGGTGTTCTTAACTGCAGAGCCAAGCCTTAATACCAAAAAGGGTAATAGACATTTTAAAAAAGAGTCAGTCTAGTATTTGCCAATTCTCATTAATTTCTCTTGGTACAGACACTTAGAACCAGGGAACAACAGAATGTTAGAGTTGGGATTGAGGAGCAGCCTTTTTGTCCCCTTACTGGCTAATATTTTTTTCATTCGTAAGGAAAGCATCTTCATGGAGTCTCCTGGCAAGACGGTGTGGGGTGGAATGCATATTCTTACAGTGTAGATGAAATGATTGACTATAGAGGAATGTCAAGGAGAAAACTGGCATCTCTGCTTAGCCACCAAGATGTTACTATTTGAGTATATTTGAGAAGTAGCAACAGGGGGCACAGCTTTCTTGTTCCTCATGGTGAAATTAGACGGAGGGCTGCACTGGGAAGCTGGGTGGGTTGTATGAAGTTTGCTCATAAATTTTCATTTTGCAGCTGTGGAATCTGTCAGCTTGGAGGAAGAGAAAATGGAATATCCTATATTATTTATTCTTTCAGATTCAGTTTTGATTGAAATTCTAGGTTCTTAGCAGCGGGTAGTTAGGCAGGACAGAAGGTTGGAAGGCCTTGTTGGACATGAGTGGTCAGCTCTCCCATTTCCCTCCTACCTGTCTGGCCACTCTTTCTTAGTCTCTGCTTCTAGGCCAGACCTAGATCCAATTCCACAGGTGGGCCTTGCTTGGGCTCAGATTGCAACTTGGAGCAGTGACAGGTGAACTACTACAGGCCTGGAGTCTGGGAGCTGGTAGGTGGGTAGAAAGCACCCAGAATTTTCAGATCTGGCTTGGTTGTTAAGGGCCTCTCAGAATGTGCAGTGCCAAGATTTTAGACAAATCAAAGCAAATGTTTCATTCAAGTACTTTCTGGCTACTTGGCCTTGGAGATGTGGGCGCAGGTGGGGCGTAGCATCCTTGCCCTTTTCCTGCATCAGGCAGCATTTTGCTCCAAAATCCACAATGATTCTCTATTGCCTGTTGAGGCAAGTTAAATCCTTTAGTAAGGCTCTTCATATCAGGCTCTGCTTCTAGTCCAGCTTCATTTATTCATCATCAACATATATTTTCTGAGTACCACCTGGGAGCGCAGCAGTGAGCAAGACAGACATGGTTCCTGCCCTCATGGAGCTAACAGTCTAGAGGGAGAGACAATATCATGACAAAATAAATATCATTACTGTTAAGCAAGGATGATTGTGAGAATGCTGTGCTGGGGGGTGATGTGGGAGCATGGGGCAGAACCCTTCATCTTAGCTGCTTGCCTGCCCCGGACAGCTTGGCCGAAGTGTGGCACTTCTAGAACCCCAACCCTCCCTCCACAGACTGGAGCCAGGCCCCTGTGCTCCTTCAGTGGCTCTCTACATCCAGGCCCACCTCGAGGTCTCACCTTTCCTGTTGGGAAGAGATTGGAGATATGAAGGAACGTGGAAATTTATATGTATTCCCTTGACATCTTTCATGGGACGTGCAGTGCGGGTCTGGCCCTGGGAAGGGAGGAGGGGCTCTGTTCTGAGGTGGCCCCTTTGCAAGTCCTTGATGTTTCCTTGATGAAAGCCAGGGCCAGCCAACTGAAGAGGCTGGAGTGAGCCGACTCAGCTGGGGGAAGGGCGTGGGGCTAAAGCTGATTTGCTTGGAATTGAGCTTGTTATTAGAGAGATCTGAAAGATTCATCAGCTTCAGGAATCAGAGTAGTGAGGGCGGCTCAGACACCAGGCCTGAGCCAGGCCTGTCACCCTCTGGGAGTGAAGCTCTGCCCACACAGTCTCCTTCAATTTGCTGGTACCTCATTTCTTTTTCTCCAGAACAGAGATCAGTCTAAACAGCCCATAGGTCAAGGAAAACTATCCCTGGAGAGTCCAGCCAAGTCCCTACTTCCTGCCAGTCAGTCACTCTCTTGGCTCAGGTTTGAGTTTGCCAAATAGAGAATTTCAGGTCCTCATTCTGCAACTTGATTTTACAGTTCAGAAAAGGGGCTGTCTTTTGCCCATTTGTTTATTCTTCTTTGAATTAGAACCCAACTTTTCTAGTATTTGTGTTCCAAATTACTGAACCAGGGATAGCTATTTACTGAAAAGGGTAATCAGATTGCTCTTTATTTTTTTTTGGCGGCGCAGCATGTGGGATCTTAGCTCCCCGACCAGGGATCCAACCCGTGCCCTCTTCAGTGGAAGCATGGAGTCTTAACCACTGGACTGCTGGGGAAATCTGAGATTACTCTTAACTAGTTGTAGCACCTTGAACTGCTTAAGAGACAATTCTCTGAAGGAATTAATGAAAACAGGTCACGCTCAGGATCATTAGTGCAGACACACATATTCTGTTCAAGGTGTTTTACTAAGAATATAAGGGATTATAAGGATGGGAACATTTTTAGGAGGAAAGATGAGGAGAGAATTACCAAAAGGAAGAATTGGAACCACACCAAAGTCAAAGAGGTGAGAGGAGAATCAGATGGGAGCTCGGTGTGTCGAAAATAAGTGTTCTGAGTGGAAACTCCCCAAGGGCACAGGGACATATGCACCCTCGGGCACTCTGCTTTTCTGAGGATGCCAGTATCCCCCTCTCTTCTACCTTCTACAATGAAGAGAAATCAGGACTTGACCACAGTGTTGCCAGTACTGAAAGCGCACCCCCAGCTCCTGTACTTCAGTGGACATACCAGGAGCCCATTATGGCCAGAGACAGAGTCCATCTCAGCCAGTAGGCCTTGCCAAGAGGAGAGGGCCCTGGGCTCCCTTTTGGCTTAAAATATAGACCAGTGGCCCTCTATCTGAACTGAATCTGTTGTTCCAGAGAATGGGTTTGTTTTCATTCATTCATTCATTCCAGATCCTTTACAGTAGTCCAGGACTCCCCAGAGACACTGCCCTCCTGAGCAGTCGAGTAAGATATTTGGTTCTTTCCCCCTCATTTCCAAGCTCCTGGGCGCTAGAAGGCTGTACTCACAGTCTAGTCGTCTAGCCCGTGCGTGGCACTGAGTACATGTTTGGGAAAAGGGAATCTAGATGAATGAGGTCAGACTATTCGACGGGTCTCCGCTGGTTACTAACTGGTGTGGGCACGGGTGCCCTTGAATTTCTATTATTTACGAAGAAAGAGTTTAAATGAAAACAACAACGAAAAAACAAAACAAAACACACACCAAAGCGGAAAACTTTAACCATCAGTACTGGGACTGGAGCTGCACAGGAGGACGCGGGCACACATACTGTACTGAACGAACATCACACATACACACCCCACTCACGCAGACATTCCTTCTTTCACGCTCCAGCTCGATCTTTTTACTCCTACTTCCCTTTGCCTCCTCTCCCGGATCAAGCGTTAATCTGTGAATCTCTGACCGCAAAAGAAAAAAAAAAGGTGGGTGGGGGGATCCCGAAGTAGCAGAGCGAGGGAGGAGGAGGTGGAGAAAGGCGGGGAGGAGGAGGAGCCCAGCGAACCAGAGTCAGAGGGACTGGTGGCTCCGGCGAGTGTGCAGCCCCGGGGGGAGCCGGCGCTCCAGGCTGGGAACCCGTCATCCCGCCCACCCGCCCGGCGTCTTTGGCGCCCGCCCGCTCGCCGGCCCGCGCCCAGGCTCCTGCTACACCCGGAGCTGGGGCCGCCGCTCAGGGGCGCCGCTCGGGGCGAGCCGGCCGTGCCGCCAGGCTGGTCCCCCACGCCCGCGCCCGGGATGCCGTTCTACAGGCGCACAGTGGTACCCCAGCGCCTGTGCCCGCGCAACCCGCCGCAGCCGCTGACCGAGCTCCGCGACGTGAGCCACCTGGCCGCACTCAGCCTGCTCCGGCAGCTCGCCGACCTCTGCGGCCACTCGCTGGCTCTGCTCGAGGACCTCGAGGGGCACCTGCTGGCCCTGGGGCGCCGCACCGACAGCCTGTTCCGCCGCACCGTGCACCTCCGCCGCCGCCTTCCCTGCCGCCTGCTCGGCCCGGAGGACGACGAAGAAGAGCTAGGTAAGCCGCGCCCGGGCGGCCCGGGCGGCCCGCGGCCCCGCGTGCACCCCGCCTCTGGGGGCGCCAGCCCGCGCCCGCTCTGCGCCCACCCCTCCCCCGCCCTCCCCGCCCCTCCTCGGCCCTCCCCTCCCTTCCCCTCAGGGAGCGAGGGGATCCCGTTTCCCAGATTCCACGCCCGCCGCACTCCAGCTGGAACTTCCTGCTCCTGGATCCGGTCGCGCCGTCCCGAGTGGCCATATGCCCTCGGGGTTCCCGGCCCTGGGGTTGGCGGCCGCCTTCTGGGGATCTTGGGGAAGAAGGCGGGGTAACATGAGGGGGTCCCTGGGAGCTGCTGGGTCCGGACCGCTTCGGCGCCGCCCCCAGGCCCGAGGCGTCCTAGCCTTCGCGGCGTCGGGAACCAAATGGCCGCGCCGCTGGCGTCTTTGCTCCAGTCTAGGAGCTCGGGCACTTCGGAAAGCGCGCCGGAGCCACCGGCCACCTACGCGGCGGCAGGAGCCCTGGCGGCAGTGCCTACCGACTTTAAACCTGTGCAACTTCGCGCTGGAGTGTGATCGCGGCTCTCGTTCGAAGAAGTGAGAGCCTACCCGCCCGCTTCTCTCCGCGAGGTCGGAGCTGGTGCCCCAGGAGAGGCCGGAGGGTGTGGTGGGGAGGAGAGACTCTCCCCCTCCCAGCCGGCTTCTCTGACCCCTTACCCCTAGGGTCCGGCTGCACAGACTTGCTTGGGAGAACCGTTTAAAGCAACTGTCATCAGTTCTGTGATTCCTTTAGAAATCAGCCATGCCTGAGAAACCCAGTGGTGCCCTGGCTGAGCACGCAGGACTCGCGAGAGGGCAGGAGGGCAACGCAAGCCCTTGTGCTTTACTACTTTGGACCCCAACACTTTGCATGGGGAATCCTCTCTCCATGGAAATGCTGTGATCCTTTAGAGTGTGGGACTTTTGGAGAAAGCAAGGGGATTGAATGTGCTGGAAATGTTGACCGCAGCTGGGGCATGCCAGGTACCAGGGCCAATTGGTGCCACCAGAAAGTTAGGGGAGAGGAAGAGCAGTGTGGACAGGAAGTTTCAGATGGAGGCAGAATATGGCTACTGACTGACTTGTGATTGCAGGCCTCCAGCTGCCTTGGGAAACAAGTGTCTTGAGTCAGCCCCTCTCCATTGCAGACCTTACCTCACTCCCACGCCTTCCATAGAATAGGTGTCATAGGCCCTGACACCCCTCTTCCCAAAACTCTCTGACCTCTGATGTTGATGGTGGAGGTCACTTGTGGAGAAAATGAACTGGCTCATGTGGGGAAAGGAAAGTGGAAGACACAGTTGACTGCTAGATGGAATGTAGACATGGGACCAGAAATCTCTGCATGGCAGGGGAGCAGGAAAGCTGGGGCCTTAGGTCTGGTTAGTTCTCAGTTAACAGAGAGGGTAGGAAGGTCACTGTTGATTTTTTTTTCTGGGGTCCCACTGACTACCAGGATTAGCCTAGGAGAAATTTGATAAGTCAGCTTGGGGAGTCATTTTCCGAATCCCCACACAGCTTGCAGAGAGCCACCTACTGAGTGCAGCAGGGTAAGTTAAGGACAGTGAGGAGGCTCTACTTTTCCAATTTACGCCTTTCTGTCCTTTCCATGTGAGGGAAGGAATGACTTCACCAAGTTGCCTTGGGAAAGAGATGGCTTCATGCAGTGGAGAGCTTTTAAAGGAAGGGAGCAATTCTTAGGATAAATTGCATTGGGTTGGCTTCTTTGAAATTTGCAAGAGCTGGGAGAGTGGCTATCTCTCATCTTTGGTGTGGCTACTTGCCTTTGAGAGTGTACCTATTTGCAGGCTCAGGTACTGAGGGGCCTGCTGCATAAATGGAACACAGCTACCTTAATTTGGCAAGAAGTTCTGGTTTTCCATTTTCTGGTCTAATGCCCTACCCTAGACTCCCCTTGAGGTTCCCACTGCACACTTTTCTCTTCAGGAGTTTTGATTGTGTAGCACTTAAATTAGGCCTTCTCAGCAATGATCTGAGCATAAGTGCCAAATGCAAAGGGAGCTGGGGCGCATAATCAGTGCACCACCTGGCCACCCCCTTGTCGCTCAGGCATAAGCTTCAACAAGGTGTTCAGGCAGGTTGCATATTATATTTTGACCCCAATTACAAATGCCCCCCCCCCCACTATTGTCAAGGCTTGTTCTTTTCTTCCCCGTGTCTTTGCCTCCTAGCTCCTACTCCATTACTGACCATTTTGCTGGTGGTGGGCACTCCCAGTCAGCATTTTACCCTGTATATCCTCTATCTGGCCGGATTTCCCCCACATTCTTGCTCTAGCTGTTTCTTTGGTCATGAGGGCAGGAAAGAACTGGGAAGGAAGGTTTGGAAGCAACATGGCCAGAGTGAATGACACCTGACAGGCCAGCAGTTTGTAGCCTCCTGTGCGGACAGCTTGGCTGCCACCTCTGGACTGAGTAATGACAAGTCAGACTGGCCCATAGCCTTCAGGCTTGCGGAGATCAGACTGCATGTTGGGCCGGGCAGGGAGGCAGCAGGGGGAGGACAGGGAGAGGAGAGGGAGAAAGACAGAGGAGGAGAAAGTTGATGCTTAAGGAGTCCAAGGTGTTCCTCTCCACAATCAGGGGTCGTGTCCCCACCATCTTCAAGGTTACAAGGGTGGGACTGGGCTGGGCTGGTTGCCTGGCAACACCCTCGTCTCCACTGAAGGCTGTTCTTCTGTAACTTGAACCCCTTTGAGACTGCCCCAGAAGCTCTTGTAACTGGTCTGGGGTGGGGGATGGGGTTTGGAAAGAGGAGAGGGCGTGTTACAGGACTGCACCAGGCTCCTCTGGTTGTGGATCTGTAGCTGTTGCCGCACCCTTGGCATAACCCTGCCTATAACTTGTGTTTTTCCTCGCATCTGACTTTGAATGTGACCCGCTTTATTGCATTCGTGTCCTGGATTCTGTACTCTTCATCTCAAGAATGGCATGGTCAAAGCCAGTGGGAAATAGCTCCATTGCTGCCATCATATGCTGAGTCAATCCAAGCTTTCCAATTTCTCCCTCAGACATCTATTTAATGTTGGTAGGTGCTTAAATGATAATTACAAAAGCAATTAGGCCATTGGCCTGGGGATATAATATCTCCTGTGCAAGCAAGGAAGTCACTGAAGCACTAGACAACCGCTAGGTATGTTTAATAACACTGGGGAGCTATCATGTTACACTAGCCCATGAACTTTCTGTGGGAAAGATGCTCTGTTCCTTCGTGCAATGATTTTGGCTTGAATACAGCCAGTTGGGTAGATGGTGGAAACTCCCTCTTCATCTTTATGTAAAATTCCTGCCTCTTGATTTTCCAACTTTGTGGCAACTCTGGCTCCAAATCATAAAGGACAGCTGGTTTATGTATGTTTAAATCATAATTCCAGTGTGAGGGGAGACTGTTATAAGTCTATATGGAGATGAAGAATGGAAACTGCACCTCTAGACTGCAGCCAGTTTACCATTAGGTGAGGTATGGTAGACCCTGAACCTGACCGTCATGGCTACTGAGGAGGGGCCTGCTTGAGCTGGATGGAGCAGGAGGAACTTGGGGGACTTGGAACAGGCACTCTACCAGGGCTCAGTTTTGTCTCTGTCCTACATGTCAGCCCCAGAAACCATTGAGACAGTTGGCTTGACAGAGTGGGGAGGGGGAGCAAGCCCATTTTCTTTTAAATACCATGAAATTCCTGGTCTGCTTCATGGTATTTCCATGTGTTGAAAACATCTTCCCTGGAAATTTGGACACCGAAATGTCCACTAGAATTTCCTCCGCTTTAGAAACAAGAAATTTAATCTTCTCCTTTTTTTAGATATATCAACAGCTAAAGCGATAAAAGCGTCAGGATGACAGAATAGTAGAGTAATAGGAGAGGATTTAAATTATAGCTCTTGGGCTCAATTTTGATCTTTATGGAGTTGATTAGGTGTCAGGAGGAGGGCGGTGAATTTGCATCATTTGTCCCTGTACTTCTGTGGCTTGGGTGGAGTCAGTTTATACTTTGTGACACCAAAAATTCGGTCATTAACCATTATGGGCACCATAATACTTGACTACTGAGGCCCAGAAAAAGGAAGGGACTTGTCCAAAGGCACCCAGCTGGATCAAGACCTTTAGTAGCCCTAAGTACTGGAAAGATTATAGTGCCTCTGCATACCTAATTCCAAATGAAACAATATTAAACCTTCAAATAAAATTTTATTTTAAAAGATTACTGGAAGTTCCACCTGTATGTTGAAATTAAAATGGCTTTTTATTAGATTCTTTCATTCTCTCTCTCTTTTGTACTCCTGTTGTTGGTGCCCTAAGCATGGACTTAATCTGCCTCTTGGGGAATGTGGCACTGGCTAAGTCACACAGCAGGTCAGTGGCATGAAGCCTTGATCTAGAAGCCAGGACTTCCTCCATCCAAGCCAGTGCTCTGCCCTCTTCAGGGATGCTAAGTTCAAAGTCAGTTGTTTATTGAGAGTCACTGCCATGACGTTTTTTCTAGCTGGAACTTGTTCAGGATAAGGAGTAACTACTGCTACCTTTGGGAACTGAGGGATTCTCTAGAGAACAGGCCTCCTGGGGTTTCTGCAGTTGGGACTTGGGGGGTGAGATGGAGGTGGAGGGGAGGAAGGAAGGTCAACCTTGCATCAGGTAGAGAATAGATGTGAGGCAAGAGGCTCCCTTGATAAAAGTCTCCTTTAAGCTTTAAGTAAAAATAGCCTTGGAAAAATAATCTTTAGTTGGGAAGGGGTGGCTAGGCTAGTGACCCTGACAGTCTTCTGAAGGTCACCTCTCCATTGGATCTTTCCCTCACAATCCTTCTGTCATCTTTATACTTGCTATTCTCCCTAATAGCTTTTAATCCAACTGTGGACACTTCTTATCGCACACCCACATCCTGACTATTTTCTGTTATTACAGCAGAGCCTGGTTGGCATTTCCAAAGGCACTTTTATTAAAAGCCAAGGGGAATGAGAAAGTAAAATTATTACCAAAAATGTGTTTAACATACGTGTTTCCAAAGTATGGATTTATTATTCTTCAAAGCTTAAGTAGCTTAACAGGCTTACTAGCTTTGCTTCTCTATATACCCTTTCTGAGGGACTCAGATCACCTTTTCCTCAGATCATTACTTTCTAACTTTGAAGAAAGGGCACAACTTTGGGTCCTGTCTCCTCCCCGCCCCCAACCCTTGTGCTGGGTTTTAGAGACCCACAGGTAAATAAGAGCCAGTCTGTTCATTTGAAGAGCTCCCAGTCTGCAGGGGTTGATGCCATCTTGTTTCCCAGCACATCAGCACAGGGTGCCTGGGCATCTGGTCTTCTCTAGGTGGGGGAAAGAAGATAACCAGAATCTAGACCCCAGTTCACACCCCATAGGATTTTCCATTCAGTCTGGTTCGGGGTCCAAGGATGGAATTTGGACTTTTAGAATTCCCTATGGTAAAAAAAACAAAAAAAAACAAAAAACCCAGACAATGATAGAGTGCTACTGTGAATTCAGCAATGCTTTTACATGAATTTGTAGGTTTAAAATTGATGACCTTCTCTTCACACATAGGCAAAATAGTGCTTATTCAGTAGATGAACAATGCTTGGTGGATCTGCAGACTCATAGACTTCTTGTGATAACTCCTCCAGAGTTATCTAGATGGTCTTCTAGAGTCTTCTACCCTCTGTTGGGAAGCACTGGCTTAACCTTCCTGGTTCAAGCTTTCAGCTCTTCCCTGCTCCAAAGAATTCCATGATTTCACTCAGATAAGCTCTCACTGAAGTTTTCAAATTAGAGTTCACAGGATGGCAATGTCTTTTTCTCACTTTATTTATTTACTTTCTTTCAGTTTTGTTGAAATATAATTGACATACTGCACTGCATAAATTTAGGTATACAGGATGATGATTTGACTTACATACATCATGTAATGATTATCACAATAAGTTCAGTGAACATCCATCATCTCGTATAGATACAAAATTAAAGCAAAAGAAAAAAATATTTTTCTGTGCAATGAGAGCTCTTAAGATATACTCTCTTAACAACTTTCATAAATAACACACAGCAGTGTTCATTATATTTATCATGTTGTACATTACAACTCTAGTACTTACTTATCGTATAACTGGAAGTTTGTACCTTTTGACCACCTTCATCCAATTCCCCCTCCCCTCGCCCCAACCTCTCAGGTAACCACAAATCTGATCTCTTTTTCTGTGAGTTTATTTGTATGTTTTTTGAAGTATAATTGACCTACAGCACTATGTTAGTTCCTGGTGCACAATATAGTGATTCCATATTCCTGTACCTTACAAATTGAGCACCATGATAAGTCTAGTACCATCTGTCACCACACAAAGATATTACATTATTATTGACCATATTTCCCACACTCTACACTTTATCAGCTCAATACTCCTTTATTTTGTAACTGGAAGTTTGTACCTCTTAATCTCCCTCACCTATTTCACTCATCCCTCCCACCCGCTCCCCTCTGGCAACCACCTGTTTTTTCTCTATATCTGTGATGCTGTTTCTGTTTTGTTATGTTTGTTCATTTGTTTTGTTTTTTAGATTCCACATATAAGTATAATCATATGGTATTTGTCTTCCTCTGTATGACTTATTTTACTAAGCATAAAACTCTCTAGGTCCATCTGTGTACAAATGGCAAGATTTCATTCCTTTTTATGACTGAGTCATTGTATCTATACGCCACATCTTCTTTATCCATTCATCTGTTGATGGCACTTAGGTTACTTCTATATCTTGGCTATTGTGAATAATGCTGCAGTGAACACAGGGGTGCATGTATCTTCGAATTAGCGTTTTCATTTTCTTTGGAGAAATACACAGAAGTGGAATTGCTAGATCGTATGGTAGTTCTATTTTTAATATTTTGAGGAACCTCCATAGGATGGCAAAAACTTAATGGACAAGGCTATGTTAATAATGCCACAAACAGGAGATGTGTGGATTGTGTTTGCACAAGTAGGCTTGCACCAAGGTGCTTTGTATGTGAGGCAGTGGGTCTGATTGTGTACAAACCATTAGGCTCAGTCCCTTAACTTGGGAGATTTGAGCAATCTCTGTCCATTCCTCCTCCCTTCCTGCCCTCCCTCCCTCTCTCTCTTTCTAAAATGTAAGCTCCTCAATAGAAAGTAAACATCTTTTAGGGCAGAGATTTTATCTCTTTTTACTGCCATATCTCCAGTCCCTAAAATAGTGCTCGGCACTTAATAAATACCTATTAAGTTCAATTCCTCCCTTCTTTCTAACCACCACACATTTATTGAGCACCTGACTCTGGGCCTGGCCCTGTGCTAGCCTCTGAGGTTATAGAGCCAAGGTAGAACGCAGCTCCATGGTCCAGCGGGGAGAGCCTGGAATCATCATACTGCCATGTAGGCAAGCCTGGGGATCATCGGAAGGCAGAGGAAGCTCACCTAATTCAGCTCAGAGGCTTTGAAAAGCTTCGGGGAGGATGTGGTGTCTGAGTTCTGAAGGATGATCTGGAGCTGGCCAATGAAGAAGGAGGGGGAGGGAATTCCTGGCTCAGAAGGTAGCCTGTGCTAAGCCCTGGATATGTGAGAGGGCTAGTGTGGGGGAGGAACTAAAGTGATTCAGGAGAGGGTGCAAGGCACCTCCTGACTCAGAGTGAGCCCTCTGGGTGGAGGTCGGGTGGGGGGGGCTCTAACATCCTGTTTGCTGAGCAAGGAGCTGGATACTGGAGAGCCTTAAGAAGGTCCAAATGAAGCTGTAATAGGAACTGCAGATTTTCTTGATCTACGTTCAGGGTTTCATTATCCTTGGGCAAATGACACCTGGGCGACCTTGGCTCCTCCCTGCTTTGCAGAGCCAAGTCCTAGGTCCCCCTAAGATGTCCAGGCCAGGAGGCACTCCATGCCACAGTGAGATAGAAAGAGGGAGAGAAAGCAAGACTCTACCTGCCTATATGTCCCCGGCTGTGTGGATCCAGTTGCATTCCAGAGCGAAATATATTATTCATGCCTCTGCTTTTTTGTGAGTGGGGACATTTGAGGTTTGACTGTATGTTTTATTTTATTTTATTTTTTCTTTCTAAATAGCATAGATTCTTAAGAATGGTCTGTAATTCATCTAGGGGAAAATCAGAAAAATATTTTTCCCTTGGAAAACGGACTCAAAGAGGAGATGAGTTTTAAAAATGATTCAGCTGTTTTTAAGTGGAATCATTTGCTTCTGAGAACAGTGTAATTAACTGCCTGGCAATTTATAGTCTGGTTCCCAGTATCTGCGAAGTAGTCAAACTCATATTGTTCTTCCCAACCATCAGGCCCTGAGGGGAGTGAGGTCTACTTTACCAGAAAGCCTTGGGCGCTCTCTGCTCTCGAAGGAGGCCATGCATCACAGCTGTCAGCAATTCCAGTGGTGGTGTTATATGCTCTTAATCCCCCCTTGACCCAGTAATTCCATTTCCAAGACCTTACGCTAAAGAAATGATCAGATATTGTGGGGAAAATGTTCGCAGATCCTCACTGCATCTTTTGGTTATTTATACTAACCCCCAAATGAAAACAACTTATTTAGTAATATGGGTGTGGTTCTATAAATGTTGACAGGTCTATGTGTGGTACAAATCTAAGCAAGTGAGAAAAATCATGCTCAAAACAAATATATGAGAATATGTGGAAATGTGTGAAATAATGCTAAGTGAAAAATCAGGGTATTAAATTGCATGTATGATATTATCCAAAATAAAGCACATACATAAAAAAGAAGCTGGAGGGGTATGTGCCAAAATGTTAACATTCGTTGTTATCTCAGGGTGATAACAATGATAGCAAACTATAACAAAGATAGCGGTGGTTATCTCTATGAGATTATGGGAGCGAGTGTTTTTTCTTTTCTTGTACCTTTGTGTATTTTTCAAAATTTCCTAAATGAACATATATTACTTTTAATAAACAGAAAAACCAAACAATGAATGATATATTAAGGAAAAGGATCTTGGGATTTGGAAGCAGCACCTGTGGGTTTAATTCTGACTTGCGCAACACTTATAAGCTGATTTGGGTGTCTCAGAACCACACTCCCTCATCTTTAAAAGGGGGTTAAATGCTCCCCAGTTCAGAAGGTTGTCGTGAGGATCCAGAATAATATATGGAAAACGCTGGGCCCATATGCCACAATCCTGCTTATGATCACTAAATACTAAGATGAAATTCCACAAAACCTTTTGAAATCCCTGGATGGGGATACTGTCACGATGAAGTTATAATGTTTCCTAAACAGCTCCGAATTGCAGCCATTCTTCCCCTTTGCAGAATATGTAAAGAATGCCTGCCTGTGTACCCACGGAGGAGCCACGGCTGTCGGCTCGTCTCTCCCAATCCGAGGATTTTCCTTTCCTTTGACTCCTCCCTTCATTTTCCCCCACTGACATCTGTTCACTGCCTCACCAACCAAGGGGGCAAATTCTTTGGAACTGAAGCCGAGGCACCACTGAGAGTTCTGGTAGATCTGAGATGTTTATTTTCACAGAATATGTGGTGCCGGCTGACCACGAGGACCAGCCAGGTTGGGACGCCAAGGAGGGGCTTTAATGAAGCAGCAGAGGATGGACGCAGGTCACACAGCTAGGCAGCATCCCCTGCCTTGGGACAGAGCCCTCGTCCAAATGTCCTGCTGGCTCTCTGGTCACCTCTTCCCTCGGGATGGCTTCATGGCTTCTGGCTTGGCTCACCAGTTTTACAGAACCAGCTTGGTTTATGGTTGAAGAAACACCTTCTCACAAAACTTCTGGGGCCTCAGGATGCTTCAGTGAAGTATTTGGCAGCTTGCCTGAGGGTCTGTCTCTCACCAGCATGGATTTGGAGCCAGTAAGCCCTAATCTTACAACCAGGCAGCCTCAAGGTCATGGGCACACCTTGGTAGTGTCTACAGCATGCCCAAACTACCAAGCAATTCAGCCATCTCCCTGAGTAGAATCCTTCACACTGCTTGTCTGGTTGCATTTTTTATTTTTAAAATTAGAGTAAAAAATATAGACCCTGGCTGCAAATCTGAATTACTTGGAGAGCTTGAAAACGTTACTAATGCTGTGGCCCCACCCCATACCAATAAAACCAGAATTTCTGGGGGATGAGGCCCAGGAGCCAGGATTTTTAAAAGACCCCCAGGTGATTCTAATGTGCAGGCGTGGGTGAGAACCACTGTTGTGGTATAGATGGTTAAAGCTGGAAGAGACTGTCCAGAGTTTGAAAAATTATAATGTATTTATGGATAATATGCATGAACTATAATACAGGCTTAGATTAAAGTAAGTGACAAAATATGATCTCATGGATGAACTCATAAGCAGTAATAATACCAAGTTAGATAATACACTTTAAAAAAGTTTTAATAATACATTTTATTTAACCCAATATATCCAAAACAGTATCATTTCAGCATGCAATCGATATTAAAATGATTAATGAGGTATTTTACATTATTTTCTCTTTTGTACTAGGTCTTCAAAATTCAATGTGAATTTTACACTTTCAGCACATCTCAGTTTGGTCTAGCTACCTTTCAAATGCTCCATAGCACTATGTGGACATTGGCTTCCATATTGGACAGCACCATTCTAGGGCATGGCCTTGTAGGCCAACTGGTCTTCTGTATGACAAAGTATATTATTTTTTAAAAACTGGATAATACACTTTTTAAATTTTATGAGAGAACAGAGGAAATTAGATGAAGCCATTAATTTTATTAATAAAAAGAATAAATATATGTTAAGGTAAAGTTAAGCATCTTTTATGTTACATTTTTTGGTTATAACATGTCATCAACAACCACTGACATTTTAGACGAGAACAGTACTTTTGTTTTCTTATGTTGTAGTTATTTAATATCACTCTTGATGTTACTGGGTTGGATCCCTACATCAAGTCAACCTCAACTTACCTGTCTTTGCAAAAGAATATTAAGATTCCACTATGCACAGGGTTGTTGGAGTACAGGGAAGAGGAAGGAAACTTCCACTGTGTAATATTTAGTGTTCCAAATTAGGCTATGCCAGAAATCATAAATAGAAGTTGAAATGGTTGCCTCTGAATCAACATCTAGATTGGACTTAGTGCTTTCCTCAGTTCGCTTACATGGCACACCATTTCATGCAGGTAGATTATTATGTTAATGACAGGGCATAATAGTGAGAACAACTGTATAGGTTGTTGTGTTCAGTATTTTTAAACCCATATCTGTTATACTTCAACAAATGCGGTTTAGAAGAAAAAGTATTTCTCTTTTTATCCCCTCCACGATCCCAATAGAAATAGAGTTTTAGAATGTGAATCTAGGCCACCAGCTGCCCAGAGAAAGGAAGAGGACTGGTCTAAAGGCGTCTCCAGGGTCGGTGGTTGCGCTGACTTTGAGCACAGAACCTCTCCTGTGGCTATTTTGGGGTCCTGAGGCATCCACTTAGGTGACCCTATCATCAGCTCCTGAGAAATGCTGGGACAAGAGTGACAAGGGAGAGGAGAAAACTTTGGGAGGCCACTTTTAGTATCCCCTCTCCCTGCTGTGATCAGAGGGAAGAGATACTAAAGGCAACCCTTCTAGTTTGTGTCCACAGCAACAACTGATGCTGAGGATAACAAACAAGGCATCAAGAAGAGGCAGCAGCATCTTCAGAGGAATCTGGTTAAGAAGGCTGAGAAGTGTGTTTTGAGGAAGAGTTGCACTCAGAATGGTGCAAATTAAACAAAAAGTTTATGAAAAAGTTTGGGAAGAGTCCAGCTCCCAGGAAACTTTGCTCTTAGGAGAGACTCATGTCTTGAGGCTTCTGGATAGCTAAGTCTCACTGTATTCCAATTTCTAACCTGTTTTACCTCTTGGAATAACGCATTACATAAGTTTACTCCCCATTGTGAAATAGCACAGTGAAATATTTTCCCCCATAATTCCAAATTAATGAAAATGGTAGATTTAGGAAACAAATGTTAGTGACTCACGCAGAGGCTTTACATTTTGTGCCTGTAGTTTCAAAACTATCTGCTGCATGTGGGGAGGAGGTGGGGGGAGGAAGATCCAGTGAAGGTAAGGACTCCTTCCATTCTAGTTAGCATGTATTGAACTCCTGTTAGATGCCAGTGGGAGCTGGTAGTATATATGGCAAATAGGTGTCCCCTCCAAGAAGAGGGATGGCAAAAAAGGTACCTCCTCTGGATAGACCAATGAGGAAAACCCACTCCTTCTGGTGGAACCGTTAGACAAAGGCACATTCTTTGAGCATAGCAATTAGAAATAGTCACTTGTTTTGCTCATAACTATTTAAAAATAGAGCATCCTCTGGGTGGACCAATTTTGACATAATAATTAATAATTAAAGTCCACATGCAGTCAGGGCATTGGGCTTGGCTGAATTTTGTCCCCAACTTGAGACCCCTTGGCAGGGTGCCCTTGTAGGAATACAACTTGCACAAGAGTACAGGTGCTGCTATGGTGCCTGGGGCCAGGCCAGGCACCAGGCATACAGATGTATATAAGAGCTAGACCTTGTTCTTGAGAAATGTATAGACTCCCCCTCCTAACCTCCATCCTCTTTAACTCATCCCATCTGCTGCCAGCTCCACCCATGCTGCATTCTGCCTGGCAGAGCTTCTCTTTATGGTGACAAAACGTCTACCCTCCAGATGCACGGGCTGCTGTCTGCTGTTAGCGGGGGCTGTGCTGCTCCTGCCTGAGGCTCCAGGCTAAATGTCTACTATCTATGATGAACAACTAGGGCTAATTGTTCGTTATGAGGGCTTGTTGCTTCTAGGTTCTAGATGGGAAAATGTAGACAGCATTTCTTCAATATCTGTTTTAAAACTTGGTTGTGTTCTGTTTAAATGTGCTTTGAAATGGTGAGTTTAGGCAGAACTGAGCTATTTTTTGCCCTTAATTTTCATATTCTTTAATAAAGGAAAGCAGTTCATCTCTAATCTGGTGATTTAGAGCTGGCTTCAAGGGCTAATTCCTACCTAGCTCATTGTATTAAGATTGTGCCAGGCCCTGTGCCAGGTATTGGCAACACTGAATTCATAAGACCTACCTTTTGCCCTTGAGTCTTGATATTTAGTTGGGAGGACAGTGTGGAGGGAGATAACCTCACTGCAGGCTGCTGGGTCTTAGGTGAAAAGCATAGAGCACAGAGGCAAGGAAAGCTTCCATAGCCTTTTTCTCTCTTGTCTTCCTGAAAACTGCTATTCATCCATCCATCCAGACATTCCCTCATCTTTACAGCCTCCTCCGACTCTCTCTGCTATACTCCTGCTGTGCTTTGTTCACTTTTGAGACCCTTGGTTCCTCCATGTGGCCCAGCTTGGGAGAAGATCGTTGAGGCAGAGATTGCCAACTATGTACTGAACCTTCTTGAGTTCATTTTTATTTCCTTTCTTTTACCACCTCTTGAAAGTAACATGACCCTCTTCTGTGAAACTTGGAAGAACAGCCTGGCCATTCCTGGCCCCAAGATGAACTGTAAGCTAGAAGTTAGCATTCTCTCCCAGGAAGAGTGAAAGCCTGTTTTAAAGGTTGTGGGGCTTTGGAAATAAGGTAGAACTACTGCGGCCTTCAGATCCTGATAAGTTCAGATGAGTTTGAACGGTTTCCTCCATCCCAAGGGACATCAGAGTTATAGTAGGTGGTTGTGGGCTAGTGACAGGCCTTTAGAGGTAGAAAGAAGCCCTGGTTATGAACTTGGCTAATTTTGCTCATTTTTCCAAGGGATAATGCCCAATTTCAGTATTTGCTAATGGGCTAATTTCAGTGTTGAACCTTTTTTCTCTTTGTCAGGAGGATGAAATGAAATCCTATACGGAAAAGACTTTGTAAACAAAAAAACACCCCCAAAATGTTATGTATTGTCATCCTTGAGAACAAAGACAGTGGCTGACTCATCCCTTTTTCCCCAGCATCTAGTTTGGAAGTAGGCACACTGCAAATGTTTGTTGAATGACTAAGTGGCTTAGTAGGAGATAGGTGTTTGTATTTCTTTTTTTTTCTAGGACTCTACCTTTAATACCAATAATAATAATAACTTTAATGATAATTTCCCTAATTATAAAAATAATACATATTTGATGCAGAAAATTTGGAAGTATAGAAAGCACAAAGATAAAAACAATAAAACAAAAATCCTTCTTGGTATCAACCAGATATAATAATTGGCTACATTCTGATGTATATTCTTCTAATATTTTTCCTTATGAATGTTTCATTTTTGTTTTGTAAGAAGAAGTTATTGTAATGCATCCATCCTTTTATAGCCCTTTTCAAATTAGTGTATCATTTAAGAATGTTTATATCATGTAAATCATATATCTGCTAAGGGGTTAACATCCAGAATATATAAAGAACTCCCCATAACTCATCAAAGAAACCAAAACCTGTTTGCATTTCTTTAAACCTTTTATATTATCTAACAAATCTGCTGTATTAATGCTTACCCTTACCTGTTTTGTAATTTCTGCCATTACCAACACTGAGAAGCCTGCAATCAGGATGTACCGCTGCCAAATCAACAGTGGTGCCTAGGCTATGATCTTTTTCTTAACGGTTTAGGTCTCCCACCAGACTCCTCAAGGGTGGGGGTGGTGTTCCCGCAGTGCCTTGGTATCCAGTAAGTGCTATATACATCTTTGCTGGCTGACAAACAGGGAGAACTAGTAGCATGTTTTTGCACTTCTATTTGGCTAATCAGATCAGTTCCAGATATCAGAAAGTGACAGATGTCACAGCAAGATTACCCCACCTTACTTTTGCAATGAGGTGATCCATCTTTTTTAAAATTAAAGAACCTTTGGACAGAAAAAGGCATGGCATTTATTATTATTGTTAAGAGCTTACTATGTGCCTGGCAATATGTGAATCATCAACTCATTTATTCTTCACAAAGATTCCATGATAGTTACCATTATTATCCCCATTTTCTGGATGAAGAAACAGGCTCAGAGAAGAGGAAATAATTCGATTAAGAGTTGTGGAGTAAGTTGAGAATCTAGAATTGGAACCCTTATGCATGTTCTCAGTCACAATGAATGGGAAATGGGCTGTACTGAAAGTGAGGAGTAGGGAAGGAAAGTATTTCTACCACCGTCAGAGAGGAGCCTAGGTTGGGGTAATATCAATTGGGGGACTTTCTAGTGGGACCCGGGAGATTCAGCAAAACTATATTTGGTAGGACTAAAAAGAGAATTAAAATTTGGGAGGTGAGACAGGAAGAGAAAACAGGATATTGAATTTTTTCTGTGAAATTAGCTAGCATTTTTATATTTCTTTCTAATTTATGAAGCACTTTTATATATGTTGTCTCATACAGTCCTCATGACAGCCCTGTGAGTAATTACTCCTATTTAAGAAATGAAAAAAAATAGATCCAGAGACATTATAACAGACTTGCCCATGGGGGCAAGTGGGAAGGTTATGAAGACCAGTAAACCATTCATTCATTCAATAAACATTAATTGAGCATCTACTATGTACCAGGCACCATTTTTGACGCTAGAGATACAGCAGTGAACAAGACAGACAAAATTGTTTGTCCTCATGGAGCTTACCAGGTAGATAAACTATGATTTATTTATTTTCAATTATCCTCTGTCAAGTAATAGATATTGGTTTGGGTTGAAAATCCAAACCTGTGCTTTATTTATTTTTTAAGAATTTTTTTGAAGTGGACCATTTTTTAAAAGTCTTTATTGAATTTGTTACAATATTGCTTCTGTTTTACGTTTTAGTTTTTTGGCCCCAAGCCATGTGGGATCTTAGCTTCCTGACCGGAGATCGAACCCGTACCCCCTGTATTGGAAGGCAAAGTCTCTGTACCCCCTGCATTGGAAGGCATAGTCTTAACTGCTGGACCACCAGGGAAGTCCCTTGGCTGTGCTTTAGAATCATCTGGCACATTTTGAAAAAAAACACGGATGCCTGGGCCCCACTCCAGACCAATTAAATCAGAATCTCTGGGAGTTGAAGCCCAGGCATCGGATGTGTGTGCATGTGTGTGTATGAGTGTTTTAAACCTGCTCCAGAGGGTTTTCGTGTGCAGTCAAGCATGAGAAGCACTGGTTTAGAGCAGTCTCAACCTTGGCTTCTTGTTAGAATCACCTTGGGGACTTAAAAATATATATACCTCATTGTAGTTTTGATTTGCATTTCTCTAATGATTAATGATGTTGAGCATTCTTTCATGTGTTTGTTGGCAATCTGTATATCTTCTCTGGAGAAATGTCTATTTAGGTCTTCTGCCCATTTTTGGATGGGGTTGTTTGTTTTTTTGTTATTGAGCTGCATGAATTGCTTATAAATTTTGGAGATTAATCTTTTGTCAGTTGCTTCATTTCCAAATATTTTCTCCCATTCTGAGGGTTGTCTTTTGGTCTTGTTTATGGCATCCTTTGCTGTGCAAAAGCTTTTAAGTTTCATTAGATCCCATTTGTTTATTTTTGTTTTTATTTCCATGTCTCTAGGAGATGGGTCAAAAAGGATCTTGCTGTGATTTATGTCATAGAGTGTTCTGCCTATGTTTTCCTCTAAGAGTTTGAGAGTGTCTGGCCTTACATTTAGGTCTTTAACCCATTTTGAGTTTATTTTTGTGTGTGGTGTTAGGGAGTGTTCTAATTTCATACTTTTACAGGTAGCTGTCCAGTTTTCCGAGCACCACTTATTGAAGAGGCTGTCTTTTCTCCACTGTATATTCTTGCCTCCTTTATCAAAGATAAGGTGACCATATGTGTGTGGGTTTATCTCTGGGCTTTCTATCCTGTTCCATTGATCTATATTTCTGTTTTTGTGCCAGTACCATACTGTCTTGATTACTGTAGCCTTGTAGTAGAGTCTGAAGTCAGGGAGCCTGATTCCTCCAGCTCCATTTTTCGTTCTCAAGATTGCTTTGGCTATTCTGGGTCTTTTGTGTTTCCATACAAATTGTGAAATTTTTTGTTCCAGTTCTGTAAAAAATGCCATTGGTAGTTTGATAGGGATTGCATTGAATCTGTAGATTGCTTTGGGTAGTAGAGTCATTTTCACAATGTTGATTCTTCCAATCCAAGAACATGGTATATCTCTCCATCTATTTGTATCATCTTTAATTTCTTTCATCAGTGTCTTATAATTTTCTGCATACAGGTCTTTTGTCTCCTTAGTAGGTTTATTCATCGATATTTTATTCTTTTTGTTGCAATGGTAAATGGGAGTGCTTTCTTAATTTCACTCTCAGATTTTTCATCATTAGTGTATAAGAATGCCAGAGATTTCTGTGCATTAATTTTGTATCCTGCTACTTTACCAAATTCATTGATTAGCTCTAGTAGTTTTCTGGTAGCATCTTTAGGATTCTCTATGTATGGTAACATGTCATCTGCAAAATGTGGCCATCATCAAAAAATCTAGAAATAATAAATGCTGGAGAGGGTGTGGAGAAAAGGGAACACACTTGCACTATTGGTGGGAATGTAAATTGATACAGCCACTATGGAGAACAGTATGGAGGTTCCTTAAAAAGCTACAAATAGAACTATCATACGACCCAGCATTCCCACTACTGGGCATATACCCTGAGAAAACCATAATTCAAAAAGAGTCATGTACCAAAATGTTCATTGCAGCTCTATTTACAATAGCCAGGAGATGGAAGCAACCTAAGTGTCCATCAACAGATGAATGGATAAAGAAGATGTGGCACATATATACAATGGAATATTACTCAGCCATAAAAAGAAATGAAACTGAGTTATTTGTAATGAGGTGGATAGACTTGGCGTCTGTCATACAGAGTGAAGTAAGTCAGAAGGAGAAAAACAAATACCGTATGCTAACACATATATATGGAATCTAAGAAAAAAAATGTCATGAAGAGCCTAGGGGTAGGATGGGAATAAAACACAGACCTACTATAGCATGGCCTTGAGGATATGGGGAGGGGGAAGGATAAGCTGGGACAAAGTGAGAGAGTGGCATGGACATGTATACACTACCAAATGTAAAATAGATAGCTAGTGGGAAGCAGCCGCATGGCACAGGGAGATCAGCTGGGTGGTTTGTGACCACCTAGAGGGGTGGGATGGGGAGGGTGGGAGGGAGGGAGATGCAAGAGGGAAGAGATATGGGAACATATGTATATGTATAACTGATTCACTTTGTTGTAAAGCAGAAACTAACACACCATTGTAAAGCAATTATACTCCAATAAAGAAGTTAAAATACATATATATACCAATGTCTGGACCTCACCTCTGGGGTGAATTAAATTAGAATCTCAGCGGTCATGTCCAGACATTTTAATTCTATTTTATTTTATTATTGAGGTATAGTTGATTTACAATAGTGTGTTAGTTTCAGGCATACAGCACAGTGATTCAGTTGCATATGTGTGTGTGTGTGTGTATATATATATATATATCTCACATATATATGTTACATATGTGTATGTATTCAATTACATATGTTATATACATAACTATATAAAACTAGGCAACACAGATGGGCACACAAGGGCAGGATCAGAGGGGAGGACTCAACGGTGTCTGACTGTGGAAGTCAACCAGAGGGAAGAAGAAACAAAGATGTGTGCCTTGCAGATCAACAGCACCCAGGGACAGCAGAAAGTGAGCTAGAGGAAGGCAGCCTACCAGTTGACCTAGATCTCTTTGCACCTGTAATTGGTCTGCGCTGGCAGAAGAAAGATGATAATGCTAGCTGTTGAGAGGCAACATAGTTAGCATAATGGTTAAGTGCAGGGACCCTGAGACCACCCTCGTGAGTCTGAGCCCTCACTCTGCCATTTGCTTTCTTTATGACCCTAGGTAAGTGGCCTGACATCTCTTTGCATTAGTTTCCCAAGCTGTAAATTGGGGATCCTTATAATAATACCTACTTCATAGGCCTGTCATGAAGATTACAAGCTTGGCACATAGTAGATATTTTTACACAGACATTATAAAGAATGATTTGGAGTTAGTGTCCAGCACCCTACTTGTATTTGCTCCCTAATCTTTACTTGTGGGAAGCCCCTCAAACTCAGTGCCAAGGTCAGGGGGTGCCTAGTGCTACTGGGCTTCCTTCTGGGGATGTCATGGAAGCAGACAGTGCAGAAGCATATAAACTCAGGCTGTCACAGGGACAGGCCATAAGAAGACCAGCCAGTCCAAACCTTTCATAGCCAGATGGGGAAACTGAGGCCCAGAAAGGTAAAAGGATCAGCTGCAGCAAGCCAGCAGCAAACTGTGCTTGGTTTTGTCAGGCTGATATTTCTGCCATGCAGTGATGCATAACCATGCTTGGGCTGTTTCCTGGAGACATCATTCAGTAGCACCCAAGTCTACTCCTCTAGTACCCAGAAGTTGTTTTCACAACTTACTTCCACTGGGAATTGGGGTTTAACAGATACACACTACTGTATATAAAATAGATAAACAGCAAGAACGTACTGTATAGCACAGGGAACTGTATTCAATATCTTATAATAACCTATAATGGAAAAGAATCTGAGAAAGGATATATATATATATATATACACATTATAAATCGACTATACTTCGATTAAAAAATTTTTTTAAAAAACAAAGAAATTCACACTATTACCAAAAAAAAAAAAGAACTTGCTTTCAAGTTTTCTGCTTCATTTAATTTCCTGTACTGTCATAGATTAAGACTTGAACGTGAGGCTTGGCAGACCTACCAGGGAGGCAACACAGGGCAAGTTGAGAAGAAAACAGGGCAGGGACCTAATGTAAGAGTCACCCTCTAGGACTCGTTGCAGTTCTTAATCTTTTTCAGAATATTATTTTTAAATGCATTAGATAAAATAGATAGACTTACAAAGGAAAACAATTGTACTGAAATACAGTTATCAAAATATTTTTTTAAATTATGATATGGTAATATATGTGCTTCTTTGAACACATTTTAAATGACAAGATCTAACAGCTGGTCTAATAATTACTGTAATTTTGAATGAGTGTAAGTGAAGTTTCGAGATTCCTGCAGCAACTGTAGCATGATATGCAAAGCTCTGTGATTCCTACTACTGATAAAGTCATGGATACTGCTCACACTTCTGTGGTATGTTGTCTACACTCATCATTTCAATTACAGGGTAGTGGAAATAAAGAGGTAATTTTTTCACAGACCTCCTGAACTCTCTTCATGTAACTCTTGGGGGTCTGTGGACCCCAGGTTAAGAATCCATGCCCTGAGGCAAAGCGGATGCTGGAGAACCAACCCAGTGTGGGGTCTTAATCCTGCTCTAGGATTGACTTGGAGGAGAGACTTGACCACCTGGAAACTACATTCAAGATTGCATGTGTATGTGAACACATACGTGGGTGGTTGTCATTAGTGCTACTCTCCAGATAGTTCTAGCTCTCCTTCTTCTGGGTACATGGCAGGACTGAACCTCCTCAGCCCCTTCTGGTTAGGTGTGGCCATGTGACTTGCTTGGGTCAGTGAAATATGTAACTCTCTGGCTCTAAAACCTCTTGTGGCTCTTCATCATACTTGGAATAGATTCCACATTCCTTACCATGAGCTGCAAGGCTATCTGTTCTGCTCTCCTTTCTGACCTCAGCTCCCACCACTTTCACCCTGGCCACCCTGGCCAACTGCACTGGCCTCATTACTGTTCCTCACCAAACTCATTCATGCCTCAGGATCCTTGCACTTGCTGTTTCTTCTGGCTGGAACACTCATCCTGCAAGTCTTAGTGTGACTGGCTCATTTTTGACCTTTAGAACTCACCTTCCCTGTTAACACCTTTTTTTGAATAACAGCTTTATTGAGATATAATTCACATACCATATGATTCCCCCATTTAAAGTGTACAATTCAGTGACTTTCAGTATATTCACGGAGTTGTACAACCACCACCACAATCAATTTTAGAACATTTTCATTACCCTCCAAAGAAACCATGCTTCCCTTAGCTGTCACCTCCCAATTCCCTATCCCCGCCCCCCTCCAGCCCCTGGTAACCACTAATCTACTTTCTGTTTTTATAGATTTATCTATTCTGGACATTTCACATAAATGGAATCATACAACATGTGACCTTTTGTGTCTGGCTTCTTTCACTTAGCTTGATGTTTTCAAGGCTCATCTGCATCGTAGCATGTATCCGTGCTTCATTCCTTTTTATGGCAGAATAATGCATTGTATGGCTATTGTATGGCTATACCACAGTTTGTTTATATACTCACATTGAAGGACACTTGGGTTGTTTCTATATTTTGGCTATCGTGAATAATGCTGCTGTGAATATTCATGTTCAAAATTTTGCATAAACACGTACTTTCATTTCTTTTGGGTACGAACCTAGGAGTGGAATTGCTGGGTCTTGTGGTAACTCTATGTTTAGCCTTTGAAGGACCTGCCATACTGTTTTTCACAAAGGATACACCATTTTACATTTCCACTGGCAACGTACCAGGGTTCTAATTTCTGCACATCCTTGCTATTTCCCTACATCCAATTTCTCCACATCCTTGTTATTTTCCATGGTTATTTTTTATTGTAGCCATCCTAGTGGGTATGATTGATATATCATCATGGTTTTGATTTGCATTTCCCTAATGACTAATGATGTTGAGCATCTTTTCATGTGCTTAGTGGCCATTGTATAACTTTTTGGAGAAATGTCTGTTCAACGCTTTTACCCGTTTTGGAATTGGGTTGTTTGTTATTTTGTTTTGGAGTTGTAGTTCTTTATCTCTTCTGGGTATTAACCCCTTATCTGACATATGATTTATAAATATTTTCTCCCATTCTGTGCATTGCCTTTTTAATTTTCTTGATAGTGTCTTTTGATGCAAAATTGTTTTACAATTTTGGTGATATGCAATATATCTATTTTTTCTTTAGCTCATCCTTTTGATGTCACATATAAGAAATCATTGTCTTATCTAAAGGTATTCAGATTTACATTTATATTTCCTTCTAAGAGTTTTATAGATGGGCTCCTACATTTAGGTCTTTGATCCATTTTGAGTTAGTTTTTTTATATGGTGTGAGGAGGTAATTGTCCAATTTCATTCTTTTGCATGTGGATATCCAGTTGTCCCAGGATCTTTTGTTGAAGAGACTATTCTTTCCCCATTGAATGGCATTGGCACTCTTGTCAAAAACCAATTGACCATAGATGTACGGGTTTATTTCTGGACTCTAAATCCTATTCCATTGATCTATGTGTGTGTCCTTATGCCAATAACACACTTTTGATTACTATATCTATACGGTAAATTTTGAAATTGGGAAGTGTTATTCCTCCAGCTTTGTTTTTCATCTTCAAGATTGTTTTGGCTCTTCCAGGTCCCTTGGATTTCCACATTAATTTTAAGATCAGTTGGTCCATTTCTGCAAGACTGATTAATTTTTGCACAGCTCTTTACTATTTGTCAAGGATATCCACATTCATTTGCTCCTTCAACAAATATTGACTGAGCACCTGCCACATGCGAGACACTGTGTCAGGTGCTTGGGGACACCATGGTGAGCAAAGACAGCCATAGCCCTTGCCTTCAGGGCCCTAAGGATCTAGTGGAAGAGGCATACATTAATCAAATAATCACCAAAATAAATTGAAAGTGACTAACAGAAAGAATTGACCTGGTATCGGGAGAGCAAGGAAATCTTTCCTGGAGAAATAAATGATTGGGAATGTGACTGGAGCTGGAGGGGGTTTGGGAAGAGTTTTCCAGGCAGCAAGAACACCATGTCTGAAGACTCTGTGGCATGAGGGAGCATGGTGCGTTCAAGGAACTGTAAGGAATTGAGGATGCTGAGGCACAAGGGAATAAGAGAAAGAACAGCATTAGATGAGGGAGAGCTGCATGAAGATGACCAGTCCCACGGGATCTTGTGGGCTGTTTGGAAGAAGTCCTAAGATTTTATCCTGAGAACAACATGAAGCCACTGAAGCAGAGAAGTAACATGATCTGGTTTTGATTTCAAAATGCTCCCTCTGGATGCTGTGCAGAGGATGGACTGGAGGGGGTTGGGCAAAGAGCAGAGCCAGTGAGGGGGGTATTACTGTAGTCTGAGAGAGAGAAGTGATGGGGTTTTGCCGAGGGTGGCAATGGTGACTCTGGAGAGGAAGTGGACAGATTCACATGTGCAAAAGTAAATGTGGAGGTTTTCGAGATAGCATTCAGTTAGGGAGGCAACAGGATTTCTGGCCTAGGTGACAGTGTTGGGGTGGTCTGCATCAAGATAAAGAACACTGGAGCATGGGCAGCTTCAGGGAAGGGGGGATCAGTGTTATTGAGTTTGAGATCCCTTGAAGACATCATTGTTATTTGATCCTCACTCTAAATCATCCTTATGAGGAAGGTATAAAACTCTTGTCCTCATTTTGCAGATGAAGAAACTGAGTACCAGGGAAGTTGTCATGGCTTGCCCGATGCTGGGCAGCCAGTAATTGGCAAAGTCAGATCAGAATCCCATTACCCTAAGAACAACCCGCTGCTCTTTCTTTTCTCTGACATCAGAGCTGACTCAGTAGAAAGGTCCATCCCAAATATTTTCAAATAATCAGAGAAAATCAATGCTATGACTTCTCCCGCCGCCACCCCCCCACCACACCAAGTGTTTCCCAAACCTCAAAGCCTACACTCCCAAGGAATCCTTGGCCTCCTTTCTACAAACTTGCATCTCCACAGCATTGCTAACAAGCCCCCTCCAGGAGTGTTTAGAACTCCCAAGTCCCTGATTCCTTGACTCAGATTTGCTGTCCATGTATAGAGAGCTGCACTGCCTCCTTTCCCAGTGATGGTCACCCTGTCCAGAAGACTTCCTGCTTCTCTGCTGTCTTATACTGGTCCTGGAGGTGTCCAGTGGACTCTGTGGTTGTAGATAAGGGTCCTCTGTCAGTTGTCAATATATGGAAAGCTGAAATGCTGAGACATTGAGCCAGAAAGTAAATTACCGGAAAATTAGCAATGATGACAGTCAAGGTGTACTCAATTTTTTGTCATGTCAAGTAGAGGAGTATGAGAAGAAGGAATTGAACAAGTGGCAGGAATTGGGGTGGAATGAGAAACTAGGAGAAAGGAAAATAAATATGTACATAAATTCAAGGCATAGGAGGAAGACAAAATAAAGTGGTTAAAGGCATAGTTTGTGGAGGAGACATCCTAGTTTCAAATCAGGGTTCTGGCATTTACTAGCTGCATGATCGTAGGCAAGTTACTTAATGTCTCTAAGTCGAGATAAAATAGTCCTAACTTTATGGGGTTTGTGTAAGGATTATGGAGAGAGCATGCCTGTGATGTACTTGCCACAGTGCCTGGCACTAGATAACGGTCAGCTGTTATTTTGATGGTACAAGCCTTTCCTCATTTCTCCCGCTTCTGCTTCCCCCAGCTGCTCCCAGGCAGGTTCACTGTGGCCAACTTGGTTCACCATATCAGCCCCTGAGCCAGTCCTGGGTGATGCAAGGAATATCCCATCAGCTTCAGCAGACCCAGGAGCTGGAGAACCTGTAACAACAGCTGGGGTCCTGCTTTGGTCCTTGGGCATTCTTGCTGCCAATTTGTTATAAGATCGGGTACCTCCAAGAGTGACCCTTGGAGATCCATGTTGCCTCTAAGTTGTTTCCTCTTCCCCTCCTCTCCTTCCCTCAGCCCTGCCACCCCTACCATGTTGATTCCTACTACCAAATTCTGCACAGTCACCCTGCTTTGTACTCCAGTCCTGGCCTGCCAGCCCACCCCAACCGGACCAAGGTCCTGTCCTCTATCCTGGTCTAGGTACAGATTGCCTGACTGCTGAGCAGTCTGCCTGCTAGACTTACTTCATCCATGTGATGCCCCTGCCTGAGGTATATGTAACCAAGTCTGTTCATGGTACCTTCTGAGCATTGTGCCCACTCAGCCAGCTCCCCTGTCCTTCGAGGACAATTATTGAGAGGATCCTTTGGGGTCCCAGATTTCTTTAGGAATCAGCTGAAGCCATAATAATGCTTTCCCCAGAAATATACATGACTTAAATGTATCAGTCAGGATAGGCTAAGTTATGATGAAGTAACAGACAGTATAAAATCCTCATTTATGGGAACTGTGCAAGGTGGATCCAGGGGAGAGGGCTCTGTTCATCATAGTCACAGTGATCCAGGCTGGTGGAGGTTCCATTTTGGCTTTTTGTTTATTTTGGCCACGCCGCACGGCTTGCGGGATCATAGTTCCCCAACCAGGTATTGAACCTGTGCCCTTGGCAGTGAAAGCACAGAGTTCTAACTACTGGACCACCAGGGAATTATCTGGAAGTTCCATTTTGAACACGTGCCTCCATAATTGCTGTGACAGGAAAAAGGGGCATAAGATGTGGTTTATATTTTTAAAAGATTCCCCTAAGTGCTGTGTAGAGAATGGACCGTGGGGAAGCAAGGGTGGAAACAGAGAGACCATTGAGGAGACTTGGTCTGGGTCAGAGGTGATGGTGACTTGACCCACACTGATGGAAGTAAAGGTTGGGAGAAGTGGAGGGATTTGGGGTATATTTTGGAGTAAAGCAGACAAGATTTTCTGATGGATTGGATGTGGAAAGTAAGGAGTATAAGAGAGTCAAGGATGACTGCTAGGTTTTTGGCTTGAACATGTGGGTAGATAGATGGTGTCCATTCTTAACTGACATTGAACCTCAGAATCCTTGAGTTTGTCAAGACATACCTCATGATAACTGAGAGGAGCCTCAGCTTGGAGTTCTTTTAGGGTGCACCTCCAGCTGTTTTGTAAAGATTTAACTGGCAGGACCTTTTTTGTTTTTCAGGAGAGCTCTTTGATAATGGGCACACATGCCTACACCCACATATTCACAAACACATACACACCCTAACCACGCACACCACTGTGGCAACTCTTTCTGGACCTCCCACATCAGTAGTCCTGGGGGTTCTTCAGGGTCTCTAACATGTCCTTGCCAATATTTTCTTTTCTGATAGGGATGAACGTTTTGCTAATGGTTTTTAATTAGAAAACAAAAACAATAGCAGCACCCTCTCGGGGCCTCCTCCTGTTTTGCTTCTTGGAGGAGGTCAGCATCAATGAGTGACCTTAGTGGTTGGAAGGATCTTTTACCCTGTCAAAGTGGTTTCCAGCCTTGGGAAATGTGAAAAACTGTACTTGTTGCACATTTATTAAACCAAATGTTTGTAGTCCAAAGTAGCAATCTGTGGCTAAGGATAATTGCTATCTAAGTGCACAGCCTGTCACCTGGGTAGCTCATTAGAGGGGGAGGAAGGGGTGGAAAACTGGAAATAAAAAGAATGAGTCTTGGCCACTGACCAGTTGGTTCCGGGCAGAGTCGGTTTGGAGTGAGGATCACTTCACAGCTCAGTGTTTCCAGGGCCTGAGGGTGGGAGTTTGCATCAGTGATGCAAATGGGTACTAATGAACTCAATGCAGATGCTGGTTGCCCAAAATTTTCTGGGAAAGACCAACAGGGCAGTTGTTCAGCCTGCGTGCTTGAGGGGCAGTGAACCAAAAGGACGGCCTGAGGCAGGGAGGGGTGAACCTTAGCCTTACAGCCCCACTGGGAAGCAGCCTCTTTGCTAGGAAAAGCCTAGGGCATTTGTGAGAAGCCAGAGGCTTCTCATAAGTAGAAACCAGGGTTCTGTGGAGGGGAGTGAGTCTCCCTTCTGCCTGGGAGAGTGGAAAATGTGTGAGGTGCCTCACTTCCTTCCCACCACCATTGTCTGTGTCCCTCCTGGAAATTCTGAAAGCCAAGTGTCGCTGTGAGTGCTTTACACTAGTAAAGGCATTGTGGTCACATATAGCTTCTATGAGGTAGGCATCATTACCCCATTTTACAGCGTTTCCGGAAAAACAGAGAGAGGGAGAAAAATACAGAGAGAGGAAGTGATTTGCCTGGGGCCATATAGCTACCAAGTGGCTGAGCTGGGCTTTGAATCCGGGTTTCCCAGCTTTTGATTACACGATGCTTATTCCTGGGCATGGTGAGAGGCTGGCTGTGCTCCCAAAGCCTAGAGATGGGAGTAGGAGGCCTGGCTCCCTCCCTGCTCTAAACTGACCACCTGTCAGTCAGCCTGGGGCTTTGGTGACCTTCAGGGTTCTCTCCAGCCCTGGGAACCAACAACTCTAAATCCCTGGACCTGTGTCCCATCCAGAAACTTAGGCAGTGGATTAGCAGATGACCTCTAAGGGACTTGCCAGCCCTGACATGCTATAGACCTGGGAGGGGCAAAGAGCCCAATAGTTTTCAATGTGTGATCCATTGAGCCTTTGAGAGTCCCTCAAACTCAGGGGTTGCCATGAGCAGTCCTGATCCTGTCTTATATGTTGGAGAGCTACAGGTGATTTTGTTTGCAAAAAAGGCACTGTTTCTAAAAACAAACAGAAAAAAAATAAGCAAAATTTAAAAAATGTAAAGCCCCTGAAGTAGACAGTGAATGAGAGACAAGTTTGAATGACAGTATCCACTGGTAGTGAGAGTAGTGATGGTAGTGTGTGTGTGTGTGTGTGTGTGTGTGTGTGTGTGTGTGTGTGTGTGTGTGTGGTGGAGGGGGTGGGAGTGGTTTGGACCAGAAGGAGAAAAAGGAAAAATAAAAACAAGGAATAAAATGAGATTAGAGCTTTAGTACAAGTCAGTTGCCATTTCGAAAAAAGGAGAATATGTATGTATAACTAAGTCACTTTGTTGTACAGCAGAGAATAACACAACATTGTAAGTCAAATATACTTCAATAAAATTTAAAAAAAGAAAAAAGGAGAAATTAGAGAAGTGAAAGGGAAGTAACAGCTGTTGAGTGCCTACCGTGTCCCAGCGTTTGTCTGCTTGCAGCCTCCCTATAGAATGCTTATAGCAACTCCTTGAGTTCTAAGTTTTATTGTTCCTATTTTGAAGATGAAGACAATGAAACTCAGAGAGACTAAAAGACTTATCCAAGATCACATAGCAAGTAAATTATGTTGCTGGGATTCAAGCCCAGCTTTTTTTTAACCTCAAAACCCACACCCTGTCCTGTTAGGGGCTCCCTCCCTAGGAAAGGGTCAAGGAGTTACAGATGGATGGGTACCAGGGACACCCAGCACCTTCCCTTGGCAGCAGGTAGAGGCCTGGAAGTGCCTATGGAGAACCAGGAAGCAGAACTCATGTTCTTAGTGATTAAGGGACTTGAGAGAGGAGACTGCAGCCAGGGATGGAGAACCAGGGGAAGAGAAATCAGCAATTCCGTGGGGCTGGAGAGTCAGAGCTAGGCTAGGAAGGGCCTGGACTTGGGCCTGGACCTGAGGATTTGGAACCTCTTAGGATCTGTGTCCTTAATTGGATCAGTTTAGACTCTTGGACTATGCTATGTATTTTGGAATCGCTGGTTGTATTCCAAGATCATCACACTTGTGGTAAGGTATTTTACCCTCAATTTATCAGTTTAATAATATAACAAACATGCAAGAACCCACCACTCAAATAATGATTTAGAACATTGCTAATAACATATTACCAATATGCTAAGTATTTTTGGTGGTCATTTTGATAAATAATTGTCTTTCTTTTCAGTCCTGCGGTTGTGGTTTCCCTTCCCTGATAATGACAAACCCCAAAGGGAAGATTTAGGTTATGTATCAGTCAGGATGAGCTAGGTTGTGCTGCAGTAACAGACAATGCAGGATCTTAGTGGCTCCTAACAACCAAGGCCAATTCCGTGCTCTTGCTACACATCTATGATGAAATGTTTCAGCCTGGAAGTGACATATTTTACTTCTGTGCCATTGGGCAGAACTCATCATATGGACCTATCAGACCATAATGGGCTAAAAGTGCTATCTTACCATGTACCCCAAAGGCAAAGAGCTGGGAATATTTGGAGAACAGCACTAGTGACCATCACAGCCCACTTGCCCACTGTGATATAACATGACATGACTTGCTTCTATCTGAGAAAGTTCTGAAAGAAAGGGATTGCATGAGCAGGCTTAAGGAAGCCCACCTGAGTTTCAGCTATCCCTGTTTCCCTTTAGATGATACTGTTAATGCAACCTGCTCCATTCTGCACCATTTCCCAGCCAGAGCACCTTTCTCCTTGGAAGTTCCCATTCTTTTCTACCCATTTCCTTCTGTCTGTGTTCCATGGGCTCAAAGCCTAGCAGGGCATTTGACCATAAAGTCTGACTGGAATCTCACATGAGGCCTCTTCTCCCATGCATGATTCCTCAGATAATCAAGGCACTGCAGCTGCCTCCTCTGGACTGACATGAGTTGCCAGTGGTGGGACTGGATTTTGTGCAGAGTGGGGCAGGGAGGAGACAGGCTGCGTGAGTCATCATTGTTATTTCCGTTGCATTCTCATCGATCTCACAAGGCTATTAAAAGAGTCAGTAACTAAGACATAGCTAGACTCTAGTTCTAAAAGCCAAAGGATATGAAATTCATAATGCAAAGCAAGTCCAGGAAATGGAGTGAAGGGAGGACACTGGCTCTTGGCCCTACTTCTGGGAAGGAAGATCTGGCCTGATAGCCCAGGAAACACGTCTTTGGCCTTTGAGCACAGGATCTATGTCAGGCAGCTGGCCCCGGGTCTCAGCCTCCTAAGGGTGATTCTGCACACCACTGAGTGTGGCCTGGAGAAAGGAGAGGGAAGAGAGAGATTTGGCATGGCTTATACATGAATGGCATTCACCAAACTGTGCTAAGCTTAGGTGGGGTACAGAAGTGAGCAAGACAATGTCCTGGTCTCACAGAATTTACAGTCTAGTAGGAGAAGAAAATAATTAGGGCACTAGAAGTGCTCTGACAAGGATGAGTACAAGGTAATAAAGGAATGGCACCTGAGCTAGACTTCGGGAGTCAAGGTAAGCTTCCTAGAGGAGCAGTCCCTCAGCTAAACAGAGAACTGAAGGATAAGTAGGTGTGAGCCAGGTGAAGGCACGTGGAAGGAAGGAAGTTAGGAGGTAGAGGGGAGTGGGAAGATCCGAGCTTAGAGACACAGGCAGAGGCTAGATCATGAAGGACTATGGATGCCATGTGGAGTGTCTTGGCTATTATCCCGAGGGCAGTGGGGAGCTGTGGAATGGTTTGCCATTTGGGTCAGACTTGCCTTTCAGAAACATTACTGTGGAACCAGCATGGAAGATGGATTGGGAAGAGGTGATACTGGAAACTGGGAGTCCAGGTGAGAAATCATAGTGACCTGGTTAAGATAGTTGTAATGGAACTGGAGAGAGATAGATGGATCTGAGGCACATTTAGAAAGTAGGCAGATTATCTGAATAAACAGATATGGACAGTAAAGGGAAGTCAGGACAACGGGATAGCAGTGATAAGAGTATAGTGTGATGGTTAAGAGCAATGGCTCTGCCACCAATTAGCTGTGTGACCTTGGACAAGTTCCTTAACCTCTCTGTCCTTCAGTTACCTTACATGTAAAATGAGGATATTAATATTGCCTTATAATGATTAAGTGAAACAGTACATAAAGTGCTTTGAAGTATGTCTGGAGCATGAAAAATGTTCAGTAAATATTAACTAGTATTACAGGCAACAGGGACGAGGAATAGGCTTCATAGGAATGATGATGAGCTCTGAGTGTGCCAACTCTAGGTTGCCTGTGAGACACTTAAGTGGAAATTGGCTATATGAGTCTGAGGCTCAGGAGCTATAAATATATATTTCTAGAAATATCAGGCTAGAAATATATATATTTGAGAGCCATCAGCTCATTGAAACCTTGGGAGATTGTGCAGGGCGAATTCGTAGGGAAGAAAAGAAGGCTTAGCAGTGAGCCCTGAGCACCCTCAACATTTTTGGGATGGACAGAGATAAAAGAGGCCAATGGAGGGGCTGAGCAGCAGCCAGAGAAACAGGAGAAAAGCCAGGGAGGGCACAGCATCACAGAAGCCAAGATAAGAGAATGTTTCAAGATGGTGGCTGTGGCCAATGGTGGCAATACTTTGGAGAGGACAATATAAGAGAAGATCTGAGAAACCACAATGGGATTTCACTGCAAGAAGGTGGTTGGTGACAAATTTCAGTGGAGTGGTAGGACTGGATGTCAGACAACATAGAGTTGAAGAGTGCGAGTGAGGAAATGGAGATAGCAAGTGTAGACAGCTCTTTCCAGAAGTTTATCTGTGAAAAGGAAGTGCTAGCAGATAACTGAGGGCTATGGGGGAAGGGAGGGTATACTTCAGTGCTGAGGGGGAGGAGGCCAATAGTAGAGAGGGAATGATGGGAGATACAGGTGGGAAAAGGAGTGATTGAGGATTGAGGTCCCTGAGATGGTGGGAGGATATGGAATGCAGAGCACAGGTGAGAAGTCAGTCTCAGGCAGGAGGAGGCAGAGAGGGAAGGAGGAAAGCTGGATGTGGTGAGTGAGACTGCAGATTTCCTTATGGAGCATTACTGCCTGTGGCTTCTCTTTTTCTGTGAAGTTGGGTGAGTGGGATGTGGCAGGACTAGAAGTTTGTGGATGCAAGTGGAGGCCATGATGCTCAGGGAGCCACCGGAGAGAATGGAAGGGAGAGAGAACCCAACAGGGGCTCAAAGAAAGGTTGCCCAGACATACTGAGTGCCCAGTGGAAGTCGAGACCATGAATTTATCATGCTTCCCATCTGCAAGGTTGGGGTGTTTTCTCTAAGCAGTGCTTAGTGGTCCTGGGGTAGGAGCAGAGAAGGTAGATAATTGGATTGCTTTGAGGCTTGGGGATTTGCAAGGTGGATATGATGGATGGACAGTGGTGTCAGAAAGGTGAGGATATTGGCAAAAGAGAAGTTAAAATGACTGACTTGTAATTCCCCTGCTCTTCGATTAAGAAGCTCCTGTTCTTGCTGCCACCAATAATTTCCCTCTATTTTTACTCTGTTTCATAGCTTCTGCTTCACTCAAGGCTCTTACACTGCCTCATGACTTCTGCCTCATATCTCTCTGTCTCTCTCTGTCTAACTCTGTCTCTATCTCTCTGTCTCTGTGTCTGCTCCAGCCCCCATTACTGACTGAGGAAACTCCTCTCCATGTCTCATGTCCAGATTCCACAGGAGAGACGATCTGAGTGATTCTATTAGTCACTATTTTCCATGTTTGGCAGATAGTTCAGGCCACCGTCTAGGCTGCTGGCCAACCTATGGGTTTTCTGCCCTGATTTGGAGACCTATGTCTGGTCCAGCCAATGGTATCTAATGTCAACATTCTTCAGAAGGTGTTGTGGGTAAGACAAGCAGAATGGTTAAGAATTGGGGCTCTGGAGCCATATGCCTAGGCTTAAATCCAGGCTGTCGCACTTACTGGGAGATCTTGGGCAATTTATTTCACCTCTCTGATTCCAGTTTCCTTATTTCTTAAATGAGTTCTATATGAGTACTTGCCTCATAAGGTCTTTGTGAAAATGAAATAATACATGAAAAGCACTCAGCACATTATGTGGCACATAGTTTTTTCCCTATAAACATTTCTTCTTCTCCCCCTCCCCCTCCCCCCTGCCCCTCCCCCCTGCCCCTCCCCCCTTCCCCCCCCCTCCCCCTCCCCTCCCCTCCCCCCTCCCCCTCCCCTCCCCTCCCCCCTCCCCCTCCCCTCCCCCCTCCCCTCCCCCTCCCCCTCCTCCTCCCCCTCCCCCCTCCCCCTCCTCCTCCCCTCCCCCTCCCCCATCCCCCTCCCCTCACCCTCCCCCTCCCCCTTCCTCACCCTCCCCCTCCCCCCTCCCCCTCCTCCCCCTCCCCCTCCCCCTCCTCCCCTCCCCCTCCCCCCTCCTCCCCTCCCCCTCCCCCTCCCCCCTCCCCCTCCTCCTCCTCCCCCTCCCCCTCCTCCTCTTCTTCTTCGAAGGCAGGCACTTAGGGCCTAATAGAGATTTTTTTTCTTTTTTTTTGCCGTATGTGGGCCTCTCACTGTTGTGGCCTCTCCCGTTGCGTGGAGCACAGGCTCCGGATGTGCAGGCTCAGTGGCCATGGCTCACGGGCCCAGCCGCTCCGCGGCACGTGGGATCTTCTCGGACCAGGGCATGAACCCGTGTCCCCTGCATCGGCAGGCGGACTCTCAACCACTGCACCACCAGGGAAGCCCCCTAATAGAGTTTTGGACAAGACATTAGGGGAGGCAGGATTTGAACCCCACTGCAGTTGAATGAACACAGTCTTCTTTCCTTCATCCCAGCTCTTTGCCATTTTCTGGTTTTCTGACCTTCCCTTCGGGAATGTTTGTCACCCTGTGGTTTCCAAAGGCCCAAAGCCTTCAGACTCCTGAGTCTGCTGTGAGCTGAGGACCGAGCTGCTAGGTCTGCTCATCGTCAGCTGGGGAGGAATCCTGGCAGCCTGACCTCTCCAGCTCAGTCTTTGGTTTCTATGAGTCATGCTCCTCTTATGCTAAGCCCAGCTCAGATTTGGAAGGGGGCTAGGGGAGTGGGGGTGGAGTGAGGGGAAGAAAAGGAGGAGGAAGGCAGCAACTTAGCCTCTTTCTGAGTTTGTTGGTTAGCTCAAGTTATAGGAATCTTTCCTTAGAGCCCTGATGAGGGGATTTGAGGCCCCTCTGTGACCAGACTGCTATAGAGGAGAGCCTTCACCTGGTCAGCCCAAGATGCCTGGTGTGTAAGCAGCATCTCTCCAGGTACCCTGGCAGTCAGGACCTCACCTCTCCATCTTTCTCTCCCCTACAGTTTGACCCAGATGGCTAGAGACTTTTTTCTGAGAAAAGAATGCAAATTGCTGATGTGGGGGAAAAGGATGGATTCAAGAGGCCCATGGCACAGAGAGTGGGCTCTTAGAAATGCCCCACCCTCATGAAACAGGTCCCTGATGACTTGTGTCTGAGCTAGTGTTTTCCCAAGGATGGTGGGTAGGCCACTGGTGGTGTATTAAATAATTTCAGGTGGTATATGGCTGAACATTTTTTAACTTTGGTAGCCATGGATTTCTTTTAATGTGTTTTAGAAGAATAAAATTTTCACATAAAAATCAGTGCTTTCAAGGGTATTATTGCTTAGAACCATGCCGAAGTTTTTTAAAAGGAAGTTTATTTAAAGAAAAATATTAAGATAGCAGTATAGGTTTTAAGCATGTGGCAGAAGTCATAAAAGTAGTATACAGAAGACTGAAGTTGGGGGAACATTGGTCTTGACCAAATCGTGTTGCTTTTTCTGCTGCATCTTCTGTTCCCACACCCCAATTTGGGGCTTCTGCTTTGGGAATTGTCTAATAGACACATTAATCTGCGTAATCAGCTGTCATCTCGACAGATCAAAGTCAAAAGCCTCATCTCCTTTCTTTAACTTCCTGGTCTCTGTTGAGAGCTCTCATGTTCTCTCTCTTTCTCTCTGTCTCTCCCCTTTTCATGCTCAATCACTGACCAAGTCCTGTTAATTCTCCCTTCATAGTATCTCTTGCACTGTGTCCCTTTCAGCTGTCATCACCCATTTGAGGGTCACAGCCTCAGGCTACACCTCACCATCCAGTGAATCTTCCTCCAGGATAACTTTTGCCATGAATTTCTGCCAGATTGGTTCTGCAGTGAGTATCAGAACATGACCAAACTCCTGAATGAACAGTTCTCAGTCCTTAGAATATAGCCTCAGCCTAAGATCTGCCCACATCTCCCATTTCCCTTCTAGGACCCACGTAGGTCTTTACTGTTCCTCAGATATACTGTGCTTATTTCTAGCTCTGGCTCTTTCCTATATACCTTGACTAAAACAGTTTCCTCAGTCTTTTCCATTTGGTTACTTGCTTATATTTCATATAGTGCTATTTGTGGGGTGTGTGTATGTATGTGTCTCCCTAAGTAGACTCAACTTTCTGAGGTAAAGAAGTGTGTTTTCCATTTCTTTTGTAACCTCATTGGTGCTTAGCAAAGTGCTAGGTGCATGGTAGGTACAGTTGGGTATGCTTTGGGAGGCAGTTTACAGAAAACCCAACCTGTAGTAGCTTAAACAAATAGAGGCTTATTTTTTCCACATAACAAAATGTTTAGAGGCAAGTGTTTGCCTGCTCCAGCATCCATGGTGAATTGGCTTTCACCCTCATACTTGTTGCCTCATGGTCACAAAATGACTGCTGCATCTCTGAGTATCACATTTGCATTCTATCAGGAAGAAGGAGTAAGGAGCAAAGCGCTTCTCCTCAGGGGATTTTGTCCTGTTATTTGGGATGAGGAGGCTTTCCCAAGAGACTACCCCTTACATCTCATTAGCCAGAACTGTGTCGTGTGCTCACTCTTAGACCAATAACTGGTTTAGAACACTTATAATTCAAACCTGGGACTGGAACTGGCAAAGATCCTTTCGTATCAGGGAAAGGATCTGTACCAGCTACATGAACAAATTGAAGTTCTGTTAGCAAGCATGAAGGTGGAGGGAATGGCTGTTAGATAGGCACCTAGCAGTATCTACCAAAGAACTCAATAAAGACTAGTTTAGAGAAATAAGTAGCCTGCTCTGAGTTTGAGTTAGATTCTGAGATGTGGAAGGCCTGAGACCAAGAGGTTTCCAGAAAGAGCCATCTTCTCTGTGCTCACACGATTGCACCTAAGTGTCCTTGACTCTCAGTTGGAAGGTCAGACTGATTATGTAGGCTGTCTCAGCTCGGCTTCCCTCAGCTTAAAGGAAGAGTCTGGTGGAGTGTGGTACTGTCCCATTCTGTTACTGCCACGTGAGTAGTTTCTACCTGTGGCTCTACTTCAAGGCCTGAGGGGGGAGTGAATGGATAGGCCTGCTTCTCCATGGAAGAAATCATTCCTGCCTTTGGATCTTTGATTTTCATATATGTTTTCTGAAGTAGTTCTGAAAGTGAATTCACATCCAGAGAAAAAAATCCAGAAGAGGAAACTTCCAAAAGTAAATTGTACAAAGTGCTATTTATTATAGCAACAAATAGAAACAACCCAAACAGCCAATTATAGGGATTTGGCTAAGCAGACTGTGAGTTTTTGTTTTAGTACATTTGTCTATCATATGGTCACCAAATTTGATACTTTCTGAACTCTGCTGTTATGAGAAAATATTTGTACAGAATAATGCTAAGTGAAAAAGAGCAAAATAGTAGGTACACATTGATTGTATAAAATGTACATGTGACATGTATCAGAAGACAACTTTCTGAGTTTGAGTCAAAGAGGCATTAGGTAACCAATACATATTTATTGGAATTGAATGTCAACACTGAGACAGTTGGGGGTCACCAATTGGAGGTTCCAGTTCAGCTGCAGTTTAGAAGTGGGAGATGGGGCATCTAAGACTATTCCCTTCTTTCACCATGAAGACAGAAAAGTTAAGATGAAGCTTGAACTAGAACTTGGGTCTTTTCTCTGCTAGATAGAGCAGACTACAGTCAGAGCTGGGAGAGAGCTACACAGCCTCTGCATGTCCACCTCACTGAAGAGAAGGTCCCTTTCTTCTATCTCACAGCCGACAAAGCATTTTCATGTCCCATTCCCATTCCAGAACAGTGTGCATTACTGTGTGGAGACCCAGTGTGAGTTCCTTCCTGAGGTTTCTTGGCACAGTCTGTGTGCCCCTCCTGATCATCCAAGGTTTACACTGTAAATATCTGGATGGGGTGAAAAGCAAAGCCAGACCTCCAACCTGGGGCTGGTCCACTGGAGACTGAGCCAAGGGTGTGTTGTTGATACAGAAGATAGTTCTCTCCCAAGAGTTTACTGAAGAGGATTATTTTTGCTGGGTCAGGTTTTCTAGTTTTATTCAAGAGACTGAAGACAGGATGGGTGGGGGGAAGCAGGATGGGTGTGGATATGGGATAGCAAGGAGGAGAGCCTTGTTTTTCTTTCTCCTGACCAGTTGTTATCCAACAATAGCTGCCATTTATTGAGTGCTTACTCTGTGTTGTGTGCTTTACGTATGTTATCTCATTTAATCCTCATGACAGCTTGGCAAAGTACGATCCTCCCATTTTACAGTTGGGGAAAAAGGCTCAGAGAGAATTTACCCAAGGTCACTTACCTAGGGAATGGTGAAGTCAGGATTTGCTCAACAAAAAGTATTGAACCGTCTGCTCTCTGACAAGCCCTGTGCTGGATTCTGGACATGCAGCTGTGAACAAGAGCAGGTCGCTGCTTTCAGCAACTTCAGCAGCTGTGGGGGGGCATGTTAGAGACAAGTAAGCAGGCAGGGTTAGAACAGGGTGGCACTTACTGTGATGGTGAAGAAATTGATGCTATGGGAGTACAGAGGAGGGCCATCCATTACAGCCATGGGCAGGAGGTGGGGAGGCAGCAAAGGCTTTCCAGAGGAGCCTGGGCTGGATCCAGAGGAGGAGCAGGCATCAGCCGACTGAAAGCTATGGTAGGAATAAAGTGATCCAACTAGAAGGCATAGCATTGCAAATGGCCAGAATCAACAGAGAGCATAGTGCTTTGAGAAAGCATTGAGCATGGCTGACTACGGCTGGAGCAGGCTGAGAGGTGAGACTGAGGAGGTAGGCAGGATTGTGTGGTGGAGTGCCCTGGGAGCTGTGGGGAGGAGTTTGGATTTCACTCTAGGGGTGATGAGAAACCTACGGAGGGCTTTGAGCCGGAGAGTGATGAGATCTGATTGGTGTTCTCTTTGGCTCAACTTGGCCACTGTGTGGAGGATGGCTTCTAAGGGAACAAGAGTGGAAGTGGGGATATCAAAATGGTGACTTAGCTCAGGGTGAGAGAACCAAGGAAGACAGATTTGGGGTTTGTGTCTCAGGTAGAGCTGACAGCACTTCCTGATGGATTCGAGGTAGGAGGAGAGGGAGGGAGGAGTCAAGTCAGGTCAGTTGGGCTCCACAAACCTCAGCTTTTCTTCTCTGCCCACAGAGGCTGAAGTTGAGGGTTTCCTACAGCCAAACTTGAGGTCTGGAGTCTTGGAACTCTCTGGAAAACAAATGCATTCTTGCTTGCCATTGAGCCAATGAGACAGGAGAACTTGTTTGTTTATTTATTTAAGTGAACACTTTATACACTATATACCTCATCATGTGCCCAGCACTGTTTAAATGCTTTACAAATATTTGCTTATTTAATTCTCATAATGACTGCTTTTATCATGTCAGTTTTCCAGCGGCGGAAACTGAGGCACAGGAGAGATAAGTAACTTGACCAGGGCTGCACAGCTGGTAAGTGGCAGAGCTGGGATCCAAACTCAGGTAGCCTCACTCTGGGGTTTTCTGCTGACTCTTCTGTGGAGTCATTCATTCGCTTATTCATTCACGCATTCAGTACTTTTCTCGGGAATTACTGAGGATATAATTTGTGCTAAGAACTCGAGATAGAATGATCCACAAAACCAGACCCAGTCTCTGCCCTCATGGAGTTCACAGTCCCGCGGAGGAGGCAGATAACAGCCAAATAATCACATAGACAAATGTATACATACTAGGGGAGCCTATATTATAGGGGATTTGACCAAGTCAGGCAAGTCAGAGAAAGCTTCTCTGAGGGAGATGAGATGAAATATGAAGGATGAATAGGAATTAATTAGGTAAATAAGGGAAGGAACAGCATTCCAAACAGAAGAAAGAACTCGTGCAATGACCCTGCGGTGGGAGGGAATATAGCGTATTCAAGTGACTGGCGGAGTGAGAGGTGCACATGTGAGGGAGGCCTGAAGCCCTCACACAGGCAAGGCCTGCAGGCCTCTTTCAGCCTTGCCCTTGAACGTTTCCAAGCAGGAGATGACATGTTCACATCTGCATTATGAACCGATCCCTCTAGCAACTCTGGCTTCAGTGTGGAGATTGCTTTGGAGGAGACCAGTCAAGGGACAACTGCCATAGTCTGGGAGAGAGATCTGGAGTGGTGGCTTGGACTTGGGTGGTAACCTTGGGGCCACGGAAGGATTCCAGAGCTACTGAGGAAGGAAAATCAATAGAATCTGGTGACAGATTGAGTGTGAGGATTAAAGAGATAGAGAAAGAGATGTCCAGAAAGGCTCCTAGCATTCTGTCTTGCACATCCAGGTAGATAGATGGTTATATTCTGGAGAACCCAGAAGAAGATGGGGTTTTGTGGGGAATGATCATGCATTCAGTTTCGGGCATGTTTATTTAAAGGTGCCATTGAAACATCCAAGAGTAGGGGTCAAGTAAGCAGCAGGCTATTCAGCTATGTGGACCTAGAGTTTATAGGAGAGGGCTGGGTGGATTCAGTGGTGCTCTGGAGCTGCAAGAACTGTTGTTTAAATATTGAGGAATTTTGCAAGCTGGTTATCAAGCCATTACTTACTTCTAATTGGTTATGATGAAAGTGTTTATAGCAAGGAGGGAAGTTGGCAAATGCTACATATTGGTGTCCCCTCCCCCACTCCTGTCCCAACTGGTTTACCAGAACACTGGCGGTTGAAGACCACATATAGAGGTGCCCAGCTGTCGTTGTGAACAGGATCATAGAGGGAGGCAGTACAGAGTGTGGACACTAGGAGCAAGCCTTGGTGAATGCCGAGAGGTAGGTAGAAAATAATGAGCTCGCCAAAGAGACTGAAAAATGAGCCATCATCTGGCTTCACATTCACATCTGTCTTGTCCCTTCCAGCTCTATTACTGCTGCCTTGGTTGAAGCCCATATTGTTTCACATCTGGACTCTTCAAATAATCTTCACAACATATTTCCATTTCTCAGGTCTTTCTCAAAAGTCACTTATAGCTTTTCTGCTAACTGGATAACTGGGTAAATAAAATAATTTGATTGGAACAGAGTGTGGATTTTATAGAAGAGTGTGGATTTTAAAGCATTCACTCCCATTCTATCACTTGCTAGCTGTGTGAGCTTGGGCAAGTTTCCTGATCTCTCTGAGCCTCAGTTTCTCCATTGGTAAAATGGGGCTAGTACCACCTCCTGCTCCAGAGTTATGAGACTCCATAGAAATTGCACGTGTGATCAAGGGCCCAGCACAGGACCTGACTCACCATCGGCCTTTCTTTTCTATTTGCATTGTCAGTGGAGAGGTTGCCAAGGATTTTCCCATGTGGTAGCTGGTCTCGACAGGAATGCTCACTGGAGACTCGAGGACTTGGCAAACCTCCATCCTCAGCCTCAGACCCTTTAACTGGGCACCCAACCTCCCTCACTCCCCTTGTTTTCTGCTCTGGCCCCTCCTTCCCTTCCATTCTGGCAAAATTAAACAGTGGCCCCTTCATCTGCTCTCTCCCGCCCCATGCTCAGCCTTCTCACACACCACGAGTGAAGGATTCCTGCCCCTCGCCACCCACCAGACCTCTCCCTCTTCTCACTCAAGCTGGTCCTTGACTCTTGGCCCACTAAGAAGCTTTCTTGGGCCATGGGCCTCCTTTCCTAACCTCATCTCTCAGATGCACTTAACCTTAGCTCCCAGAAACAGATCACAAAGACTGGGATGGACTGTACTAAATGTTAAGGGACACAATTCCCCAGCACTATTCCTGTGCTCCAAAGCAGACTGCACTGGGGCTGGGAGGCATGGGCACTTCTTGGCAGCAGGGCTGTTTTCCACGTCCCTCCCTGATGCTTTGAAGAAGGAGAGGAAGTGAGGAAACTAATATTTATTGAATGCCTACTAGATGCCTGGCCTCATGCTAGGGGCCTTCATAAGTCATGTCACTCCTTGTCACAACAACCTTGAGAGGTGGTGATGTAATCCCAGTTATCTGTAGTGCCCCTGCTTCCCTGTGAGCTCTGTGAGGACGTGGGACACGCCATCTTCAATTTTGCATATGAGAGAACAATACTGTACTTGGTAGGAGTCTGTACTCAATAAATGCTTGTTAAGTTGAATTGCAGATACCACTCTGTTGAAGCCTAGGAGATTATGGATTTGGGGTCTTCCTTACCTGTGTGGCTTTGGGTAAGTGATTTCATTTTTCTGAGCCTCAGTTTTCCTCATGTATAAAATGGAAATGATACCTCCAAGGTACATGCTCACTACTTCCAAGGGGGTAGTGAGCATGTACAGGTGGCTTGGTAAACTTCAGAGTGCCATCCAAATATGGGGGAAGTGCTTACATGTCCTCCAAGACAGGCTTTTCTTTATCTACTTGATGTCTAGGCTTGTAGTTCCTAAACACAACCTGGTGCTCATCCTTCATAAGGTTTTCACTCTTCTGAGCTAAAACAGTGAAAAATGATGGTGTAATTTTTCATAAAGCCAAATGTCATTCCAACTTTTTGAGGTTAAAACATTCTCTTATTTATGAAATCTTGATTATGGTAAATAGCAGGGTTTTTTTTGGTTTTGGGGGGTACGTGGGCCTCTCACTGTTGTGGCCTCTCCCTTGCGGAGCACAGGCTCCGGACACGCAGGCTCAGCGGCCATGGCTCACGGGCCCAGCCGCTCTGTGGCATGTGGGATCTTCCCAGACCGGGGCACAAACCCGTGTCCCCTGCATTGGCAGGCGGACTCTCAACCACTGCGCCACCAGGGAAGCCCAAAATAGCAGTTTTTAAAATGCCTTCACATGATCAAGTAAAATGTTAGTACTGCTCTGTCAGGGCCCCCGTGACAGAGGTCATTCAGTGTGCTGAGAGAGAGGATCCTGGGCTGGGCTTGGCTGAGAAGGACTTTGGGGTAGGTTTCCTGGAGGAGAGGAGGTCTGAGAATAGTTAGGAAGGATGGAGAGGAATATGCTAGGTGATGAAGGGTGGGAAAGACACAGTTCGGAGATTTGGACCAGGATGAACCCAAACAGGCTCTAGGGACATGCTCAGTCTGGGCACCACCCAATAGCTTAGCACCTCTGAACTTCCCTGGCTGGAGATATTGCGGTGGAGGAGTGAGTCGCTTTGTCCCAGACTTGCTTGGCTCACAGATAGGGATGAAAAACTCCAGGCCACTTCACCAGGCAATAACTGAGCTCCCCCACCCCAACCCAGAGGTGGCTGCTCCTTGCCGTCTGCTTAGACAATCACTGCCACACATCAAATCTCCAACTTGCCTTCTGACTTGGCCTACTCTCCACCCCATCTGCCACTTGGGTAAAGCAGGAGTCACTCAGCCCTGCCTGCAAGCAGAAAGGCCAAGATCCCACAGCCTGAACACACAAGCTCATCAGAAAGTCAAAATCCCCCCTGCCCCTTCCACACACCAAGTCAGACACAGGGAGCAGAGACCAGGAAGCAGAGACCAGGGGTGGGGGACTGTGTTTTTGCCCTGGGATGCCACATAGCAGGCCTGGGGGTGGGGAGGGGGCAGAACACTTCCCCAGGGCCTGCTGTGTGACCTCTGGCCTCTACTGATCACACCAGTGCCTGCAGGCCAGCAGCAGGAGGCCCCAGGCGGCCTGGAGGGCCAGGCCGTCTGCAGGGGTAGAGAGTGCGGCCACCTGAGCATGTGCTTTTGCATTGCAAGTGGTGGATCTGGATTATCTATTTCTTGGATTTCTGCAGACCTCTGCTCCATCCATCAAAATATTTTTTTTCCACCTGGAATCCTTTGGCCAGTAGGTGTAGCCACTAGTTTGTCCAGCCAGGGATGTATGCCAGGTACCTGCTGGCTGCCCAGCTGGCCTAGGTGAGAGGCAAAGGCTAGCTTCCAGAGGAAGAGGAAGCCCGCAGGGGAAGGCAAGAAGGCAAAGGCTAAGGAGTGCAGCAGTGGCCAGTCCCAATATGCCCAGCTGGACCCAACCTGGCCAGCAGTACAGAGCATTCCCAGCTCCCTGTTCAGGGCAGGTTGCCATGGTATTTTGCCTGCTGGTGCAGTGGAACTGAAAAAAAAAAAGCAGAGGAGTTAGTGAGCCTGAGGGTGGAGGACTGGGGGGGGTGGGGTTAAAAACTGGAGGAGAGCTGGACTTTTTGCCCCAGTTCCAGCTGGAGTTTACATCAGCAGCCGATGGCTGCTATAGGGAGAAGTCCTTGTGTCTTTCTGCCCCCAGGGATTCCTGCCACTATAAATGCCCAACAGTGGCACATGCCTTACAGCTTCCTAAGGGTCTGGGTGAGCATCTGTGCCATGGCTCTGCTCCTACCTGTGACATGGTGGGTCCTTCTTGTGGCTTTTAAGCTCTCCCCATCCCTGTGACCTAACTTTCACAGCTCTGTTTGTCATTCCCACACTAAGCCATGTGGCCATTTCTGCAGGGTTGGCATCAGCCACATTCTACTGATTTCTGGCATATCCTGATATTGAGCACAGCCTGTAGTGTGATGCAGAGAGGGCTTAATGCTCATTTTGATGGTGGCATTCTAGTTGAGTCCAAACTCCTGAGCTTGGTATTCAAAGACTTCAACAATTCATCTTTTATAATGTTCAACATTCCAATGCCACATATTTGCCCCCCAGACTGAATATGTTTATATATATATATATATATATATATGTATATATATATATATATATATACATATATATATATATATATATATATATATATATATATATATATATATAATCTCCAAATGACTACACCTGGCATCATGTTGAAAAAATATATAGATAGTGGATACAATGTTTTCAGTTTTATTTGTGTATTTGGCATCTCACAGACACTGATGTGTTGTCAAATTCCATTTGCAAATTGCCAATTTCCAACTCTGTGTGTCTAAATATATTTGCATGATCAATATTTGATATGGTAATCGGTACCTTTGTGGTCACATGTCCAAGTCTTACCTGCACTGAGAGCCTATGTAAACTAATTTGTTCAAAGATTTTAGTTGTAAAGCTGACATAAAGCTCTGCTGTGTAAGAAAAAGGTTGAGGAAAGTCAACCTGGGATATTATAAATATTGAGCATAGATCTTATTTCTCAAGAAGAAAAAATAAACAAAACAAAAATCACAGACCCCATCTGCCCAGCTCTCAATGCCCAACTTAAAGGCCACCTCCTTCACAAGGTCCCCTCAGCCTGTTCAGCCGGACAGCATTTCTCCCTTCGATTCATTCCACAACGTTTGCTCGGATTTGTTCTAGGGCCTCTGGGACCTTTTCCCTTGGGTTCTAGTTAGTAGTGTATTTGCCTGTTTTCCTTATTACAAGTCTGTGAGTTCCCTGAGAGCACGTTTCATCTCTGTTTCCTTCTTGACACCACCAGCCCTTAGCACAGAGCCTGCACTTAAACAGCCACTCACGGAATAGGCGAAGGGGGTGGATGGCTTCCCTTCTTGTTGGGGTTTGCTTGGATTAAGGGGAGCTGCTGGAAGCCCCAGAGTTTCCCACTGGGGAGAATAAATACTTTTCTGTAGGTAGCACCCACTATGGCCTCCTGCTGCCCAGTAGCTCTTCCCCTCCCCTCCCCTCCCGGTGCACAGTCCTCCTGGATCCGTATTTCCTTGTTTCTCCTTATCTTACCTCCTTCCCTGTCTACTGCAATACTGCCTGCCTCCTGCAGACATGCAGAGGGGCCCCTCGCTTTCATCCTTGCTTCAGGTCCCCTTTCCAGTGAGCACCTGGAGTGGTACATCCCCTGCCCCCTCGGTGGGTTATTAGAAGGGGTGAGAGCCTTAGGGGGCTGGGATCACTCCATGTCCCTTCTCTTCATTTGCCTTTAGTACTAGGCAGGCACGTTCTTTGTGTGCATGTGATAAAACATACATAACATAAAATGTACCATTTTAAGCATCTTTAAGTGTACAGTTCAGTGGCGTTAAGTACATTCACATTGTTGTGCATCTGTCTCCAGAACATTTTTATCTTCCAGAACTGAAACTCTGTACCCATTAAACAGTAACACCCCATTTCCTCCTCCCCCAACCCCTTATAAACCACTATTCTACTGTCTGACTCTATGAATTTGATTCTTCTATGTACCTCATGTAAGTGGAACCATACATTTGTCCTTTTGCATCTGACTTATTTCACATAGCATAATATCTTCAGGGTTCATCCATGTCATAGCATCTGTCAGAATTTCCTTCCTTTTAAGGGCTGACTAATATTCCACTGAATGTGTATACCACATTGTGTTTATCCATTGCTGGATACTTGAGTTGCTTCCACCTCTTGGCTATTGTGAATAATGCTGTTTTGAGCACGGGTGTGCAAATATCTATTTGAGTCCCTGCTTTCAATTCTTTGGGGTATTTTTGAGGGCCCCCCATATGGTTTTAAACAGTGGCTGCATCACCTCACATTGCCACCAGTGATGTACCACAAGGTTTCCCATTTCTCCACATCTTCACCAACACTTGCTATTTTTTACCTTTTAAAAAAATGATGGCCACCCTAATGGGTACAAAGTGGTACCTAACTGTGATTTGGAATTGCATTTCCCTAATGGCTACTTATGTTGAGCATCTTTTCATGTGCTGGACAGGTAAGTTTTTGGCTTGCCTATGAGGCTGTGCATTTAGCTTTGATTTCCTGTCACACTAGGAAGTTGGACATGTCCATTGTTTTGTATGTTAGGATTGCCTTGACTTAAAGAAGTCTTTGGTGTACAATCAGTTACCTCTGGTCTCTCCACACACTTTGAAGGCTGCAAGCCCACAGCCAGCCAGTCCTGCAGTCTTCCTCTACTCTTTGCCCATGGTTATAGACCTGGCCTTCCCCAACCTAGACGTCTCTGATTCTCTGTTTTCTATCATCTCTGGCCCATATAGTCCTACCCTACCATGACAGCCAGCCAGTCAGCCATCCTGGAGAGGAAAAGACTCAGGGAATGGAGAAGAAGGGAAAAGGCAGGAGGTGGCAAATTTCTTTGAACTCATTTTCTGGTCAAAAGAGTGGATAAATCTGCCCCTCTCTCCATGCAAAAAGCTTGTTTTTATTTGTCTATCAAGCAGTTCTGTGCCTTCTTTGAAACCTGCCTGTTCTTCATTAGGATAAGAAGAGGAATAGAAAATAGATCTATGAGAGGGTAGCTATCAAAATGCCCAAATTTGTCACTAAAGATATTGTCCAGGAGCTTCCTTTGCTGTTTGATCTCTGAGTGAATGTAAAGAGCTGGTGACCCTCATGAAAACCAAAAGTAAGAACAAAAAGAAAGCCCCTCCAAGTTCTTAGCAGGCAAGAAATGTAGTGGGAGGGTTTCCAGATGGAGAAGGGATGCATTTCTTCAGTTTCATCTTCCTCCTGGAATCTTCTCACTGACTCCACTGTCCACACTACCCCACGTTGCCTCGGGCATGCTGGTTGTTAGCCCACCTGAGGACCAGAACCGCATCCTTCTCTTTGAGCTCCTGAGACATCTGGTATTCTCAACAGGAAATTTATAAAATAATACAGGAGAGCAAGGAGGAAATCATTGCCCAAAAAATACAGTTGGCAACATTTTAAAAATATTTATTTATTTATTTGGGTGCGCCACATCTTAGTTGTGGCATGCGGGATCTTTGTTCAATTAGCAACATATTAAATAAACAAGTTTCCTGAGTGCAAGTTTTGGATCTGAAAGGGATGTAGTCTGAACCAGGAAGAGCCAGGGCACTGCGGCTGCTCCCTTACCTGCCTGCCTTCTGGCCCAGCTCTCTGCCTGTCCGTAGGTGGTAAGTACCATTTGACTTACCATAATCTGAGAGGAGATTCCAGGGCAGGACCCAAAGACACCATGTTCCAAACCAGCTGTTCATCAGAGCCTTCCCACTCCAGCCTGGTATTCTGTTGGGGCAGGAACTTGGCCGCCAGGTCTGTCTTGGAGTAGGCTTCATCCTCAAGGCAGCGATCTTGTTCTTTAGAGTCAGCTTCCCAAAGTGGGCCCATGTTGCCCTGGGAATGGGAGTACAGCTCAGGCTTTTAGATGGGACAGGAATAAATATTTTTATTTTAATAGCAGTGCATTTGTTTTCATGGTTTCCTTTAATTTAGGGCACATGGTAGTGGTTTTCCATTTACATGAGCAATATACAGTTTCTTTAAGTGAAAGAGTGAGAACTGTAAAGGAAAATATGAGTTAAGTAATAGTTCAGGTGGTTTGTGGCTCTGATAAAAGTTGGGAAGGTGGCCTACAGGTGACTGGAGATCGGGACACACTGCCTTAGAGTGACCTGCCTCTCTAAAAAGAGCCTTATGTGCAGACAGTTGCCAGGAGGGCTGTATGACAGGATTTACCAGCATTTGGTTCTGGAGACCTTTCTGTTTCTGGATCTCTGGTGACAGTGAGACAAACCTAGAATAGATTTACTAATCAGTTAGATCTATTAGATCTACTAATATTCTCCATGAGCATGGAAAACTAGGCCATTGACTATATTTTGTTTCCTCATTAGCTTCCTCTAATGCTTTCCTTGCTGAAATTTAGGGCAGAAGTGCTGGTGACTAAACCTCAGATTTCTACACTAGGCTTGGATGCCTCTGCTCCTGAGATGACATCTTGCTTCGTTGTGTCACGGGCATCCCGTGGCAGCTGTTCTAGGCGCAGTGGGAAGGAATTGAGGAAGCTAGCATCTATTGAGTCCCTCCTGGGAGCCAGGCGCTGCATTGGGATCCCATCTGATTGAGCTCTTTGAATTCTCCTGCCAGCTCAGCAGGTATCCTTTGATACTTGAGGAAACTGAGGCTCAGAGAAGCTCAGTAATTTGCCCCAGGTTCCCTGACTCACGTGAGCTTTGCACTGCCTCCGCGGGGGGCCTGCCCTTTCCTGCCCGGTGCATGCTGCTGCCTCTGCTGCTGGGATTACTAGCAAAAGGTCTCAACACAAGGGCTTTCTCTTTTGCCTGCAACAGCAATGAGCTGGAGGGGAAAACAGATTGATTAAGGTTGAATTTGTCCTAGTGGGAAACTGGCCAGAGCATCTCTGGAGAGCCTCAGGCTGGGCCCGGCTGGCTGTCAGGATGTGGCCTGGAGCCTGACTTCCCTTCCTGGCCCTCCCTTTATCTTCCTACCCTCTCTCATTGCCTTCTGCTCCCTGACCTTACTGCCCCCTCCATGGGAGCTTGAAAGCAAGCTGCTCTGAAGGAAATGGCTTTTGTTATTTAACCTGGATGAGTGTCTCCTTGTACCTTCTCTGGAAATTTACTCATGGCTGAAGGAGGGGGACTGGGGTCACCCTAATGTTGTTTGTTTATTTTGTTGGGGGCCTAAAAGCAAAGCAAAGGAAGCTCCTTACATACATCACTGGTTTGGTCCCCACCTCCCTTCCAAGTACTAATTCTAGCCCTATTCTTTTTATTTTATTTTATTTTATTGAAGTGTAGTTGATTTACAATGTTTTGTTAATTTCTACTATACAGCAAAGTGATTCAGTTATATATACATTGTTTTCATATTCTCCTATTCTTTTTTAAATTGAGATATAATTGACATATAACATTGTATTGATTTTAGATGTACAGCATAATGATTCAGTATTTGTATATTTTGCAAAATGATCACCACAATAAACCTAGTTAACATCTACCCTTATTCTTATAAAACACAGGTGATAAATACACAGACCCTTAGCCTGGCATTAAAAGCTGCCAAGTGAGTCCCAAGCATCATTTCCAGTCTTGTGATCCACCACTTCCTTACAAAATCCTAATTTTCCTATTGACCAAAATACCCATCATGGCCCAAAGACTCCTGGCTTTCTGGCTTCCTTGCTCCTCCTGCCTCTGCCTGTTAAGCAGCTTCATAGAGTAGTAAGAAGGGTTAGATCTGTAGCCCTGGGTTGAATGCCATTACCTCCCAGGCTCATCCCCTGTGAGCTTCAGTTTCCTTGTCTCTAAAATGGGCCTAATGCTACAGCCCACCTAACTTTTTAAATGGTTGTGATGATGAGGCAGAATTATATGAAAAGCACTTTGTAAAATGTAAAACACCATCCAAATGCCATTTCATTTGGGCAATGACCCATCCATTAGAGCTCACCTCTGTGGTACCACCCCGTGAAAGCTCCCCCAGGGCCCTGGGTAGAAGCAAGCACCCTCTCTTTTTGCAATGCTCCAGCCCTTGCACAGCCTTCACAGCATGCATCATGTTTTGCCCACTGTGTCCCAGGCTGAGAGTTTATGTGGAGGGCAGAGGAATGGTTTAGGCATCTTTGTTTCCCACAGGACCCAGCCTTACACATAGTATTGATAAATTCTCAAAAAGCATTTGTCAAACTGAGGAAGCAAAGAAAGAAAAAGCCAATTCTGCTGCTTGAAAGCTAACCATAGGTATCACATATATGTCCTCTCAGGGAGCTGTGAGGTGAGGGAAGATGACAGGGGGTGGAAGTGAGATGGCTCTAGAGGGAGTGATAGAAATCTTTTGAATGACTTAACCAGCTTCATCAACTCCTGAACTTTTTGAATTTTCATTCAATTCCAGCTGCAAGTTTCCTGTGAATCTTTAGGGAGAAAGAAGTCAGAAAAGTTAGTTCTGTGCCTATCCCTGACTGGTTGCCATGTCACCCCGGGGTAAGCCAAAGAGCAGAACACAGTCTGAGAACCATGCCTGGTGGGTCCCATGCTCTGCAGCAGCCGAGCAGCAGTAAGGAGCCTCACGGCTTCCGGAGGCCCAGATATGACAACTTCCAAGAAAGCTGCCTGTGGCACCTCCATGAAATGGGGTGGAAGGAATGCTGATCTTGAACAACAAAGCTACTTTGAGGCCACTTTAGCAATACTCAGGCCCTGCTAAGCTCTTCCTCAGCTCAACATTTGGGTCCCTCCACTCTTTTTTTACAGTGTTACTGAGGTACATTTGACTGCCAATAAATTACACATATTTAAACGTTGATGAGTTTTGATATATGTATGCACCCATAAACTCATCACCAAGATCAAGATAATGAACATTTCCATTGTCTCCCAAATTTCTTCTTGTTGGCCACCTTTAATCTTTCTTCACAGCCTAAGTTGAGGGAATGAGCATAAGTCTATTGGTGATGAGCTCTTCTTAGATTAGAAAACTCTCAGGAGCAGTGGCTTTGACTTTTAGGTACTGGGGCTGGCAGACCCTCGGAAGTCAGTTCTTCACGAAAGCCAACTTTTGTGGTGCTTGTTAAAGGGATATTCCTCTGGCGCTGTATTGTTTGGGTGACCTGAGGCAGACCTTACTCTCTCTGGGCCTCAGTTTTTCCATCAATATAATGAGATGGTTGGACAAGAAGATCTCTTAAGGTTCCTGTCATTACAGGACATTTCTATGACAATCTTTTCTAAATAGCAATGTTTTTAAAGAACAGTATAAAAGAAGTACAATCTCTCTTCTTTGTTTTCTCATGCCCTAAATTACATTCTAGCAAGGTCCTGGCTGATGACTGGAGTGCTGCAGGATTCTGAGTGGGTTATTAACCCCATTTTACAGATGAGGAAACTGAAGCTCAGAAAGGAGAGAGAATCTGCTCATAGTTAATAAATAGTTAAGCTGGGATGTGAATCCAGTCCTGACTCCTAATCCGGTGCACTGGGTACTGCCCTACACTCCATTCCAAGATAATATTCCCAAGAATAAAGACTTAATTCTTTCCATGTTGCAAATGATGGAGGGGGTGTGGAGAAAAGAGAATCCTCTTGCACTGTTGGTGGGAATGTAAATTGATACAGCTACTATGGAGAACAGGACAGAAATAAAGATGCAGACGTAGAGAATGGACTTGAGGACACGGGGAGGGAGAAGGGTAAGCTGGGATGAAGTGAGAGAGTGGTATGGACATATATACACTACCAAATGTAAAATAGATAGCTAGTGGGAAGCGGCCGCATGGCACAGGGAGATCAGCTGGGTGGTTTGTGACCACCTAGACGGGTGGGATAGGGAGGGTGGGAGGGAGACGCAAGAGGGAGGAAATATGGAGATATATGTATATGTATAGCTTATTCACTTTGTTATAAAGCAGAAACTAACACACCATTGTAAAGCAATTATACTCCAATAAAGATGTTAAAAAAAAACTAAAAATAGAATTACCATATGACCTAGCAATCCCACTACTGGGCATATACCCAGAGGAAACCATAATTCAAAGAGACACATGGGGCTTCCCTGGTGGCGCAGTGGTTAAGAATCCACCTGTCAATGCAGGAGACACGGGTTCGATTCCTGGCCCGGGACGATCCCACATGCCATGGAGCAACTAAGCCCGTGCACCACAACTACTGAGCCTGCCCTCTAGAGCCCGTGCTCTGCAACAAGAGAAGCCACCACAATGAGAAGCCTGTGCACTGCAAGGAAGAGCAGCCCGTGCTCACTGCAACTAGAGAAAGCCCATGCACAGCAACGAAGACCCAACACAGCCAAAAAAAATAAAAAGACATATACACCCCAATGTTCATTGCAGCACTATTTACAATAGCCAGGTCATGGAAGCAACCTAAGTGCCCATCGACAGATGAATGGATAAAGAAGATGTGGTACATATATACAATGGAATATTACTCATCCATAGAAAGAAACGAAATTGGGTCATTTATAGAGACACGGATGGACCTAGAGACTATAATACAGAGTGAAGTAAGTCAGAAAGAGAAAAACAAATATCGTATATTAACGCATATATGTGGAATCTAGAAAAATGATACAGATGAACCGGTTTGCAAGGCAGAAATAGAGACACAGATATAGAGAACAAACGTATGGACACCAAGGGGGGAAAGTGGCAGGGGGTGGTGGTGGTGTGATGAACTGGGAGATTGGGATTGACATATATACACTAATATGTATAAAATAGATAACTAATAAGAACCTGCTGTATAACACAATAAATAAATAAAGTTCAAAAAATTTATTTCCATGTTGCTGAGGTGAGTTAGGGTCTTTGCACCCAGCAGATAGTCCTGCTTTTCTCCTGGCTCAATCTGGAAGCCAGCCATAGCTCACCTCTGCAGGCCTCTGATGGGGATAAGGGGGCAACAAAATGGGCTCCCCTGCCCTCCTAAATCACCAGATGAGGCCATAGAATAGAAGCCTTACACTTTCTTAGCCTGGAGGTTTCCAGAAAGCAGAAACTCTCTTGGCATGTAATTCATTGTATGCAGTCTCTCCGGACCATGTGCGGGGCAAATGTTCAGTAAACCCTGGAGGGGGAAGCATGGGGCTGGTGGGAAAGGGTGGAAATCTTGGGATTAGGAAGGAGCTCTATTTGGCACTCTGTACCTCATTGGTTACCCCACGGTACAGCCCTCCAAGGGGTCCTGGTAAAGGCTGGGGTTGAGGAGTGCTGGGCTGAGCCACACACAGTCATTTTGGAGCAAGCACATGCTCCCAACAGCTGCATGTTTTGTAGCTCCCTGGAGGAAGGGAGGAGGGCCAGTTACTTCCCCTCTTTTGAGAGAACCCCCTACCTGCTGCACCCCAGGGTAAGGTGGGAAAGGAGTGCCTTGGAGACAAGTCTCAGCTAAGGGGAACTTGAGGTGGTAGCAGTGTTCCAATAGGCCCAGGGTGTCTACTTCCTGAGTACTCAGCAAGTACCCAGAGTAGGTGGTTGATAAATATTTGTTGACTGACTGAATGAACTCTTACTCCATGGCAGGCACTGTGGGGGCTACAGAGATGAACCGTCCCCAATCCCTGACTATAGTAGAGAAGGAGGGATAAGACAAACACATAAATAACCATTACACACGACAGAATGTGATAAATGCCTTAGGAGAGGAACAATGAAGAGATGGAGAGGTGGGAGGCTCACATCTGGCAGTGGCGGGGGAAGGGGCTCCAGAGAAAACTTCCTGCTTGAGGTGACATTCGAGCTGATCTTGAACAGGCACTAGGGTTTCTATAGTGGATCATGAATGTTTATGTGCTGGGGGTGGGGAGTGAGGGTAGGCTGCATTCCAGACCCCAGCAGCAGGCTTAGGGCCAGAAAGCTCCCTGAGGATATCCCCAGAGAGCTCAGAGAACTGCAAATCACTGCTAATCCCAGAGTCTCAGTGTAACTAGAAAGTTGAACACCCCTTTCCCATCACACCTTGATCTGAGCCCCCAAGTAGCCAAATAGATTTAGCTGGACCCTTGGCTAGCCCAAGCCGGAAGTAGTGGCCAATCCTGATGGCCTGGTAATAGTTTCCTCACAAAAGTCTTCCTTCCCAGCTCATCACATTGCTAGAAACAATAAAGGTCCTGGGGTGGGAGAAGGCCACACAGGGAATGATGGTTGCTGGCTCACTTCATCCATCATTTATGTGGCTGAGATAGGCCATTGCTGGGCAGCAATCAGGCCGACTGGGGGTAGGGGGAGGGCCCATTATTTTTTATGAGATTGTGCATTGGGCTGTCCCCAAACTACAGAGCGAGGAGTTAGATAGCAACATTCCTACTTGTGCTACCCATAGGCATGTGCCTGGGAATATAATCCAGCTTTCTCTGCTCTCTGCCCTCTGCCTCTTTCTCTGTTTCCTAATTTCTGTCTAAAGGAAGCTAGTTGCTATTAAGTGGTAAACTGAATGGTTTCACTTGACATGGGACAGGATGTTGGATTCAATTCAGCAGATGCTTTCAAATATAGTATCTCATTGAGTCTTCAAAACAACTTTATAAAGTAGGAGTTGTTGTTTTCACTTGGCGGAAACTGAGTTTAAGTGACTGCCAAGGGCACACGGCTAGGAAGGTGAAATATGAGCCCAGACCTCCTAACTTCTCTCAGCTGCAGAGTCTGAAGGCTGGGAGTCATAAATTAATTACAAATATCAAATCCAGGGACTGTACAAAGGAAACGAAAGGGGAAATGCAAGAGTTAGGCAAGCACCAGATCAGAGTGTGCCTCCTTGGGGAATAAGTTGATCAAGGATGGAAAAGAAAACAGGGGGCCTCCATTCCAGAATGGAGGAGTCTAGAAGGCACCAAAGGATCAGGAAGAGGGTGGAAATGGAGCCTATGCCCATCTGGGCTCTCACCTGCCCACGATTCTACAGCTATGCAGCCACAGCCTTGTTCACCTCTTTAAGACTGGGAAGTTGGCCAAGGGTAGCCCCCAGAGAGGAGCCACTTACCCTAAGCAATTTTAATCCACAAATATTTGTTGCTTGTGTAAGTATAAGAGTCAGGGCTAGTATATTTCTGGAATATATTTATACCAAAAATGTAGCCTGGTTTTAATTATTTTTAACAGGTTTATTGAGATGTAATTTATATACCATAAAGTTCTCCCATTTAAAGTGTACAGTTCAAAGTTTCTTACTATATTTAAAGAGTTGTGCAACCATTACCACAACCAATTTTAGAATACTTTCATCACCCTCAAAATAAATATTGTACCCTTTAGCCATCACTGCCAATCCTTCGCCCTCCCCTACTCCTCCACTCCCCAGTACTAGGCAATGACTACTCTGCTTTCTGCCTGTATGGATTTGCCTGTTCTGGACATTTCAAATAAATGATATTATACAATATGTCTTCTTTTGTAAATGGCTTCTTTCACTTAGCATAAGATTTTTGAGATTCATCCATGTAGTAGGATGTATTAGTATTTCATTCCTTTATTTTTGCCGAAAGATATTCAATTTTATGGATATACCATATTTTGTTTAACCTTTCATCAGTTGACAGACCTTTGAATTGGCAAGCTTTTGTGTGGATATATGTTGTCAATTCTCTTCAAACCTAGGAGTGGAATTTCTGGGTCATGTGGTAACTCTGTGTTTAATCTTTCAAGGAACTGCCAAACTGTTTTCCAAAGTGGCTGAACCATTTCTCCACATCCTTATCAATATATGTTACTGAGTGTTGTTTTGATTATAACCATCCCAGTGGGCACTGTACTTTTGGTTTGCATATCCCTAATGAGTCATGATGTTAAGCATCTTTTTTTCTTTTTCTTTTTCTTTTTTTGCAGCACACGGGCCTCTCACTGTTGCGGCCTCCTCTCCCGTTGCAGAGCACAGGCTCCGTACGCGCAGGCGCAGTGGCCATGGCTCACGGGCCCAGGCGCTCCGCGGCACGTGGGATCTTCCCGGACCGGGGCACGAACCCGTGTCCCCTGCATCGGCAGGCGGACTCTCAACCACTGCGCCACCAGGGAAGCCCGATCACCCAATTTTAAATGAGCAAAGGATTTGAATATATATTTCTCCAAAGAAAATATACAAATGGCCAACAAACATATGAAAAGATGCTTAAGGGCTTCCCTGGTGGCGCAGTGGTTGAGAGTCCGCCTGCCGATGCAGGGGACACGGGTTCGTGCCCCGGTCCGGGAAGATCCCACGTGCCGCGGAGCGCCTGGGCCCGTGAGCCATGGCCACTGCGCCTGCGCGTACGGAGCCTGTGCTCTGCAACGGGAGAGGAGGCCGCAACAGTGAGAGGCCCGTGTGCTGCAAAAAAAAATAATAAATAAATAAATAAATAAAAATTTAAAAAATAATAAAATTGGGTGATTTGTCTTTTTATTGCTGAGTTGTAATTGTTCTTTATATATTCTGGATACTAGACCCTTATCAGATATATGATTTGCAAATATTTCCCCCATTCTGTGAGTTGTCCTTTCACTCTCTTGATAGTGACTTTTGATGCACAACATTTTTTTTATCAAGTCCAGTTTATTGATTATTTCTTTTGTTGCTTATGCGTTTGGTGTCTTATCTAAGAATCCATTGCCAAATCCATGATCATGGAGATTTAACTCTGTTTCCTTATAATAACTTTATAATTTTAGCTCTTATATTTTGGTCTTTAATCCATTTTGAGTTAATTTTTGTACATGGTGTGAGGTAAGAGTCCAACTTTATTCTTTTGCTTGTGGCTATACAGTTGTTCCAGAACCATTTGTGAAAAGGACTATTCTTATCACATTGAGTGGTGTTGACACCCTTTTTGAAACCAGTTGTCCATAGATGTTTGGGTTTATTATTGGACTCTCAATTGTATTCCACGTGACTATATGTCTATCTTATAGTCATATATTACATATGCCAGTGTAATATGGTATTGATTAGTGTTGCTTTCTAGTGTGATTAGAAATACAGAAGTGAGCCCTCCAACTTTGCTGTTTTTTGTCAAGAGTGATTTGGCTATGGGGTCCCCTGGAAGTCCTTATGAGTTTTAGAATTAGCTCTTCCATTTATGCAAAAAAGGCTATTGAGATTTTAATAGGGATTGTGTTGAATTTGTAGATCACATTGGGTAGTATTGATATCTTAATATTAAATCTTTCAGTCCATGAACACAGAATGTATTTCCATTTATTTGTGCTTCTGTGATTTCTTTCATCAGTGTTTTGTAATTTTCAGTGTACAAATCTTGCATGTCCTTGGTTAAATGTATTCCAAAGTATTTTATTCTTTTTAATGCTATTCATTTTGATAAATGAAATTGTTTTCTTAAATTTATTTTTGGATTATTCATTGCCAATGTATAGAAATTAAACTGATTTGGGTATGTTGGCCTTGTACCCTGCAACTTTGCTGAATTCACTTGTTAGCTCTAATAGTTTTTTGGGTTTTTTTGTAGGAGTTTGCATGTATAAAATCATGTCATCTGAGAATTAAAATAGTTTTACTTCTTTCCTATTTCAATTAATTTTTCTTTTCTTTTTTTTCTTTTTTTTTTTTTTGCCTGAATGCTCCAGCAAGAACTGTCAGTATGACTTTGAATAGAAGTGGCAAGAGAGAACATCCTTGTCTTTCACCACTGAGTATTATGTTAACTCTGAGTTTTTCATATATGCCCCTTATCGTGTTTTGAAAGTTCCCTCTTATTCTTCATTTGTTGAGTGTTTTTATCATGAAAATGTGTTGAATTGTGTCAAATTTTTTTTCTGCATTATTTGAGATGATCATGTGGCCTCTTTCCTTCATTCTGTTAATGTGGTGTTTTATGATGATAGGGATTTTCATATGCAGAGCCACCATCACGTTCCTGGGGTAAATCCTACTTGGTCATGGTATATAATCCTTTCAGTATGCTGCTGGATTTGGTTTGCTGGTATTTTCTTGAGGATTTTTGTATTTATATAAGAGATTTCAGTTTGTGGTTTTCTTTTCTTGTGATGTGTTTAGCTTTGGACTCAGGCTAATGCTGGCCTTGTAGAATGGGTTAGGAAGTCCTCTCCTCTTTAATTTTTTGATGAGTTTGAGAAGGATTCGTGTTAATTCTTCCTTAGATGTTTAGTGGAATTCACCAGTCTAACAACCTGGTCTGGACTTTTCTTTACTGGGAGATTTTTGATTATTGATTCAATGCCTTTACTTGTTGTAAGTCCATTCAGATTTTTTATTTCTTCCTGAGTCAGTTTTGGTAGTTTGTCTGTTTCTAGGAATTTGTCCAATATATCTAGGTTATCTAATTTGTAACAACTGTACAAAAGAATACTATGTACAACTGACCATAGTATTATCTTATAATCCTTTTTATTTCTATAAGTTTGGTGGTAATGTCCCAACTTTCATATCTGATTTTAGTAATCTGAGTCTTCTCTGTTTTCTCTTGGTCAGTCTAGCTAAAGTTTGTCAATTTTCTTGACCTTTTCAAAGAACCAGCTTTTGACGCAATTAATTCTATTATTTTTCTATTGTCTACTTCATTTATCTCTGCTCTTACCTTTACTTTTCCTTCCTACTGCTAGTTTTAGGTTTAGTTTCCTCTTATTTTTCTATTGCTTAGGGTGCAAAGTTGATGTTCTGCCTAGCTCTATCCATTATTAAAAGTGGAGAATTGAAGTCTCCAAAGTTATTGTTGAATTGTCTATTCTCCCTTCATGTTTTGTCAGTTCTTGCTTCTTGTATTTTTGTTGCTCCTTTAACTTTTAATCTATTTGTATCTTTGAATTTAAAATGTCATAGCATATGGTTATGCTGTTGTACTGGTTTTTTTATCCATTGTGACAATTTCTACATTTTGACTGGATTGTTTAATTCATTTACATTTACTATTTTCTTAACATCTTTATTGGAGTATAACTGGTTTACAATGGTGTGTTAGTTTCTACTTTATAGCAAATTGAATCAACTATACATATACATATATCACCATATTGCCTCCCTCTTGCTTCTCCCTCCCACCCTCCCTATTCCACCCCTCTAGGTAGTCACAAAGCAAGGAGCTGATCTCCCTGTGCTATGCAGCTGCTTCCCACTAGCTATCCATTTTGCATTTGGTAGTGTATATATGTCCATGCCACTCTCTCACTTCCTCCCAGCTTACCCTTTCCCTTTCCTGTGTCCTCAAGTCCATTCTCTACGTCTGTGTCTTTATTCCTGTCCTGCCCCTAGGTTCTGCAGAACCTTTTTATTTTTTTTTAAGATTCCATATATATGTGTTAGCATACGGTATTTGTTTTTCTCTTTCTGACTTACTTCACTCTGTATGACAGACTCTAGGTCCATCCACATCACTACACATAACTCAATTTCATTTCTTTTTATTTTTTTTTTTTTTGTGGTAGGCGGGCCTCTCACTGTTGTGGCCTTCCCCGTTGCGGAGCACAGGCTCCGGACGCGCAGGCTTAGCAGCCATGGATCACGGACCTAGCCGCTCTGCGGCATGTGGGATCTTCCCGGACCGGGGCATGAACCCGCGTCCCCTGCATCGGCAGGCGGATTCTCAACCACTGCGCCACCAGGGAAGCCCTCATTTCTTTTTATGACTGAGTAATATTCCATTGTATATATGTACCACATCTTCTTTATCCATTCATCCGATGATGGACACTTAGGTTGCTTCCATGTCCTGGCTATTGTAAATAGAGCTGCAATGAACATTGTGGTACATGACTCTTTTTGAATTATGGCTTTCGCAGGGTATATGCCTAGAAGTGGGATTGCTGGGTCATATGGTAGTTTTATTTGTAGTTTTTAAAGGAAGCTCCAAAATATTCTCCATAGTGGCTATATCAATTTACATTCCCACCAGCAGTGCAAGACTTTTCCCTTTTCTCCACACCCTCTCCAGCTTTTCTTATTTGTAGATTTTTTGCTGATGGCCATTCTGACTGGTGTGAGGTGATACCTCATTGTAGTTTTGATTTGCATTTCTCTAATGATTAGTGATGTAGAGCATTCTTTTATGTATTTGTTGGCAATCTGTATATCTTCTTTGGAGAAATGTCTGTATATGTCTACTGCCCATTTTTGCATCTGGTTGTTTGTTGTTTTGATATTGAGCTACATGAGCTGCTTATAAATGTTGGAGATTAATCCTTTGTCAGTTGCTTCGTTTGCAAATATTTTCTCCCATTCTGGGGGTTGTCATTTTGTCTTGTTTATGGTTTCCTGTGCTGTGCAAAAGCTTTTAAGTTTCATTAGGTCCCATTTGTTTATTTATTTTATTTTTTAATTTTTAACATATTTATTGGAGTATATTGCTTTACAATGGTGTGTTAGTTTCTGCTTTAAAACAAAGTGAATCAGTTATACATATACATATGTTCCCATATCTCTTCCCTCTTGCATCTCCCTCCCTCCCACCCTCCCTATCCACCCCTCTAGGTGGTCACAAAGCACAGAGGTGTTCTCCCTGTGCCATGCGGCAGCTTCCCACTAGCTATCTAATTTACATTGGGTAGTGTGTATATGTCCATGCCACTCTCTCACTTTGTCACAGCTTCCCCTTCCCCTTCCCCATATCCTCAAGTCCATTCTCTAGTACGTCTGTGTCTTTATTCCCCTCTTACCCCGAGGTTCTTCATGACCTTTTTTTCCCCTTAGATTCCATATATATGTGTTAGCATATGGTATTTGTTTTTCTCTTTCTGACTTACTTCACTCTGTATGACAAACTCTAGGTCCATCCACCTCACTGCAAATAACTCAATTTCTTTTCTTTTAATGGCTGAGTAATATTCCATTGTATATATGTGCCACATCTTCTTTATCCATTCATCTGTTGATGGACACTTAGGTTGCTTCCATCTCCTGACTATTGTAAATAGAACTGCAATGAACATTTTGGTACATGACTCTTTTTGAATTATGGTTTTCTCAGGGTATATGCCCAGTAGTGGGATTGCTGGGTTGTATGTTAGTTCTTTTTGTAGTTTTTTGAGGAACCTCTATACTGTTCTCCATAGTGGCTGTATCAATTTACATTCCCACCAGCAGTGCAAGAGTGTTCCCTTTTCTCCACACCCTCTCCAGCATTTATTGTTTCTAGAGTTTTTGATGACGGTCATTTTGACCGGTGTGAGATGATATCTCATTGTAGTTTTGATTTGCATTTTTCTAATGATTAATGATGTTTGGCATTCTTTCATGTGTTTGTTAGCAATCTGTATATCTTCTTTGGAGAAATGTCTATTTAGGTCTTCTGCCCATTTTTGGATTGGGTAGTTTGTTTTTTAGATATTGAGCTACATGAGCTGCTTGAATATCTTGGAGATTAATCCTTTGTCCGTTGCTTCATTTGCAAATATTTTCTCCCATTCTGAGGGTTGTCTTTCGTCGTGTTTATGGTTTCCTTTGCTGTGCAAAAGCTTTTAAGTTTCATTAGGTCCCATTTGTTTATTTTTTGTTTTTATTTCCATTTCCCTAGGAGGTGGGTCAAAAAGGATCTTGCTGTGATTTATGTCATAGAGTGTTCTGCCTATGTTTTCCTCTAAGAGTTTGAGAGTGTCTGGCCCTACATTTAGATCTTTAATCCATTTTGAGTTTATTTTGTGCATGGTGTTAGAGAGTGTTCTAATTTCATTCTTTTACAGTTAGCTGTCCAGTTTTCCCAACATCACTTATTGAAGAGGCTGTCTTTTCTCCATTGTATATTCTTCCCTCCTTTATCATAAATAAGATGACCATATGTGTGTGGGTTTATCTCTGGGCTTTCTGTCTTGTTCCATTGATCTATATTTCCGTTTTTGTGCCAGTAACATACTATCTTGATTACTGTAGCTTTGTAGTATAGTCTGAAGTCAGGGAGCCTGATTCCTCCAGCTCCATTTTTTTCCTGAAGATTGCTTTGGCTATTCGGGGTCTTTTGTGTTTCCATACAAATTGTGAATTTTTTTGTTCTAGTTCTGTGAAAAATGCCATTAGGAGATTGATAAGGATTGCATTGAATCTGTAGATTGCTTTGGGTAGTAACGTCATTTTCACAATGTTGATTCTTCCAATCCAAGAACATGGTATATCTCTCCATCTGTTTATATCATCTTTAATTTCTTTCATCAGTGTCTTATCGTTTTCTGTATACAGGTATTTTGTCTCCATAGGTAGGTTTATTCCTAGGTATTTTACTCTTTTTGTTGCAGTGTAAAATGGGGGTGTTTCCTTCATTTCTCTTTCAGATTTTTCATCATTAGCATATAGGAATGCAAGAGATTTCGGTGCATTAATTTTGTATTCTGCTACGTTAACAAATTCATTGATTAGCTCTACAAGTTTTCTGGTAGCATCTTTAGGATTCTCTATGCATAGTGTCATGTCATTTGCAAACTGTGACAGCTTTACTTCTTCTTTTCCAATTTGGATTCCTTTTATTTATTTTTCTTCTCTGATTGCTGTGGCTAAAACTTCCAAAACTATGTTGAATAATAGTGGTGAGAGTGGGCATCCTTGTCTTGTTCCTGATTTTAGAGGAAATGGTTTCAGTTTTTCACCATTGAGAATGTTGGCTGTGTGTTTCTCATATATGGCCTTTATTATGTTGAGATAAGTTCCCTCTATGCCTACTTTCTGGAGGGTTTTTATCATAAATGGGTGTTGAATTTTTTCGAAAGCTTTTTCTGCATCTCTTGAGATGATCATATGGTTTTTCTCCTTCAGTTTGTTAATGTGGTTTATCACATTGATTGATTTGTGTATATTGAAGAATCCTTGCATCCCTGGGATAAATCCCACTTGATCACGGTGTATGATCCTGTTAATGTGCTGTTGGATTCTGTTTGCTAGTATTTTGTTGAGGATTTTTGCATCTATGTTCGTGAGTGATATTCGCCTATAGTTTTCTTTCTTTGTGACATCTTTGTGTGGTTTTGATATCAGGGTGATGGTGGTCTCATAGAATTAGTTTGGGAGTGTTCCTCCCTCTGCTGTATTTTGGAAGAGTTTGAGAAGGATAGGTGTTAGCTCTTTTCTAAATGTTTGATAGAATTCACCTGTGAAGCCATCTGGTCCTGGGCTTCTGTTTGTTGGAAGAGTTTTAATCACAGTCTCAATTTCAGTGCTTGTGATTGGTCTGTTTATATTTTCTATTTCTTTCTGGTTCAGTCTCAGAAAGTTGTGCTTTTGTAAGAATTTGTCCATTTCTTCCAGGTTGTCCATTTTATTGGCATATAGTTCCTTGTAGTAATCTCTCATGATCCTTTGTATTTCTGCAGTGTCAGTTGTTACTTCTCCTTTTTCATTTCTAATTCTAATGATTTGAGTCTTCTCCCTTTTCTTCTTGATGAGTCTGGCTAATGGTGTATCAATTTTGTTTATATTCTCAAAGAATCAGCTTTTACTTTTATTGATCTTTGCTATTGTTTCCTTCATTTCTTTTTCATTTATTTCTGATCTGATCTTTATGATTTCTTTGCTTCTGCTAAATTTGGGGGGTTTTTTCTTCTTTCTCTAACTGCTTTAGGTGTAAGGTAGGTTGTTTATTTGAGATGTTTCTTGTTTCTTGAGGTAGGATTGTATTGCTTTAAACTTCTCTCTTAGAACTGCCTTTGCTGCTTCCCATAGGTTTTGGGTTTTCATGTTTTCATTGTCATTTATTTCTAGGTATTTTTAAATTTCCTCTTTGATTTATTCAGTGATCACTTGCTTATTTATTATTGTATTGTTTACCCTCCATGTGTTTGCATTTTTTACAGATTCTTTTTCCTGTAGTTGATATCTAGTCTCATAGTGTTGTGGTCGGAAAAGATACTTGATATTATTTCAATTTTCTTAAATTTACCAAGGCTTCATTTGTCACCCAAGATATGATCTACCCTGGAGAATGTTCCATGAGCACTTGAGAAGAAAGTGTATTTTGTTGTTTTTGTATGGAATGTCCTATAAACATCAATTAAGTCCACCTTGTTTAATATATCATTTAAAGCTTGTGTTTCCTTATTTATTTTCATTTTGGATGATCTGTCCTTTGGTGAAAGTGGGGTGTTAATGTCTCCTACTATTATTGTGTTACTGTCGATTTCCCCTTTTATGGCTGTTAGCATTTGCCTATGTATTGAGGTGCTACTTTGTTGGGTGCATAAATATTTACAATTGTTATATCTTCTTTTTACATTGATCCCTTGATCATCATGTAGTGTCCTTCATTGTCTCTTGTAATAGTCTTTATTGTAGAGTCTATTTTATCTGATATGAGAATTGCTACTGCATCTTTCTCTTGATTTCCATGTGCGTGGAATATCTTTTGCCAGCCCCTCACATTCAGTCTGTGTATGTCTCTAGGTCTGAAGTGTGTCTCTTGTAGAAAACATATATACGGGTCTTGTTTTTGTGTCCATTCAGCCAGTCTGTGTCTTTTGGTTGGAGCATTTAATCCATTTACATTTAAGATAGTTATCAATATGTATATTCCTATTACCATTTTCTTAATTGTTTTGGGTTTGTTATTGTAGGTCTTTTCCTTCTCTTGTGTTTCCTACATAGAGAAGTTCCTTTCACATTTGTTGTAAAGTTGGTTTGGTGGTGCTGAATTCTCTTAGCTTTTTCTTGTCTGTAAAGGTTTTAATTTCTCTGTCGCATCTAAATGAGATCCTTGCTAGGTAGAATATTCTTGGTTGTAGGTTTTTCCCTTTCAACACTTTAAATTTGTCTTGCCACACCGTTCTGGCTTTCAGAGTTTCTGCTGAAAGATCAGCTGTTAACCTTATAGGGATTCCATTGTATGTTCTTTGTTGTTTTTCCCTTGCTGCTTTTAATATTTTTTCTTTGTATTTAATTTTTGATAGTTTGATTAATATGTGTTTTGGCATGTTTTTCCTTGGATTTATCCTTTATGGGATTCTCTGCACTTCCTGGACTTAATTATTTCCTTTCCCATATAAGGGAAGTTTTCAACTATAATCTCTTCAAATGTTTTCTCAGACCCTTCCTTTATCTCTTCTTCTTCTGGGACCCCTATACTTCGAATGTTGGTGTGTTTAATATTGTCCCAGAAGTCTCTGAGGCTGTCCTCAATTCTTTTCATTCTTTTTTCTGCTCTGTGGTAGTTATTTCCATTATTTTATCTTCCAGGTCACTTATCCGTTCTTCTGCCTCCATTATTCTGCTATTGATTCCTTGTAGAGAATTTTAAATTCCATTTATGTGTTGTTCATCATTGTTTGTTTGCTCTTTAGTTCTTCTAGGTCCTTGTTAAATGTTTCTTGTATTTTCGCCAATCTATTTCCAAGATTTTGGATCATCTTTACTGTCATTACTCAGAATTCTTCTTCAGGTAGTCTGCCTATTTCCTCTTTATTTTTTTGGTTTGGTGGTTTCTTACCTTGCTCCTTCATCTGCTGTGTGTTTCTGTGTCTTCTCATTCTGCTTAACTTACTGTGTTTGGGGTCTCCTTTTCACAGTCTGCAAGTTCGTATTTCCCGTTGTTTTTGGTGTCTGCCCCCAGTGGCTAAGGTTGGTTCAATGGGTTGTGTAGGCTTCCTGGTGGAGGGGACTAGTGCCTGTGTTCTGGTAGGTGAGGCTGGATCTTGTCTTTCTGGTGTGCAGGACCGCATCCTTTGGTGTGTTTTGGGGTGTCTTTGACCTTATTTTGATTTTATGCAGCCTCTCAGCTAGTGGGTGAGGTTGTGCTCCTGTCCTGCTAGTTGTTTGGCATAGGGTGTCCAGCACTGTAGCTTGCTGGTTGTTGAGTGGAGTTGGGTCTTAGTGTTGAGATGGAGATCTCTGGGACTGCTTTCGCCATTTGATATTACATTGGACCAGGAGGTCTCTGGTGGACCAATGTCCTGAACTCGGCTTTCCCACCTGAGCGGCGCAGGCCTGACACCCGGCCGGAGCACAGAGACCCTGTCAGCCACATGGTCAGGTGCCTGGAGAGTTTCTTGCCTTTTGGGAAATCTGAGGTCTTCTGCCAGCATTCAGTACATGTTCTGTAGGAGTTGTTCCACATGTCGATGTATTTCTGATGTACTTGTGCAGAGGAAGGTGATCTCCATGTCTTCCTCCTCCGCCATCTTGAAGGTCTCCCTACATTTAATATTATTATCAATATAGTTTTGTTTACATTTGCCATTTTAATTTTTGTTTTTTTGTTTCATGTCTTTATCCTCCATTCCTCCTTTACTGCATTCTTTCATATTAAGTGAATATTTTCTAATGTAGCATTTTAATTTTTAAATGATTTTTACACTACTATTTTGAGTTATTAATTGTTGCTCTCAGGCTTACCATACATAGATTAATTTATCAGAATCAGCTTCAGATTTATATTAACTTAGTTCCAGTGACATGTAGAAATGTTACTCCTATTGTAAATGTTACTCCTATATACAGTTGATTCTTATTATTCATTGATTCCATATTTACAAATTTGCCTACTTGCTAAAACTTATTTGTAACCTTAAAATTAATACATTTCTGGGCTCCCCTGGTGGCGCAGTGGTTGAGATTCCACCTGCCAATGCAGGGGACACGGGTTCGTGCCCCGGTCTGGGAAGATCCCACATGCTGCGGAGTGGCTAGGCCCGTGAGCCATGACCACTGAGCCTGCGCGTCCAGAGCCTGTGCTCCGCAACAGAAGTGGCCACAACAGTGAGAGGCCCACATACCGCAAAAAAAAAACAAATAATAATAATACATTTCTGATTTTCTTCATTTGTTCCTGTGGATTAGATCCTGTGGATCTATCCTGAGTCTTTTCCTTAGTCCAATATAGCCTTGACTCCACCCACTTCCTCTCTGGTCTTATTGGTAAATATATTACTTGTCTATACATTACATCCACAATAATACATTATATACATATTGTTTTGTATAACTGGTTTTTAAATCAGTTAAGAAAGGAGAAGAAACGAGCATTTTTACTGTCTTTTATAATTGTGTAATTACAGTTACCAGTTGTTATGTGTTGAATTATGTCCTGTAAAGAGATATGTTGGAGTCCTAATCCCCAGTATCTCAAAATGTGAGTTATTTGGGGTGGAGTTATTACAGATATATTTAGTTAAAATGCAGTCATACTGAAGAAAGGTGGACCATTCATTCAATATAACTGGCATTGAAACCAAGCCAGACCGTGTGGGGATCCTGGGCATGGAAGCCTTTCAGACAGTTGCTTATCAGGGAAAGGAGGGGATGCAAAGACAAGGGAGAAGCAGCCAAGAAACAATAGTGCAGCCTTGGAGCAGAGTCCTGGTGCCATCTTAAGGGATACATGTAACAATAGCCTTGAGCTCTTTACAGAACTAAAACCCCAACAAAGCAAGATCTTAGCATTCTTCATTCGAGAGATCATAGAAGATAACCTCAAGAAGCTAATCAAGAGACCACCTGAGGCCAGATTAAAGGCCCTGCACACACTCTAATCCTTATCAACAACCCCACCTTGAGCCACTGCTATAAAACTCCTCATCAAAGCCTCCCAGGTTGGGCTATATAGTTTTGGGGGGCAGGAGCCCTCTGTGTCCCCCTTTGTCTGACAAAGCAATAAAGCTATTCTTTTCTACTTCACCCAAAACTCTGTCTCCAAGATTCTTTTCAGTACCAGTGCACAGAGGCTGAGCTTTCAGCATCAGTATCCTTATAAGAAGAGAGAAATTTGGACACAGATACAGAGGGGACACAGCCATGTGAAAATGGAGGCAGAGATTGGAGTAATGCTGCCACATGCCAAGGAATGCCTAGAACTACCAGAAACTGGAAAAGGCAAGGAAGCCTGGAGGCTTCAGGGGGAGTATGGCCCTGCCAATACCTTGATTTCAGACTTCTAGCCTACAGAAATGTGAGACAATAAATTTGTTTTTTTTTTAAGCCATCCAGTTTATGGTACTGATGCCAAAAGCTCAGCCTCTGTTCACTAGTGCTGAATCAAATCTCAGAGACAGAGTTTTGGGTGAAGTAGAAAAGAATAGTTTTATTGCTTTGCCAGGCAAAGGAGGACACAGTGGGCTTCTGCCCCCAAATACTATATGTCCCAACCCAAGAGGATTTGCTGAGGAGTTTTATAGTAATGGTTCAAGAGTGGGGTTGCTGACAAGATTAGGGTGTGTGCAGGGCCTGCAGTCCTCTAATGTGGTCTCTGGTGATCTTCTTGATGAGCTTCTGTGGTTCCCTGCCAGAGGTGGTTTCTTGGCTGTTCCTCCCTTGATTAGCAACTGTTCGAATCTGCCCTTTGGAACTCAGGAAAGGTCATGGAGGCTGGAGTCTGTTCCCTACAAACAAGAAATGGGGAACAGAAAGGACTCTGTGTCCAGAAGCCCCACAGGGTTCTGCTTGGTTTCAGTACTTTGATATAGCAAACTAGATCTCTCTCTCTTTTATTTTTTATTTGAGTTATTGTACTTTTCAGCTCCAAAATTTCCATTTGGTTATTTTCAATAATTTCTCTCTCTTTACAGATACTCTTTATTAATATGACATTGTTGTCAGATTTTTTTTTACTTCTTCATTCATTTTGTTTTCTTTGAACATCTATATAATGGCTTCTTTGAAGTCTTTGCCTATTAAATCTGACATCTGCTTATTGTCACAGGTAGTTTCTGTTGCTTGATTTTTTTTTTCTGGTGTGTGGATCATTCTTTCCTGTTTCCTTACATGTCTCATACTTTTTGCTGTAAACTGGATATTTTAGATAGCATGTTGTAGCAATTCTGGATACTGGTCTCCCCACCCCCGCTCCAGGGCTTATTTAAGTTATTTGCTTGTTTAATTGTTTAGTCACTGACTGGATTATTTTAGTGAAGGCTACTGCCCCTACACTCCTAGTATGAAGCCTATGATTTTCCCCAGAGGGCATAGCCCTAGGATGCCCACAGACATTCTGGGTTTTGGCAGGGCTCTCTTTTTCTCTTCTACTGACCACTCCCAGCTGTTAAGTTTCACTAATTGTCAGCTGATTGTTCTGTGGTTTTCAACAATCCAGTATGGCATAAATTGTTCCACAAATTGATCCAATCGAATCTGGACTCCTTTGAAGGGATAGTTTCCTAGATCACAGTTTGTGATTTGTTATGATCCAGGAGGGCTTTTCCCAGCTGCTTTTTTCCTCGTGTCTCTCTAGTAAGCTAGCCTGTCTAGCTAGCTAGGCTTAGCCTATATCTCTAATGAATCTATCATTCTCCTAACAATTGCCCTTTACCGCAACCTCCACTCTTTTTGAGAGTGCACTTAGGCTTGAACTTCTCCACACTCTGTTGTAAATAAAGTTCATTCCTTTGGGGAGGGATTCAGAGGTCTCTGTTCTGTGGCCTAATTCTCCCCCAGGGCAGTCTCCGAGCCACAGCACTAGTGCTGCAGTCAGAGACAGTGGCACACTTCTGAATGATACCCCCACTTTAGGAGCCAAGTCCTCAGTGGAGGGAAAGGCAGCATTCCAGATCTCCTTGGCTCACCTCTCTTGACGTGGTACCCCTGTCCCACAAGCCAGGTCAAAGAATGATCATGGCCCTAGTATTTTCAGTGCTGCTGCACCCTACTTAGAGCCTCTATCCCGTGAGTGGAAGAAGGGAGGTCCCACCTCTCAGACTCACTGACCTGGAAATTAGCCTCACCAACAGGTAGCTGGGCTCATAATTAAGAAATGTGGATGTCTTCCTCTTCCCGAGAAGATAACCCTTCAACCAGGAGCTGAGGAAGAGGGAGCCCTGTGTTCCTGGCTGCAACACTATAGAGTGGAGTTTCTATCTTGATGCGCTGGGAGGGAGGAGTGAGTGAATCTTGTTTCAAGTACCCCCAGGGTCTCACTCTTCTTATAGAAATTTAGCAGATTTTCTTGAATAAATATTTTTTATTTGCTGTATACCTTGAAGACCATGTCTGGTGACTTTAATTTTTTTTTTTAATAGACTTTATTTTTAGAGCAGTTTTAAGGTCATGGCAAAATTGAGAGTAAGATACAGAGGTTTCCCATATCCCTCTGCACCCACACATGCATAGCCTCCCCTATTATCAACAGCCCCCACCAGAGTTATACATTTGTTATAATTGATGAACCTATATTGACACATCATAATCACCCAATCCATAGTTTACATTAGGATTCACTCTTGCTGTATATTCTGCAGGTTTGGGCAAATGTATAATGACATGAATTCATCACTCTAGCATCATACAGAGTATTTTCACTGCCCTAAGAATCCTGTTCTCTACCTATTCATCCTCTCTCTAACCCCCTACCCCAACCCCTTGGCGACCACTGATCTTTTTACTGTCTCCGTAGTTTTGCCTTCTCCAGAATGTCATATAGTTGGAACTATATAATATGTAGACTTTTCAGATTGGCTTCTTTCACTTTGTAATATGCATTTAAGGTTCCTTCATGTATTTTTAAGGCTTAGTAGTTCATTTCTTTGTAGTGCTGAATATTTCCTTGTACAGTTGTACCTCAGTGTACTTATCCATTCACCTGTTGAAGGACATCTTGGTTGTTTCCAAGTTTTGGCAGTTATGAATAAAGCCACTATAAACATCCATATGCAGGTTTGTGTGTGAACATGAGTTTTTGACCTCTTTGGGTAAATACCAAGAAGCGTGATTGTTGGGTTGTATGGTAAGAGCATGTTTAATTTTGTAAGAAACCACCAAACTGTCTTTCAAAGGTGGTTGTATGATGTTGCATTTCCACCATCAGTGAATGAGAGTTCCTGTTGCTCCATGTCCTCATCAACATTTGGTGTTCTCCATGTTCTGGATTTTGACCATTTTTATGTGTGTGTAGTGGTATCTTGTTGTTTTAACTTGCATTTCCCTTATGACATATGAGGTGGAGCATCTGTACATATGCTTATTTGCCATCTGTATGTCTTTTTTGGTGAGATATCTCTTAAGGTCTTTGACCCACTTTTTAATCAATTTGCTTATTTTCTTGTTGAGTTTTAAGAATTCTTTGTATATTTTGGATAACAGTCTTTTTGCAACTATTTTCTTCCAGTCAATTGCTTGTCTCCTCATTCTGTTTACATTGTCTTTTGCAGAGCAGAAATTTTTAATTTTAATGAAATCCAGCTTATCAATGATTTCTTTTATGAACTGTGCCTTTTGTGTTTTATCTACATGTCATTGCCATACCCATGGTCATCTAGATTTTCTCCTATGTTACTTGCTAGCAGTTTGATAATTTTGTGTTTTACATTTAGGTCTATGATCCATTTTGAGCTAATTTTTGTGAAGGTGTAAGGTCTGTATCTAGATTCATTTTTATGCATGTGGATGTCCAGTTGTTCCAGCACCATTTGTCGAAAAGACTGTCTTTGCTCCATTTTATTGCCTTTGCTCCTTTGCCAAAGACCAATTAACTATATTTATGTGGGTCTATTTCTGGGCTCTCTGATCTGTTCCATTTATCTATTTGTCTGTTCTCTCACCAATACCACTGTCTTGATTACTATAGATTTATAGTTAGTCTTCAAATAGGGTAATGTCAGTCCTTCAACTTTGTTCTTTCCCTTCGATGTTGTATTGGCTATTCTGAATCTTTTGCCTCTCTGTATAAACTAAGAATCAGTTTGTTGATATCTGCAAATTAACTTGCTGGGATTTTGATTGGGATTGCATTGAATCTATACATCAAATTGGGAAGAACTAACACCTTGACATATTGAGCCTTCCTCTCTATGAACATGGAATATCTCTCCATTTATTTAGTTATTTTATTTCATTCATCAGAGTTTTATAGTTTTTCCTCATAAAGATATTGTACATCTGTTGTTAGATTTATACCTAATTATTTCATTTTGAGAGGTGTTAATGTAAAAGGTATTGTGTTTTTAATTTCAAATTTCACTTGCTCATTGTTTACTATATAGGACAGCAATTGACCTTTGTATGTTAAGCTTATATTCTGCAACATTGCTATAATTGTTTATTAATTCCAGGAGGGTTTTGTTGTTGTTGTTGCAGAATGCGGGCTTCTCACTGTTGTGGCGTCTCCCGTTGCGGAGCACAGGTTCCGGACGCGCAGGCTCAGCGGCCATGGCTTACGGGCCCAGCCTCTCGGCAGCATGTGGGATCTTCCCGGACTGGGGCATGAACCCGTGTCCCCTGCATCGGCAGGCAGACTCTCAACCACTGCGCCACCAGGGAAGCCCTCCAGGAGGGTGTTGATTTTGTTGTTGTTGAGTGTTTCAGATTTTCTACATAGAAAAAATCATGTCCATTTGTGTACAAAGAGAGATTTAAATATTAATTTAATTTATTTATATTATTTAATTTATTTCCCACCCAATCTGTATACCTTTTATTTCCTTTTCTTGCCTTATTGCATTAACTAAAACTTCTAGTACGGTGTTGAAAAGTATTGGTGAGAGGGTTCATCCTTGCCTTGTTCCTGATCTTATTGCAAAAACTTTGAATTTCTCACCATTAAGAATGATGTTAGCTTTTTGTAGGTGTTCTTTATCATACTGAGGATGTTCCCCTGTATACCTAATTTGATGAAACTGTTTATCATGAATGGGTGATGGATTTTGTCAAATGCTTTTCTGCATCTGTTGACATGATCATATAGTTTTTCTTTCACCTATTCATGTGATGGATTACATTAATTGATTGTTTTAACATCTTTGAGTATAACTGTTTTACAATAGTGTGTTAGTTTATCCTTTACAACAAAGTGAATCAGTTATACATATACATATGTTTCCATATCTCTTCCCTCTTGCGTCACCCTCCCTCCCATCCTCCCTATCCCACCCCTCTAGGTGGTCACAAAAAACAGAGGTGGTCTCCCTGTGCTATGCGGCAGCTTCCCACTAGCTATCTAATTTACATTTGGTAGTGTGTATATGTCCCTGCCACTCTCTCACATTGTCACCGCTTATCCTTCCCCCTTCCCATATCCTCAAGTCCATGCTCTAGTAGGTCTGTGTTTTATTCCTGTCCTACCACTAATCTCTTCATGACATTTTTTTTCTTAGATTCCATTTATATGTGTTAGCATACGGTATTTGTTTTTATCCTTCTGACTTACTTCACTCTGTATGACAGACTCCAGGTCTATCCACCTCATTACAAATAACTCAGTTTCATTTCTTTTTATGGCTGAGTAATATTCCATTGTATATATGTGCCACATCTTCTTTATCCATTCATCTGTTGATGGACACTTAGGTTGCTTCCATCTCCTGGCTATCGTAAATAGAGCTGCAATAAACATTTTGGTACATGACTCTTTTTGAATTATGGTTTTCACAGGGCATATGCCTAGTAGTGGGATTGTGGGGTCATATGGTAGTTCTATTTGTAGTTTTTTAAGGAACCTCCATACAGTTCTCCATAGTGGCTGTATCAATTTACATTCCCACCAGCAGTGCAAGAGTGTTCCCTTTTCTCCACACCCTCTCCAGCATTTATTGTTTCTAGAGTTTTTGATCATGGCCAATCTGACCGGTGTGAAATGATATCTCATTGTAGTTTTGATTTGCATTTCTCTAATGATTAATGATGTTGAGCATTCTTTCATGTGTTTGTTGGCAATCTGTATATCTTCTCTGGAGAAATGTCTATTTAGTTCTTCTGCCCATTTTTGGATTGGGTTGTTTGTTTTTTTGTTATTGAGCTGCGTGAGTTGCATATAAATTTTGGATATTAATCCTTTGTCAGTTGCTTCATTTGCAAATATTTGATCCCATTCTGAGGGTTGTCTTTTCATCTTGTTTATGGTATCCTTTGCTGTGCAAAAGCTTTTAAATTTCATTAGATCCCTTTTGTTTTTATTTCCATTTCTCTAGGAGATGGGTCAAAAAGGATCTTGCTGTGATTTATGTCATAGAGTGTTCTGCCTATGTTTTCCTCTAAGAGTTTGAGAGTGTCTGGCCTTACATTTAGGTCTTTAATCCATTTTGAGTTTATTTTTGTGTGTGGTGTTAGGGAGTGTTCTAATTTCATACTTTTACAGGTAGCTGTCCAGTTTTCCGAGCACCACTTATTGAAGAGGCTGTCTTTTCTCCATTGTATATCCTTCCCTCCTTTATCAAAGATAAGGTGACCATATGTGTGTGGGTTTATCTCTGGGCTTTCTATCCTGTTCCATTGATCTATATTTCTGTTTTTGTGCCAGTACCATACTGTCTTGATTACTGTAGCCTTGTAGTAGAGTCTGAAGTCAGGGAGCCTGATTCCTCCAGCTCCATTTTTCATTCTCAAGATTGCTTTGGCTATTCTGGGTCTTTTGTGTTTCCATACAAATTTTGAAATATTTTGTTCTAGTTCTGTAAAAAATGCCAGTGGTAATTTGATAGGGATTGCATTGAATCTGTAGATTGCTTTGGGTAGTAGAGTCATGTTGATTCTTCCAATCCAAGAACATGGTATATTTCTCCACCTATTTGTATCATCTTTAATTTATTTCATCGTGTCTTATAGTTTTCTGCATACAGGTCTTTTGTCTCCCTAGGTAGGTTTATTCCTAGATATTTTATTCTTTTTGTTTCAGTGGTGAATGGGAGTGTTTTCTTAACTTCCCTCTCAGATTTTTCATCATTACTGTATAAGAATGCCAGAGATTTCTGTGCACTAATTTTGTATCCTGCTACTTTACCAAATTCATTGATTAGTTCTAGTAGTTTTCTGGTAGCATCCTTAGTATTCTCTATGTATAGTATCATGTCATCTGCAAACAGTGACAGCTTTACTTCTTCTTTTCCTATTTGGATTCCTTTTATTTCTTTATTTTCTCTGATTGCTGTGGCTAGAACTTCCAAAACTAGGTTGAATAAGAGTGGTGAGAGTGGGCAACCTTGTCTTGTTCCTGATCTTAGTGGAAATGTTTTCAGTTTTTCACCATTGAGAATAATGCTGGCTGTAGGTTTGTCATATATGGCCTTTATTATATTGAGGAAACTTCCCTCTATGCCTACTTTCTGCAGGGTTTTTATCATAAATGGGTGTTGAATTTTGTCAAAAGGTTTCTCTGCATCTATTGAGATGATCATATGGTTTTTCTCCTTCAGTTTGTTGATATGGTGTATCACGTTGATTGATTTCCGTATATTGAAGAATCCTTGCATCCCTGGGATAAATCCCACTTGATCACGGTGTATGATCCTGTTAATGTGCTGTTGGATTCTGTTTGCTAGTATTTTGTTGAGGATTTTTGCATCTATGTTCATCAGTGATATTGGCCTGTAGTTTTCTTTCTTTGTGACGTCTTTGTCTGGTTTTGGTATCAGGGTGATGGTGGCCTCATAGAATGAGTTTGGGAGTGTTCCTCCCTCTGCTATCTTTTGGAAGAGTTTGAGAAGGATAGGTGTTAGCTCTTCTCTAAATGTTTGATAGAATTCGCCTGTGAAGCCACCTGGTCCTGGGCTTTTGTTTGTTGGAAGATTTTGAATCACAGTTTCAATTTCAGTGCTTGTGAGTGGTCTGTTCATATTTTCTATTTCTTCCTGGTTCAGTCTTGGCAGGTTGTGCATTTCTAAGAATTTGTCCATTTCTTCCAGGTTGTCCATTTTATTGGCATAGAGTTGCTTGTAGTAATCTCTATTAATCTTTCGTATTTCTGCAGAGTCAGTTGTTACATCTCCTTTTTCATTTCTAATTCTATTGATTTGAGTCTTCTTCCTTTTTTTCTTGATGAGTCTGGCTAATGGTTTATCAATTTTATTTATCTTCTCAAAGTACCAGCTTTTACTGTTATTGATCTTTGCTATCATTTCCTTCATTTCTTTTTCATTTATTTCTGATCTGATCTTTATGATTTCTTTCCTTCTGCTAAATTTGGGGGGTTTTGTTCTTCCTTCTCTAATTGCTTTAGGTGCAAAGTTAGGTTGTTTATTCGAGATGCTTCCTGTTTCTTAAGGTATGATTGTATTGCTATAAACTTCCCTCTTAGAACTGCTTTTGCTGTATCCCATAGGTTTTGGGTCGTCGTGTCTCCATTGTCATTTGTTTCTAAGTACTTTTTGATTTCCTCTTTGATTTCTTCAGTGATCACTTCGTTATTAAGTAGTGTATTGTTTAGCCTCCATGTGTTTGTATTTTTTACAGATCTTTTCGTGTAGTTGATATCTATTCTCATAGTGTTGTGGTCAGAAAAGATACTTGATACGATTTCAATTTTCTTAAATTTGCCCAGGCTAGATTTGTGACCCAAGATATGATCTATCCTGGAGAATGTTCCATGGGCACTTGAGAAAAATGTGTATTCTGTTGTTTTTCGATGGAATGTCCTATAAATATCAAGTAAATCCATCTTGTATAATGTATCATTTAAAGCTTGTGTTTCCTTATTTATTTTCATTTTGGATGATCTGTCCATTGGTGACAGTGGGGTGTTAAAGTCCCCTACTATGATTGTGTTACTGTTGATTTCCCCTTTTATGGCTGTTAGTATATGCCTTTTGTATTGAGGTGCTCCTATGTTGGGTGCATAAATATTTACAATTGTTATATCTTCTTCATGGATCGATCCCTTGATCATTATGTAGTGTCCTTCTTTGTCTCTTGTAATAGTTTTTATTTTAAAGTCTATTTTGTCTGATATGAGAATTGCTACTCCAGCTTTCTTCTGATTTCCATTTGCATGGAATATCTTTTTCCATCCCCTCACTTTCAACCTGTAAGTGTCCCTAGGTCTGAAGTGGGTCTCTTGTAGACAGCATATATATGGGTCCTGTTTTTGTATCCATTCAGCCAGTCTGTGTCTTTTGGTGGGAGCATTTAATCCATTTACATTTAAGGTAATTATTGATATGTGTGTTCCTATTACCATTTACTTAATTGTTTCCGCTTGTTCTTGTAGGTCTTTTCCTTCTCTTATGTTTCTTGCTTAGAGAAGTTCCTTTAGCATTTGCTGTAAAGCTGGTTTGGTGGTGCTGAACTCTCTCAGCTTTTGCTTGTCTGTAAAGGTTTTACTTTCTCCATCAAATCTGAATGAGATCCTTGCTGGGTAGAGTAATCTTGGTTGTAGGTTTTTTTTTTTCCTACATCACTTTAAATATGTCCTGCCACTCCCTTCTGGCTTGTAGAGTTTCTGCTGAAAGATCAGATTTTAGCCTTATGGGGATTCCCTTGTGTGTTATTTGTTGTTTTTTCCTTGCTGCTTTTAATATGTTTTCTTTGTATTTAATTTTTGATAGTTTGATTATTATGTGTCTCGGTGTGTTTATCCTTGGGTTTATCCTGTATGGGACTCTCTGTGCTTCCTGGACTTGACTGACTATTTCCTTTCCTATATTAGGGAAGTTTTCAACTATAATCTCTTCAAATATTTTCTCAGTCCCTTTCTTTTTCTCTTCTTCTTCTGGAACCCCTATGATTCGAATGTTGGTGCGTTTAATGTTGTCCCAGAGATCTCTGAGACTGTCCTCAGTTCTTTTCATTCTTTTTTCTTTCTTCTGCTCTGCAGTAGTTATTTCCACTATTTTATCTTCCAGGTCACTTATCCGTCCTTCTGCCTCCATTATTCTGCTATTGATCCCATCTAGAGTATTTTTCATTTCATTTATTGTGTTGCTCATCATTACTTGCTTCCTCTTTATTTCTTCTAGGTCCTTGTTAACTTTTTCTTGCAATTTGTCTATTCTATTTCCAAGATTTTGAATCATCTTCACCATCATTATTCTGAATTCTCTTTCAGGTAGACTGGCTATTACCTCTTCATTTGTTATGTCTGGTGTTTTTATCTTGCTCCTTCATCTGCTGTGTGTTTTTCTGTCTTCTCATTTTGCTTATCTTACTGTGTTTGGGGTCTCCCTTTTGCAGGCTGCAGGTTCGTACTTCTATCTATTTTTGGTGGCTGTCCCCAGTGGCTGAGGTTGGTTCAGTGGGTTGAGCAGGTTTCCTGGTTAGGGGGACCAGTGCCCCTGTTCTGGTGGATGAGGCTGGATCCCGTCTCCCTGGTGGGCAGGTCCACGTCTGGTGGCGTGTATGGGGATGTTGGTAGCCTTACTATGATTCTAGGCAGCCTCTCTGATAATGGATGGTGCTGTAGACCTGTCTCGCTCTTTGTTGGGTATAGGGTGTCCAGCACTGTTCGTTGCTGGTCCTTGAGTGAAGCTGGGTCTTGGTTTTGAGATGGAGATCTCTGGGAGGTTTTCGCCGTTTGATATTACGTGGAGCTAAGAGGTCTCTTGTGGACCAGTGTCCTGAGGTTAGTTCTCCCACCTCAGAGACACAGCCTTGACACCTGGCTGGAGTGCCAAGAGCCTTTAATCCACACGGCTCAAAACAAAAGGGAGAAAAAAATAGAAAGGCAAGAAAGGAAGGAAGGAAGAAAGGAAGGGAGGGAGGAAGAAAGGAAGGGAGGAAGGAAGGAGGGAATAAAGAAAGGAAGGGAGGGAGGAAGAAAGGAAGGGAGGAAGGAAAGAGGGAATAAAGAAAGGAAGGGAGGGAGGAAGAAAGGAAGGGAGGAAGGAAGGAGGGAATAAAGGGAGGAAGGAAGGAAGGAGGGAAGAAAGGAAGAAAGAAAGGGGAGAAGACAAAATAAAGTAGGGTAAAATACAGTTATTAAAATAAAAAAATAATTATTAAGAAGAAAAAATTCTATTAAAGGAAAAAAAAGGGGGGTCGGTCTAACCCCAGGACAAATGGTGAAAACAAAGCTACACAGACAAAATCTCACACAGCAGCACCCACATACACACTCACAAAAAGAAAAAAGGGAAAATAATAGTATATCTTGCTCCCAAAGTCCACCTCCTCAACCTGGGATATTTCGCTGTCTATTCAGGTTTTCCACAGATGCAGGGCACTTCAAGCTGACTGTGGAGCTTCAACCCGCTGTTTCTGAGGCTGCTGGGAGGGACCTCCCCCTCTCTTTGTTCGCACAGCTCCTGGGGCTCAGGTCGTCCGAGGGCGTCTGCCCTTCGCTCAGAGAGGGTGTGGTCAAAGGAGCAGCGTTAAAGGAGCAGCTGATTCGTGGTCTCTGGCTCACTCAGGCGGGGGCGGGGCACGGATGTGGGGCGAGTCCGCAGCAGCAGAGGCCGGCGTGACGCTGCACCAGCCCGAGGCGCACCGCGCGTTTTCCCGGGAAGCAGTCCCTGGATCCCGGGACCCTGGTGGTGGCGGGCTGCACAGGCTTCCAGGAGGGCCGGTGTGGAGAGTGACCTGTGCTCGCACACAGGCCTCTTGGTGGCGGCAGTAGCAACCCTAGCGTCCCACACCCGTCTCTGTTGTCCGTGCCGACAGCCGCAGCTCGCGCCCGTTTCTGGAGCTCCTTTATGTGGTGCCCTTAATTCCCTTTCCTCACGCCCCAGGAAGCGAAGAGGCAAGAAAAAGTCTCTTGTCTCTTCGGCAGCTCCACGCCCGTTTCTGGAGCTCCTTTAAGCGGCGCGCTTAAACCCCTCTCCTCGCGCAGCAGGAGGTAAAGAGGGAAGTAAAGGTCTCTTGCCTCTTCGGCAGCTCCAGACTTCTCCCGAACTCCCTTCCGGCCAGCCATGGTGCACTAACCCCTTCAGGCTGTTTTCACTCTGCCAACTCCAGACCTTTCCCTGGGATCCGCCCGAGGCTCAGTTACCAGCCCCGCCCGTCCCGGCGGGTGAGCAGACAAGCCTCTCGGGCTGGTGAGTGCTGATCGGCACCAATCCGCTGCGGAATCTCTCTGCTTTGCCCTCCGCACCCTGTTGCTGTGCTCTCCTCCGCGGCTCTGAAGCTTCCCTTTCCGCCACCCGCAGTCTCCGCCCGTGAAGGGGCTTCTAGTGTGTGGGAACCTTTCCTCCTTCACGACTCCCTCCCACTGGTGCAGGTCCCGTCCCTATTCTTTTGTCTCTGTTTATTCTTTTTTCTTTTGCCCTACCCAGGTACGTGGGGAGTTTCTTGCCTTTTGGGAGGTCTGAGGTCTTCTGCCAGCGTTCGGTGGGTGTTCTATAGGAGAAGTTCCACGTGTAGATGTATTTCTGATGTATCTGTGAGGAGGAAGGTGATCCCCGCGCCTTACTCTTCCGCCATCTTCTCGCTCCCCCTCATTGTAGTTTTGATTTGCATTTCTCTACTGATTAATGATATTGAGCCTTTTTTCATATTTTTGTTGGCAATCTGTATATCTTCTTTGGAGAAATGTCTGTTTAGGTATTCTGCCCATTTTTGGATTGGGTTGTTTGTTTTTCTGATACTGAGCTGATGAGCTGCTTGTAAATTTTGGAGATTAATCCTTTGTCAGTTGCTTCATTTGCAAATATTTTCTCCCATTCTGAGGGTTGTCTTTTGGTCTTGTTTATGGTATCCTTTGCTGTGCAAAAGCTTTTGAGTTTCATTAGGTCCCATTTGTGTATTTTTGTTTTTATTTCCATTTCTCTAGGAGGTGGGTCAAAAAGGATCTTGCTGTGATTTATGTTATACAGTGTTCTGCCTATGCTTTCCTCTAAGAGTTTGATAGTGTCTGGCCTTATATTTAGGTCTTTAACCCATTTTGAGTTTATTTTTGTGTATGGTGTTAGGGAATGTTCTAATTTCATGCTTTTACATGTAGCTATCCAGTTTTCCGAGCACCACTTATTGAAGAGGCTGTCTTTTCTCTACTGTATATTCTTGCCTCCTTTATCAAAGATAAGGTGACCATACGTGTGTGGGTTTATCTCTGGGCTTTCTATCCTGTTCCATTGATCTATATTTCTGTTTTTGTGCCAGTACCATACTGTCTTGATTACTGTAGCTTTGTAGTATAGTCTGAAATCTGGGAGCCTGATTCCTCCATCTCCATTTTTTTCCTCAAGATTGCTTTGGCTATTCTGCGTCTTTTGTGTTTCCATACAAATTGTGAAATATTTTGTTCTAGTTCTGTAAAAAAAAATGCCAATGGTAACTTGATAGGGATTGCATTGAATCTGTCGATTGCTTTGGGTAGTAGAGTTATTTTCACAATGTTGATTCTTCCAATCCAAGAACATGGTATATCTCTCCATCTATTTGTATCATCTTTAATTTCTTTCATCAGTGTCTTACAGTTTTCTGCATATAGGTCTTTTGTCTACTTAGGTAGATTTATTCCTAGATATTTTATTCTTTTTGTTGCAGTGGTAAATGGGAGTGTTTTCTTAATTTCACTCTCAGATTTTTCATCATTAGTGTATAAGAATGCCAGAGATTTCTGTGCATTAATTTTGTATCCTGCTACTTTACCAAATGCATTGATTAGCTCTAGTAGTTTTCTGGTAGCATCTTTAGGATTCTCTATGTATAGTATCATGTCATCTGCAGTGACAGCTTTACTTCTTTTCCGATTTGCATTCCTTTTATTTCTTTTTCTTCTCTGATTGCTGTGGCTAAAACTCCCAAAACTATGTTGAATAACAGTGGTGAGAGTGGGCAACCTTGTCTTGTTCCTGATCTTAGAGGAAATGGTTTAAGTTTTTCACCATTGAGGACGATGTTGGCTGTGGGTTTCTCATATATGGCCTTTATTATGTTGAGGCAAGTTCCCTCTATGCCTACTTTCTGCAGGGTTTTTATCATAAATGGGTGTTGAATTTTGTCAAAAGCTTTCTCTGCCTCTATTGAGATGATCATATGGTTTTTCTCCTTCAGTTTGTTGATATGGTGTATCACGTTGATTGATTTGTGTATATTGAAGAATCCTTACATTCCTGGAATGAATCCCCCTTGATTATGGTGTATGATCCTTTTAATGTGCTGTTGGATTCTGTTTGCTAGTATTTTGTTGAGGATTTTTGCATCTATGTTCATCAGTGATATTGGCCTGTAGTTTTCTTTCTTTGTGACGTCTTTGTCTAGTTTTGGTATCAGGGTGATGGTGGCCTCATAGAATGAGTTTGGGAGTGTTACTCCCTCTGCTATCTTTTGGAAGAGTTTGAGAAGGATAGGTGTTAGCTCTTCTCTAAATGTTTGATAGAATTCGCCTGTGAAGCTACCTGGTCCTTGCTTTTTTTTGTTGGAAGATTTTTAATCACAGTTTCAGTTTCAGTGCTTGTGATTGGTCTGTTCATATTTTCTATTTCTTCCTGGTTCAGTCTTGGCAGGTTGTGCATTTCTAAGAATTTGTCCATTTCTTCCAGGTTGTCCAGTTTATTAGCATAGAGTTGCATGTAGTAATCTCTCATAACCTTTTGTATTTCTGCAGTGTCAGTTGTTATGTCTACTTTTTCATTTCTAATTCTATCGATTTGAGTCTTCTCCCTTTTTTTCTTGATGAGTCTGGCTAATGGTTTATCGATTTTATTTATCTTCTCAAAGAACCAGCTTTTACTGTTATTGATCTTTGCTATCATTTCCTTCATTTCTTTTTCATTTATTTCTGATCTGATCTTTATGATTTCTTTCCTTCTGCTAAATTTGGGGGGTTTTTGTTCTTCCTTCTCTAATTGCTTTAGGTGCAAAGTTAGGTTGTTTATTCGAGATGCTTCCTGTTTCTTAAGGTATGATTGTATTGCTATAAACTTCCCTCTTAGAACTGCTTTTGCTGCATCCCATATGTTTTGGGTCGTCGTGTCTCCACTGTCATTTGTTTCTAGGTATTTTTAAATTTCCTCTTTGATTTCTTCAGTGATCACTTCGTTATTAAGTAGTGTATTGTTTAGCCTCCATGTGTTTGTATTTTTTACAGATCTTTTCCTGTAATTGATATCTAGTCTCATAGCATTGTGGTTGGAAAAGATACCTGATACAATTTCAATTTTCTTAAGCTTACCAAGGCTTGATTTGCGACCCAAGATATCATCTATCCTGGAGAATATCCCATGAGCACTTGAGAAGAAAGTGTGTTCTGTTGTTTTTGGATGGAATGTCCTATAAATATCAATTAAGTCCATCTTATTTAATATATCATTTAAAACTTGTGTTTCCTTATTTATTGTCATTTTGGATGATCTGTCCATTGGCGAAAGTGGGGTGTTAAATTCCCCCACTATGATTGTGTTACTGTCGATTTCCCCTTTTATGGCTGTTAGCATTTGCCTTATGTATTGAGGTACTCCTATGTTGGGTGCATAAATATTTACAATTGTTATATCTTCTTCTTGGATTGTTCCCTTGATCATTATGTAGTGTCCTTCTTTGTCTCTTGTAATAGTCTTTATTTTAAAGTCTATTTTGTTTGACATGAGAATTGCTATTCCAGCTTTCTTTTGATTTCCAGTTGCATGGAATATCTTTTTCCATCCTCTCATTTTCAGTCTGTATGTGTCCCTAGATCTGAATTGGGTCTCTTCTAGGCAGCATATATACGGGTCTTGTTTTTTTATCCATTCATCCAGTCTGTGTCTTTTGGTTGGAGCATTTAATCCAGTTACATTTAAGGTGATTATCATTATGTATGTTCCTGTTACCATTTTCTTAATTGTTTTGGATTTTTTTATTGTAGGTCTTTTCTTTCTCTTGTGTTTCCTGCCTAGAGAACTTCTTATAGCATTTGTTATAGAGCTGGTTTTTTGGTGCTGAATTCTCTTAGCTTTTGCGTGTCTGTAAAGGTTTTAATTTCTCTGTCAAATTTGAATAAGATCCTTGCTGTGTACTGTAATCTTCGTTGTAGGTTTTTCCCTTTCATCATTTTAAATTTGTCCTGCCATCTCTTCTGGCTTGCAGAGTGTCTGCTGAAAGATCCGCTGTTAACCTTAATGGGATCCCTTTGTATGTTATTTTTGTTTTTATCTTGCTGCTTTTAATATTTTTTCTTTGTATTTAATTTTTGATACTTTGATCAATATGTGTCTTGGCATGTTTCTCCTTGGATTTTTCCTGTTTTGGACTCTCTGCACTTCCTGAACTTGATTGACTATTTCCTTTCCCATATTAGGGAAGTTTCCAACTATAATCTCTTCAAATATTTTCTCAGTCCCTTTTTTTATTTCTCTTCTTCTGGGACCACTATACTTCGAATGTTGGTGCGTTTAATGTTGTCCCAGACATCTCTGAGAGTGTCCTCAATTCTTTTGATTCTTTTTTCTTTATTTTTCCCTGCGGTAATTATTTCCACTATTTTATCTTCCATGTCATTTATCCGTTCTTCTGCCTCAGTTATTCTGCTCTTGATTCATTCCAGAGAATTTTTAGTTTCATTTATTGTGTTGTTCATCATTTTTGTTTGCTCTTTAGTTCTTCTATTTCCTTGTTAAACGTTTCTTGTATTTTCTCTATTCTGTTTCCAAGATTTGGGATCATCTTTACTTTCATTACTCTGAAGTCTTTTGCAGGTAGACTTCCTATTTCTTCTTCATTTTTTGGTCCGGTGGGTTTTTACCTTGCTCCTTCATCTGCTGTGTGTTTCTCTGTCTTCTCATTTTGCTTAACTTACTGTGTTTGTGGTCTCCTTTTCACAGGCTGTGGGCTCATAGTTCCCATTGTTTTTGGTTTCTGACCTCAGTGGGTAATTTTGGTTCAGTGGGTTGTGTAGTTTTCCTGGTGGAGGGGACTGGTGCCTGTGTTCTGGTGGATGAAGGTGGGTCTCGTTTTTCTGGTGGGCAGGACCACATCCGTTGGTGTGTATTGGGGTGTCTGTGACATTATTATGATTTTAGGCAGCCTCTCTGCTAATGGGTAGGGTTGTGTTCCTGTCTTGCTCGTTGTTTGGCATAGAGTGTCCAGCACTGTAGCTTGCTGGTGTTGAGTGTAGCTGGGTCTTAGCATTGAGATGGAGATCTCTGGCAGTTTTCACCATTTTATATTTCATTGGGCCGGGAGGTCTGTTGGACCAATGTCCTGAACTTTGCTCTCCTACCTCAGAGGCTCAGGTCTGACACCTGGCTGCAGCACCAAGACCCTGTCAGCCACACGGCTCAGAAGAAAAGGAGGAAAAAAATAAATAAATAAAATAAAAAGTTATTAAAATAAAAAAGTTTAAAATTACAAAAATTATAAAGTAATTAAAAGAAAGAAAGAAAGAAGATAGCAGCCAAACCACAAAACTAATCCACCAATGACAACAAGCACTAAAAACTGTACTAAAAAAAAAGACAGACAGAACCCTAGGACAAATGGCAAAAGCAAAACTATACAGAGAAAAATCACACAAGGAAGCATACACATATACACTCACAAAAAGAGAAAAAGGAAAACATATATATGTGTGTATATATATATATATATATATACATACACACACACACACACACACTAAAAGGAAGAGAGCAATGAAATCAGTAAAGAAATCTACCAGTGATAATAAGCTCTAAATACTAAACTAAGATTAACATAAAACCAGAAACAAATTAGATGCAGAAAGCAAACCCCAAGTCTACAGTTGTTCCCAAAGTACACTGCCTCAATTTGGAATGATTCGTTGTCTCTTCAGGTATTCCACAGATGCAGGGTACATCAAGTTGATTGTGGAGATTTAATCCACTGTTCCTGAGGCTACGCGGAGAGATTTCCCTTTCTTTGTTTGCACAGCTCCTGGGGTTCAGCTTTGGATTTGGCCCCGCCTCTACATGTAGGTCACCTGAGGGCATCTGTTCCCTACCCAGACAGGATGGGGTTACAGTAGCAGCTGATTCGGTTGTTTTGGCTCACTCAGGCTGGGGGGAGGGAGGGGTACGGGATGCGGGGCAAGCCTGCGGTGGCAGAGGCCGGCATGACGTTGCAATAGCCTGAGGTGCACCATGTGTTCTCCTAGGGAAGTTTTCCCTGGATCATGGGACCCTGGCAGTGGCGGGCTGCACAGGCTCCCTGGAGGGGAGGTGTGGGTAGTGGCCTGTGCTTGCACACAGGATTCTTGGTAGCTGCAGCAGCAGAGTTAGTGTTTCATGCCTGTCTCTGGTGTCTGCGCTGATAGCCACGGCTTGCACCCATCTCTGAAGCTCATTTAGGCAGTGCCCTGAATCCCCTCTCCTCACGCACCTTGCAATAATGGTCTCTTGCCTCTTAGGCAGTTCCAGACATTTTCCTGGACTCCCTCCTGGCTAGCTGTAGCACACTAGCCCCCTTCAGGCTATGTTTATGCAGCCAACCCCAGTCCTCTCCCTGGGATCTGACCTCTGAAGCCTGAGCCTCAGTTCCCAGTCCCCACCCACCCTGGCGGGTGAGCAGACAAGCCTCTCAGGCTGGTGAGTGTTGGTGTGCACCAATCCTCTGTGGGGAATCTCTCCACTTTGCCCTCTGCACCCCTGTTGCTGCACTCTCCTCCGTGGCTCTGAAGCTTCCCCCCTCTCACCACCCTCCTCATCTCTGCTGGCGAAGGGGCTTCCTAGTGTGTGGAAACTTTTCCTCTTTCACAGCTCCCTCTCAGAGGTGCAGGTCCTGTCCCTATTCTTTTGTGTCTGTTTTTTCTTTTTTCTTTTGCCCTACTCAGGTACATGGGGAGTTACTTGCCTTTTGGGAAGTCTGAGGTCTTCTGCCAGCATTCAGTATGTGTTCTGTAGGAGTTGTTCCACATGTAGATGTATTTTTGATGTATTTGTGGGGAGGATGGTGATCTCCACTTCTTATTCCTCCACCATCTTGAAGGTCCCCACTGCTTTAGCACTTTGAATATGCCATCCCACTTCTTTCTGTCCTCCATTGTTTCTTTTCCTTTTTGGGCAGGGGCTGCTGCGTTGGGTCTTCATTGCTGCACACAGACTTTCTCTAGCTGTGTTGAGCAGGGTCTACTCTTCATTGCGGTGCAGTGGCTTCTCTTGTTGTGGAGCATGGGCTCTAGGCATGCAGGCTTCAGTAGTTGTGGCATGTGGGCTCAGTAGTTGTGGCATATGAGCTTAGTTGTTCCATGGCATGTGGGATCTTCCTGGACCAGGGGTCAAACCCTTGTCCCCTGTATTGGCAGGTGGATTCTTAACCACTGCTCCCCCTCCATTGTTTCTGATGAGAAGTTAACTGTTACCCTTATTGGTGTTTCCTTGTGTCCGATAGTTTTCTCTTTTTGCATTCTGGATTTTCTCTTTCAACATTTCAACAACTATGATGTGTCTGGCTATGGATCTATTTGTCTTTATCCCACTTGGAGTTCACTGAGCCTCTGAATGTGTATATAAATATTTTTCATCAAATTTGGATTGTTTTCAGGCAGTATGTCCTTGAATATTTTGTCTGTTCCTTTCTTTGTCACCTCTCCTTCTGGTACTCCCATTATATATATGTTGGTGCGCTTAATGGTATCCTACATTTCTCTAAGGCTCTGTTCATTTTTCTTCTTCCCCTCCTCTTACTTCCCCTCTCCATCCTCCTTATTCTTTTTGTTGTTTTTCAGATAGCAGAATCTCTGTTGGTCTATCTTTATAGTTGGATGTGTGTGTATGGCTTGGAGACTGCTTTGACAGTTCAGGGAGTTTACAGTTTTGCCTCACATTCAACCAGGAAGTAGTAACTTAAAATTTCTCTCTCCAGTCATTCCTGAGAGGGCACAGTCTTCCAGACCACTAGGGATGGTTGTGATTTAATTTTAAGTCTGACTTCTTGCTCAGTCAGTGCCTGGTCAGAGATTGTACATAAGTTCCTTGAGCCAGTAAGACTTCTACCCTTTGCTGCTTTATCTGTGTGTGGCTTGAGGAGTGTTTTCAAGTCTGTTCCATGTCCTTCTCTGATTGCTCCTGCAGTAGGTGCAGCCTAGTGCAAGTGTACAGTCTTCCAGATCCATAAAGATGAGTATTATTGCATGAGGGGATCTTCTTGGCTGTCTTTTCCCCTGGTAACCTTTTGGCTGGCATGCCTTTTTTCTTGTTGCTACTAATTTCTTCAAGCTACCAGCCCCCTCTTAACTTTTTGTTACCAAAATTTCCATTGTTTCTGACAGTGCCCTTAGGCATGAACTCCTCCATGCTCTGGTTCTAAATAGTCCCCTTAGGGTAGAGCTGTGCTGTTGTACTCTCCATCTTTACGGTCTGCCTACAACCCTGGGTATAAACTCTGGGCCACTGCACAGAGACTGGGAGTGGGGACTGTGCCCGCCTCCCCTGGTGTGATACTCCCTGCTCTGTGAACTGGTGCTGGGGAGGAGATGGTAACCCCTGGTCTTAGCTTGCCTCTCCTAGTGTGGATCGTCCATCCTATAAGCAAGCTGAGGTGGGATGATTGAGGGCCCAATAGTCTTGGACTGCTGAGCCTGAGGTAGAGCTTCTTCTACCCTATGAGTTGGGGCTGGGTGGGAGAGGGCACCCCAGTCCTCTTGGCCATCCAGAAGAGATCTTTTGCAATACTGAGCTAGGGGAGACAAGAGATGTTCCTGGGGTGAAACTATAGCCCCTAGACTAGGAGCTGGGAGAAAAGGGAGCCCTGTTTTCTTGGCCACACTTGTCGAGAACAGTGTTTCTGTAAGATGGAGCTGGCGCGAGTGGGGGTAGGGTATGGAATTGGAACACGTCATGACTCAAATGCCACAGACTCTCACTGTTCTTACCAAGATTTAGTAAATTTTCTTGAATAAATGTTTCTCTACTTGCAGTATGCCCTGAGGGCAAATCTCCAGAGACTTTATATGGTTGTTTTTAAAAATAATTTTCACCAGTGAAATGGTTGTTTCACAGGGGAGTCACACCAGCTTCCCATAGAGCCATTCTGGAAGTCCCACATCCCTACTTAACATTTTTCCAGTGGAAAAAAAATTGGTGGGGGCTCCTTCTCCACTAGAACTCAATTAGCTCAAACCCAAGATTTTATTCAGAGGGAAAGAAAACATACAAAAAGTGAAATGGGGTTACAATGTAAGACATTTCAAAAATAAACCCAATAAATAGTTTGAGGTTTATCACCTAAGTGCTGATGTTTTGCAGAGTAGCTGTCCTACAGAATCAGGCATTAATCAGAGGGGGAAACAGTAGTATATGTGTAAAGCATTCTGATCCCTGAAGCAGCAGAAATAATCTCATCCCTGGGAAATACTTATGGTTATATAGGGCCTGCTCTGCTGCTGATACAGCTATGGTTTGGAAATTTCATTGTAACTTTTTACTGGAAAATCTATCTTGGCTAAATGTTGGCAAGAGCACAAAATAGCTCATCATTTGGTCTCTAGAAACATACAGCCTTGGTCCAAAAATGTACAAAAGCAGATTGTGACAGTGCTGTGACTTTTAACTGCTTTCATGACCCCTTCCACACCGACCATTTGGGAAAGATCATTTCCCTTCTCTCTCTGACTTGCTTTCTCCTTTTGAGGCATAGAATTCTGAACACCAGCCAGGCTGGGAAACTCTTACCTCAGTGGAAAGTGCAGTAAGGCTGTACCACTAGGAAAGATGTCTTCTTCTAAATTGACACTGTCTCTCCAGATGTTTCTCTTGTTGGCCTACTCATCCTGACCACTTTATTAAGGGAATGGTGAGTTTCAAAGAAGTACAGGACCCCAAAGAGAAGAGGTAGCCATAGTAGCTTTTACTTCTCTTCCTCCTTGTTCAGCCTGTGTATGTCTTGATTCTGGGCAGCCACTGCTCCTTTGTTCCCAAATCTGGCAACCTCAAACCCTGGATGCAGTGTCACATGGCTGGAGGGTCAGATACAAACCTATCTGTTCCCTGGGGACACTCCTCCATTTGCCTTTTGCAAAGGAAGTTCAGGCACACTGAGGAATTGACTGCTTTGAGACCATGGCCATGGCAGCACACTGGCCTCTCCATTTCTTTTTTTAAATTTTTTTTTATTTTTTAATTTTTTTTATTTTTTAAAACATCTTTATTTGAGTATAACTGTTTTACAATAGTGTGTTAGTTTCTCCTTTACAACAAAGTGAATCAGTTATACATATACATATGTTCCCATATCTCCTCCCTCTTGCGTCACCCTCCCTCCCACCCTCCCTATCCCACCCCTCTAGGTGGTCACAAAGCACAGAGGTGAACTCCCTGTGCTATGCAGCAGCTTCCCACTAGCTATCTAATTTACTTTCGGTAGTGTGTATATGTCCCTGCCACTCTCTCACATCGTCACAGCTTACCCTTCCCCCTCCCCATATCCTCAAGTCCATGCTCTAGTAGGTCTGTGTTTTATTCCTGTCCTACCACTAATCTCTTCATGACATTTTTTTTCTTAGATTCCATATATATGTGTTAGCATACGGTATTTGTTTTTCTCCTTCTGACTTACTTCACTCTGTATGACAGACCCCAGGTCTATCCACCTCATTACAAATAACTCAGTTTCATTTCTTTTTATGGCTGAGTAATATTCCATTGTATATATGTGCCACATCTTCTTTATCCATTCATCTGTTGATGGGCACTTAGGTTGCTTCCATGTCCTGGCTATCGTAAATAGAGCTGCAATAAACATTTTGGTACATTACTCTTTTTGAATTATGGTTTTCTCAGGGTAACAGTATGGAGGTTCCTTAAAAAACTACAAATAGAACTACTATATGACCCCGCAATCCCACTACTAGGCATATACCCTGAGAAAATCCATTTCTTATTCTTCTGAACTCCTCTAATTTACTCTTTTCGTCATTCATGGATGCATTTTTATTTTTATCAAGATATCTCACTCTTTAATTCTCTGTTCTGAGCACGACTTCCCTCCTCCCACAGCTTCCCAGCACATCTGCAGGATGGCCTCTAAGCTTTTGCCAGAACCTTTGGATTTTAGACATTACCTCCCCCACTCCTGCCTTTCTTTCTCTGTCTTCCCCCCTCTCCATCAGTAGATGCCTCCAATTGCTTCTTTAAAAAGCCTAGACCCCATGATGTCCTCACCCCCCTTGACCTTTGTCCCTTCTTGTCATGCCAGTTGTCATCTCTAGGCCCACTCCCTGCCCCTCTGCCCCTAGCTGCTTTATCTCCTCCTTCTCTTGGCACTGAATTTTCTTTATTTACAGAGACAGTGTTTCTCTCCTCTCCTAAACTGGCCCCTCCCCACCAAATTCATTCCTCCCAGCATCTGGGTTTTCAGTCTAACAAAATTCAGGGCTTAGGGGCTCCAGGTCCCCCATTGACCAGCCAGGTAAGGTGGAGAAGCAGTGCCCAGAGGGCCTTGGGCATGCTTCTCTGTCTCAAGAGGGAAGCTACTGCTGGGCCCAAGGCCACTGGTGCCCTGTGGGAGTGCCAGCCCAGTGCTGCCAAATCCTCTGGTTCATTAAGAGAAGACTGAAATCCAGATATTAAACTGTCCTGTTTAAAGCTGTTGACAATTATTCTTAATTTTTAAGAACATGGGGGGACAAGCCTCCTCCTCCCCCTCCCATTTCTGGGCTAGATTAACCACCCCCCACCTCCCACATTAACTCATTTGCTCAGTTCTAGAAGACTGTATTTTCAGGGTCTGTGCTTCTGCCTCCATTTCACTCGTATCCTCCCTTGGATGACTATAATGACCTCCTAAGTGGTCTCTGTTTTCTGCCCTTCCCTCCAATCTACTGTGTACAACCCTACATGATTGAGTTACCTCGAAATAAGAGAGCCTCCTAGGGCTCCGGGATCCAGCTGTATAGATTTAGTCCCAGGCCTGCCATTTATAAGCTATGCGAGATCTTGGGCAAGTGAGTTCATCTTTCTGAGTCTTTGTTTCCACACCTGCAAAATATGAAAAATAGTAGTACCTACTCATAGGCCTGTTGTGAGGATTTAGTGAAGAATCATGCCTAACCTGGAATAAGTACTCAACAAATGTTCATCATGATTGCATCATCCCTTGTATGAAGACCTTCAAAGTCTCAATTGCCTCTCAAATATAGTTTAACCCATTTGTCTGAGGCATTCAAGACTCTTGCTCTGGTCTCAGTCCTCCTTACCTTCTCTATACAATACTTCAGTCACATTGGACTTCTTGTCATGCCCTAAATATGCTTTCCTGTCTTATTCCGTTTCCTCTCTCCCCTGCCCCCAAGTGCCTGGGACAGTGCAGGAACTCAGTATGTGTATGACATTGGAGGAGGAGGAAGGTGGGGTTGGGGGCTGAAATAGCTGCTATGATTATCCTTATATCATAGAGGAACAGACCGAGGCAAAGCAACCTGCCCAAGGCCTCCCAGCCTGGAAGCAGAGAAAGCAGGATTTGAATCCAGATCTGTCTACCCTAAAGCCTGTTGTCTTTCTACTATATTATAGAAGCAGGGGCAGGAAGATAAGGGAGACACTTGAGATACACTTTTCCTTCTGGAAAATCATAGGGCATTGTTTTTTCTCTATGATAAATCAATAGAAAAGAGTAGTACAACTGTGTGACAGTGGTATCGGGGTGGCTTGGGCCAGGATATGTTGGTGCTTATGAAAACTTCTAAACTGCTGAAGTCAACACAAGGAACTTTTACAAGTAGGCTTAAAACAAGTTGCAAAACAAAAAAGGGATTGAGGACAGCAGGATAACGTTATAGTTTGTCTCCCTTGGTAGCAGCCTCCTATATAGACTTTGGCAAGATTGGTTTAGCATAACAGGTGCCCCAGATGGAAGGATGGATTTCCCAGATTTAAATCTCAGTTTTGCCACTTATAATCTGTGTAACCTTGAAAAATCTGTGTCTCATCTTCTCATCTGTATAATGGGGGACAATAATAGTACCTACTTCAAAGGATTATTGTGATTATTTAATTTAAAAGTTCATGAAAGCTCTCAGAACATTGTCTTATACACAGTAAGTTCTTTTATAAACCTTAGCTAATGTTTGTCCTCCCAGAATATGTGTCCCATACTGGGTGAAATTGGAAACTTTTGGATTAATTGATCTCTCTTTCTTGACCTTTTCCAGTGAGGTAAAACCACAGTTCTAATTGTGGCACTATTTTTTATTGGTAAACCTTTAAAACTTTTCAAAGTGCTCCAGACACCTCACTAGGAGGATAGTGGAAAATTTCTGAAATCATAATATAACTTCCTAGAAGGAGGTGACTGTGCTTTTTTCTCCCACCTCCCTTATTTACATTCCACTTGTACTTATACAGCCTAATAGCATAACTGCACAGACTCTGGAGCCACGTGGCCTAAATTCGGATTCCACCTTTGCTACTTACTCTCTGTGTGACCATGGGCAAGTTACCTAACCTCTTTTTGCCTCAGCTTTCTCGTGTGTAAAATAAACATAATGACAGTATCTCTATTATGAGGTTCTCATGTGGATTAGCTGAGTTAATACATGTAAAGCGGTTAGCACGGTACCTGGCACATAAGAAGCCCTAATTTAAGCTGCTATTATTATTATTACTATTAGAAAATAAGAAGTCATTAGACATCTCTTAAACTTTTCTTTTAGGTTTTCCCTTACTAGCCAATTCTCAGGTATCCATGCATTCTCAGGCCCTGATTACAGTGCTCTCCTTTACATGGGAATCTTGGTTAGATCTCTCCCTTGGCCCTGCCAGCCCCTGCCCTTGGGTACTTTATACTCAATCCCATCTATGGGGCCCTCATTTGGTGCCAGGACTTTGCTCAGAACAGCTTCTCAGGTAATCCTCATGTATTTCCAGGCCCAACAAACTACTATAGGTCGTTAACCTCACTCTGCATGGGACTAGAAGAAAGATATTCCAAGCTAGAGATTTTACTCAGTCATGGAAGAGTGAAATGGCACTCCTACATCAGACCAGAAGCTTTTGGTTCATTCAGTACTTAATGCCGAAGTTACTGCTCATTTTTCTGCTAAGTTGCTCCTGGTCCTGGCATCGTTTAGCCTATCCTGGGATCACTTCCTGTGCAACATCAGCTGTTGTCAACAACCTGTCCTTATCGAGTCATTCAACCAGCGTATCTCAAGCACTATTACCATGCTTACTTCTGCAGCCTGGTGCAGCACTTTGAGTCTAGGCTTTGGAGACAGACAGGCCTGATGCAAATCGTGGCCCTACCTCTTGCCAATTGTGAAAAGAGGGACAAGTTCATCTCTCTCACTTTGATCAAATGTAAGATGAGAATAGTACAAAGGTCTACATTGAAGAGTTGCTGTAAAAATAAGGGGTAGCATATGTGAGTATTTAGTAGAGACCTAATCAGTGACATTGGTAATTATTATGAATCATGATTTTGCCTAGACCCAGTTCTCAGTTAAGGTGCTGCCCTTGGAAATAAAAAGCAATGAGAGTCCTCATGCAAAATCAAGTGAAGTTGGATCCCTAACCTCACACCATATACAAAAATTAACTCAAAATGGATCAAAGACCTAAATGTAAGAGCTAAAACTCTAAAACTCTTAGAAGAAAGTATAGGTGTAAATCTTCATGACCTTGGAGTAAGCAGTGGTTTCTTAGATATGACACCAAAGGCACAAGTGACAAAAAAAGTAGATAAATTGAACTTAATTGAAAGTGAAAAACTTTTTCATTTCAAAGGACAGCATCAAGAAAGTGAAGAGACAACCCACAGAATGAGAGAAAATGTTTGTAAATCATATATCTGATAAGGGACTTGTATACAGAATATATAAAAATTCTTAACTCAATTTCAAAAGGACAAGTAACCCAATTTAAAAATAGACAAAGGATCTGAATAGACAGCTTTCCAAAGAAGATATACAAATGGCCAACAAGCATATGAAAAGATACTCAACGTTATTAGTCATGAGGGAAATGCAAATTGAAACCACAAGATGCCACTTCACACCTAATAGGATGGCTATAATCAAAAATATGGAAAATAGCAAGTGTTTGCAGGTATGTGGAGCAACTGGAACCCTCATGCCCTACTAGTGGAATGTAAAATGGCACAGCCACTTTAGAAAACAGTCTGGCAGTTCCTCAGGAAGTTAAATATATTACCCAGGTTACCATATGACCCAGCAATTCCACTTCTAGGTTTATACCCAAGAGAAATGGAAACACATGTCCACACAAAAGCTTGTACAAAGTTCATGGGAGCATTATTCATAATAGTCAACAGATGGAAACAACTCAGTGTTCTTTAGTGTGTGAGTGAATAAACAAATGTAGTATATCCAGATCCATACGATGGAATATTATTCAGCCATCGAAAGGAACAAAGATTTATACATGCTACAACATGGATGAACCTTGCAAACAGTATTCTGAGTGAAAGAAGCAAGATACAAAATCCTACATATTGTATGGTTATATAGGCAAATCCTATAGAGACAGAAAATAAATTAAGTGTTTGCTAGGGACTGTGGGGAAGGGGGAATAGGGAATTAATGGGTATGAGGTTTCTTTTGGGGGATGATGAAAATGATCTAACGTTGACTGTAGTGATGGATACACAACTCTGTGAATATACTAAAAGCCATTGAATTGTCTACTTTAATTGTTTGAATTGCATGGTATATGAATTGTATCTCAATAAAACTGTTAAAGAAAAAAATGGAAGGAGAAACGAACTACCCAGAGCCACCATGGCAGACTTGATAAAGGGAAAAGGGTTTATCAGAGATCATAGAAGGTGTTTCTGTGCGAGTGTATATTCCCTGGCTGTGTGTGTGTGCATGTGCTCATATGCGTGTTTCAGGGTATTCTGGTCCTGGCCTGGCCCCAGGCAAAACTGTCACATAGGCAAAATTTTCCCTCAGCACTTTTCTAATTCTCCCTCTACCTGAAAGTGAAAAAGGTTTAATTTACTCTCCCTTGAAGTGGTCTTTGCATTCCTGGCCCACCAGTCAATTCTGGATGAATGAATTTTTAAGAAAAGAGCCTCAAGGCAGCTTCCAGGTAGAAGTTTCAGGCAGTGGGATGGAGCATGGTGGGCTCCTTCTAGGCTGGAAGTTGGCATAGATCTTTCTCCTTGCAAGCAGGGCTATGGGAGGGTAGAGTTGCTCACGTAGCCACATGTGCCATATCCTGGCACTTCAGGATGCTATCTATGGTCAGCTAGTGTGAAATGATCATCAAATTGGGGATCCTGGGGTGGGACAGGCAGACCCTTCCCAGTGGAGAACGTGTTCTGTAAAGGACTTCTCAAGTTGGCCTGTGCCCCATGCCACTCTGACTGCCATCTCTTCTCTCCTGCAAGGGAGCTTCTTTGAGCAACTGGCCTAATCAAGTTTCTGCTCCCTTTTAAGGCTTTGGTCTACCTCAAATGAGGGACATGCACAACATGCAGGGAAGGGTGCTAACGGTGGAGTATATGGCAGCTGTGATGCTGTGGGCCATCCTTTAAGGTGGTGGGCATAGGTGCTGGTCCAGACTTTCCATCTTATTCCTGATTGGGTTTTTGTAATCAACGTGGAACATTCCCATGGAAAGAAACAACAGATCCTTGCAGGAACCCCACCCAGTCCCCTTTCTGGAAGGCAACCAACTTTCATTCTTTTCTTCCTGTATTTACCCTCATTTCTCTAAATAAAGCACTTCTTTTATTCCTTCATTTACCAATTTTGGGAGATTATCTGTTGACTTCCTGCTAAGCTAGTTGAGGATTTATCACCATTATATGTCTATATCACCATTTTTATTCTTTTATTGGTTAATCTAGTAATTTATGCAGTATACTAACACTTTTATGTTTTTGTTCCATCAATTATCATCTTCACCTTTTGAATCTCCACTTGGTAAGATGAGATATTGGCACCCTTTCCCTTCTCAGCTCTCCTCTCCACCGACCCCTCTCACTAGGTGGTATTTTGGTATAACACCTGGTCCTTATTTTTTAAAGACCTTGTCTTCAAAAGCAGAAGATATGAAAGATGAAATTAATTTGTATTGAGCATTTACTATGTACCAGGAACTGTGCATGCATCATCACATTTAATCCTCACAGTAACCCTGAAAGGGAGGTATCATAATAACAATTTTATGCATGAAAAAAACTGACCAGACCATGCGCCTGGAATGAGGCCAAGCTGAGATTTGAACCAAAGTTGGACTCCAAAGCCCCTACTCTTTCCAGAGCCCCATGCATCCTTCAGCTTCAGTTTCATCTGCAGCTTTTCAAGTCCCCTTTCTGTAGCCAAAACTTGGACTGGGAGTCTTCATCTATTTTTGGAACCCCACAGTGGTTCTGGCTTGTTCACCAATGCTGCACCCTCTTCCAGAGGGAAAAGGAAAGGGCAACTTGAGAAGAAACAGAAGGCAAATGAACATCCCTGTGGGGGGTGGGGGGTGAGTGGGTCATATGGTTCAGTCACATGCCTGGCAGGCCTCTCTCGACCTGGTAGCCCACACCTTTGGAAGCTAGTACAGAAGTCCCAGGTAGCCCCTGAGGTGACATGGGGAATTATTTTACAACATCACCAGGGCTCTCCCAGCCAGCAGGCTGCCTTTGATATGAGAAGCAAATACAGAATTTTCAAGGTTGTAGCTGACTTAGACCACTGGTCTGGCGTTGCAGTCATAGACACATGTGGGAAATTCCCAAATTGACTTTCCCACAGAGCTGTTTTGGAGTGGGGGACAGAAAGAGGCCGGGGGTGGAGAATGTATTTTAGTTATTTATTTGATTAATATTTGTTAAATCGTTGGACCATTTCACCCAGAAGCACCGAGTGGGATTTCCCCAGGGGTCACTTCCGGGCACATGGAAGAGTCGAGAGGTCAAGAGGCCCTGGCTCAATTTTCCATACTGAGGAAGGAGAGGCTCCAATAATGTAAAACAGATAATCCCAGATTCTTCCTATTGGTCTTGAGGCTGCTGTCATAGAGAAACATTTGGGCATCCTCACCCACCCACTCTCCCCCTACCCAATTCCCGGGTTTCTTCCTGTCTGTTGGCATTCCAGCAATCCACCCCATCTTGGAGTCATCTTGACTCTTCCCTATTCTCTCCTTTTGCCATCCCATCTCCTTCACTCCAGCCCCGCCCCCCCCCCACACACACTCTCACGCCTCTGAAAGCCCCAGCCCGTTGATTTGCAGTATCTTACACATTCATCCTTTCCCCTCTCTTCTTAGTGACCCTCAACCTCATTACCTTAGACATAGACTCTTGGTTTCTTCAGCCACTCTGTGTGTCTCCAATTACACCTCCCACCCCACTGGCCTGGCCCCAGTCCATCTTGTTACCATTGATGGATGAATCTTCCTATAGAACAGCTTTCTGAGACCTGCTCAGACTTTCCCAAGGCTTCTCTGCTGGTTCCAGCATAAAATCCAAATGCCTCGGCTTGACATTCAAGGTCCCATGCTCTCTGCTGTCGATCTCAATTTCCAGCCTTAGTTCTTGACACTTCCCTACTGGACTGAGACTGTCTTGAAGATAGAGAGTATGTGTGGTTAATTTCTGGGACCCTGACGGCACAGGAGGATGCCTAGGACCTCGCAGGGATCAGGACTTGTTTGCTGAAGGAATGAATGCGATAAAGACTCATTTTGCCAAATAGCTGTTCAGGGACCTCTGTCACTGACTAGTTGCATGACCTTGAATAAGTCTTTTCCTCTCTCTGGGCTTCCTGTCTCCAGCAGCACTCCCAAACTTACAGGGTCTTTGGTCCTAAGGGCCTGCAGGCCTGCTTTGCTGGTTGGCACATTAAAATGAATTTAAATGCCTTTTTGTAAGGCAACGAGGCTCCAGTTCCGCATCCGCTCCCTCATTTTCTTACACTGCCCTTCCTCTCTCATTTTCATTAACTGCTTGGTGCCTAAAGGCATTTACATTTGTGACCCTTGGATGAGGTGGTGTTTATGCACCTTTCAACTCTGGCAAGGCCAGGATTCTGCTTGACCTGCTTTGAAATGAAAATTGCAAGTGCTTTGCTTAAGTGGTTTCCAATGTCATCTCATACACAGCAGCCAGGCCTGACTGGCTCTGCCCTCCCAAAACAGGCCACCAAAGAACAATGGTGTGTGCCCTTAGTATTCTGATTTTGGCAGTCAGCTGCAGGGGGAGATGTTATTCCATTGAAAGTGATTGTCTTCACATAACCCAGCACAAGCGGGGCCCATTTACAATCTAGAAAGGACCAAGCACAGCAAGCCCATTGGCAGCCAGCTGGGCATACATACACAGGGGGCATCGGTTGCAGGCACAAAGTATGAATTTAGCTTAAGTTGCCTGGCAGGATCCTTTCCAGGACAAAGTGCTGAATGCGGAGTGTGTGCTAGCAAGCCACGCTCTCGATCTCCTCCTGGCTCTCAGTGGCCTGGTCCACATTGAGACTCCACAGAGAAGTGCAGGGTGGGCAAGGAAGGTCAGGGACAGCATTCTCACCACTGGGCTCCTTTGCATTAGCTGGTCCCTAGGGCCACATAGCTGCAAATCTGCCTGGCCACAGGCTGGCAAGGCTCTGCTCACCGGGGGGATGCCAGAACAACAGAGCGGCTGCTGGAAGACACTTGCTCAGCCCAGACAGCAGCTGAGCCCCACACGTTTGGGCAGCATCTGGGTGAAAGGTATTGGGAACTGGGCAAAGGGCGGGTGCAGGTATATGCGTCCATCACTGGGCACAGTCATGGAGTAAGAGTGGAACCTCTGATGGCCCGCGGCACCAAATGGCTGCACTGACTTGGGATATGTATAGCTTGGCTGCCCCCAAACTCAATGTAGAAGGCATAGAGGGGCTATTCAGTTAGGGGACACCCATGGTGAAGTCACCCTGTATGTGGTAGTTATAGGCATTTCGGATGAGGACAGGGAGGATGAGAAAGGCAGAGGGGAGAAGACAGACTGTGCCTCTGACTAAGCTGTTTCATGTGTCTGGGATAACTCTAGGGAGCTTCCTGGAGTGAAAGGGATTGACTGCGTGCCTTTGCTTCCCTGTTTCTGCCCTTTCGTGCTTGGCGGCTTCTGAACTCAGGGAGGTGAATCCCTAGTACTGTTTTTCAAAGGCAAATAGAATGGAGAAAGTAAACTTTCCAAAGAAACTTGTTTCCAAATTTATTTTAATGAAGTATAGTTGATTTGCAATGTTGTGTTAGTTTCTAGTGAAACTAGAAATCAGCAGTGTGATTCAGTTATACATATATATCTATTCTTTTTCTTATTCTTTTCCATGATGGTTTATCACAGGATACTGAAGATAGTTCCCTGTGCTATACAGCAGGACCTTGTTGTTTATCCATTCTATATATACTAGTTTGCATCTGCTACCAAAGAAACTTTATGGAACGCATGTAAAGCCCTAGAGAAACAGTTTTAAGTTATTTTTTCAGTATTGTTGGTTTCCTTTGCATGACTGCACCCAACTCATGTCAGCAAGGCATTGGGTGAGACACGTAAGACCGTTGCATGTGCAAGGAGAGGTGAGCCCACCTGCTTGGGGAAGTGTAAGACATCACAGCCGCTGAAGGGTGGGAGAGGTGGCTAGGTGGGGCTCGGCTGCAGCCCGGGCCAAAGACCATGCACATGGGGAGATGTGATGTGGTGGGTGGTATGACTGTGGCTGTACTGTGTGTTATGTACATGTTTCTGACATGACTGGGAAACCTGGCTATAGCTGTTGTGTGTGGATTTGTGGTTTGCAGGTTGAAACCAGGATGTTCTGGCAGCGACAGGAGCAAACACAGGAAAGGCTGAAGAGCTCCATTGTCAGCTAGATGGGCGTGGAGCCAACTGCTCTCACCTTAATTTCCGCATAGCCCACTGGGCCTGTGTCTGGCAGCACAGTTGTGCCATTGTTGGCACACTCAGCTACCCTGGGTGCCCTAGAAACCCAGCTCTCTGACTAGCGGGTAAAGGAGATAAGGCTGGGGTCTTGGTTGCAGACCCATACCCGCGCTTCGTGTTCAGCCTTCTCATCATCACACAGTGAGGCTTCTTGCTGAAATGCCATCTCCTTCTGAGATGGGAGCCACTGAGGGAACTCTGTGGTTGCTTTTCTCTGCCTTTCAAGTAATTGGGGGTCAGGGTAAGCCAAGCCCTGGCCTGGGCTCTGCAGCTGCTTCCTACACACTGCTCAAGCCCTGCATCCTCTCCTACCATTGTGAGGAGAGCTCTCACACACCTAGGGGGCTTTGAGGTTGAGACGATGGTCTGATGGTTGGTGAGCATTTGGGTCTTCATCCCCATGGCTACTAACCGGCTGGTCAGGCCTGGCATGGCCATGTGGCTTCCATGGCTTGGGGCTTAGTCTGAATGAGCCAAGTTTGTCCTCCCCTTAGCAGTAGGAATTTTGGACAATGAGCAGTTTGGGGGTGCCCTGAGCCAGGGAGGCAAACTCATATGCATGCAGGGCCACACTCACCATGCCACCCTTGGCAGTTAACAGGGCTGAGAGTTGTGGTGTGACCAAACATAATGCCTGTCTCCTCACATGGTAAAATTTTAAAAATGACCAGACTAAAAGCATCTGCAAGCCATATTCAGCCTCCTGGCTGCCAGTTTGTGACCTTTGTGAGAAGCGAAATTTAGTTGCACATCACTGAGAATTCTTTTGGCCTGGCTAAATCTTTCCTGATCTTCCAAACTCAGCTTAACTAGCATCTCTGTGACACTTTCTCTGACCTCCCTCCTTCAGCCAAATGAATTCTCTCTCTGGTCCCTTAGCCTCTCTATTGTCACATATTAGACCATTCATTCATTCAATAAAGCTTTATTGGGTGCCTTGGCAAGGGCTATCCTGGGGTTACAGAGATGAATAAATATATAATCCCTGCCCTCGAGGAGCAACTAGCACAGTGAAGGGATAGACAGGAGAGCAAACAACGACTCTCAAATGTCTAAAGGCTCAGGGCTCCCTGGGGGAGGCTCCCTCTGTGTGTAAAAGCTGAGAAAGGCAGGCTTCAGGTGAGAGTAGACAGCTTGGCCAGATCCTGGAGGAAGAAATCAAGTAAAGCAAGCTGAGGAGGGGGCAGGCCTCTCCTAGCCCGGGGCAGCCACTGAGCAGACCCTTGGAGTTATGGCTCTGGATGGCCTGCTCAGGCCCTGGTGATTTGCTCTGTGACAGGTATGTAAGGAATGGGGGGCTGGGAGTGACAGGAACAGGACGGATAATTTTTTACTTTGGAGGCAGTGGGGACCAGCTGAGGGCTTAGAGCAGGAGAGTGACAGATCTGGCCTTGGCTTTGGAAGGCCCCCACTGGAGCCTGCATGTGTCATGTGGACAGGACGGGGAAGAGACTGATGACAGGGAAGCCAGCCGGGGAGCTGTATCCCCAGTGCCTGGGCTTGCTCGCCTCATCCTTGCTGAACTAACGAGTGTACGAGTGAGGGAGGGAGGGAGGACATGCTGCTCCTGGTCTGGCTTTCACATGCATCCGCATGGGTGTCACATAGGCATCTCAAACTTACCACATTCAAAGCCAAAGTCCAGACTGTTCCCCGCAAACCTACTGCTCCTACAGTTTTGCCCATCTCAGCTAATAGCATCCCCAACTTTCCAATTGCTCAGGACCCAAACCCCAAAGTCATTCTTCTCTCTTCCTCTCCTTTCCCATCTCCACTCTATTAGCATATCATGTTATTTCCACCTTCGTAGTATCCAGAATTGAACCACTTGTTACCATTATCATGGTCTGTGCCACCATCATCTGTCGCCTAGATATTAGCAACAGCTTCCTACCAGCTTTGCCTGTTAGATAAAGTTATTGGATCCTCTACATCGACTCTCGACACAGCAGCCAGAGTGATCCTGATGAAATATAAGTCAGGTCATGTCCTGCCTCTGCTCAAAACCCTCTAATGGGTCTCTATTTCAGACTAAAAGCCTAAGTTCTTACAATGGCCCACAGGTCCTGAGTTATCTGTCCCCCCATGACCTGTCTGACCTCATGTCTTACCACTATCTCCCTCACTCACTCTGCTCCAGCCACTCTGGCCTCCTTGCTGTTCCCAGACAGCTTCAGGGTCTTTGCATTTGCTGTTCTCTCTGCCTGGAATTCTTTTTTTTTTAATTTTAAAAAATTATTTATTTATTTATGGCCACGTTGGGTCTTCGTTGCTGCACATGGGTCTAGTTATGGTGAGCGGGGGCTACTCTTCGTTGTGGTAGCTTCTCTTGTTGAGGAGCACAGGCTCTAGGCGTGTGGGCTTCAGTAGTTGTGGCACACAGGCTCAGTAGTTGTGGCTCACAGGCTCTAGAGCGCAGGCTCAGTAGTTGTGGTGCACAGGCTTAGTTGCTCCACGGCATGTGGAATCTTCCCAGACCAGGGCTCAAACCCGTGTCCCCTGCATTGGCAAGCAGACTCTTAACCACTGCACCACCAGGGAAGTCCCTCTGCCTGGAATTCTTTTCCTCCAGATATCTGCGGGGCTCACTCCTTCACTTCTTTCAGATCTCTGCTCAAATGTCCCCTTCTCAATAAATCCTTCTTTGACCATCCTCTTATAAAGCAGCATCCCCTACTCTGCTGCCCCCCCACAAGTCCCTTCATTGTTTCATTTTCCCCCAAATCAGACATTGCCTTCTAATCTAGGTGCCTGGTGCATAGAAGGCACTCAATGAGGACTTACTGAATAAACAGGTAGACTGAGGGGATCAGTGAGGCTGCTCTGGGCCATCTCTGGACCATGTGACCTGGGATTCACAGGAGCAGGTTGTATAGGGGAAGCAGAGAGCCCACTAGTCCATAGAAGTTAGCAGGTCTAGCCAGGGTGACCTTGGGCAAGTCCCTTCTGCTCTATGATCCTCAGTTTGCTCTTTGATAAAGTGAGGGATCTGTGATCATCTCTAAGGGGTAAAGTAAGGGCCTGGCCATCTGGGTTTGCAACTCAGGCCCCATGGACACAAAGGCAGAGGTCCTCACGCCTGCCATTCCCTTTTGCTTTCTTGACCTCTTCCGATGTGTCATCTTCTTTTCAACCCACATCTATAAAGACACCATGGTATAGCTGGTCACATAATGATGGGGGATGGGGTGGCTGCCCATCAGCCACATTCGATCAAGCCAGCTGTGCTCTGCAAAAGGTACCTGGCCCTGACCCAAAGGTCTGATGCAAGGGAGAAGTCTGGCAGAGCCCAGCAGTTGGGAGGACGTCCTAATCCACTTTCCAGAGCAAAAGTTTCTACCACACCTACCACTCAGGTGGGCCCATCTCTGGAGCAATGCCATCTCCTCTCCTAGACCAAACTAAATTCTTCTACCACGGGCTTCCCTGGTGGCGCAGTGGTTGAGAGTCTGCCTGCTGATGCAGGGGACGCGGGTTCATGCCCCGTTCCGGGAAGATCCCACATGCCGTGGAGCGGCTGGGCCTGTGAGCCATGGCCACTGAGCCTGCGCGTCCAGAGCCTGTGCTCCGCAACGGGAGAGGCCACAGCAGTGAGAGGCCCACGTACCGCAAAAAATAATAATAGTAATAATAATTAATAAATAAATAAATTATTCTACCTAGTCTAGCTGGGGCCTAGCATTTTTCAAACATTTCTCACTTAAAATTTTAATCCTTGCAATAATATTATGAAGCAGGCATTCTTCGACCTATTTTTCAGTGAACACTGAGTCTTGGAGGGATTAAGGAATTTGCCCAAGGTCCCAAGCAACCTCTCATCCTTCTGCAGGAATCACTTGGAAATCTGTTGACCAAGGTCTAGGAGGCTCATCTGTGTGGTTGGAGCTGGGGGAGAGGCAGGAGGGAGGATGCTTCCTTCTTTCTGCTCCATCTAGGACACAGGTGGAGCCCAAGGAGTGGAAAGCAGGCCAGCCCAGATGGAAGTCATCACTCTCCTGCCGGCTCCCTGAAGGCTGAGCAGAAGGGAGGCGCCTTCCCTGCCTAGCCTTGCCAGGAATCTGGGTGTCCTGAGAGGCTGAGACCAGTGAGTGATGGGGGTAGTGTGTGGGGGGTACTCCATGTGATAAACTATTTTCCTTTCTCATTCCAAAGATCAGAGAGCACTTGGTGAGCAGTTCTTTGTTCCAATGGAAACAGAAAACCAGAAAAACCCAGTGGGGGTTGGCCAAACTTTCCTTTGTGTTCTTGGGCTGAGAGGCTGAATGGGAGTACTATGCAAGGGGAGTGGGGCAGGGCCCCCATAAGGGCAACAAATCAGTAGAAGGGGAACCAGGACAGGACTCTAGCCAAAAAAAATCCACAAAGAGCTAAGTACATGCTGGTGAGGAGGCCTTGAAGCCTCTTTCATGCAGCCTTACTCCATGTGAGTCTGCTAAGTCTGACAGCCCCCACAAGAGGCCAGTGGGGACTCCAGAGATACAGCTAGTGCTCTCCTGGCCTAAGTAGTACCAAAGGCACCTCCACGACCACTGCTCTCCACGCATCCTCTGAGCTCCCTGGCCCAGTCTCTTTCCTGCCCCCTCTCCACACCATGCTCCCACCAAGAAAAACAGGAACTCAAATTTGTCAAAGTCATTCAAAGTTTGCCAAGCACATCCCTATATAATAGCTCTTCAGGAGGCAGGGGAGCCTATTGGTTAAGAACACAGGCTCAGGGCCCAGACTGTCTGGCTCTACTGTGTGATCTAACCTTGTGCTTCAGTTTCCTCATCTTTAAAATGGGACTGATCACAAGGTCTGCATCTCAAGGTTGTTTTCAGATTAAATGAGCTAATGGTTAAGGTCCCTAAAAGCAGAGATTATTTTGTCTTTTATTCACTGCTATATCCCTAAGGCCTAAAGAGTGCCTGGCACCTGGTAGAGACTCGACAAATATTTATTGAATACATATGAAGTGCTTGGAACGGGAACTGGCACTTAGTAAACACAACAAATATTAGTTGTCATTATCTTTCACATTCTCACAACAATTCCAAGAGGAGCACTCTGAATTTCATGCATGTCAGTTTTCTTCCTCCATGTAAGGTTCAAGTTCAGAGTCAAGGCACTGTTGACTGGAAAAAAATACACAACCTAAAAGTTGAGAGTTATGTTTTATTCGGCAGACATTCTGAGGACTTCTAGCCTGGGACACGGTATCTCAGATAACGCTGAGAAACTATTCCTAAGAGCCAAGGGGGTGAGCCAGGATATACAGGAGTTTTTGCAACAAAAGACCAGGTAGTCGGAACATCAAAAGATCACTGTTAATGAAAGAAAACCAGATATCTCAGGTTAAGGAATTTAGCGCTTTTCTATGTATGGGAAGATGCAAGAGTCTGGGCTCACTGAAATCATTCCTTTCATATGCACCTCAGCTATCTGGGGCCAGTATCCTGTGCTTTCTCATCCTGAGTCTCCTCAGGGTACACCGTCAGGGGTGGCTGCAGCAGTTGACTGCTAGATGGCGGGCATCCTGTTTCTATCCTGAGTTTCCTTAGGGGCAGCTGTAAGGTGGTGGCTTGATGGCTACAACATCCAGGCAACATTTTAGTTCACAGCACCAAAGACAGGCAACGGATTTTAAATTGAGGGAAATAGTTTGGGCCACAGAGGATTAGGAATGCAACCCTCAAATCTGAATAATAGCATCCATCCACCCATTCATTTGTTCACTTGTCCATTCCACAAATATTTCATGAATACCCCCAATGGGCCAGACCCTGAGCTGTGAGCTGGGGATATATTGATGACAAGACAGACAAGTATTCTATGTTTGAGGAGCTGAGATTCTAGCGGGAGGAGACAGGCAAAAGCAAGAAAAGACTTAATTTCAGATAGTAATAAATGCTATGAAGAAAATAAAGCAGTATAATGATGTAGAGAGTGGCTGAGGTATATCTCTAGGGGGGTTGAGAAAGGGACATAGGAGCTCTTCTGGGGGTTCTTGATCTCAGGTCAAGAGCCCTTGCCTTGAGTTGGACAACACTACCTCATCCCAAGAGCATTTATATGCCATCTGCCCAAGGCAGGAGTCAGTTGCTAAGTGTAGCTCCCAGAGGTCTGTACACGGGGCTCTGGGTGTGAGGGGCTGGAAAGAGGGGGGGCTGTGAACATATTGTGAACTGCATTGAAAAGTTCTGGCATTAGTCGTCCTCTGGCAAAAGCTGTTGGCTGCATTAGGTGAAGTGATGGTAGAAGCCTGAGATCTTCCTCTTAGGTTCTTCTGCACTCCTGGGGAGGAGATGTCTGGCCAGTGCCCTTATGTCCATGCTCCTTCATGGTACCACCTTCACATGTGCACACACCACCTCATCTTCAAGACAGCCCAGGCACCGTCTCTACCATCACAACCCTTGTCACACTTGAATGCCCTTATTCATTACATATTTGGGCATCTCCAGAGCCTGGTACAGAAGTGATGCCTAATAAATGCTTATAGAATGAAAGAATAAATGGTGACTGCTTTCCTTCTGCTTCCTCAACTGACTGGCTCATTCTCACTCACACATCAAGACTCAGCTCACAGACTTCCCTGGCGGCACAGTGGTTATGAATCTGCCTGCCAATGCAGGGGACACGGGTCCGAGCCCTGGTCTAGGAAGATCCCACATGCTACAGAGCAGCTAAGCCCGTGAGCCACAACTACTGAAGCCCGTGTGCCTAGAGCCCGTTCTCTGCAACAAGAGAAGCCACCGCAATGAGAAGCCCGCACACCGCAATGAAGAGCAGCCCCGGCTCGCTGCAACTAGAGAAAGGCTGCTTGCACCAACGAAGACCCAACGCAGCCAAAAATAAATAAATTTATTTTTTTAAAAAAGACTCAGCTCACACAGTCGTCTCATCTCCTTGCGTCCCACCTGGGGAGCTCTTGCTCATCCTTTACTTCTTTTGTGAAGCTTTCCTTGACTTCCCCAGGCAGAGTTGGTCCCTCCCACCTGAGTGCTCCAGCACATCCTATTCCCTCCCATCATAGCCCTGATTGCTCTAGGGGTGCTCTCTGCTACTGCTCAGCCACGTCCCCTAACCTGTAATTTTCTCAGTGGCAAGGACTGCACGTTTCCGTTATCTGCACACCCCCAGCACTAGCCCCTAGAGGGCGCTCAATAAATATTAGTGGAATTGATGGAAAAAACAAATGAATTGGTCGGTTTTGCTTAGAGCTTCTTAGGTAGTGGTGTGCTAGAGCTGGCTTGGGCTTGTGGCTCATGAGAGCCAATTGTTCAATATTTAGGAAATCTGTGAGCCAATTATTAAACACATCCATTGTTAAAAATTAAATTATAGGAGAAAACAGAAAACAAGCCAAGATGAGGGATATTCTACCAAATAAATGACCAAATAAATGCAGTATGAGATCCTGGATTGGATCCTAGAACAGAGAGAAGACTTTTGTGGAAAAATCGGTGAAATCCAAATAAGCTTTATACTTTAGTTATTAATGTTAATTTCTCAGTTTTGACACATTTTATAATGATGTAAGATGTCAACATAAGGGGAAAGATTCTTGTTTTGTTCATTATACTCTAGCTTTGAGAAAGTGATGGAGAAAATGTTAATAATGTACATTAAAGTTAAAAGCGTTTCATATTTATAGCCCTGATATCCTCATCTCATCCTCAGAAATTATGTCCATCTTCATGAATAACACCTCAAAAATTGAAGAAATATGCTTCCAGTACATGGAAACTACTATCTGATTCAGCAAAGGAGTTGTTTGAATCATTGATGAATCTGTCAAGTTCCAACACTTCTTCACCATTTCACTTTCTTCTTACTCATTAACATAAATGAAAGTATCAACCACCATTCATGTAGGAACTACACTCACTCTTCTTTTTCGGCTGTAGGATGGCTATGGATGTAAGAGTTCAGCGAAATTAATGAACTCATTATATGAAAATCAATTGGCTATATGGAATTTGCAATAGAGCATTATTTCATTGTTATTCATAAATTGTGTGTTTCACTTCTTACATAATAAGTAAAAATATATATATGTATATACATGCATGGATTTTTAGAAAGCCAGTGGTTAAACATTTACCAGAACACCATTCATCCTAGGTATCAATTACTATTTCATCAAATGCATTGATGGAAAGAAAACATTACCGGGCACCTTCTCTGTGCCAAGCTGTGCTAGCTTTTTTATGTTCATCGTCTCAGTTGCTCTTCACCTCAACTCTGCGAAGTGTAAGAATTATGGACATCATTTCTGAGGATGAGATGAGGATATTAGGGCTCAGAGAGGTTAAATGACTGGACCAAGGTCAAGTAATTGCTATATAGTGGAGTCAGGATTAAACCCTACATCTGAGTTCAAAGCTAGTTGTATTAGTTTCCTATTGCTCCTGTAACAAATTACCACAAATTTAGTGGCTTAAAGCAACAGAAATATATTGTCTTACAGTTCTGGAGGTTAGACGTCTGAAATGGGTCTCATTGAACTAAAATCAAGGTGTTGGCAAGGCTGCATTCCCTCTGGCGCTTCTAGGGGAGGATCTGTTTACTTGCCTTTTCCAGCTTCTAGACACTGCCTGCATTCCCTAGTTTTTGTCCCCTTCCTCCATCTTCAAAACCAGTAATGGCCGGTTGAGTCTTTCTCTTATCCCATCTCTCTGACCTTGCTTCTGTTGTCACATCTCCTTCTCTAACTCTGCCTCACCTGCCCCCCTCTTTCACTTTATAAGGACCTTTGTGATTACATTATGCCCACCTACTACATGCAAGAGAGTCTCCCCATCTTGAGGTCAGCTGATTAGCAACCTTAATTCCATCTGCAAACCTTATTTCCGAACTTTGCTATTTAACCTAACATATTCACAGGTTCTGGTGATTTAGGACATGGACATCTTTGGGAGGGCCATAATTTTGCCTACCACACTTGTGCTTTTTCTATGACCCTTAACCACCTTGCCTCTTGTTTTGCTGGTTACATAATCCAATAGAAGGCCGATATTATTCTCCCTGACACCTGCATGCCACACGTCTCCATGCCCTCCACTTTGGGGTAAAGTGCCTTCTTTCCTTCCGTTGCTATCCCAGCTGCCAGAGAGCCCTGTGGGAGAATGGTTTCTAATCCCTGGCACTTTTAGTCCTGGACATATATTTTTACTTGGCTCTTACTAAAGTGTTTTAAAAATAGTTTCCAGGATTTTTGTGGATTGTTGGCTTTTTCAAAGTTCCTGTTCATTTTTTCCTTTCTCCAGTGTTTGTATGGGGCCAGAGCCCCATTTCCTACATGGTAGGTCTCATTGTAATGTGATGTATCCATCCCCACCTTCTGGACCTGTTTCTAGTCACCCGGCAGGATCCTGCATTATTTATTTGTGCTTCTCATAGATTTTTACATTGTTGTATTCTAGAAAAGGCCTTGGACTTACTAAGATGGCCTTTCCCCATGCCTGCTGATGAGGCATCTGTCTGTCTGTGTTTAATTTTACTCTCTGACTGGCTTTTCACAATCAGACCCTCTAAGTAGTAGTTCCCCATCTTCCCTTGTTTCCTCCACTCTGAGATTCCTGATTCTGGCCACAAGAAACCTCGTCCACTGAGACCAACCAAAGGCCAGAGGTTGCCATTCCCCCAGGAAGCTTTCATAAAAGCCAGATGCACCGCTTCACTACCTCTGATCTCTGACTACAACCTTCTTGGTTCCTCCGTCTATCCTTTGCCAAAAGCCTTGTGCCCTTTCCTTCTGCCTATATCAGATTCATACCCACACTTTGGGGCCTTGTCTGAATCTGACCACCTTGAGGAAAGTTTCCCAGATTATATACCAGCCCAAGGGACTCACGTCCTCCTCTGAGCGCCTCCAGAACTTATTGTCAGTAACACTTATTTTGACAATGTATCATCTACCATAATGGACAGGTCATAAACTGGTGGCTGGTGGGCTGAATAATGCCCACAGATATGTTTGGTTTAGTCTGCATGTGGTTTGTTTCTTTTCTAAATTATTTGTTAACAAGTCACAATTAGTAATCTTTCCATTCAATCTGGATTTCTGGCTTCTTTGAAAAACAGAGAAGTCTAGTAATACTGGCTCTGCATTCTCACAGGTTAGTGGTTAGCTGGGTTGGGGTGGTGGCTTCCCTGTTAGATGGAGCTCTTGCTCTCCAGTTCGCCACAGTTCCCACCACTCCTTATTATTATTATTATTATTATTATTATTATATTACTCCAGCCTCCTTCACTCATTTATAGTACTTGCCTGGCTCCTCAAGGCATTCAGAAATTCTGAAATATTCCACACTTATCTAAATGTCCAGCTGTATTAGAGTCTCTTGGAGGAAAGAAACTTTATTTTGAATTTATTTTGTTTCTCCCATGCATCTCTGTACCTAGTAGATGCTCAATAAGTATTCAGAGAATAAAGAATTTCCTGAATCATCCTCCAGATGACTCTAGAATGTGTAAAACTTTACTTTTATTCCAAGGTAAAGCTTCATAAATGTACTGTCTGTTGAGAAAGTATCAATGTACCTGACTCATGCTAGATGCCTCAGAACCACAGAGGAGGAAACCGAGGCTCAGAGAGCCTACGCAGTAGGGCTGGGGCTGGAGATCTGGTAGTTTCTGGGGTAAGGGCCAATGCCTGTGCTTGATGAGGAATCTTTCCTAAATGTCAATGCTGGAAGCAGAGAGGAGCTGCCCCTGGGACTCTCTGGTAATGTTTGTCCACAAACTTTGAGAGTTACTTTGTTTGGATAGAGATTAAGCAGTTATTAAATGTCCTTTCTGTGCTGGGCATTTATGAAGTAACTCTGCACTTATTCTTGGGCTATCAGGAATTCTGAGCTTCCTGGGCAGCTCACTGAAAGGCTGAGGGACATACAGCTAGGTTGAACCTAATTGTTCATGGCATTTGGAGCCCCTTTGGTGAGTCACGTTTAGCTGAGAGAAGCATCTGCTTATTTTCTTGCCCATATGTGCACAGAGATTGTGCTATTCCCTCATGCCATCACTGGTGGTACTGATGTGTGGTGTGGGATGGGAAAACATGCAGAAATGATGCATGTTTCATTGCGCAGCAGCAAGCAGAAAGGAATGTGAGAATACCGAAGATTCCCGCTGGGGCAGAAATCTAGTGTCATGTGTTGCTAAACAGCTGCAGGAAAATTTGTCTGGACCCTTGGAGGCAGAGAGGTGGGTTCACCAGACTTTGGTTCTGAGTAACTTTGAGGGCAAAGAGGTTGTACAGGGAACAGATATGGTGCATCTAGAAGCTTGACCCTGGACGCTTCATCTGCCTTCTTTTTTTTTTTTTCATCTGCCTTCTTTGCCACCCTGCCCCCCTCCAGCCACTGCCAGTTCCAGCTGTGGCTAGGAGAGGAAGGAAGTGGGAAGGCTTCAGCCCCAGGTTCCTCTAGGTCTGATGTGCTCACAGGCCCTGCTTAGGGCCACCAAAATGCTCACACAGAAGGAGCTCCCGGGCCAGTCCTAAAGGAGGCAAGATAGGGCAGCGGTCGGGTGGGAGAGGCAGGGCAAAGGATTCATATGGGGGCTTTTATCCTTCAGACTCTATAGGAGTTTATAGGACTATAAGAAACATGGAATCCGTAACCTTGGACTCACCTAGAACCGGGTTCAAGCCCCTACTCTATTCCTACAAGGGTGGCCTTAGGCAAGTCATTAATCTCTCCAAACCCAAGTTTACTTCTTTCTGTATAGTGTGAGAAGTCACGAGGTGATGTTTGTATGGGGCCTGGTCCATATTTTAAGAGATGGGAGCTGTGAGCTTTCTAATGATGCAACTGATGGACTTGAGGATATGGGGAGGGGGAAGGGTGGGCTGTGACGAAGTGAGAGAGTGGCAGGGACATACATACACTACCAAATGTAAATTAGATAGCTAGTGGGAAGCTGCCGCATAGCACAGGGAGATCACCTCTGTGCTTTGTGACCACCTAGAGGGGTGGGATAGGGAGGGTGGGAGAGAGGGTGATGCAAGAGGGAAGAGATATGGGAACATATGTATATGTATAACTGATTCAGTTTGTTGTAAAGGAAAAACTAACACACTATTGTAAAACAATTATACTCCAATAAAGATGTTAAAAAAAAATGATGCAACTGAGCAATAAGCTATCATATTGGTTATTATTTATTGTGGGCTTACTATGGGCCAGACACTGTGCTAAACCATTTCAGTCCATTCTCTCTTTAATCTTTCAAAGATAAAGAAATTGAGTTACCGAGAGGAAGAGTGACTCATCAAAGGTCATCCAGCCAGTAAATGACAGAACCAGCACACACTCGATACAGAGCAGTTCCAGAGCCCACACTTCCAACCAGACCACCTGCCACGCATTTGTTCCACTTTACACATGAGGAAACTTGAGGTCCAGGAGGCACTAGCATCAGAGACAGAGCTTAGGGCTTTAGATGTCTGGCTTTGCTAGTTAACATGCTGTGTGACCTTGGGCAAGTCACTCAACCTCTCTGAGCTTCAGTTTCCTGATTTGGAAAACATCTGAGTCCAAAGCCTCTGGCAGCCTGTACAGTGAGAAGCAGTATCCTATGGGAGAAGGTGGAGGGGAGGGAGCTCAGAACCTACCGGAGACAGAGAATGAGAAGAAATGGGTGTGACTGGCTTTACAAACTGGAGGCAAGTCTGGAGTAGAAACTTACCAGAGTGAACATGCCCGGTTCACACCACCCATTTAGCAGAGAGCCCACAGAGGCCGGTGGGTGGCGGGGGCAGGAGTATGGCCAGCTTAGCCGGCACCCACACAGTGAGCTGCTGTTGCCACCTAGGGGACAGGCAGTGACCATGAACTCGGGCTGAGCAGTACAGCACATTCCCATTTCCTGCTGGTTTCCGGAGTGGAAAGGGGCGGCCAAGCCTTGCTCCAGGAGTGGGGAGGAGAGTGAGGAAAAGGAACGGAGTGCTGCCTCTGCTTTGGGAGTTATAAATAAATCCATCTGGAAGTGTTTGGGGGCTGTGGGAGCCTGAGGCCGGCCTCTGCAATTCAGGCCATGTGGCACACATTTCCATTTACACCAGACCCCCACCCCAAGTCCCAGGAGACTGTCTGATTGGGCCTGTCTGTTCCAGCCCGAGATGGGCAGGAACCTCTCAGGCCTCCAACTCTGCTCCCAGCCCCCGCCCCAACCCTCCTCTCCTCCCAGGCCAACTCCAGCAAGATCATGTGTGAGAAGGTACTTCGAAAAGTTCACATGCTATTCAAATGCTGGTTGAATGAATGAATTAATTTCAATTCATCATTTAACTGGCAGTATGTTCCGCTTGCTAGGAAGGGACCCCGTGGTAGTTCTGAAAGGTGACGTGTTCTTGACTTTTAGCCTCCATCTCAGGATCATCTTTACCCTTCCCAGCTAAGGCTGGCTAAGGGACAAAGGCACTGCCCAAGTCTTGTTTGTTTTTCTATCCCCAGCACCAGGGCAATGCTCAGTAGGTGCTGCTTATATGAAGGGTTGAGTCAACTTATTAATTTAACAAACACTCATTGCACACCCTCATGTGCCGTGCACTCTGCTGAACACAGTAGAGAACAAAATAGACAGAATTCCTTCCCTCAGCTGAGCTCGTGGTCACAGTGTTTCTCAGTGAGCATACTATTGGCACTTGGGGTGAGACGATTCTTTGCAGTGTGGGACGGTCCTGTGCATTGCAGGATGTTCAACATCCTGACTTCTGGCCCCACTTAGCACCCTGGAGTCACTGTGACAGCGAGAGATGCCTCTACACATTTCCAAATACTTCCAGGGGCTGGGAGGACCCACCCCTGGCTGAGGGCCACTGCTGAGGGACTTGACAGGACATGAGGGAAGGAAGGCCATCCCCAAGGTATGAACGTGTTGAGTCCTCCAAGTCCACATGCAATTGGTGGTTTAGAACTGGGAAATCAAATTTGTCCCAGAAAGTTGTAAAACAATCCTTCCGTGGCTGAGTTAGGCCCCAGAAGCCTGTAAGGTAGCCTAGGTCCATAGTTCCCTCGGGCTGGCTTACAGCTGAGCTGCAGGCACCCTGATGGCAGTTTTGAACCTGATGAGATGATGAGATGGTATTTTGAGAATGTTCAGAAAACAGCCACTATTTGATCCCAGATGTACATTAGAAGTCAACCTCAAGATATAGATTTGGGATAAATCCACTTGGAAGTGGGAGTTAGGGTTGAGACCCAGCATCCATTAAGATCATCAAGGGAAAAGATATTGGGGAAAAGGTGAAGAATGAATTCAGAACAGAGGCTGAAGCTAGAGAAGTAGGCCCTGGGGGCACCTCTGCCCCTTCGTTTCCATTCCCAAGGTCAGCACCCTAGTTCAGGGCCTCTGCTCATGCCACGACCATTGCAGCAGCCTCCTAACTGGCCTCCGTTTTTCTTCTCGTCTCTCTGCCTTCCAGAATTATCTTCTTAAAACCTGGCTTTCAGGCTTCCCTGGTGACGCAGCGGTTGAGAATCTGCCTGCCATTGCAGGGGACACGGGTTCGAGCCCTGGTCTGGGAAGATCCCACATGCCGTGGAGCAACTAAGCCCGTGAGCCACAACTACTGAGCCTGTGCGCTTGGAGCCTGTGCTCCACAAGAGAGGCCGCGATAGTGAGAGGCCCGCGCACCGCGATGAAGAGTGGCCCCCACTTGCCACAACTAGAGAAAGCCCTCGCACAGAAACGAAGACCCAACACAGCCAAAAATAAATAAATAAACAAATGTGGGGTTTAAAAAAAAAACTGGCTTTCATCACGTCCCTTCCCAACATTCACCAGGTCCACCCTCACACCCTAACCCCCTGCAGTCGCCTCCTCCCCTGGGATACCCTTTGACCCTCTCTCCATTTGGAAAAATAAATTCAGGCTTCAAGGCTGAGTTCAAGCCTCCGCTCTTTTGTAAAGCTTTCCCCCACCCCTCAGAGCCAAGCACACTTTCCCATCTCTGTACCTCCTACTCCAGCTCTTCATAACACTGTGGGGCTTCTGTCTCTCCCACTAGACTGAGAGTTCCCTGAGGGCAGCAGCCATGTTTTGCTTTGTTTTCCCATTACCCAGCCTAGTGTGAAGGGACGGGAAAGTGGGCTTGGGGATGGGCTGGTAGGACAGGGGAAAGAGAAAGTACAGTGGTTTCCCCAAGCCTGACAATGCATCCACTTGAGCCACTTTTAAGTGCTCTCTCCATAAGCACTGTCTTCGGATGAGGGTTAGTGAAGGAGCTAAGGGAGAGAAGGAAAAAGATGGAGAACCAAGGTGTGAGCAGGCGGGGGGAGCTGGATGGAGAAGAGAGGAGAGGCTGAGAGGATGAAAGAAGAGAGGAGAGAGCCAAGGTCTGCATCAACAGCTTCCATACATAGGAATTCAAATAACCTGGAATGGAATAAGAAAAGATTTGGGACTCTGAAAAATGAAAGCAGCTGCCTAGGCAGGTCAGCTGAATGTACAGTTAATTAATAGGCATTAGTGCCCTTCAGTGACCAGCTGTGCATGGACTCACGTCCTGCTGGGATCAAATGCCAGCTGCCCAGGATGCCCATTTAGTAAAGAGCAAAAAACAGCATTGGCATAAAAGAGCCAGAGAATTCCTCAGAGAGATCTTCCTAAGGGCACCAGGGGCCACTGGAACTCCATAGCTGCACCATACCACTGGCCTGGCTCTTGTCAAAGATAAGGGGACACGAGAAAAAAACAACATGTAGTGAGCAGCTAGTATCCCAGAGGCCACACCAGACACGTTTTACGCACACAAGCTCTTTTGATCCTTAATGCAACTCTGTGAGGTAGGTATCATCTCTATTTTACAGGTTAGAAAATTGAGGTCCTTGGAGGGTTAAGAATCTTACCCAGGGGCACATAGCTTCAAAGTCCTGGATCCAGGATTCCAGTGCAGTTCATCCCCTCCCCAACTGGCAGCAATTTTCTCCCCGGTCTTGCTGACTTTGGCTGTGGGGCTGATCTCTGGATTGATTTCTCTGAACATAAACAAAATACCATCAGTTTTTCCTGGCTCTGGAATGAGTCCTCAGAATCATGTGCTGTTTTCCAGTTTGCAGCTGGGTGCCTTTGCTGGGTGTTCACGAATATGAAGCAATAGGCCTTGTCCTCAGCATCAACAGTGTGCACTCCAAAAATGCCAGGGTGCTTTTCTTCCCAGAAGATACTTCAGGCTGGGGGCTTTTAGCCTGTGGAGCCGAGTTTTCTATTTTCTCTTCCTTCCAAATGATCTGCCAGTGATCTGGTTGATGGCTGCCAGGCAAAATTTAAAATCCTTATCAAAATCATGGTACCTTTGTGATGTTGCCCACACTGTGTTCTGACTATCCCTGGGACCCATCCCTATCTGCTCAGTGGTTGATGGATGCCATCTGTCTGCTGCCAGCCTGTGAGTGATGATGAGCAGCGGACAGGAGGTAGGAACACCACAGGTGTGGACAGTGTTTCCCAGAATTCTGATGTGACATGGTTAGGCCAACTCACGGAGGAGCCAATGGAGGCAGAGGCTGGACCCAATCGGGGGCAAAATGGCACGCAGCACAACCCCCATAGAGTTGTGTCTTTAGGGTGGGGTAGGTTGGCTAGAAAGTCTGTGATGATAGTTTTATGGAACTGTTCTGGAGTCAGGTACACTCTGGGAACCTTTGGGGCTAGAGTTGTGTGTCCTGCACAAGTGGTAACGGATTAGGATTATCAAGCTGCATGCAGGGCCTTCTGAAATCTTGTGGAATGACAGAATTTTCAGCGATATGCAGTGTTAAGAGGTGACAAGTCTCTGATCTTGGGTTTGGGCTTTCACTCTGGCCACTTTAGTGAACAGGATTTTTTGGCATCACCTTCAAAATCTATTTCAAATCCGACCACGTCTCACCACCTCCATTGCTACCACCTAGTCCAAGCCATCATCCTCTCTTGCCTGTCACTAGTCTCCTAAAATGGTGCTGTTAAAACATAGTCTAGGGCTTCCCTGGTGGCGCAGTGGTTGAGAGGCCGCCTGCCGATGCAGGGGACACGGGGTCGTGCCCCGGTCCGGGAAGATCCCACATGCCGTGGAGTGGCTGGGCCCGTGAGCCATGGCCGCTGAGCATGCGCGTACGGAGCCTGTGCTCTGCAACAGGAGAGGCCACAACAGTGAGAGGCCCGTGTACCGCAAAAAAAAAAAAAAAACATAGTCTATGTCAGCCTTTTGCTCAACATCCTCTAATTGTTCCCCATCTCACTCATATTAAAAGTCTTTAAGGTAGCCTGCGAGGCCCTCAGCATCTGCCACCCTCGTTACCTCCCTGACATTAGCTCCTACAAATCCTTCCATCACCTCCTTCATCCCAGCCACACTTTTCTCCTGATCATTCTTTAAGCTTTCCAGGCACATTCGTGCTTTGTGCCTGCTTTTCCTTCTGCCTGGAATGCTTTACCCCAGTGTATCAGTCAGGATCCTGGGAGAGAGTGGTTATGAGAACTGGGGAAAGGTTGTTGTATGGAGAAGGCCACCTGACAGGAATTGTGGTCTTTGGTGGAAGGATGCAGCCAACCCGTGATGAACCTGCACAGCGAGAGCTGATGAAAATAATCTCACTTTCTCTTTCCTTCTGATCTCCTTGCAGGTGCCTCCCATTGGTCAAACCGAACCCGAAGCCAGAGGGCGAGGGAACCTGTCGATGCAGTCTATACAGGTCAGCCTACCAAGGCACTAAGCTGGGTGGAAAAGGGTGGACAAGATCTGGAGGGGCAAATGGAAAATGTGCACAACCTCTGCATAGCTTTGTAGCTGGCTCCCTCACTTCCTCCAGCCCTCCACTGAAATGTTACCTTCTCAGTGAAGCCTTCTCTGGCCATCATTTCTAAAATTTCAGCCCCCAGCACCCAACACCTTACATCCTTTCATGCTATGTTTTCGTATAGCACTTAATACCACATAACATATAATTTATTTATCTTGCCTATTAGCTGCTCCCCCACTAGAATGGGAGCTCCATGAGGGCAGGGACTTTGATTCACTGCTATTATCACTGCCTAGAATAGTATACAGTAGGTGCTCAATAAATATCTGGTCAATGAATGAAGCATTCTCAGAGGCCCCCCTACGGTGAGTCTGCTCTTAGCCAAGCACAGCTGGGAGTAGGTGTTCAACTGTTACTCATGCCTACTGCTCTCAGTTTTCTCCAAAGAGGCTCGACTGCTGCTGTGGTATTTCAAGTCAGAGCGTGGGGAGGCCTTTGTTGCCCTCAGCGTTGAAACTTGCATGACAGTTTGTCAACTCCAACCTTATGGAAACTGCTGTTGCATTGATTAGCATGGGCTGACCTTTGTGTGTTTTTAAGTCAGCAGCAGTGGGTAGATTCACAGTCATGGGGACATTGGCCCTTCCAGGTGGTACTTCCATACCTCAGTAGTAGTGCTAATGGGCCTGTTTCCAAGTAAGGTGGGCCCAGGAGGCACTTTCTTGAGGCTCAAGGCCAGGGGGATGTGAGCTGGGTCCTCTGGCCACAGTAGTGGTGAAACAGGGATAGGTCAGATCAAGACAAGCAAAACAGGTTTGAATTCCTAGTATACTGTAGCTTTGTCCAGGATAATGTTTTTACTATACAAGTGGTATATGAAGATATTCTCATTGTGAAAAAAATCAAACAGTTCAGCTACAGTTAAAATCCTCTTCCCTCCCCAGGTCTGCTCCCCAGAGGTAACAACCACTGTTATCAGCAAAGAGTGCTCTCTTCCCAATCTCTCTCTATGTATACATAGTTTGGTCGTATGTGGGTATTTAAAACTAAATGGTATTACACTGTATATACTGATCTATAACTTGCTTTTTTTCAGTTAACAATGTATCTTGGAAACCTTACCATGTCAGGACACATGGATCTAACTCATTCTTTTTCAATCAAACTTTCATTTTGAGGTAATTGAAGATTCACATGCAGTTTAAGAAATAATAGATCCCATATACCCTTCAACCAGTTTTCCTCAATGGCAACCTCTTACAAAACTATAGGACCATATCACCAGCAGGATAGTAACACTGATACAGTCAAGATACAGAAAATTTTCATCACCACAAGGATCCTTCAAGTTGCCCTTTCATAGCTACACCCAGTTTCCTCCCCACCCCCCACCTCCTCCTTAACCCCTGGCAACCGCTACTCTGTTCTCCATTTCTAAAATTAGGTCATTTTGATAATGTTATGTAAATAAAATCATCCAGTATGTAACCTTTAGGGATTGTTCGGTTTTAAGTCAATATAATTATCTGGAGATTCATCCATTTTGTTGTGTGTATCAACGGTCTGTTTCTTTTAATTGCTGAGTAGTTTTCCATGGCTTGGATATACCACAAATAGTTTATCCATTCGCCTGTTGAAAGACATATGGATTATTTCCAGTTTTTGGCTATTATAAATAAAGCTGCTATGAACAATCATGTAACAGGCTTTTATGTGAACAGAAGTTTTCATTTCTCTGGGATACATGTCCAAGAGTGCAATTGCTGGGTCATATGGTAGTTGCAAGTTTAACTTTTAAAGTAACTTGCCAAACTGTTTTCCAGAAGAGCCATACCATTTTACATTCCCATCAGCAATGTATGAGGGATCCAGTTTCTTGGCGTCATCTCCAACATTTGGTGCGGTCATTTTAAAAATTTTTTAGCCATTCTGATAGGTATGTAGTGTATCTTATTGTGCTTTTAATTTGCATGTCCCTAATAGCAAGTGATAGAACATCTTTTTATGTGCTTATTTGCCATCCATATATCCTTTTCAATGAATTATCTGTTCATGCCATTGTTTGATTGTCATGTATAAAATCTAGCCTGTATGCCTAGCTCTAGATTTCAAATATTTTCCTTTCTGTAAAAATTTTATAGTTTTACATTTTACATTTAAGTTCATGATGCATTTTTTCAGCTTTATTGAAATATAATTGACATATAATATGTGTAATTTAAGGTGTACAACATGATTTGGTGCACATATATATGTTTCAAAATGATTACCAAAATAAGCTTAGTTTGTGATGCATTTTAAGTTGATTTTTTGGGAATTTTGATAGGAATTGCACCAAACCTGTATATAAATTTGGGGAGAATTGACATCTTTACTATGTTGAGTCTTCTAATCCATGAACACAGTATATTTCTCAACTTATTTAGGTCTCTTTGAATTCTTTCATCAGCATTTTGTAGTTTTTAGCATACAAGTCCTATATGTGTCATAATATTTACACTTAAACATTTTATTTTGAGAAACTGTAAATGGTATTGTATTTTTAAATTTTGGCATCCATTTTTTCATTGCTGGTATGTAGAAATATGATTTATTTCTGTATGCGTATCTTGTATCCTGCAACCTTGCCAAACTCACGTATTACTTCTAGGAATTGTTTTGTAGTTCCTTGGGATTTTCTACATATACCGTCAGATTATTTCCAAATAGGGACAGTTTTATTTCTTCCTTTTCAATCTGTATGTCTTTCATTTCCTTTTCTTGCCTGATTGTACTGGCTAGAACTTCCAGCATTATGTTGAATTCGAGTGGTGAGGACAGACATTCTTGCCTTGTTCCCAATCTGAGAAGGAAAGCATTATCTTTCACCATTAAGTTTAGTGTTAGCTATAAGTGTTTTGTAGATGCTCTTTTTCAAGTTGAGGAAATTCCTTTCTTTTCCTATTTCTGAGAGGGTTTTTTTTTCTTTTTATCATAATGGGTGTTGGATTTTGCTAAGTGCTCTTTCTGCATTGATTGATAAGATTGTGTGATTGTTCTTCTTTAGTCTATTAATATGGTGGATTGCATTGATTTATTTTCAGATATTGAAACTGTCTTGCATCTCTGGAATAGACTCCACTTGATAATGGTGTATAATTCTTACTGAATTCTAAATATTAATGTTGTGTTGAGGAGTTTTACTTCTATTTTCATGAGGGATATTTGTCTGTAGTTTTTATTTTTGTGTGCGACTGTCATCTGGTTTTGGCATCAAGATAATACTAGCTTCATCAAATTATTTGGAAAGCATTTTTCTCCTCTTCTATTTTCTGGAAGAGATTGTGTAGAATTGGTGTTAATTCTTTAAACATTTGGTAGAATTCTCCAGTGAAACCATGGGACCTGGTTATTTCTTTTCTGGGAGTTTTAAAATTATGAATTCAATTTTCTTAATAGTGATAGGGCTATTCAAATCATCTATTTCCTACTGAGTGAGTTTTGGGCATTTGTGTTTTTCAAGGAATTGGTCAGTTTCATCACAATTCTCTAAGTGTATAGAGTTGTTCTTAGTGTTTATTCCTTTATTATCCTTTTGATGTCTGAAGGGTCTGTAGTGATATTCATTTCGTTCCTGATATTAATAACTTGTGTTTTCTCTTTTTTTTCCCTCTCTCTGTAGGTCTTACTGGAGTTTGTCAGTTTTGCTGATCTTTGTTTCATTGATTTTCTCTAATTGTTTTCCTGTTTTCAATTTTATCGATTTCTGCTCTTAATTTCCTTTCTTCTGGCTTTATCTTGCACTTTTTTTCTAGTTTCTTGAGGTAGAAACATAGATTATTAATGTGACACTTTTTCTCTTTTCTATAATTTCCCTTTACACACTGCTTTAGTTGCATCCCACAAATTTTGCTATTTTATATTTTCATTTTTATTCTGTTTAGTGGATTTTTTAAAATTCTTCTTGAGATTTCATCTTTGACCCATGGATTATTTAGAAGTGTGCTGTTTGGTTTTCAAGTGTTTAGATATTTCCTGTTATCTTTCTGTTATTATTTATTTCTAGTTTGATTCCATTGTGGTCACAAAATACATTTCATTTTATTTCAATTGCTTTTTTAAAAAATTTGTTAAGCCTTGTTTTATGGCACAGGATATGGTGTAACATAGCTTGTTCCATGGGCACTTGAAAAGAATGTGTAGTCTTCTTTGTTGAATAGAGTGTTCTATAAATGTTAAATTAGAAACCATTGGTTGAGGGTGTTGTTGAGTTCTGTATCCTTGCTGATTTTCTGTCTAGTAGGTCCATCCCAGCTCCCCACTCAGCCTTCTTCGACATCACCCCAGTAGGGAGGTTACACCTGGTTACAGTTCAGCAAGGGTGAAAGTCTGTGTTTTCAACCCTTTCTTTGCAGGTGGGGTTGAGGGTTGGGGCCACATTTTTCTTCTCCTGTGATGTTTGGCTGAAATAGAGCAGTTAGTGTCTAAAATTTTCTATCTGGCTGGTATACCGCCTTTTCTGGTCCTTTGGTTAGAGAGAGAGGTTTTTTTCTGTTTTTGTTTTTTGTCTGCACCCATTGGTGTTTCCATGTTGCAAGCTTTTTAAGCTCCAACTCATATACATGAGGCAAAACAAATCCAGGGAACTTACCACCGTGTCATTCCTCGAGTCCTGAGGTCTCTCTGGTGTCACTTCTCTCCAACTTTCAGAGTCTTCTTGTATCTCTTTTATTTATAATGTTCAAGAGTTTCAGTTGTACTTAGTTTTTAGTTTTACTTAGTCGGGGAATTGGGGTAAAAAAGTTTATCTACTCCATCTTCCCAGAAGCAGAAGTCCTAACTTATTCTTTTAAAATGTTACACAGTTTTGCAGAGTATGACATTTATAAGAGTTTATTTAACTATTTACCCATTTGATGAACTCAGGTTGTTTCTAAATTTTGACAGCTGATATTTCAATAAGAATCCATTCAATAAACATTTGTGTACATGTGCAAGAGCTTTTTTGGGATAGATGCGAAGAAGTAGAGTTGCTGGGTAATAGGGGATGTGCATTTTACATACTAATAGGTATTACCAAATTCCTACCTGTGATGCCTGTCCTCCACCCAGCAGTGTATGAGAGTATCAGTTTTGCTCAGCTCCATGCCAACACTTGGTAGAATCAAACTTTTAGTTATCAGTGTAATGGGTGAAAGATGGTATCTGATGGTTCTTTTCATTTGCCTTTCCTTGATTACTAGAGGTTGTGAATTTTCCCAAATGTCTATTAGCCATTTGTAACTCTCCTTTTGAATTGACTGACCACATACTTCGCTATATATCTTTTGAGTTGTCTGCCTTTTTTATTGATTTACGGAAATTATATATAGAGATTAATTTTTATATAATATATATAGCAAATAATATTTTCCCCAGTTTATCATTTGTCTTTTAACTTTATTGATGGTGTCTTTCATCTAAGAAATGTTCTGATATATATTCAGATTTATCAAGCATTCCTTCATGGCTTTTGTGTTGTGTATGTGTGTTGTTTAAAAAGGATTTCTCTACACCAGAGTCACAAATATATATGCCTACATGCTTCTCATTGTGGTTATAGGTATGTTTTATTTTTTCATATTTAGTTGTTTGAGCTATCTGGAATGTCTGTGTGTCTGTGTGCCTGTGTGCCTGTGTGCAGGCATGTACTATGAGGCAGGAATCTAATTTAGTTTTTTTCAAATGGAAAACTAGTTGTTCTATTGAATAGTTCATCCTTTCACCACAGACTTATAAATGACACATATTATTTATTTAATATCTTATTACATGAGTTGGCTAGGGAGCTCTCTGTTCTCTTTTATTCATTTACTTGTCTATTTCTGTGCCAATGCCATACCCTATTAATTACTATAGATTTGATACCTTATATAATGAATCATCCTTCATTGTCCTTTTTCCTCCAAAACTGTTTTAGCTCTTCTTTACATATTCTCTTTCATATGGATGTTCAGATCAATTTGTCAAGTTCTATGAAAAATTCCTATGGAGATTTGATTGAAACGGCAATTAGTTTATAGATTAATTTAGGGAAAATTGACATGTTTTCTACTTTTCCCCACACAACTTTTCCTCCTTCATGAAGAATATTGGAGCCCGCATGAAAAATGCTTAGGGGCTAAAGAACACACATCAGCCCCTTCTACACACACACACATACACACACACACACACACACACACACACACACACACACACACACACACTTGTTTCTGTGTATTTGTGAAAGCCTATGCTTACGCTCCAAGGGTAAATATCTATTGGAAACATGGGCTCTGGGCACTAGGGCTGTTGTTCATTGGTACTCCCAAAGTGGGGGCAAATCCTTTTCCTGATCAAAAAGAAACAACCCCCCCAAACTCTGGCTTGATAACATACTTTGTTGGACTTCAAGGAAGGAAGTGGGGAGTAGATGAAGGAGACAAGCAGCACATGGTAACATTAGGAGACAGTGGGGTCATGATTTTTTATCCAGGAGAGCCCAGGATAATGGCAAGTATGAATGGTGAAGGATGGAAAGTACCAGGAATTAGGAGTGGCCCCCTCTTCCATGCTGGTGTCTATGGGTGGGGTCCTGAGGAACTAGGGAACCACCTGTTCCCAGCAAGGTGCTCTCATTCACTGTGTCCATCTATATACAGTATATATTGGAAGACGGGCTGGGTTGGCATCTGTGCCTATTGGGCCTGATGTTCTGGATAGACCACAGTGTGGGTTTGGAAGCAGATCTGGCTACCTTTGGGTTCACTCCCATAAAACACTCCCAAGTCCCATGGGGTTTCTGTCTTGGTGGGTGTTCTGATGTCTGGATAGTTTAACCTTGTATAAAAATGGTGTATTCTATCACAAAAGGGCCATGCTGCCTGCCCAGAGGTGTGCCCCTTCAGTGTTACTATCTGGTAGCAGGTACTCACAGCCAGTTGCACAGATCTTGATGCCTGGCTTTGGGTGGGGCTGCTAGAGCAGCTCAACCTACCTGCTCAGGTGTTTCAGCAAACTGTAAGCCCAAGAAGGATATTTAGTAGTATGAGGCAGCCTTGGACTTTAGCTGGAGCCCTCCAAACTTTTCCTAAGGAGGAAGTAGGTCTAGTTTAGGGGTTCTTTGCCATGTGCAGATGCTGTCTGGGCAAGCAGCTCTGCCCTCACCTATGTTCCATTCAGCTGACAGGATGGACACTGCCCCCAGCCGTCTTTATTCTCCCCCCACAAGGTCATGTTCTCCAAGGCAGGGGTGGGGCCTGAGCTACCAGCACCACTCTCTGAATCTTAACATCTCACAAGACCGACAAAACATCTCTCTAATAAAGAAGGCAAAATCAAGTGCAGTAAATACCTTAGAAGAGGTACAAAGTGCTATGTGGAGTTTACTAACCTCACTTTTGAAAATCCAATCTATCATTAAGCCTTTCCCCACCCCAATGTCTTTTGGATCTGTACCTTTTTTTCCCACTTTCATGACTCTGATTTAGGCCCTACTGAGCACTACTGGACCACCTCAGGGGCCACTTCTCTGATCTGTTTTCCTCTGGTGCATCTTCTGAACTCAAAGCTCTAATCACGTCCTCTGCTCCCTGGTAAAACATCTTGACAGAATCAAGCCCAACATCCACCTGACTTTCTTCTTAAATGCCATTTACAGCTTTTACTTTATTCCCAATGTGCTTGACTTTCAAAGTCCTTATGATGCATCCCAACCTTCCCTTCCTGTGTATGTCTGTAAGTGGGGTTGGGGGGGGCAGTTAGGAGGACAATGCAGCTTGATGCTGTGTAAAGCACACCTTGACTTTGGGGTCAGAGATAACTGATTCATCTAGTCTCTCCTCTGCATCTTAGCTGCTGCATGACCCTGGCCCTCACTTCAAGTTTCTGTCGCCCTCAGTTTCCCATTCTGTTAAGGCCGTGTAACAAAATAACCCCTATTCAAGGTTAGCGATGAAGACTCAGTGAGAGTAGAGGTGAGTGGGGCTTCCAGGGCCGGAAGCTTCCCCAAGTTGGGGGTTCAGGCAGGGCGGGGCCCGAGCCAGCGGAGCAGGTACCACGTCGAGGGGGCCGCCCGGGGCTGCTTTTTGTGCGCAGAGCACCTCCGCGCGTCTTGGTGCGTCACCAGGCGCTGGCAGAGGCGGCGAGCCTGCGGGGGCAGCCTGTGCGGGCGCAGCCAGCGGGATGAGTCACGGTCCCTCAGCTCCTCCGGAACATGAGGCTCCTCGAAAGCGGCCCGGCCCCCGCTGGCCTTCCTCCCCCGCCCGGCTGAGCGGCACAGCCGCCCCGCGTCCGGCAGAGGGCGCTGCAGTGCAGCCGCTCCAGCTGCCAAAGGCAGGCACCGCGTCCGGCTCAGAGGGAAGGATCCTGTCCCGGAGGCAGAGGAAAGGTCTCTGCAGCCCCAGTGGTGGCTTTGTTTTTCTGGTGTTTTTTTTTTTTTTTTTTGTGTGTGTGTGTGTGTGTGTGTGTGAAACAATTAATATATTTATTTTCCTGATATTACAGAATAAGGTTTTATCTGATGTATTTTAATAGATTATTAAAATATTGTCACTTTATTGTTGGCATTCTTTTTCCAGTTCTGACCTGGTTACAGAAGATTGAGAATGTGCTACAGGTTTGAAAGAAAAACCTAATTTTAAATAAACTTTATTTGGAACTTAAGAGAAAAATCACAAAATCTCACAGGTGTATTTCTCAAAGTTTAGAGCATGGTCAGCAAACTTTTTCTGTAGAGGGCCAGAATGTAAATATTTCAATGTTTTGAGGGTCTATTTCATAATTTTTTTAACGCAAATGCTTGTTTTTAACACAGAAGTGAAATGTACCTAAAAATGATCAGTCCCTACCCTCTTGCACTGTTGGTGGGAATGTAAATTGATACAACCACTATGGAGAACAGTATGGAGGTTCCTTAAAAAACTAAAAATAGAATTAACATACAGCCAGCAATCCCACTACTGGGCATATGCCCTGAGAAAACCATAATTCAAAAAGACACATGCACCTCAGTGTTCAGTGCAGCACTATTTACAATAGCCAGGACATGGAAACAACCTAAGTGTCCATCGACAGATGAATGGATAAAAAAGATGTGGCACATAGATACAATGGAATATAACTCAGCCATTAAAAGAAATGAAATTGAGTTATTTGTAGTGAGATGGATGGACCTAGAGTCTGTCACACAGAGTGAAGTAAGTCAGAAAGAGAAAAACAAATACCATATGCTAACACACAGATATGGAATCTAAAAAAGAAAAAAAAATGGTTATGAAGAACTTAGGGGCAGGACAGGAATAAAGACACAGACGTAGAGAATGGACTTGAGGACACGGGGAGGGGGAAGGGTAAGCTGGGACAAAGTGAGAGAGTGGCATGGACATATATACACTACCAAATGTAAAATAGCTAGCTAGTGGGAAGCAGCTGCATAGCATAGGGAGATCAGCTCAGTGCTTTGTGACCACCTAGAGGGGTGGGATAGGGAGGGTGGGAGGGAGACGCAAGAGGGAGGGGATATGGGTATGTATGTATACGTATAGCTGATTCACTTTGTTACACAGCAGAAACTAACACAACAATATAAAACAATTATACCCCAATAAAGATGTTAAAAAAAAAAAGATCAGTCCCTGTACAGAGCAATGCGGCCAACAGGGCCATACTGGAGAGGTCCTCTTCTTGCTTGCCCCAAGCTTTTGAGCAGGGATGTGAGAAGCTGACGACTTCCCCACTCTCCCCAGAGAGGTTCCCTGATAGGGTGGGTCCCCCCTTTTCCAAAATAGTCTGCCTAGGTGACCCAGCCCTTAATCTTGTCCCTTCTTGACCTTTCCCACCCGAGGTGATGGTTTCAAAGATTTGGGCTGATGCAGCAGAGGGCAGGGGGTGGGGTGGGGAAGAGCTCTAGCTATCAAGGGACCAGGGTTTCAGTACCAGCTCCATCTCGAGTGTGACCTTGGCCACTTCATTATTCATTCATTCAGAAAACATTCATTGTATCCACAAGACACTGACCATGGGGGGAAGGGAGGAGGCCAAAGCTGTGAACAATTATCCTGACCTTAAAACAGCTTATGCCTCCCACAGAAGCCCACACATAGGTGACCCATAAATATTTTCTGAATAAATAAATGCTACGTCTTAATCACTACCCACAAGGGCAGGGAATTTTGGGTCACTGATGTGTCCCAGGTGCCTAGAACAGTGTATGACACACAGTAGGTGCTCAGTAGTTTGTCAAATGATAAAGGAATACATTAAGCATTTTGTGAGCACAGAGAACACCTCACCCACAAGAGTAAGTGATGTTTGAACCAAGTCTTGAGGAAGAGTGGGTGTTAACTAGGACCCAGGGCCAGAGGGGAGGGCGATACAGGCAGAGAAGAACCTGTGCCAAGGTACAGAGCCCACGGTGTCCTCACCAATCTGTGCCTCAATTCGTTCCTGTAAGAAAAAAAAAAAGGATAGGGTTGGCCCTCTAATCTCTCAGATTCTTCAGGTTCTGAGATTCTCTGATTCTAAAAATGAATCCAGTTACCCAGGTTAGGTCCTGGACAGCTTTGCAGTTCAAGATATTCAGGTTTTGACTTTTGAGTGGGCCCATCGTCAGAATAAAGACTTGGCGATCTTAGGCACCCCTTTCCCATCCCCTTGCTCTGTCTTTTGTTTGTTTGTTTTGTTTTTTTTTAACATCTTTATTGGAGTAGAATTGCTTTACAATGGTGTGTTAGTGTCTGCTTTACAACAAAGTGAATCAGTTATACATATACATATGTCCCCATATCTCTTCCCTCTTGCGTCTCCCTCCCTCCCACCCACCCTATCTCACCCCTCTAGGTGGTCACAAAGCACCGCCCTTGCTCTGTCTTAAACCTTGGAAATCTCCCTCGAATCCTCATACAATGAGTTATCTATGCCACAAAAAACAGCACTTATTTGTGTATCGCCACGATTTTTCTTTGTATTCAATTGGTTTTTGAAATAAAGCCTTTGTTAATTTCATATTATTAAACTAACACAGTTAATTGTGGGCAAAACAGAAACGTATACAGAAGAAAATAAAAACCACCCATCCTTCACCTACCTGATGTAGTTCCTTGAAGATTTGTTATGCCTTCATTATAATACACACACCTGAGCTCATACAACACACCGTCACAGATGACTGTCATGTGAGCCTTATGTTCCCAGTGAAAGCATGAGCTGGAAGCTGTTTTCGCTTACCCTCCATTAGTTGTGTCTCTGATGGGAAGAGATGTTGGCTGGGACTCCAAAACTCCGATTCTTCAGCCAGGTGTAGACCATCATGTTAAGTCCTCAAAGACCATACTGTTCAGAGAACTTTTCTTTCTGAGGCAGGGCTTTGGGCCTGAACCACTGTGGGGCCTTCTCACCCTGCCTGGAGTTGGGCTAGAGTTGGGCTAGATTACATGGGGGCCACCAGGCCTCCTTTGATCCAGACCAGAGACAGCACTGAGCAGCTTTCTGGGGAGGGGCTGCTTGGGAACTTACTTCCCTACCTGCCTGAAGGGGGCTCCACAAATAAACCCATAACCGTGGCTTACTCAGTTTCCCTTGGTTCCTCCCATTAAAAGCTTCATCCCCAGCACACTGACCCCTTATTGTGTCATAGTTCCTTTCTATTCAATGTGGGATCCATGGGCCAGTGGCATAGACAACAAGCTCTCTAGGAGATGGTTTGTATATTAAAGTTTAAGAAGTAAAGTGTAGATTCTATTTCAGAAGGTCTGAGGCGGAACCTGAAATTCTTCATTTTCTAACAGGTTCCCAAGTAATAGTGATGCAGCTGGTCCACGGACCACAATTTGAGTAGCAAAGATCTAGAAGTCTCTTTTGCCTCCCCTTGTCCTCCCTGAAGGTGAAGGGTTAGGAGAGGCCTCCAGCATTCCCTAGAGATTAGAATATGTAGACACACACACACAGACACACACACACATACACGGAGTCAAGAGCTATGTCCTGGGTGTTGAGTAAATGTTTGATGAGTGAATGCATGAAGTTTAAGAATGAGAAGACTTCAAGGTACACTTGTACCCCTCCCACCCCTCAATGTGTTGCCCATTTTAGTGGCAATAGCATCAGCTTCAGTCACCAGATGGAATTGGGTCCTTAGCCAATTTTTTTAAATTATTTTTTATTTGTTTTAAAATTTACATTTTAAAAATTTTATTTATTTATTTTTGGCTGTGTTGGGTCTTTGTTGCTGCATGCGGGCTTTCTCCAGTTGTGGTGGGTGGTGGCTACTCTTCGTTGTGGTGCGCAGGCTTCTCTTGTGGTGGAACGCGGGCTCTAGGCGCACGGGCTTCAGCAGCTGTGGCACGTGGGCTCAGTAGTTGTGGCTCACGGGCTCTAGAGCGCAGGCTCAGTAGTTGTGGTGCACAGGCTTAGTTCCTCCGCGGCATGTGGGATCTTCCCGGACCAGGGCTCAAACCCGTGTCCTCTGCATTGGCAGGCGGATTCTTAACCACTGCGCCACCAGGGAAGTCCCTCCTTAGCCATTTTTGCCTGGCTTTGTCTTTCCTTTCTCACTGCTTCTATTCTCATTCAGACACTTCTCATCTATCCCCAGGCTTCCTCTTGTCTCCGGTCCCACTCCCCCCTCCCCAGTTTACCAATAATCCTCTGCAGCTGCACACCAGGCCTTGAAAAAATATTTCCAGAATCTCTCTTCTCCACTCTGAACATGCTTTTACTACCATGGTGTGTCTGGTTCCTGGAAACCTTACCTGTTTTTTCCCACTCCCCTCAGCCCTGTTACAGCCTGCTGCTTAACTTGATGTCCACTTGGATCCAAGGTGCTGCCTCTGTGACCTGCCCTGCTGTGCCCTCGCACCCAACTGCTTTTGCATTGCAGCCTTATTGTAGTGCCCCAGGCTCCTGCTTGGCCTGCAGGGAAAGTCAAACATGGCAACCTGGTTCTCTATTCACATATTTCTATTACTTTCTATATCTTGTGTTCATAAGTAAACTCTAAGCTCCTGGAGGGCAGGGATGTCTGTGTCTTATTCCTCTCTTTCCCCTTTGCAATATCAGCATCTTCATTCATTAATTCATTCATTTCTCAGAGATTGAATCTCCATTCTATGCTAGGCCTGGTACCAGGTTCTGGGGCAGCAGAGGAGAGGCAGACACAGTCTAGTATATTCTAGGAGATTCAGGGCAACAGGGAAGTCCACAAACGTGAGACTGGCAAACTGATTTTGAGCCTGGGCCAGTAGAAATATTTGTGAAAATGGTTGGTGAACAGGCAGGGCCTAACCATGCTTGGGACAGATCAGGAGGCAATTTGGGCTGGTGGATGCTGGACGCCTACCTTAGGGGCTCTGGCGAGAAGTGGAAGAAAGGGATGGAGTATTGTCTACATTAGCACATAGAAAGGGAAGTAGCAATTATGGTCCTGACCAAAACAACGTTTCCAGTTGTTACCTGAAACAATAAGATTTGGGGTGTAATTCTGAGAGGTGGGTGATGTCATGGGAATAGCACTAAAGTCAATTCTTTCTAGAATTCAGATTCCACGACCCTTTGACCTGGGTTTGGGTGCCAGCTCTCCCTCTTGCTTGCTGTCAGACCTTGGCAGGCCCCATTCCCCTTTGGCCTCAGCGTCTTCCTCTCTGACATGGCAGGATGTGGAGTGGGGTGGTGTGTGAGGAGTTGGGCTTGTGAACCATAAGCTTCCTCCCAGCTCTTGACATCCGTGGCTTGCGATGGGAGGAGAGGCACAGAATAAGAAGGCTCAAGCAGCAGAGTGGACTAGGGTTGGGGAGGCAGGTGAGGAGTGGAGGGAGAGAGGGCCTGACCCAGGGCAGGTACTGGGGCATGAAGAGGGGCTAATGGATTCATACCATATTTAGGAGGAAATGGAACTGACAGGAAGTGTCAACTGACCAGATGATGGAGAGAAAGAAGAAGGGAGAGGTCAAAGACGATGGAGATTTTGCTCCAATCCAGGAGGACAGAATAAGAGGAATCTTGGGTCACAGGCCCAGAACTGCCAGCAAACTGCCATGTGGTCTTCAGCAAGTCTTTGCTTCTTTCTGGGTCTCAGTTGCCACATCTGTACACTGAAGGGATGGCTTTGATCTACACAGACCCCCCTCCCTGACCCATGACGACTGCAATAAGTTAGGGAGTGCTTCTGGTTTCCAAATTACCCTTTAGCTTGTTAGAGGTTTGGAGGCGAATTCTAGACTCTTAAGTGGGAAACCTGAAGCCATGGCAGAGCCTGTAACTTCAGCGCCTTGGGCAGCGGAGGTACGGGGGCGGGGTGGGGGTGGGGGTTGGAGGGCAAGTGGGGCTACGGGGAGAGGCCTTGGAGGTTGTCCTGAGGCAAAGCCAAAGGACAGGCAGTCCCTGAAAAGGGGCTTGTTTCTTGGCCTCAGAAGACCTGGCCTTGGCAGCGTTTTAAAGGGGATATTTAAAGATCCCAGGTCCCAGAAGAATACAAATGGCACAGCACTGTGCGTGGTGTTGGAGTCATCTTTGCATAGTAGGGGAGCTTAGCTGGAGGTAGGGCTTTGCCCTGGGGTTTGAGTTAATGAACTCTGCACCCTGATCTATGGAAGCCCATTTGTAGATAACAATAAGAGCTAACACTTAAAGGGTACCTGCTGTGTCCTAGGCCTGGATCTAAGTACTTTACATGTACTCATCCACTTATTGCATCCTCACAGCAACCCTGTTTTACAGAAGAGGAGACAGTACACAGAGAGACTAAGTAGGTTGGCCCAGATCACATAGCTATTGAGTAGAGGAGTGAGCAGACCTGTCTCCAGTGCAGTAAGCCACAGTGGTATTAGCAGCATCTGGGACTGTCACCGGTAGAGTCACAGCTTTTTCTCATATCACATCACAGTTGTTGCAGGAATCTCAAAAAATCATTTTTCCTTATTACTGCCTCAAAATTTTGTATTAGACCTACTGCTAGATATTGTTACCTTGAATCTGTTCGTCAAGAAGCACATATGACCAGATTGTAAATTGCATTTCAGTAATCAGTTTCCTTTGTAATCCTAAGTAGTTTATTTAATGTATTTAAAGGCATTTTATTTTTTCTGAGAAAGCATCCATAGACTGCCAAAAGGCTTTGCTGCGTGCCCTAGAAGGCTCCTCTGATAGAGGGCAGGCTGGAGAGTTGGGAAGCGTGCACACCAAGCACCCCTCTGTGCCAGGCACTTCGCCCATGTACTTTCATTGCAGTCCCGTGACCCAGGAACTTGGTGTGATTATCCCACTTGACACACGAGGAGACCAGGGCTAGCGAGGAGGAGAGCCTCGTGTACAGTCACCATCAAGTAAGTAGCCAGGCTGGGCTGTGCGTCCAGGTCTGTCTGACCAGAGTTTATTTTGTAACCACTGCAGCTGTCTGTCTTCCTAGAAGGTGAGTGCCAGACCTCAAATGCAGTTTCCTCAAATACGAATGACCTCCCTAGGACAAAGGACAGCTGAATGCATACGAGGTGACACCATTTTTTCAGCCCCCATGCATCTCCAGACCTAAGGTATGGGATGAAGGCCCTTCCAGGGAGGAGGGGAGTGTCTTGAGAGCAGTACCAGATTTGATGGTTGGCAGCCAGGGGGATGTGGCATAATGACTGACAGCTGCATGCCTGAGCTCAAATCCCACTCTTGGACCAATTGCTTCACCTCTCAATGCCTCCATTTCTTCAACTGCAAAATAAGGATAATAATGATACCGCCTACACTGGTCATGAGGATTCAGTGAGGTAACAAAGCCTTTGACACTGTGTCTGGCATGATGGTGTGAGCCGTTGGCATTATTTTCTCCTGAGAGAGTGATATGCATGGAGGGAAGAACTGCTTCTGGAAGAACTTTGGGAGATGCCAACCCTTTCTCTTTCCCCATACCTGTTATCTGGTCACCCTTCCTCGGATTCCCTGATGTGTTAAGCAGCAGGAACCCTCAAACCCATGGCTCGCGCCTCTGACAGCACATTAGAATCACCTCTAGAGCTTTTACACAGGTGGTGCCCAGGGCGCCCTAGACTAACGGAATCTGTCTCCAGGGGTGAGGCTTGAGTAGCAGCCTTTTTTTTCCAAAGCTCCTCAGGAGATTCTTATGTGGAGACAGCTGAGAACCATGGCCTCAAAAGGAAATGAGGCTGTGTGCTGCTGTTTTGGGTGAGAAAGGAGGAGGCAGCTTGGAGACGGTGCCCCGCTCTGCAGACAGGATGAAAAGGAACAGAAGCCCAGGGGTGGAGAAGAGGCGGGAAGAAGGGGAGCTGGCGCCTGCAGTAATTAAGAGCCACCAGGCCCAGAGCCTGGCCCCAGGCCCTGCCAGGCCGATGGCCTAGGTGGTTTTCCTGCAGAGGAAATGGTAAATATGGGGACAAGGGGAACATGAGGATGTGCTCACAGCCTCTTTCTGTGCCCTCGAATGGCAGATCCTGACCGGTTGTTAACACCTTGTAAAGAACACGAGAGACAGGCTGTTCCTCCTCCTCCTCCCCTGGCACACACACAAAATGGCTCCCCATCTACCCACTCACTAGCTCGCACCCAGATTCCACCCCCACCCAACCCAGCAGAAAGTCCCAACTCTGATCCGTGTAAATATCTGGCAGCTGGAACAGCACAGCCTGCTGGGAGTCAGACGCCAGGACCCTAAGGGTGCTGCCTTCTGCTGTAACAGGAGACAGCAGCAAGCTGGGAGCATGGCAGGGCTGCCACTATTAGCTTTTCACGTGTCACGAAAGGAAACCATGGCCCAAAGGAGAAGAGTGACTCTCTCATGGTCACACAGGAAGTAGTGAGAGATGGGACTCCTGCTCCAGTGCTCTTTTTCCCACACCCACCTGCAGACTTCAGCAGACCAGCCCAGTGACTCTAGCAGAGTCTCTTGAGTCACCCAGCAGAGGTCTTGAGTTGGCTTCTCCGAGGGAATCTTCAGCTGTGGGTCTGTATCAAGAGTGGAGGTGCGGGGCATTTGGGGTTTTGCACTTGTGTTGCCTTCCCCCTATCTTTTGTCCTGGCACATATTTGGGCCAGGTGAGAGATTCCCACCGCACCCTCCCCCATTGTGGAGACTATGTCTTTAAGAAAGGCCGAGTCAGAGCTGCAGGGATCAGTTTCAAGCAGCCTTCAGAAGGCAAATCTGGATTGAGTTTAGGAGGAAAAAAGAAGGGGTTAGCTTTGGTCCTGCCTCTTTTCCTTTCTCTCCTTTGCTTGTCCCTCCTCCAGCTTTAGTCTGGAAATTCAGTTCATATGGCCAGGAGGTTATGGAGCCCAGGGCTTTCCCCAGCAGCCTTGTCCTCTCATCTTGTCCCTCCTCCAGCTCCCAAGCGCACGATCTGGAGGACTACCGGGCAAGTTGCTGGAATGACTAGGTATGTAGTTTGGACATTTTAACCTTTGCCCTGTCACTGAGGTCCGGGGGTGTCTGACATGGACCTGGTGGGAGGTGGGAGGGGGACCCCCCAGGACCTCCAACAACCTTCATAACTGAGGCAGGAAGAAGATGCATGGGCTTTGACCACAGCCCTCTGGTTGACTCCACCAGGGGCTCTACGTTCGAGAGTCCGTACGCTCAGACAGAGGCCCAGTCCATGCAGGCTGGCCCACCAACACCCTCACGAGTTGTCTACTCAAATCCTGATGAGTGGCAGTTTGGGAATGTGAAGTGTTGAGTGTGCTGCTGCTGCTGGAGGAATTGAGGCCAGAGGGGTGCCAGGAACCCCATGAGAAAGGCAGAGGGGAACATTTCCAGCCCCAGCCATCAGTCTGTCTGTCCATGACACGCTGGTATATAACCTCTTCCATGAGGCAAATGGCATTCGGTCAGCTCGAGTTGCACGTGTGGTGGCCGTGGTGGCCAGGAGCCATGCAAGCTCTTCTAAGGCTTGTTCTCCACTTTGTGGATGCCTACAAGCAAGGCTCTTGGTTTTTAAAGACTTCACTTTACACTTCAGAGAAAAGGACTTAATGCTACTTAACTGAATGGGGGAAAACACAAAGAAAGAGGTAGGGAAGGTAAACTGGGCCAGTGATAGAGATTCAAAGAGAGCCTGAGATTTCTGTGAGCTTAAGAATGTTTCTCTCCTATATTTTAGGATTCATCCATGCATTTCTTTATGGGTTTATTCAGCAAACATCTGTTAAATGACTATCGGCCACTGCTGGTGTTGGGGGAACCAGCAACCCAACATGGCAGCTGACCCTCCCACATGAACTCCTTCTCTATGTCGCTCCTCCTCCCTTCCCTCACCCAACTCCCAGCCCTTTTGACAGGGAAACAGGCATCAGCTTCTAGTGCACTCAGGTGACCTGATGAGGGCATGATAAATGCTGACATTGTTGGCACTAGAGTGGGTATATCTCACCTGACAGCAGTCCCTCTTGAAAGAAACTTGGGGCTGGGGCCCAAACATGACCTCAACCACTGGGAAGGACTTTGAAGGTCAGGAACCAGCAGGGACACAGAAGTTCAGCCTAACCCCTCCCAGACAGAAGGGGTGGTCCAGCCCTTCTCTGGACATTAAGGGTAAAGCTGGGCCCCTAGTTGGGCCTCAGCAACATACGTGGGCCAAGGATCGGTTGGATTTTCCAAGAGCATCTGAGGACTTTGTTCTTTGTGACTTAAGCAAGTTGTCATAATTTGGGCAGGAGGCATGCTGGGTTCTCAGCCACTAGGCTGTTGAGGAAGGGGTTGGGGTTGGGAATACTGGTTCTTGGGTGGTCTTTGGGTGTGGAAGGCTTAGGCATGGCAGAGACAGGCTTGTGTGCACACGTGTGTGTGTGTGTGTGTGTGTGTGTGTGTGTGTGTGTTATAGGAAGTAGTCCCTAGGAGAAAGAGCCTGGCAAAAGCCAGGCAGGAAGTGTAACCCTTTCCAAGTAGGCTTGGGATTCAGGACTGGACTCATAACTGGCAGGTTGCACAAGGGCCCTGTGAATACAGTGAAAGAGCAGTAGATCCAGTGCCTGGGCCTGCTCACCCTGCTGGAGGGAGAAACTGGAGGGGCTGAGTGGACTGGTGAGCTCCATGACTTCAGCTGAGGGGGCTGAGCGGGACTTCCAGGAGCTACCACTACTCCACTTAAAAACAACTCCTTGGGCTTCCCTGGTGGCGCAGTGGTTGAGAGTCCGTCTGCCGATGCAGGGGACACGGGTTCGTGCCCCGGTCCGGGAGGATCCTGCGTGCCGCGGAGCGGCTGGGCCCGTGAGCCATGGCCGCTGAGCCTGCGCGTCCAGAACCTGTGCTCCGCAACGGGAGAGGCCACAACAGTGAGAGGCCTGCGTACCACAAATAAACAAAAAACTCCTCATAGCAATATCTGTCTACAGTGCACTCTGGGCACTTGGGCTTGAGCTGGGCTTATCTGAGGGGCTATTTCTGAGCCTAGACAGGAGATGGGGACAAGACTGTGTGATTTCTTGAGGCTATGATGGTGACGCTCTGCAAATTTATCCTCGTCCACCCTTCAAATCCCACCGTGGTTGCTCCTGCCTCCCCATGAAGGGCTATCACCGAGCTACACCGCCTGTTCCCACAGGTAGGCCCCCTGCCCTCTCACATGCTGTGCCCACTTCCTGGACCCCGGGGTCTGCCTGCAAGCTCCTGTCATTTTTTCACAGAATAAAGCTGCTGCCGTAAGCAAGTTGTTCAGCTGGGTAGCTGAGGGGAGAGGGGCAGGGAAAGCAGAGGAGGACAGGAATTGTGTCAGGAAGGTTAAATGCCAGCCAGCATCCTAAAGATAAAATAGGGAGCTGGGCCTTCCCATCTAGGGCAACTTCATGGAAGAAGTTCAGTAAACGTTGTTTTCTCTCTGAGGGTGCATTTTGGAGAAGCACTTCGTTTCCTCTCCATTTTCTCCACAAATTGATTGTCTAGGGGGAGCAGGTTTTGTGAACTACTTTTTTAAAGTGGAGAAAATCACCCCTTCAATGTAAAGCTAAGTAATTCCAGTAAAATGATCCAAGCAAATGACGCTTCTGCCCAAGTATGGGAAAATATCCGTCCATCTCTCTCCACTTAATTAGAAAAATGATCTGCTGGGTAGTGAGTCATGCTGCCCGTCAGCAAACAGCACCATCCCTAGCCACAGAGCCAGGAATAACGTAGGTGAGAGATGACAGCAGCCGAGATGAAGAAAAGACGTGAGGGGACTCGGATTCTTGATGCCAGCAGCTGTTTGGACTACCTTTGCCCCCTCCTGCGCAATAGATAATGCACTGAACTGGTCTGCCTCATCATCCGTGACGCATGCAGATCAGTATGGCTGGGGAGCGTCAGTGCAGCTTGATTAGTGGGGTCTCTGCAGGGGGGCACTCAGGATCAATCCGCAGCTCTTTGCATAGTCTGGGAGTTCCTTTTTATTGAGTAAAACATACATATAGTAAATTGCATACAGTTCGCTAGTTGTAAATGTGCAGCTCAATGGATTTTTACCTATGTATACATCTGTGTGTAACCATAAACCAAATCAAGATAACATTCGCAGCACCCCAGAAGGCTCATTTTTGCCCCTTCCACCTGGGAGTTCTTTATTTACATGCACCTAAGTGCTGCAGCCAAATGTCTTGGATCAGCAGTGTGCTGGTAAATGTTTAACAGCCAGTTATGGTGTTTGTGGGGGATGCCCTGCTTTGTAGCATTTGCCAGTTTTTCTGGTGTAGATATTCCTGCCATGGCTGATTTCAAGCTATGAACAGTTTAACGACTGATTTGCAAAATTCTGAAACTTTAACAATCAGCTATGGTGAGCCAGGGCAAACTGGCTCCAGCATACCAGTGGCTGTGATGCGGTCTCAAAGAGAACTGGATCCACACATCTACCCAGCCCACCTGGGATAGGTGAAGGTGGGCTCTCAGATACTCCCAGGTGCAGCCCCCTTAGTTAAGAGAGAATTGGCCACAGGATTTAAAGTGACCTCTAACTTCTTTTATCCATGCACCAGACATCAGTTGTGCCTCTATTCTAGAGTCAGGAACATGAGTAAACCATGGTTCTGTCTCTCAAGGAGCTTCCATAATTTAGCACCTGGAGGGAGAGGCAGGCATGTGGAGGTATGTATGCAATAAAGCATTCTAGATACTGGGGTAAGAGACTCATGGGACTTATTGAGGGCACTGAGGAAGGCTCATCTCTGCCTTGGAATCTGAATTTCTTACCCCACTTTACTTTGGGAAGTGCCTTGGGGTTGAGGAAAAGAGCATCATACACGCCTGTCTTGGATCCTGATTCTACCTCTTCCATACTATATGATCTTGAGTAGGTCATTTAACCTTGCTGAGCTTCAGGTCCCTCATCTGTTAAATGGGAGTAATAGTAGTACCTGCCTTACATAATTATTTTGAGTTATTAAATGAAATAATTCATTATAGCACTTAGCACACAAAGCACTTAATAATTATTAGCTTCAATTAGGAATTATTAGCCACTAACTTGGATAAGCTCTGAGTCTCTTTAAGACTTATTTTCTTCATCTGTGAAATGAGAAAAAAAAAAACCAACCTTGCCAGGGTTGTCTTGAGATTTAACTACAGTCATGTAGGTGAGTTGTCTAGCCCAGAGCATGTTCCCAGCAAATACTGGTTTCCATGCCTCACCTGCTTTCTGATAAACTGAGTATGAACCTCTCCCCAAAAAACCCAGCTCTGATATCTTAGAAAATAATACATCACGTAAATATACCATCCCCCCTTTAAAATTTTTATTTGGAAATAATTATAAATTCACAGCAAATTGCAAAAAAAATGTACAGGGGGTCCTGTGACCCTTCATCCAGTTTTCCCTGATGTTGACATCTTATATGACTGTAGTTCAATGTCAAAATTGATATTGGTGCAATCCACAGAGCTTATTCAGATTTCACGTTTTACATGCACTCTGTGAGTGTGTATATGTATTGTGTGTGTATGCAATTTTATCACGTGTGTAACCATCCCCAAAATCGAGGTGCAGAACTGTTCAGTCACCACAAAGATCTCCCTGGTGCTACCTCTTGATATTCACACCCACCCACTCCCCCCATCGCTAACCCCTGGCAACCAAGACACTATTCTCCATATATATGGTTTTGTTATTTTTAAAATGTTATATAAATGAATTCATATCATATATAACCTTTCGAGACTGGCTTACTTCATTCAGCATCACTTTCTTGAGATCCTTGCAAGTTGTTGCATCTATCAATAGTTCGCTCCTTTATATTGCTGAGTGGTATTCCATGGTATGAATGTACCAGTTCATTTAACCATTCACCTGTTGAAAGACATCGGTGTTGTTTCCAGTTGGGGGCTATATGATTAAAACTGCTATGAGCATTCATGTAACAAGTTTGTCTGTGAACATAAGTTTTCATTTCTCTGGGATAAATGCCCAAGAGTGGAGTTGCCAAGTTGTATAGTAATTGCATGCTTAATTTTTTTTCCATGAGGATTTTTTAAATTATTATTATTTATTTATTTATTTTTGGCTGTGTTGGGTCTTCGTTTCTGTGCGAGGGCTCTCTCTAGTTGCGGCGAGCAGGTGCCACTCTTCATTGCGGTGCGCGGGCCTCTCACTGTCGCGGCCTCTCTTGTTGCGGAGTGCAGGCTCCAGACGTGCAGGCTCAGTAGTTGTGGCTCACGGGCCTAGTTGCTCCGCGGCATGTGGGATCTTCCCAGACCAGGGCTCGAACCCGTGTCCCCTGCATTGGCAGGCGGATTCTCAACCACTGCGCCACCAGGGAAACCCATGAAGATTTTTTTTTAATTGAGGTATAGTTGATGTACAATATTATATAAGTTTCAGTTGTACAATATAGTGATTCACAATTTTTAAAGATTGCATTCCATTTATAGTTATTATTGGCTATATTCCCTGTGTTGTACTATATATCCTTGTAGGCTATTTATTTTATATGTAGTAGTTTGTACCTCTTAATCCCCTATCCTGTCCCTCTCCACTTCCTTCTCCCCACTAGTAACCACTACTTTGTTCTCTATATCTGTGAGTCTGTTTCTTTTTTGTTATCTGTTTCTGTTTTGTTATATTCAATAGTTTTTTTTAGATTCTACATATAAGTGATGTCACACAGTATTTGTCTTTCTCTGTCTGATTTATTTCACTTAGCATAATGCCCTCCAAGTCCATCTATGTTGTTGCAAATGGCAAAATTTCATTATTTTTTTATGGCTGAGTACTATTCCATTGTGCATGTATGTGTGCGTGTGTGTGTATACACAACATCTTCTTTATCCGTTCATCTGTTGATGGACACTTAGGTTGCTTCCATATCTTGGCTATCATAAATAATGCTACTATGAACATTGGGGTACATGTACTTTTCAATTTAGTGTTTTCCCTTTTTTTGGATAAATAGCTAAGAGTGGAATTGCTGGGTCATATGGTAATTATATGTTTAGACTTTTGAGAACCCTCCATACTGTTTTCTTTTATGGCTGCACCAATTTACATTCCCACCAACAGTGTGTGAGGGTTCCCTTTTCTCCACATCCTCACCAACATTTTTTATTTGTGTTCTTTTTGATGATAAACATTCTGACAGGTGTGAGGTGATATCTCGTTTGCATTTCTCTGATGATTAACAATGTTGAGCATCATTTTAAGTGCCTGTTGGCCATCTGTATGTCTTCTTGGGAAAATGTCTATTCAGGTCTTCACATTTTTTAATCAGGTTGTTTAGTTTTTTGATATTGAGCTATATGAGCTGTTTGATATTAACCCCTTATTGGCCATATCATTTGCAAATATTTTCTCCCATTCAGTAAGTTGTCTTTTTGTTTTGTCAGTCATTTCCTTTGCTGTGTAAAAGCTTTTAAGTTTAATTAGGTCCCATTTGTTTTCTTTTGCTTCTATTTTCTTTACTTTAGGAGATAAATCCAAAAAACTACTGCTACGGTTTATGTCAGTGTTCCGCCTAGTGGCTGTACCAGGATTTGGTGTGGTCATTTTTTTTTAAGCCACTCTGGTAGATGTGATATCTCACTGTGATCTTAACTTACATTTCACTAATGGCTAATGATGTTGAACATCCTTCTCATAGTTTACTTGACATCTATATATACTCTTCAGTGAAATGTCTGTTCATGGCTTCTGTCCATTTTCTAATTGGATTGTTCTTTTTTTACTGTTGAGTTTTGAGACTGCTTTATGTATTCTAGCATCTAGATATGTGGTTTCTTGGATATGTGGTTTGCAAATACTTTCTCCCACTCTGGAGCTTGTCTTTTTGTCCTTTTCACATGGGCTTTTGCAAAGCATACATTTTAATTTTGACAAGATTCAGTTTATCAATTTTTCTTTTTATGGCTTGTCCTTGAGATGTCAAATCCAAGAACTCTTTACCTAGCCCTTGATACCAAAGATTTTCTCTTTTTTTCTCTGAAAGTTTTATAGTTTATATTTACATTTAACTCACCATCCATTTAGAGATTCTTTTTCCCCCCCTGGGGAGGTCAATTCCTTCAGTACCATTGTTTGAAAAGGTTATTCTTCCTCCATTGAATTGCTTTTTCACTTTTGTCAAAAATCAGTTGGGCATATTTTGTGGGTCTATTTCTGGGTTCTCTATTCCATTTCATTGATCTGTATATCTATCCCTCCACCAATACCACTCAGTTTTGATTAATGTAGCTATATAGTATGAGTAGAGTGAGTCCTCCCACTTCACTCTTCTCTTTCAAGATACTTTTAGCTATTCTAGGGCCTAGTGCCTTTCCACATAAATTTTAGAATAAGTTTGTCTATATCTACAAAAGAATCTGTGGGATTTTGATAGGAATTGCATTAAACCTATACCTTCAGTTTGGGAAGAATTGATATCTTTACTATGTTGAGTCTTCCAATCCATGATACAGTATTGTCTCTCTATTTATTTACATATTTAATTTCTTTCCTGATCGATTTAGTAATTTTCATCATAGAGATCCTGTACAAGTTTAATACATAAGTATTTCTTTTTCTTTGGAACAATTGTAAATGATATTTTGTGTTTTTAATTTGGTTCCCATATGGTCAATGCTAGTATACAGAAATGAAATTGTCTTTTCTGTGTTGAGTAAGAGTGGTAATAATAGACATCCTTGCCTTGTTCCTGATCTCCAGGGGGAAATAGTCTTTCACCATTAAGTTTAATGTTAGCTGCAGATTTTTTTTTTTTTGAGGTATTCTTTACTAAGTTGAGGAAGTTCCACCTCTCTTCCTGGTTTTCTGAGCATTTCTATCATGAATGGGTGTTGGATTTTGCCAAATGATTTTGCTTCAATTGATCTGATCATATGATTCTTCTTTAGCCTGTTGATATGGTAGATTACATTGATTTTTCAAATATTGAACAACTCTTGCATTCCTGGAGTAAATCCCCACTGGAATAAAATATCCACTTTATCATGGCATTTAATTCTTTTTCTATATTGCTGATTTATATTGCTAATATTTTGTTAAACATTTTTGTGTCATGTGTCAATTCATGAAGATATTGGTCTGTAGGTTTCATTTTCATACTGTCTTTGTCTAGTTTGGTATTGGGGTAATACTGAACTCATAAATGATTTACAGGAGTGTTCCCTCCTTTTCTGTTTTCTATAAGAGATTGTGTAAAATTGGTGTTAAATTTTCTTTAAATGTTTGGTTGAATTCTCCAGTGAAACCACCTGGGCCTGGAGATTTCTCTTTTGGAAACTTTGTAAATTTTGAATTCAATATTTTAAATCATTATAGGACTATTTAGATGATCCATTTCTTGTTTTTTTTGTTTTTTTTTTTTTTTGTGATATGCGGGCCTCTCACTGTTGTGGCCTCTCCCATTGCGGGGCACAGGCTCCAGATGCGCAGGCTCAGCGGCCATGGCTCACGGGCCCAGCCGCTCCGCGGCATGTGGGATCTTCCCGGACCGGGGCACGAACCCGTGTCCCCTGCATCGGCAGGCAGATTCTCAACCACTGCGCCACCAGGGAAGCCCCAGATGATCCATTTCTTGATTAAGCTTTGGGAGTTTGTGGTTTCGAGGTATTGATCCATTTCTTCTAAGTTGAGTTTATGAGTGTGCAGTTGTTTTATAATATTTGTTTATTATTCTTCTAATGGTTTCAAGATCTGTACCAATATCCCTGTTTCACTCCTGATATTGATAATTTGTACCTTCTCTTTTTTACCTTTGTTATTCTTCCTAGAGGTTTATCAATTTTACTGATTTTTTTAAGAACCAGCTTTTTGTTTCATTGATTTTGATCAATTGCTTTCTCATTTTTCAATTTCATTGATTTATGCTCTTATCTTTATTATTTCCTTCATTCGTCTTACTTTGGGTCTATTTTTTTCTTCTATGTTCTTGGAGTAAGAACTTAGATTATGGATCTGGGGCCTTGCCCCTTTTCTAAGGTAAGCATTTAGTGCCACAAATTTCCCTCTAAGCACTGCTTTAGATGCATCTTACAAATTTTGATATGTTGTATTTTACTTTTCATTCAGTTCAATGTATTTTTTAATAAATTTATTTATTTATTTACTTATTTATTTATTTTTGGCTGTGTTGGGTCTTCACTGCTGCTCATGGGCTTTCTCTAGTTGTGGAGAGCAGGGGCTACTCTTCATTGCAGTGTGTGGGCTTCTCATTGCAGTGGCTTCTCTTGTTGCAGAGCATAGGCTCTAGGCATGCAGGCTGAAGGAGTTGTGGCTCGCAGGCTCTAGAGCGCAGGCTCAGTAGTTGTGGTTCATGGGCTTAGTTGCTCCACAACATGTGGGATCTTCCTGGACCAGAGCTCGAACCTGTGTCTCCTGCACTGGCAGACAGATTCTTAAACACTGTGCCACCAGGGAAGTCCAGTTCAATGTATTTGTTAATTTCTTGTGAGACGTCCTCTTTGACCCATGGATTTTTTAGAAGTGTGTTGTTTAACTTCCAAGTGTTTGGAGATTTTCTTGTTGTCTTTTTTTTATTAACTTGTAGTTTGATTCCATTATAGTCATAGAATACACTCAATATGATTTCAAATATTTTTAACTTACTGAGGTCTGTTTATACATAGTCTAGGATATGGTTTACCTTAGTGAATATTCCATGAATGCTTGAAAAAAATGTATTCTGCTCCTGTTGGGTGGAGTTTTTCATGTATGTCAATTAAATCCTATGGATTGATTGTATTGTTGAGTTCTTATGATTTTATGTCTAGTAGGTCTATCAATTATTGCAAGTGGAGTGTTTAAGTCCCCAGCTATAATTGTGGATTCATCTATTTCTCCTTTCACCTCTTTTAGTTTTTGATTCTTGTATTTTTCAGCCCTGTTGCTTGATGCATCCATATTTAGGATTGCTGACTTCCTAATGAGTTGATCCTTTCATCATTACGTAATGTCTTTCTTTTTCCCTAAGTAGACTTGAAAGCAAAGAAAGTAATTTTCTTTGCTTTCAAGTCTACTTTATCTGATATCAATATAGTCTCTCTTGCCTTTTAAATTAATGTTTGCATGACATATCTTTTTCCATCTTCTTACTTTCAACCTACCTATATTGTTATGTTTGAAGTAAGTTTCTTATGGACAACATATAGTTGGGTAATGCCTTTTAGTCCACTCTGCTAATCTCTATCTTTTAGTTTTAGTATGTAGACCATTTACATATAATGTAATTATTAATACGTTAGAGCTTAAGTCTGCCACTTTATCTTTTGTTTTCTATTTTCCTTTTCCTGTCTTCATGTGGGTTACTTGAACATTTTTTAGAATTCCATTCTGATGTATCTAAATGTCTTTGAGTGTATCTCTTTGTGTAACATTGCTGAAGGTATTTATAGATAGGTAGATAGATAAATAGATATAGATAAATAGGTAGATAGATAGATATCTCATAAGATGTAGATATAGGATAGACCTTATCACAGTTGCTAATGTTGTCATTTTACCAGTTCAATTGAAGTGTAGAAGCCTTACCTCCCTTTCTGTCCTTTTTAGCATCCATTTATAATTGTCTTAAATATTTCCTCTAGATACATTTAGAACTATGTCAGACAGTATTATAATTTTTGCTTCAACCATAAAACATAATTTAGAAAATGTAAGAGAATCTTAAATCTATTGATTTACCCATATTTTTGCTTATTCTGTGCTTCCTTCCTTCCTGATGTTCCAAAATTCGTTCTTTAATAATTTCCTTTATGTTTAAAAAATTTCCTTTAGCTATTCTTTCAGGGTAGTTCTCCTGATGACAAATTCTCTTAGTTTTCCTTTCTCTGAGAATGTCTTGATTTCCCCTCCATTCCTGAAAGATATTTTCATTGGATATAGGATTCTAGGTTGACAGCTCTTTTCTTTCTGCACTTGAAAAATGTTCTACTTTTTTCTGAACTCCATGGTTTGTGATGAAAACTCTACTGTCAGTTGCATTGTTTTTGCACTATGGGTAATAGATTGTTTTTCTCTGACTGCTTTCAATATTTTTTTTCTCTATATTTAGTTTTCAGAAGTTTATTTATGGCTTGTCTTGGTGTGAATTTCTTTGGATTTATCCCATCTGGGTTTGCTCACCTTCTTGAATCTGTAGGCGTATGTCTTTGATCAAATCTGCGGAGTTTTCACCCTTTATTTCTACTCTCCTTCTGGGGCTCTGATGATATTAATCTTAGATCTTTTGTTATTGTCCCACAGGTCTCTGATGCTCTGCTCATATTTTTTAGTCTACTTTATCTCTGCTGTTCAGACTGTATAATTTATGTTGTTCTATCTCCAAGTTCACGGATCCTTTCCTCTGTCATATTATTTCTTCTACTGAGCCTAGCCAGTGAGATTTTGTTATTGTATTTTTAAGTTCTATAATTTACGTTGGGTTCTTTTTGTATCTTCTATTACTTTGGTTGAAATTTTCTATTTTAAAATTTTTTTCAGTAGTATTTGTTGAAGCACTTTATGATGGCTGCTTTAAAATCCTTGCTTAATAATGCCAACATCTGATTCATCTTTATGTTAGCATGTGCTGATTGTCTTTTCTCATTGATGTTGTGATTTTCCCGGTTCTTGGTATGATGAGTGATTTTTTTAATGTGTCCCAGACATTTTGGATATGTTAGGAGACTCTAGATCCTATTTCAATCTTGTATTTTAACAGGAAGTAATTCTGTTTAGGTTTAATCGGCAGGTCCTGGCCTAATTCTGTGGGCTGTGGTTCCAATAACAATTTAGTTTGTAGAGCCCTTGCACTACAATTCTGGTCTTTTTGTTCACCCTACTGGTGAACAGTAGAATGGGAGTAGAATGCACTTCTTTACATGGGAGTAGAATGCTTCACATGGGAGTAGAATGCACTTCTCCAGGACTGATACTGTTATGTGAGGGTGGGAGACACCAGGCTTGTGAAGGAAGAAAGCTCTTCGCCCGGCCAGATGTCTGTGGACCTCCCACTTGATCCCTACTGGTGCCCCCAGTTGTGGCAGAAGGTGCTTCCCCAGGCCTCTTACCAAGTTCTTCTTGGTAAGCAGTGAGAGATACCAGATTGCAAAGCAGAGAGTGCCTCACCCAACCAGCTCTGTGGGCAGCCCAGTGCCAACAGGGTTCCCACTCAATCTCTACTAGTGCCATCAGGGAAAGAAAGGCCTACCTAGGCTACCTTCTGTCACTGGGTGGACAGCTGGGAGTTTCTGGACCTGGGTTGCCTTCTGCCACAAGGTGGAGGGTTGAGAAATGCTAATCAATCCTGTTTAAGAATCCAAACCACCAGAAAGCTCAAAGAATCCCAGTTTGCTTTGGCAGCATAGGACTTATACTTCCAGATGCAGGGTATGAGAATGAGGTCTGGGAGCCTAAGACCTAATCATACTTCTTGTCTTTGGACAAGTCATTTCACCTGTCTGAGCCTTAAGTGCCTCCTTTGTAAAATGAGGTGAAGGTTGTGTGAAGGTTTAAATGATCTGTGGTCTGTAGCAGGCCCTCAACAAAGAAGCATGTGTAAAAGGATGAGGCAGGGGCAGCCCGAAACACTTTTTTGCTCCATATTTTCAAAATTGTAAACTCTTTCAAACATACAGCAAAGTAGACAGGAAAATGTCAAATCTTAACATTTTGCCACATTTTCTTGAGATCTTTTCTAAGAAACAGCTCATTACAGATCCAGCTGTGAGCCCCACCCCATCCTGGCCTGGAGGAAGCCAGTATCCCAAATTGGCTCTTTCTAATTCCCATGCATGCTTCCACCACATACATATGCATCCATAAAAATATATATATTGTTTTTGCATGTTTTTAAACTTTGTATAAATAGCATCATACTGTTCATGCATATTCTTCTGCAACTTTCTTTTTTTTAAACATTATGCTTTTGAGATTTATCCATGCTGATACAAGAGTTACAATTTATTCATTTTTATTGCTGTATACTATTCCATATAGTGGCTGTACCACAATTTATTTATCCATTCTCCTGTTGTTAGACATTTAGATTTCTTCTCATTTTTCAGTGTTTACAAATACTGCCACTATGAAATGCCTTTTGAAGCTTTCAAAAAAAGTCTCCAACTTCAAGTTTAGTCAAGTTCAGTGGCAGGTACACTTCCAATAAGTAATCCCCATGTGGTATCTGTGGGAAATCTCAGAAAGGTCTGTTAACCACAATCTGGCCCATTTTAGTTGGGTAGGAGCTGGTTATATCAGTGGGCTGGGTCCTGGGTGGAGTTGTTATGGGTATTCAGGACACACACATGCATCTTTTTCACTCATTCTCAATCCCTTGGCCTCATCTCATTGTGGCCCTATTAAAATTCCTCCTGTCCTTGTCACTTTCATGTACACCCCCTTCAGTACACAACATGACATGTCCTCAGTGTCCCTCCTTCTGCCATTATTTATTTGTTAGCCTGCAGTCCTGTGGCCCCACGGAAGGGGAAGGGCCCAAGGTTTATTGAGCATCTGCTCTGTACACTAACACCAAGTTAAGTGCTTCAGATGTCCGGTCTCATTAATGGTCCCACCCAGCCCTCCAAGAAATTGTCATCATTTTCATTAGAGATGAGGAAACATCCAAAATGGCAGCCAAAATGTGTTAAGTGAGTGCAGCACCTATGGGAGTTGTGGGCACTAGGGGATGGGGATTGGGGTGGGGCAGAGCTCTGCTGTGCCTGTGAGCAGCCTTTGATGGAGGAACTGGACTTAGCTCTCTCTTTGGAGGTCTTGTTAACCATCTGTAGTAGGATTCTTCCTTTTAGAGGATGTGTCCTAATTCCCTTGAAGTATCCCAAGGAATCGGAGCTGGATAGGAAAACAGATCACATCTGTACGGTTCCACATGTAATTTAACATACCCATTCACTCTCACACACACACATGCTCCTTACTAACCTAGACCAACAAAGGGCCCAACACTTATTAACTGTCTGCAACATGTCACTTGACCTAGAGATACCATGTTTATACATCATGCCTACTCTGTGATGAAGTATTATTATTATTTTCTCTTTTTTTCTGGTTTGGTTGTTGAACCTCAGAGAGGCTAAGTCATTTGTCTAGGGTCCCAGAGCTAGGATGTGCTGGAGGCAGGATTCTAAACCAGAGTGATGTGAGGTGGCCCCTGGAGCACTCCAACTCCAAACTAAAGTTTAAGTATCACTCTCCTTGGTCAGATGAGCTCCATTCTTTTAATCCGTGAGCACTTAGAGTGTGACAAGCTCTGTGCCAAGCACTTGGTGCCTAATGAGATTGACTTCAGGGAAACTAGAATCGCTCTGGTACCACCCAACTGGCCTCTGGTCCCCATCAAGGGACAGTCATTATCTATCCTGAGTGAGCACTTTACAACTCCCTTTTCATCCCTTCAGTCAGTCATTCCATCATTTATTCAACAAGCATTTGAGTGTCTCCTATGTGCCAGGCCCCTTGCTAGGAGATGGCGATTCAAAGACAAGGAAGACCTAGTTTAGTAGCACACAGTTTAGTAGCAGAAACAGACATATAAATGCATAATTATCATCCAATGGGTAAATGATAATGGTGGAGCATTGGCCTCGATGCAAGAATCCAGATGACGAAATCCCCAGCTCTGCTTGCATGAGTTAGGGAAGGCTTCACAGGGGAGATGAGGCTTCAGTTGGGTTGTAAAGGATGCATAGACATTTTCTAGGTAGGCTATGGGGTGGCATTCCATGCCAACGGTAGAATAAAGCAAATATGGAGGTGTGTTTTGGAAATAATAAGTAGCTGAAAGTAAATCAGAGATCTCAACTGAAGTGCTGAGAGGGCCCAGGAAGTTAATATAAGTGCGTGAAGCAGATCATGTACAAACAAAGACTAGCATGAACATAGTAAGTGGCCCTCCATGCTTGGAGCACCAGAGGGAAGTATGGGGAATGTGGGAAACTGGACAGTCTGTGCCCCAAGGGGACTGCTGCTTCTAAGCTCTGCTACTCGTTGTCATCTGGAATTACTGGCCCAGTGCTGCCACATTTTCCAGTTTTTCGAGATGCCAGAAATTAATCGTTTTTACTGTAAAATATTGTCACTTTTCAACGTTGACAATGATTTCAAATGTGTAAGCTACACCATCAAAACATGTCTACTGCAGGAATAAAGATGCAAATGTAGAGAATGGACTTGAGGACACGGGGAAGGGGAAGCTGGGATGAAATGAGAGAGTGGCATGGACATATATACACTACCAAATGTAAAATAGCTAGCTAGTGGGAAGCAGCAGCATGGCACAGGGAGATCAGCTCGGTGCTTTGTGACCACCTAGAGGGGTGGAATAGGGAGGGTGGGAGGCAGATCCAAGAGAGAGGGGATATAGGGATATATGTATATGTATAGCTGGTTCATTTTGTGATACAGCAGAAGCTAACACACCATTGTAAAGCAATTATACTCCAATAAAGATGTTTAAAAAATAAAATAAAGGAATAGCTGGACGGGGAAAAAAGAACATGTCTACTGGCCACTCCTTTATGGCCTCTAATATGACTATAACATGGAGAGCAGAGGGGGCAGGGAAGAAACACTAGGGCCAGGTGCCCTACCCTTCCCCTCTGCAAGTAGCCCTACTCCTGGGTGATGCGGAATTACATCCACCTGACTTTAAAAATTGGCTTTCAAACAGGAGACAGCACAAAATAATATCCAAGAAGTTGGAGAAGAAAAAAATGGGAGGAGGGTTTCATGTCACTTCCCTCTTTCCCTTTCTGGGTGGAAACATTTAGTGTCTGGGTTATTTACTCATCTGGTCCTGGCCTTCAGCTAGTAATTCTCGAAGGCTAAGGGTGGGGGTAGGATGAAAAACAAAAGGAGTTCAAGAAGGGCATGGTGAGGGCTTCTCTCAGAAGCTGCCCACGCAGGATGCTGCTTGCCTTCTCTTTCCCCTTCACGCCTCAGTTCTGGGCTTCTCTGTGAGACTTGCCAGCCCTGACAGAAACAGCTGCCACAGAGCCCAAGAGCTTTCTTTCGGGTAAGAGCAGGTAGACTGGCCTGGGGTGGAGACTGGAGGCTTTGCTTGGGGACAAAGGCCTTGCAGGCATCATGGATGAAGCCACCCCCTCAGGCCTTGCCCCTGGGTGTTCTCTCCCCTCCCAGTCTGTCTGATCCCTAGTCCCTGTGATTTCAACAGAAAAACATCTAGGATGGTTTCAACCCACAGGGTCAGGTGGAGTGAGCTAGTCCTTGAAACAAAAGCCTGAAACTCCACTCATTGAGCTTCAACCTCCTGTGGGGATGCGGCGGGGCAGCCGACCCAGTGTGCTGCCTCTGTGAGAGATTGGCTGTCCCAGTTCACCCCCAGTAGGGGTCTAGGAGAGGACTGTCCCCAGCTGACTTCCTGGCCTCACTGTTTCTCTGCCCTACTCCACCCCCATCCACGTCCTCCCTGAGAGCAGGGCTCAGTTGCTCTCTTCTCTGTCTTTGAGTTGGTCCTCAATCCTGACCCCTTTTTCCGGCCAGTAGGAGCCTGGGGTGTTAGGGCCAGGCCAGGGTGGGGTGTCCTGGAGCTGCAGGGGGGTTAGGAACTACACACCACACCTATTTGTAGGCCGTAATGGGAGGAGCCAAGAGGTAGGATTTATGAAGCAGAATCTTGTGAAGAAGCTGAAAATCAAAGCTGAGCAGGATGTCCGGTGAAGAAGATAGTTCCTGAACCCAAAGAAGGATCTGCAAGGACTTTGTAGAGTGATCAGGGAGCCTTAGGCCTGGGTTGGTGTGGACCTACTCTGTGCCTTGTGCATGGTAGGTGCTTTATTGAATAAGTGAATGTATTGCAGGAAAGAGAGCTGGGGCCAGAGAGGATGGTCACGTCCCAGGTCTCAGGTGAGTCCCTGGGACGGCCACCAAGTGTGGGTTCTTGGCTTCATGCAGAAAAGAATTCAAGAGCAAGCCATAGTAAAGTGAAAGAAGGTTTGAAACATACTCCATAGACAGAGTGTGGGCCATCTTGGAAGCTGAGAGAGGCAAGAGGGTATGGGGTTGTCAGTTTTTATAGGGGTGGGTAAATTCATAGGCTAATGAGTGGGAAGAGTATTCCAGCTATTTTGGGGAAGGGGTGGGGATTTCCAGGAATTGGGCCACAGCCCACTTTTTTACCTTTCTGGTTGGCCTTGAACTGTCATGGTGCCTGTGGGTGTGTCATTTAGCTTGCTGATGTGTTACAATGAGCGTATACTGAGGCTCAAGGTCTAGTGGAAGTCGACTCATCCGACATCTTGGACCTATTTGGTTCTAATCAGTTTATGTCATGTCCTCGGGCTATGTCATTCTTTTAAAGGTTTTGCCCTGTCCCCTTCCTGTCTCAAATGAATGGATGAACGAACCAGGTGAAGACATGTAATTCAGGGCTCTCACAGACCCAAGTCGGGTAGCTTCTGTCCATAATTATCTGGTTGCCCTCTCGCCTCATGCATCTGCTCTGTGCCAGGCCTGGGCTAGGTACGTAGGGTGGTGGGGCAGAGAGAGGAGGGTTGTGCTCGGTGCTGCCACTGGGGTGCCCACAGTTGGCTTGGGGGAGGTGAGCATGCACACATGCAACTGCAAGGTGCAGGTCCCTACTCCAGTGTTCTCTGCCTCATCAGACCTAATCCCCATCAGACCTAATAAATAGCCAGTTCACTGTCACCTCATTTACTATCCTAAAGTGAATTTCCTAGAAGATATAACCTGCCTACACACATAATTCCACCCTGAAGACCCTGCTTGAAGTCTCTGCAAATTTAACCACGTTCAACTTTGTGTGTCAGGATCAATCATGTACCAAACATTATTAATCATATTACTAATACATGCCATTTATTGAGAATGTTCCAGGTTACAAGATAGTTTCTATGTATTATTTGTAACCTTTGTACTAACTTGAAGCAGATAATGTTACTATCCCCATTTTACGCACGAGGAAATAGGCAATGAAGTTTCCTTATGAAATTGCCAAAGTCACCCAGTAGATGGCAAAGCTGGGATTTGATCCTAGGCACTCTGGCCTCAAACCTGTATGCTTTCTGTTACACCCTGCTGCCTCAGAAACGACTTCTTTAGAGCCCCTGTGCACATTTCAGCACTCTTTACTCGAGGGCCCCTTTCCTCAGAGGCTGCTGTGCATTAAGACTCCCTGAGGCTTCCTTTTGACCAATGTGGTTGCTGTCCCTCTTGGACCACGCACAGTTGATTATGTTGGCAAATATTTGCTCTCCATCTCATCTGGGGCCTGTGTTCCTAAGCCCTTGTCCTTCCCCACTCAACTCAGTGTGAGCAAAAATTCACTTCGTAATCACAAGTGGAAATCCAAGTTTTAGGTCAGATCTTTCTTCGAAAGGAGTGGAGATTCTGCAAGGACAAAATAAGCTAACCAAGCCATGAGGAAGCCAGTTTAGTCCTACACTTGAAGCCAAGTGCAGGTATTTGTTCTGTCAACACTTACAGGCCCTCCTTTGTGTCACACACTCTGTGGGTGGTGATGGAGATACAGAGATGAATGAGGCCCAGACCCCATCCTTAAGGGTCTCCCAGGCTAATTGGGAGGTTTGTGGAAAGCCAGTTCCAGATGGGCATCACCAATGCTATGGTCATGGAAGACAAAAGGCTGGAGCTGAGGGGACACAGGTCAATCTTAGGCCCAGCAGACTGGCACTTAAGGCAGACTGGCACAGAGAGCCAGCATTGACACGAGAGCCAATCAGGAATCCAAAGATGAACCAGAAGCAGATATGTGGGGCCAACATGGTAGCAGTGGAGGACGTTGTGGCTCTTTGGATTCTCACATGCTTGGGGCCCATCCGACACAGCTAGAGACCAGGATTTAGGACAGCAGACTGAATCCCAGTTCCTCCTAGTTTTTGAACTCTTCCCCCCATTGAGTGGAAGGGAAGGTGCTGCTCCCTAAACCAGGACTCAAGCCCTGTTTAGTGTGAGCATCAACCAGTATCCTTGTCAGTGTGCCCCTACCACCTCCCACCTCAGTGTGGCTTGTGCCCCCACAAAACATTGAACTGAATAAAAAGTAAAATACAATATATCAAAATTTGTAGGATGCATCTAAAGCAGTGCTTAGAGGTAAATTTGTGGCACTAAATGCTTACCTTAGAAAAGGGGAAAGGCCCCAGATCCATAATCTAAGTTCTTACTCCAAGAACATAAAAGAAAAAAATAGACCCAAAGTAAGAATGAAGGAAATAATAAAGATAAGAGCATAAATCAATGGCCCATGGAAACTTCCTAACTGGGGTGGCCCTGTCTGTACAGCAGGCTAGAAACTCCCACGTGGGGGTATGGGGCCATCAGGTTCCAAGCTGGCTCTGGACAGAGGGGCCGGGGACAGCTAGAACCCAGCAACCTTCCCAGCTCCTAGCACACGGTAGGTGCTAAAATTGAGGAATAGCCCAGCCAGGGCATGAGAAGCAGTCTGAGTATAATGTCTAAAGGATGTGGGGGAAACTCAAGGCAGATGTGATACAGAGTGCAATATCTAGAGAGTGTGGGAAGCAGGGTGCAATAGCAGGCCTTGGCGTTCGGTGGGAATCTAGTCACTCATCCCACAAGCCCACACAAGGCATGGGGCCTAAGTACAGTTTTAACATTGAGGAAAGGGAGGGACTGGCAGGAACCAAACCTGCCAATTGGCTCCCCAGCAGCCAGCTGAGGCTCAGGACTGGATGCCAGGTCCCCTGCGAGGTGAGGCTGATGGAGAGATCAAGACAGTGGCCCCAGGCACAATGGCTGGTCAGGAAAACCAGCCCTTCAAGGTGGGGGTTCAGGCACAGTGGCAGGTGGGAGACCCCCATGGCCTCTGGGGCTTAGCTCACTCCCAGCCTCAGATGCAGCGCCCAGGGCAGCAAATGCTATTTGCAGTGTCCCCTCATACCACTTGCTAAGGACGGAACCCCCTAGCGCCCTGTCAGGCTGGGTTCACATTGATTCCAGAGCCGGGCCAAGTTGAGTGGGCAGAAAGTCTTTGATCATCCTTGCTGACTGAGACAGGCTTGGGGCAGGCAGGGACTGACATATAAATAGCTTTTCCTTCACTCAGGGGTTTAAGATGACCATGTGTGCCTTTTTATATCATGTACAGACCACATGCCTATGGCCTGCACAATTTGCACTTGTGCAGACCTGGCAAAAGCAAAAGTCTGCTAAAAATTGCCATAGGTTTTTTTTGTTTTGTGTTGTTTTTTAATATGACTGAGAACTTATGGATGCCAAAGGCCTGAGTGGGAGCGGCCCCAGCTTTCTTCAGCCCCCTCCATGGACAGGTATAAGCATCTAAACAGAGCTGCCGACCTCTCCTCCCCTGTCCCCAGTTCAGGAAGACAGTTTCTTTATCACAGCCAATGAAAATCAAGGCTGCCTCATGGAAACAGAGGGGCTCACCCTCCATTGGTTCTTGGATGTTGCTGAGTGCTTTCATTGGTCCGTTCCCCCTATCTCCCTGGGCCCTGCATTCCTAACCTTTTAAGGTTTGGAGTTTCTTTGCTCCTAGGCCTCCCCACAGCCCCATCTGATAGGTAAAAGAGTCGCTTAGACAACACCTGGCAGCCTATCTTCCTGGAAAAGTATCGAATGGCTCGAGACCCTAAAAAGCCATCCCTAAAATTCTAACAGCAATAAGGCAACTCTGCATACCCAGAAGAGGGCTTTTATCAGGCCAGGTGTTGGAAATGGCAGAAATCTTGTGCTTCCCAATTCCCACATCTTTAAACAAAAAGAAAAATACTCCCGTGCTCCCTGAGGGCTGATGTGAGAATGAACTAATCAGAGTGATCTCGATGTACTTTGCCAATATAAAAGTGAGCTGGCAGTACTCATGATCGCTAAGGAATCTGGCCCATTTCCTCCTCTTCCTGTGGTTATGAATGCAGAAAGCTTATTAAAGCTAAGAGTCTGGTGGCACTGATAAATGGGCCATGCCACCTGGATTCTGGCTCCCAAATCCTGGGCTGAGGATTATGCTCTCTTCTCTGGGGACATTTCAAGGACAGACACTACAGAGAGGGGGGTTCAGGGGTCACCTTTACCCTGTGTTTCTGCTTCTCAGTGTCTTTACGTTGCTGGCAAAGCCCCTAATGCTGGCTCAGAACAAAATTTAGATGTAACAAATAAATGACTTCCTCTGTGCCTGGCACTTGGCTAGTTTCTCTTATACACATTTAAGCCCCCAAACAACATTACCAATGTAGTATTGTTATTGTTGTTATTATTATCAGGGTTGTACAGATGGGAAAACAGAGGTTCAGAGAGGTTAAGTGACTTCTCCAAAGTCACACAGCTAATAAGTGGCAGAGCTGGTATTAAAATCCCAGGTTTGTTTAATTCAAAATGTAATGTCATGTGCATACACTACAGCTGTTGTTCACCCTGAAGGTGGTGAAGTTGAAACATGGCTGCCCCCTTAGTTCCCTCCCTCTTACACACACATACCTCACTTCATCATCCTTTTTGCCCACCATCCTGAAACCATATCCAGGAGCCTAGTTGCCCTCATGCTTCCCCCAAGTGGTCTCCCCCATTATGCTTCCCTTACTTGTATTTGAGTATTTATTTCTCCGTAGGTGTTGGCAGACCGAGCATGGGGAGAAGGGAGCTGGCACCCATTGTGTTTCTCAGTTTTGCAGAGACTTTGCTCAGTAAACTGTTCTACTAACGCCATCAACATTCGAGACTGATTCACTGTGTTCCCATTCTCAGGCTTTGTATTCTCACTGGGAACAATGGCTTTGGCCATGGAATGAAGATTTCTAATGGCAACAGCCACTGAATGACAGAGGAGGCACTTCTGGGCTTTTCTCTTGCCCTCCAAATCCTCTCTGCCTATATTGAGCCTGGCCCTGACTTTAAGTTTTTTAGTTCATTAGTTGTCTCACCAAATCGGGTTCCAGGGAGCCCCAAGTGTCTCAGGATGAGAACCATTAGTAGATTTCTCCCAACCATTGTGAGGCCTAGTGTGCTGGGCTGGGCACAGAGAAGGTGTGCCTGGTGCCTGGATGCAACATGGCACCTGAGGCCAGCTCCTAGTGCTAGCAGCCCTTGGGGTTGCCCAGTCATTTCAGATCAAGAGAGCAAGTCAAAATAGGGTAAAGAGGAGGCAAGTTGGGAAGCCAAGAGTGTCAGGAGGAAAGGATTGCCAACTCCGCCATGCAGAAGAATGCACCCTGAGGGCTCTGGGATCCAGCCTCGCAGTGACCAGGAGCCTTCTTTTGTAGGGCTTCCATCCTGAAACAAACCCTGAGCTATCCAACCCTGACTTGTCCAGACTGGTTCAGTGCCATTGACACTTCATTGTCGTTCAGTGTGCCCTTCACATTCAAGATAATGCTAATAATAATAAGCAACACTTATCGAGTCCCTACTACATGGCAGGCACTAAGCTAAACACTTTATGTGGATTAACTCCCTCAATCCTCACAACTCCATAGGGTAGATACTATTTTCTTCCCATAACACAGATGAGGAAGTGGAGGCACACAGATTAAGTCACTTTCCACTACTTGTGTTAAAGGAAAGGTAGTTAATAGGATGGGATGTGATCCAGGATAGAGGTGGGCAGGAGCAGACTTGAGAAAAGATGAAGGACCTATCATCCTTCAGGGGAAAAAGGAACTCACGAAAAGCAGATGCAGATAACTTTGTTGGTGGGAGGGGCAGAGTGACAGAGTTCTCATCTGATGGCTACCACTTTCTCAGAATTACGAGTCTTTATTCTCTTGCTTAAAAAGGGGTGACATGATCTCACTGCGATCTTGGGGAGAGTGCTGATGCTCTATCCCCATTGTTTCCAATGCAGATGTTCCAGCAGACTCAAATACTCACATGTGGATGCCAGTGGGGGAGCCTTTTATTTCTCCTTCAGTGAGAGGAGAAAAGTCATCAACATTGCCTTTAGGCAACACCAGGGGGTGCAGCAGCTTGTTTGTAGCCTCTGGCTTCTTGGACTTTACTCAACCTCTGTTGTGAGGGTAGAGAAGCATGTACCTCCCTAAATGAGGCAGGTGAGATGTTGCTGATAATAGAACACAGAGTCCTTGCTTGTAGAATAATATTCAAAATTCACCCGAGAACTGATTTTCGTCCGTTGGCTCCACCTACCTTCCTGCCAGGGAAGAAACTGCTGTGTTCCAGGGCAAGGTGGCCGGGCAGAAGCTGTGAAACAGGGATAGCAGCCAGGGTGGTGACAGTGCCCTCAGCAGGTGGCAGTGGGTTGCAGAATGATGGGAGACTAGAAACAACCTGGTTGGCCAGAGGGCTGATATGGGGATCAGGACCGCTGCATATGGTTCTGTAAGTTGTGCCCTGTGCAAGGGCGCCCAAGCAAGTTGGGACTGAAATCCAGCCCAAGCTCCAATAGCCAAGCTCTGCATCTGGGGGCCATTTACCCTAATCCTCCCCGAGGCATCGCTGCTCTCCAAATTGTGTGTCCAGCAGAAGACACCTTTCTCAAATTTGTGCAAAGGTGCCCTTATGAGCTAGCAGTGCCCAATGGGAGTAAAACCCTCCTCCCTTCCTTATTCTCTCTGGTGTCTCTTTTGCTTCTAAGAGCCCCCTCCCCATACATTTTTTAGGGACATTTCCTGCCTGAGCCTCCTGGCTTTTTCCTCTTCCTGGAGTCTTACTTCTCTGTAGCTCTATCACCCTTCCTTCTGCCGACGCCTCAGACCCAGTCCCCAGCTCCTACCTCAGGCAGCAGTATACATTCCCTAGAAACACTGTGAGCACCTGCTTTGGCACATCTGAAATCCGGTCATTTGAGCAATCAAAATGATGCAGAGCTGGGGACACTCAAGGCTTCTCTCTTCTACCCTGTGCCACTCAGCGCTCCTTTTCACTCACTCAGCAGATAGTCAGTGAACATCTACTCTGTGCCAGGCACTCTTCTATAGGCACTGGGGACGCAGCAGTGAACACGAGTAAATCCTGCTGGAGCTTACGTTCTAGTTCTAGCGAGATCACATTCCCTTTGATTTCACCATCCTTCTCTGGGTCTGATGACCTGAAAGCTCTCCTCTTCTCCTTCCCCTCTGGAAGACCCCTCCTGGCCCCTGCAAAGGCTGGACCTTCCACCTTGGCTATGGAGCTCAGACATCCTGCAGGGAGGAGCTGATTCTCATGTGAGGAACATATGTGTAAATTGTGCTCTCCAAGTGCCTTTGCATCCGGGCCTGGCAATAAGTTCCAAATCATTGTTCTCTCCACCTTGGGCCACTTTCGTTTAATATTATTTATTTATTTTTTTGACTGAAAGCCAGTGAAGCTGGGTACGGGCAAGGGTGGCACTGAACCCAGGCTCTGTGATTTGGCTTTTATTAGGAACTGTGGGATCATTTTTCCTGTTATTTTTCCTGATCATGGCTGTGTTGGTCTTCAGTTTGGGTCTGTGGGCTTCTAGTTGGTTGGATTGTAGTAGTGGCCAGCTCTGTCTCTTTCATCCCTCCCCTCCTTTCCTTTTTTCTCTTTTACTTAAAGAATATTTCAAAAAGTCAGAGGATAATGTAGCAAATTCTCATGTACCTTCCACCAAAATGAACAAATGTTAACATTTGCATCATGTTTGCCTGAGATTTTTTTCTAGCAAGATGACACATTACAGATCCCACTCAAGTCCCTGTGCTGTCCTCTCAGTCCCATCCTTCATTGCCTTAACCATGATAATGTTACATATCCAGGCCATGTTTATGTGTCCATATATGGTGTGTAGTGTTAGTTTTTGTACTTTAAAATTTGTCATAAGTGATATTCTTTATGAAATAGCTGTCTAAAATTTGCTTTTTTCACTCAGCACTATATTTTTGGTCTCTGTTCTTTTTACACATATAGATGTAGGTTGTTCATGGTAACTGCTACATGGTGTACCATCATATGAATAATAAAATCTATTTCTCTAATCCCCGATGATAGAAACTTAGGTTGTTTCTATTTTTTTACCACTGCGAACTACACTGCAGTGAATGTTCTTGTGCATATTTCCCCAAGCACATGTAGAAATTCAACTGTATGTACCTAGAAGTCAGATTGCTGGGTTGAGGGGTATGTCTAGATATTACAAAACTGCTCTTTATGATGGCTGTGCCAATTTACAGTTCCACCAATAATATATGAGAGAACCTCTTCCCCTAGGTCAACATCAGCATTTCCCACAGCGACTGCACATCCCAGATAATGTCATGCCACAGGATCACCTCCTACCTGACCCACCTCTCTCTTGCTTCTCCCATGTCACTACCAGGTCAATCTTAGTTAAGATTTCCTTCTCCACAATGCGTTCCTGATCCATTCCTCCAGCTGGAATTTAAGACCCTCCACAGGATGGGTCCAGGCAACCTTCCCAATATCATCTCCTACCACTTGCTTCCAGCAAAGTCTTCTAATTGCAGGCCTCCAACCATGCATCCGAATCTGTTATCTACACACCTTTGGTCATGCTACTGTTCCCTACACCTAACCACAGTGTTCATTTCCACCTATGAAAACTTCATTTATTCCTCAAAGCTTGCCTCAATGGCACCTTCTCTGGGAGCCGCCCAGATACCTCTAGGCAAAGTCCCCTCTTGGTTCCCACTGCACTTAATACAGTATTTATCCCAGCAGCTTGAAACAAATCAGACATAAAGCCTCTTGACTCTTGCTCGGAAAGTAAGTTTGGCCAGCGTGGACTCATTTTCCCTTGTTGCTTAGAATTTCTTCAAGAAATTAAACAAATATGAATCACATGCTCACTCCATCAGGGCCAGGTACTGACTGGTGGCTGAGCCCACCTGGGCCCCTGCCCTCCTGGTGCTCCCAGTGTGATGGGACAAGGAGCAACATGCGTGCCTGTCATCCTCTGAGAAAGCTGGGTCCTCGGGCCTCTGAGGCATGCCTGACTGGATGCCCCAGTTTATGTCCTCAGTGTCTGGCACCAAGGAGGGATGAGAGTGAGCTTGCTTGTGTGCAAGGTCAGGCACTGAAAGGCTTGGAGACTGGATGGGAGAGAAGCAGTCCTCAGTTAGGGCACAGAGCTGCCAGGAGGCCTCCAAGCCAACCATCCTGGGAATTGTCTGGGAGGCCACACAACTTCTGGAACAAAGCTAGGAGTCTCAACTGAAGGAGGTGTGCTTGGAGATGCAGGAGGGGATGGGGCAGGGACATGACCAATCTCTGGTCCTCCCCACTTCTGCCTCTCCACTCCACCTTCCCCTGTGTCCCTCTCCCGTTCCTCCAGGGGCACAGGACACTCTCACCTGTCTCTCCAACTTGGGCTGATGCCCTGGTGGTTTCCAAGCTTGACATTTTCCTATGTGTGAGGAGTGAAAGCCCCCCTCCAGGTTGCAAATGGAAAAGGCAGTTGGTGGCCTCCCTGGGGCAACCCATCTCTCTGGGCTTTCCCTCCACACTGCTCAGGTAGCAGAGCTGGGGACATGTCACTGCCTTGCCCCCCGCAGCCCCTCTGCAGATACCCCATTCCTGGGTTGCTAACTGAAAAGGGTAATTTTCTCTCTTATTTATTAACACCTGTTGAAGGTGCTGCTGGTCTGGCCCTCTTGGCCTCTGTAGGAGGCGGCTTGATTTCTATTTGTAAAAGGCAGCAGGGATCTGATGTGAACCTTTCCTGTGGGGAAACATTTCCTGTCATTGCCCAGTCCAATTGGCACTTTGTTTAAACAGCCATAACAATGTGTCCCAAATTGGGGAAGGGAAATGACAAACAATACTCCATGTTGGGAAGAACATAATGGCCAGAATTGAATGTGAGCCCTGCCTCATTAGGAATTGAGTGCAGCGAACCAGGAATTAGGAACCTTTTCTTTAGTCGTTCACTTCTCCCCGCTGACCCCAGGCTTCTGGGCCATTTCTTCGGAGTTGAGGGCTGCACCCCCTCTCACTAGATTCTTGCAAGAGCCTCCTGACTACTTTGCCTGCCTTCATTCTCTCCCCATCCAATCTTCTCAATTCTGGAGATAGGGCCTTCAGTGGCTCTTTATTACCTTTGGTACAATTTCCCAAAACTTGGAATCTCCTCCACTTTCATGAGTTGAAATGCCTTCCAGAGGTACGGATGAACTTTTCCTTTTATTTGAATGCTTATGTATTTATTTTTCTATACACTAGAGAAAAGTATAAGCAGCATATCAAATCCATAGTGTCATAGAGATAGTATTACTTAGGATGAGGCTGAAGTTCAGAACCACAGACTGGCAGATCTGAAAAGGGCCTGAGAGATCATCTCGCCCACTCACATGTCTTTGCCTTCACTTCAATTCTCATGCTCTCCCTGACTACATCTGCCTCCTGAACTCCTACCCTACCTTCAAAGCCCATCTCAAAAGCTGCTTCTTTCACAAGTTGCATATTATCTTCCCCAAACTGGGAACTTTTTGTAATAAGCTTCTCATCTGGGGGCCCACTCCTCCACTCCCATCTCATGCCCAGCACATAGTAGGTGTCAAGCAATGTGTTTGTGGGAGAAATGAACAGTCTTACCATCTAGGGAAACACAGAATATGTCTGCTTCCCCTGGGTGAGTCCCTTGAAAGTGGCTTGGGGGCAGGGACTCCATCTAAGGACTTGGTCATCATGAAGAGAGCCTTACAGAATCTTCAGCAAGGCCTCACTGAGCACCTTCTCACTCTGGGCCAGGTCTGCTCTGGGTGCTGGGGATACAGCGTAGCACTCTTTCCAAGGAGACTACGTAACCCATTCTCTGCCATACTCCTCTCTGTACTTTGTATAGGAAGCAGAGTTATCCTACTTGCACATGTCAATGACAAGTTCTAGTACCATTTGGTAGGTTGTTCTAAATTGGCTGCTTTTAGATGGGTTCAATAAGCTTTTAGGAGACCCCTACTCCCACCTCCCCAGTGCAATAAGCAGGACATTTTCAAACTCTCTCTTCTCTGGGCCACTTTTGCAGTTGTCTGAGCTGACCCATGTTCTGAGATTCTTAATAGCTTCCCTTTCAGAGAATGACATGTCCTTCTGGTCCCACCCCCCAACATTGTCTTAAATAGAGTTGATTTTCCTGATTATAAAAGTAAAATGTTTTACTTATTGGCAAAGAACTTATTACTTAAATCTCTTTACATAACATAGAAATTAACCCTTTTCTGCCCTGTGCTGCAAATATCTTTTTATTTCCCACTTTGGTACTTTGATTTTTGAGTTATTGTGCTTTGGGATGTGCTAACATTTTTTTTTTTTAATGATGCTGCCAAATGTGTGGCTGTTTTCCTTTGTGATTTTTATGCTTAGAAAGTCTTCCCTTTTCCCAAATCAGATGAATACTCATCTATATTCTCCTCTAGTGGTGAGGGGAACGTTCACCGACCTTGCCCCATTCTACTTCTGGGCTTCCCTCTTCCAGCCTCCAAGCAGCCCCTCCCCCTGCGGTGAACACAACCTTTCTTCAATGGAGGCCAAAGCAATCAATTAGGCTGAGGCTTTAAGTATGCTAATGAGGTCTATACCCCAGTCACTCTTTTAGCCCCTTTGACAAAGGACAGCGTGGTGTGGATCCCTCCCACCAACTTTCTATCTCCTGCTTCCTAACCTCCTTCTCAGTGGGGAGAGGGAGGAAAAGAAAAGTAAGAACTAACTTCAAGTGTTGGAGGGCTACCTTGCTCTCACCCCATCTCCAGTGTATGCTTTTCACCTCTTCTCAGTAACTACATTTTCAGTTAGGTTCAAATCTAGTGCTCCCCGTTAATGGACAGTCCCTGAGCATCTAAACACTCGGGCCTGAGTGAAGTCATGCGGCCAGCAGCCAGAGCTCCCCCAGCAACCGCCAGGCCAGGCTCCTGCATCTTCTCCGACACAGTTGCCATGGGAACTCGAGCTCTAAATTGCTTTGTGTGTTTGGAAGCTGAAGACCTCAGCTTTGACGCATGTAGCCCAGAAATCGATTGACCTTACGTTAGGTTTTTGTTGTTTTCTTGAAGCATCTTCTGCTTGCGTCTTGCCCATCCCTCTTGAGGACTGCGTTGGAGAGAGACCCAAGCTGTAGCTCAATTTTTGTAAAAAAAGATTTATACCTTGACTTATTCCAAAAATGATTTAAGGTAGCTTATGAAGATATACCCAGTACTTGGGAAGAGCCTAAATCAGATGTACGAGAGAAAGATGAGGCAAGGGGAAAGCAAGGGTAACCGGTGAAGAAGTCCCTTCTTGATAAACATGAATCTCAAGACTTGGCTTTAAGCTTTCATGGCAGATAACAGAAAGGGGAAGCATGATCAGTTATAAGATTCACAGATAAAAGCAAATCAATTGCTTAGTGAAAGCACAAGTGTTCCAAACCTTGAGACTAAAAAACAATCTGCATTTTTTTCTGGAAACTCTAACAAAAAGTTCTTATCTTTTTATTCCTGTCACCCAGCATGTAACTTGAACAAATGGAGACATATTCTAACCTCAGTAGATGCTCTTTCTTTCTTCCTTTTCCACCTTTGTTATTATCGTTGTTAAATAAGTAAAAAAAAAATTGTAATGGGAGAAGAGTAGAAATGGCCTGAATAACCATGGAATACTATGCTGCCTTAAAAAGTGAGGTGGCTCTTTGTGTCAAATGAAAAGTGTAAGGTGCCAAAACTGTGTGTAATATGATGGTACCATCTAATTTCTTGTATATGCACAGAACATCTCTGGCAGGATGTCTAAGAAACTGGGCTAGGGCTCAAGGACACTCACTTTTCTCTGAATTCACTTTTGTACTCTCAATATTTATGCAGTGCATATGCATTAACTATTCAAAAAACATCCTAAAATGAGTAATACACATACACACAAGAGTGGTTAGAAGGTGGAGAAATGAGGAGAAATATAAGTGTAGAAAATAAAACAACCGTTACAGAATTTTTACCACTTAGATCTGACTACTGTTAATCTTTTATTTTTTGAAACAGAATTTTTCCCACGTAAATCGGTACAGCCTTTCTGCAGGGCATTTAGGCAGTATGTTTCAAAAGCCTTAAAATGTGTATACCCTTTGGCCTGGCAATTCTACTTTTAGAAATGCATGCTAAGGAAATAAACAAGTGCCCAACGATTCTTATACAAAGATGTACATCAAAATGTTGGTTATGATGTGGAGAGAAAAGGAAAAAAATTCTAAATGCCCTAAATAGGGGACTGGCTAAGTCAGTTATGGAGTGGCCCTACAGTGAGGTACTGTGAAGCTGTTGAAAATGAGGATGGAGATCTCTATTTATCAGCAGGTCTCCCGAACTGCATCCAGCCTCACCAGTATACACTCTCAACATCCTGTACCTTCTTCTTTCCTTGCAGTTATCATGGTTTAATTATATTTGTATTTATGTGCTCACTTAACACCCACCTCCCCCCACCTCATACACGCACACATACACCCCTAGGCTGGCAGGTCCATGAGGATAGGGACTATGCCTATTTTACTCCTTATGGTATCCCAAGTACTTTGCAATCTTCTTGGCACATAACGGATGTTCAATAAATATCTGTTAACTAATTGACTGACTAAATAAATGAATGAAAAATCAAGGCAGTTTTCCTCGCATCTATCTGAGAGGTTCCTCAGTCTCCAGCTGGGCCTTCGATGCTGCCTGGACATACTTTTATTTCTCTCTAGTCTCTATGGCAGCTGCTTCACATCTTCCATGGCTCTTTTTATTTTATTTTGTTTTGTTTTATTTATTTAATTTTATTTTTTATTTGGCTGCGTCGGGTCTTAGTTGCGGCACATGGGGATCCTCGTTGCAGCATGTGGGATCTTTCATTGCAGCATGTGGGATCTTTCATTGTGGCACGTGGGGCCTCTAGTTGTGGCGCATGGGTTTAGTTGCCCTGCGGCATGTGGAATCTTAATCGAACCCGTGTCCCCTGCATTGGAAGGTGGATTCTTAACCACTGGACCACCAGGAAAGTCCCTTCCCTGGCTCTTCAAGCCCCAACTACATACCATCTCCTAGCAATGATCTCATCTCCTACTTCCCAGAGAAAATAGGAGCCAGCAAGTGGAAGCTCCTTCCATGCCCTCCCCTATCTTATTCTGGCCTTATTCTGTGAACTTTAGAAACCAGGAGGCCAGTGGTAACCCAAGCTAGTGCATGTTGGGTAGATTGATAGAAATCAAAATGTAGATATCCTATCCACTTCTTTCTCGGGACCTCTCTCCAGCAATCCCCCCTACTTTTCACCATCAGAGCTCTTGAAAGAGTAGACTGTTTTCTGACTCCCATTCATTTTGTCCTTATTTGCACTCAAGGGCACAGTTAAATATATTGCTCTGCATACTATTATCTATCCATGAAAGGTCCTTTAAATTTTTGTGCAGTCTTATTTTATTTTTCCCTTTCACCTCTAATCCTCACTCCCATCCCTTCTCTAGTCGGTTGGTATGTGTTCTTGGAAATACACGCATACCTCGTAGATGTTGTGGGTCCAGTTCCAGACCACTGCAATCAAGCTAATATCGCTATGAAGCGAGTCACACAAATTTTTTTTCAGTTTTCCAGTGCATACAAAAGCTGTTTACACTATACTTAGTCTATTAAGTGTGCAATAGCGTTGTATCTAAAAAAAAGATGTACATACCTTAATTTTAAAATACTTTATGACTTAAAAGTGCTAACCATTATCTGACAATGCAGGGTTGCCACAAACCTTCAGCTTGTAAAAAAAAAAAAAAAAACACGCCATCTGCGAAGCACAATAAAGAGAAGTGCAATAAAATGAGGTGTACCTGTATGGATGTCTTTGAAAAATACATAGTGTTTTATGTATATATGTGCTTTTAATTTACATAAGTGGTGTTGATCCATAGATCATATTATTTTTTCCCTTAACACTCGGTTTTTGATGTCTCCCTATGCTGCTATGTGCACATCTAGTTTATTACTTCTGACACAGCATACATCTGTCACATTTTACTTCTCCGTTCCTCTAAGATTGGACGTCTTGGTCCTGCCAACCTGTTATGACCACAAGTAGTACTGCAATAAACCTTTCTTAAGTTGCCCCCATGGACCTGAGCAAGAATTTCTCTAAACCAGCAGTTCTTAAAGTGTGGTCCACAGACCCCTAGGAGTTACCAGGGCCCTTTCAGGAGGTGTGCAAGATCAGAGCTATTTTCAAGATAATATTGTACTAAGACATTATTTGCCTTTTTCACGAGGCTGACATGTGCACCAAAGGCAGAACTGCTGGCACCTTAGTATGAATCAAGGCAGTGGCACCAAACTGTACTAGCGGTCATTGACTACTTCACCACCACACACTCTCAGTTTTTTTTTTTAAGTCTGTCTTACTGAAGAATGGCTTTGATAAAGCAGTAAAAATTGTTAATTTGATTAAATCTTGACCCTTGAGTTCAGTTCTTTTTAATATTCTGTGTGACGGAACAGGAAGAACACATAGAGCACTTGTGCTGATGCTGAAGGATGATGTTCGTCTCGAGGAAAAGCACTTGTACAATTGTTGAGGTGTGAGCTCAACAGGCCTCTTTTTTTCATGGAACATCATTTTTACTTGAAAGGACGACTGACAGACAAACTATGGTTTTTCAGACTTGGGTACTTGGCAGACATTTTCTCAAAAATGAATGGAGTGAGCCTGTCACTTCAAGGAAAACAGCTGACAGTGCCTTTTACCAAAGATAACATTTGAACTTTCAAGTGAAAATCAGAATTTTGGAAAATATGTTTCTGCCACCACGGGCTTGACAGCTTCTCAATACTTAAAGGCTTTCTCTTCCTACCCCTTAATTCTTCATGACCTGTTGGGATTATCAAGTCCCTCTTCCAGAAAATCCTCATGTCAAGGGTGCCAGCTGCCTGCCTGGATTGCTAAGGCCCTATGCACACGAGCCCATGTCATCTTTGTCCACCCAGTTGCAGGAGGGCATTGGTCTGCATTGCAGGAGTTTCCCTAAAAGTTGGACTAGTGCAGAGCCAGGGAGAGACACAAAAAGTCAGGACCCAAAACATAAACGTCAGTGCTCCCTTCTCTTCCCATTTTCCCCACTCAAACTGGACCGGCTCATCTATCTTTGGCTTCATATACCCCTGAGAGGTAGTGACTGCTCCATATACCCCTGACCTCCTCCGAGCCCCAGACTGCACATCTCCACCGCCTCCTGGACAGCTGCGCCCAGAGGCACTGCGCATGCCCAGTGGCCAAGCTGAGCTCTCTCCCCCTTCCCTGCACCTGCCCCTCTTCCAGAGCCACCTAACTTGGAGAATGGCACCACCCATTCTATTCCCATGTCACTGTGGCTGTCTGTTCTTCTCTCTACCCCACCGCCAGGAGAGAGCCAGGGAAAAGGGTCAGGTCATGACAACCTGGGGTACTGTGTTTTAGGGAAGTTAAGCAAATCTGCCAACCAGAAGTATTTCCCCAAGACACACAGGCTTTGGACCCTGGTAACCTGGAAGTGAGCTCAGGGATCTTCATCAACATACACAAAACCGGCTCGCGCCTCTCCTCCCCCTGCCTCTGGGAGATACCCCCACGGGGCTTGGGCCTCTCTGTCGAGGCAGCCCTTGAGCTGATTCAGGCACCCAGCTGCCTGTTGCCATGGCAACATTCCAGCGTGCTTTGCATAGTGACAGGGATGCTAAGCTTTGCTAACAAAGTGCTCTGTAAAGGACTTCATGTCTTTGGCAGGAACAATTCCACCTTCTTTTTCACAAGGATAACTTTGGGGGCCGTGAGGGATTTGGCAAGTCACTTCCCCTGGCTTGGCCTGCGCCCCTGGGCTTTCCTTGAAGGCACAAATTGGCAGCTTTTTATTTTTCTCTTTCCAAATACACCATCACCACCTTCCTCCTGTCCACTCCCCCTCCAAAAGAAAGAATGGGTTTTCCCTTACTTTGAGCTCTGGTGAACTCAGCATGTTTAAGAAAATGGGACAAATGGACTGTTTTAATCACTTATATAACCTTGGCTGAGTGCTGGGTCAAATAGTCTTCAATCCCCTTTTCTTTGTTCAGGATGCCCAGTAATTTTCAGGATTGAATCAGGAAGACCCTGTATTGTCTTGGTGAATGAGTCCCTGGAGCAGGAAACATAACTAGAATTCTGAGTAGGATGGAAATGTAGCCAGGCAGACCTGGGTGAATCCTGCTTTTATCACTTACAAGCTGTGTGATCTTGGACAAGTTAACTTCTCTTGGCCTCAGTTCCCTCATATGTGCAGTGGGGATGATAATACTGGCCTTTCAAGGGCATTATTGTAAGTTTGTCACAAGGTTTAAATATATCTTATGCTTGCCTGCTTCTCACTGTTTCCATTGCCCTGATCCTAGTCCACCGTCTCTTGCCTGGACCAGTATGGTAGCCTCCTCGCTTCTCCATTTCTACTCGAACCCCCTTTCAATCCATAGTCCACATAGCAGACATGGTGGCCTTTTAAATTTGTAAATCAGATCTTGTCACACCCTTTTAAAAAAATCTAACGGTTTCCCATTGTACTTAAAATAAAATCCACAACTCTCCCCACCACCTTCTCCTAGGCCACCCTAGATGTGCTGGCCTCTTCTATTTCTCAAAAACATTAAGATCCTTTTCACCTCATGGACTTGGCACTTTCTGTTTCCTCTGCTGGCTCCTGGTCATCCTCATTTCTTAGCTCAGAGGGACCTTCCCTGATGACTTATCCAAACTAGCTCCCCACCCCACCCCCCATCACTCACCATCATATTGCCATGTTGATTTCTTCATAGCACTTTTCACAAGCTAGCCCTTCCTTGGTTATTTGTGTCTTTGATTATTGTCTGTCTCCTCTGACCAGATTGTAAACTCCTTGTGTGTGTCCTGTCCATCTCTCTGTCCCCCAGTGCCCAGCACAGGGCCTAGGTATAATAGGCTCAATGAAATCTACTGAATGAATGAATGACTAAGGCATGCAGAATACTGAGAACAAAGCCTGAAAGATAGTAGAGCACAACACATGCTTATCCCCTCCTTTTGCCTTCTTCCATCACCTGGCTGTAAGGCAGATGGTGGTTCACTAGACCTGTGGCTTCCAAAGTGGGTGCATAATCCATCGGGGTGCAGGAAGAGAATATTAACATTCCTATTAACATTCATTTTAATCACATCTGAATTTCCATATTTGTCTATGTTTTATAATTTATAAGATCGATTAGCACAGTATTACATGAATATCCTTTATACATCAATATACAGATGTTGGGGTATGGACTCAAGAGAACTGGGAGACCACAGCTGGTGGGAAGCACACTGGCAAGCTGTTGGCAGCCTGTGGACCACAGATAGGTTGGGCTGGGCTAGCATAGAGGTTTCCCAGATTGGAGGTTGAGTGCTTAGGGGCCAGAGTCAGGGATGGGCAGCATGCACACTCCAGCTCTCCACCACCCCCTATTACTTCCCCCAGCATACTTCATACATTTCTCTGCCCTTCCCAGCCTCGTGCATTTCCAACCCCAGCTAGGGTTTCCCTTGCAAGTCTCTAGAGACCCTCCTACTCTGGAACTTGGTGCTGGCATATCCCCAGGAGCAAGTATATTGGAAAAACCGATGCCTGGGAGCCTCCTGAGGGCAGCAGCTGGGACATCTCAATCTTGCATCCCCTATGACCAGAATGCTGCCTAGAACAGAATGAGCACTCAGATGATTCAAGAACGCATTCGTTGACAAATTTCAGTGCATAGGACAACACCTTTCTGAATGTCTGAGTTGACAGGACCCTCAGGGAGCAATTAGGTCCATATATTTCACTGCCCAAGTGGGAACTAAATGGGGTGCAGAGAAGCCCAGAACCCACCCAAGGTTATGAAGCATCCAGCCAACACTGCCCCCTGTGCCGGCCTCTTTGCTTAGCCTCTGGGATGTATGCTCATTTATGATCCAGGCTGGTTCCACCCCCTTGGCCTGTGACTCATCAGCACCAGCTCTCAGAAGGTGCTCTGGCTTTCTTACTGGGACAGGGGACAAAGAAGAAAACATGCACCAAATCACAAATCCACAGCCTCCTGCTTTCCCTAAACCCACTTCCTATACAGCCATGCCCTCCCTTCCTTGGATGTTAATGGCACCACCTTTCTAGTCACTTGGGCCCCAAACACAAAGTGTTCAGCCCCTCTTGAGCAAGGACCTGTTTTTAAAAATTTGTCAGCTGCTTTTCCAAAAATAAATTGTATGGGTAATTAACATACACACCAAAAAATGCACACATCAAAAGTACACATCAAAAGATGCTCACATTGATGAATGATGACAAAGTGAACACACCAATGTACCCACTACCCAGGTCAAGAAGTTGAGCCTGACCAGGACTAAAGAAGCCCTCCTCAAAGCAGTTTTTGGCCATCACTGCAGATCTTCTCACAACAGCCCTGGGAGGAAGGTGTAAGTAATTCAATATACTTTAAAGATACTGAATTATTTTTCTTGAAACCAACTCACTTAATTCAGCCTTGAGTACTCAGGAAATTACACATTTTCTGCACTAGAGTTTTCCTCTGAATACTATTAGAATTTAATATGCATTAGAATGAATACATGACTATTAAACTTTAAAAAGATCCTTCATATATACTGAAAATTCCCTCTCGTACCATTCCCTCACTAGCATTTGCCACAGCAAAATGTATACCACACTTTGGGGAACATTGTGTTGTAACATTGTAAACACAAGGAAGAGGCAGTTTACATTTGGGAAGATCAGGAAAGGCTTGAAGCAGGACGAGGAGGCATGTGCTATGGGCCTGACATTTGTGAAGAGGATATGTTTTCTTAACCACTTTATTGAGGTATGATTGACATACAAAAACTGTACATAGCTAATGTATACAACTTGATGATGTCGGGGAAAAATTTTAATAATAAATAAATAAAGAGGATATGGCCACGCGGAGGTGAGTTTGCTTCTGGCTGCAAGGCTGAAAGTAAGCTTCATGGAGGAGGAGGCTGTGTCTTGAGAGATGAGTATGATTTTTCACAAGAAGAGTTGGAAGTGGAAGGAAAAGCATTCCCGGCAGAAGAAGTAGAAAACAGGGAGCTCTTATTTGGGGCTGGAAGAGAAGTTAGTGCTTCAGGCTTGAGGGACTGTGACTGATATGCAGTGGGAAAGTGTCCCTGGGATGGGGCATTGAGTGAACTGCCAGGGGCCAGCTTCTCGTCAGCTACGGCCTGCCAGAACCAGAGTTGGAGCCGGGTATTAGAATCCACTTCTCCTTGTGGAACTTGCACCTGTAGGTTTGCTCACAGCAGGATAGTGTTTGTGAGGGTCATGATAGCCAGGCCAGAGGAGGGAAGGACCAGGTTTGGAGTTGGTCTAACTTGGCTTTTAGTTCTGACCATGTCACTTAGCAGCTCCACCTCCCTCCCCAAGCTCCACTTCCTCATCTGCAGAAGCGGGCCTAATAATGCACAGGTCACAGGGTGGTTGTGAGGAGTGAGTGAGAGAGCATGACTCAAGCCACATGCTGGCTCTAGTCCCAGCTCCTGGGCTCCCAGGGACAGTCTGGAGATAGTACTGACCTGTCCACTCTTCCCCCAACCCCGAGTACAGCTGGATGTGACTGATGAGGTGGCAACAATGAGCCTTAAACGCTTTCACTTTGGGGAAATGGACCCCAGACTTGCTTATTTCAAGCCTCAGCCTTCTCTGTCACCTCTCCTGGTGTCTCTAAGACTCCAAGTCGGGTGAGGACCTGGCCCTTCCTCCATAGACACGGCTGCTCCTGGCCTGGCTTGGCTTATGTGTGTGCTGAAGCCCCTTCCCCTCTAAAACTCCACATGAAAACACCATAACGGGTCTAACCCCTTCCTAAAGCCACTGCATCCCACCCCCAGCACACTACTCGGCACAATGGGTAGCTGATCTTCCTAGCACCATTCTACCAGCAGTGATCTCATATCAGTGGACCCAGCAGAACAGCTGCCACTAGCACCACACACAGCCTGGAGGTCCACCCTGATAAGTAGAAAGGGATGAGAACATTTTCAGAAGACTCTTGGGTTGGTAGGGACACGAGGACCAAGCATGTGGAGCCTTTGGAGGGATTGTCAGGGAGCAAAGAAGATGTGGAGGAAGAGGAGGAAGGAAGATCTGCCTGGTCAGGGTAGCTTGGTCTTTGCTGATTCACTGGCAAACACTGAGACATCCTCTGTGCCAGGCCCTGCATGGGGCATACTCGAAATTGCAACCCATCCCTCAAGGAACTCACAAGCTCCCTGGGCAGAGAAGGTTCATGAGCACATGCAAGATTTCTAACAATTTCAGGACATCTATGTTTAGGGACAAGTGAGTGGCTCATACAGCTGGGGCTGAAGGTACTGAGGAGGGAGTGAGCCCTGCAGACTGAGGGTGGGTGGGGAGAGGGCTTTCATGGGATGGTGGGGATTGAGCTGAATCTTGAGGGGCTGTAGGATTTGGGAACAGTAAGGAGAGACAGTGAGAAGGGGATGAGAAGCACTTTTTAGCAAACACCTACTATGTGCCTGATGCCCGTTAGCTAACAGAAATCTCTCAATAGCCTGCAAGTTAGATGTTTTCATCCTCCATTATACAGATACGGAAAATCGAAGGCAGGGAGGTTAAGTAACTTGCAAGATCACACAGGTAGAAATGGTAGAGTGGGGATATGAATCCAGATTTCTCTGACTACAAAACCTTTCCCGGGTTGCTGCACCATGGAGTGATAAATCATAAGGACAAGGTAAAGAATATAACGAGTAGCCCACAGGTTGCATGGGCAGAGGTGTTTGTTTCAGGGAACAAAGAGAGAGAAGTTGAAGAGGTCAGCTGGGCGGGTTCTGAGTGTTGGCTAGAGAGCATGGACTTGACATTGTAGACAACAGATCACTGGCAGACTCCAAGCAATGGACTGATATGATTTGGTTTACATTTGTAAAAGCTCATTCTGGCTGTTGTGTGCAGAATAGATTATAAGATGCAGGGATGGAAGCAGGGAACCCAGTGAAGAGGATGCTCACTGCAGTGTTGTGGGGGAGAGGGATAATGGTGGCTGGGGCCAGGGTGAGAGAAGTGGAGGTGACACTGAGAAGTGCTTGGATATGAGACAGTTCCAAGGAATAGCTTACAGGATTCAGTAAGTGGATACGGTAAGAAGAGGAAAGTGGTAAACATGTCTAAAGGCATTTCCCATCCCCGTTAGATGATAAAGAGGGATATGGTAGAGAAGGTGCTGAATTTGGAGATAGCCAGACAGGGGTTCAAATACTGGCTGCCCCGTGTCCCAGTTGGGTTCATTTAGTCAAGAAGGAGCATGTGACTCCCAGTGGCAAACAGAGCAGGGAGACCCAATGACAAAAGATGCTGAAGCATCCTGGATGTGGCCATGGGGACCTTCGTGACTGGGTGAGGGATGAGGAGGAGCCAGGGCTGCAGAGGGGAGGAGGTGAGGACGTGGGACACGGGCTGTAGACTCCCCTTATGAGAAGCTCAGACAAGAAAAGGAGGGAGAGGAATGATAAGGTCAAGGGACACAAGGAGAAAGGAGGGGTTCTGTGTCTGTTGTTCTGTTCTGTTGGCTTTTCTCCTCTGGGGGCAACTTGAGCAGGTGTATAGGCTCAGTGGAAGAGGCCAATGGAGACCTCGGTCAAGCTCCCTCCCCTCACTTAGCCTCCGCTTAGGTATCTGTAAAGTGGATTGAACTGGTATCTACCTGACAGGGCTATTGTGAGGAGATCTGCAATAATGGTTTAAAAACTGCTTGTAGGGGGGCTTTTGTAGTCCCAGTCAGGCTCAGCTTGTTGACCTGGGTAGTGAGTACACACGTGTGCTCAGTTTATCATTCACTCATTCCTCAGCAGCCCTCTCCATCCCCTTAGTCCCCAAACACTTCCAAAACATGCCTGTTCCTATTCAAGCTTCCTCACCTGGCCCCTGGGAATATCATCTGGTGGCCCAAGTGCACAGCCCAGTTGAGTTCGATTCTGCTTTGACTCTCAGGGTGTTCCTGTGCATTTTAGGACTATCTCAAGACATCAGGGTTCTGTCTCTTCCAGCCTCTCTAAGCTTTTTCCAGTCCATGTTTACAACCTTGGACCTACCAAGACTCATATCTGGGATGCACCACAAGTGGACAAGAGGGCAGGGACCAAACTGTCCCCAAACCTCACCTTCAGGGTTTTTCCTATGTTCATAAATCTTTAAGGTTTTTCTCATAAATCTATTTTCCCAAGATGCTTCACCCTTGGTCCTTCACACTTGCTCTGGGACCTCTATTTCCCAAGACCTCTTTTCTGACCTCCAGTAGGTCCCCTTGGAGGCCTCCTGACACATTCAACAGTGAGCTGCAAAGCCCAAGCAAGGATCACACCATCCTGTGACTTCTCAGTATAATTATCTATCTCCCCAGTGAGGCTGGGAGCCTCGAAGTCAGTGTCTGCCTCCCTCTGTAGCCTTGTTCTGGCACAGAGGTGGAACTGAAGGGATGTGTGTGGAAATACTGAAGAAACCTGAACAGACTGTTGACATCTGGGGGCCTGGCAGGAGATGTTCCTAGCACAGGTACTATTCCAAATATTTAACAGTATACCCTTTCCCTTTCTGGGTCTGGCCAATTCTTCTTCATCCTTCTTGACCCACTCCAAGAGTTACCTCCTCTGGGAAGGTATCTCCAACCTTTCCAGACCAAAGAAATTTCTCATTGGTGTTCCCCTAGCATGTGATCCTTTCCCTGGTATAGCAGTGATCACACTGTACTGTCATGGTCTGTGGATATGTCAGTCACCCCTCCTAGATGGTGACTTATACCGCTGTGTCCCCAACACTTAGCACAAGGCCTGTCTGGCCAGAGCAGATCTCTGGGAACTGTTGAAAGAATGACTGAATGACTGAATGGGAGAGTGAGTGGGTGGATGGATGGATAGATGGATGGACAGATGGATCCCACTTTAGACCTCTTGCCCCAAAGTCAGAAAGCTCTGCTTTCTGGGTGGCACAGAGCCCTAAGTCGGCCAGGCTGAGGCTGTAGTTGGACCTGCATCCACAGTGCTCTGTGGCCGTGATTGTGACAGACAGGCTCCCTGCCTCTGTGAGCATGAGTCTGATGACATCAGCGTTGGGCAGTACGACAACTCTGCTAAGTAAGTGAAGTCACTCAAGGCTGTCTGGCTCTGGCAGAGTTGATTCCAGGAGTCATGGCCCTTCCTCTCTGCCAGGCTATTGGGGCTGGAATGAGCTGCTAAGCCAGCACAACCTGCCCCATGTCATTTATCCCACAGGGCTACAACGCTTGCAGTGAACAGCTTCGTGTGTGTGTGTGTGTGTGTGTGTGTGTGTGTGACACAGAGAGGGGGGGGTGAGAGGATTTACAGAGGGACTCATGGAAGGAGCCTTCTCATTGGCTGCCAAGGGTCCCCGCTCCAGTCTGTGAATCTCTGGGCTGCCAGCGCTACCCTCCCCTGGGAAGGCAAGGCAGGCGAAGGAGGGGAGAGTGGAGTGAGACTTCAGGTGTGTCTGACAAGGAGGCAGGTACACCTAGTGACCACATTGGGCATGCAAGAGGCATCTGGCTGTGTTTGTTCCCAGTCTGCAGCCTGGCAGCCTCGTGCTCTGCCCAGATTTCCTCAGTCAAGACTGGAGCCCAGAGTCCATTGGCAGCTGTCACTTACAGAACTGGATCCGTCCCCCAGCGGAGCAGGGAGCTGTGTCACTTAGAATTCCTGGGTAGCACATTCCTTCACTGGTCTCTGTCACACTCCCAGATTAGGCTCTGTTATTGGCCCCTCGCTCCTGCAAGCTTCTGCAGACAGAGCCGCAAGCTAGCGGCAGCAGAAATGACAGCACTGGGAACAGAGGCAGCCAGGGATGGTGAGGGCTGGCGAGACGGGTCCCCGAGGGCTCCCGTGCTGGCCCCGTCTGCAGAGGCAGATGTGGCGGGGGCCAAACTCGGGGCTCACTAGGGTTCTCCTGGAACCTGGGCTGCTCAACCTGAGTGGAGCACCAAGCAAGGGGGAGGGGGGAGGGAGGGGGAGAGAGAGAGAGGAAGGGAGGGAGAGAGGGAGGGAGAGAGAGGGAGAGAGATAGAGAGAGGCTGGGAGAAGCTCCTAGCAGGCTCTAGTCCAAGTGAGAGGGTCAGGTCTGGACAATTGTGTGCCAGGGGCACAAGTGGGATTTTGATGAGCCATGTGTGTGAGAAGCAAAGCTGAGGTGATGTAAGCACCTGGGGAGGAGCACAGACAGAGCAGGAGGAGGAGGGGGGGAGGAGGGGGAGGAGGAGGAGGAGGAAAAGGAGGAGGAGGAGGAGGCGGCGGCGGCAGCCACGGGGCGGCTGCCAGTCCAGAACAGAATGATGGGCAACTCTCACCACAAGCAACCGAGGAGTAAGAGCCAAAGCAGGATGCATTCAGCAACAGGTACTCTCTTCCCTTCCCTCCTTTTTCCGGGGCCCCTCCAACCAGGGCCTCCCCAGCTGCAGCCGCGCGGGGGCCCCTGACCCTTGGCGTGACTTTCAGGGGCTGGCAGGGGGCGGCGAGAGAGCCCGAGGGAGATGCCGGTGAACTCCCAGCTCCCCTGCTCCCGCGCCAGCCTGAATTGCATAAGTCAGAGCTCTCCGAGCTGGTAGGGGCCGGCCTCTTCGCCAGCAACCCCATGTAGCCTCTGGAGGGTAGCTGGAGCGTCAGGGAAGTGAGCAACGTGCTGTGGACTGAAGTTTATTGCTAGGACTGTGCTTTCTGTCTGCATCAGTAGGCAGAGACCTGGAACCATGCATGGCTTATCCTCTATGAGCCTCCTTTGTTATTCAAACCTCCATCTCCCCCAGCGGCCCCCACCCCCGCACTGTACACCTACACCTCTCCTGGCTCTACCTCCTATGCTGCATGCACGGAATGATCCAGATGAATCTGTTTCTTGCTGTGTAATGCCCTGCCCCCACCTTCTGCCCCAGCCCCGGCAGGGAGCTCTCCTCACCACAAGGACGAGAGGAGCCTATGCCAGCTTTGAGCTTGTTGCCTTCCTACCCTGGGCATGCCCTGCTTCGCCCCTGGGCCCTCTCCAAACAAGGACTCAAGGGTGCTGGCATAACTCCCCCCACCAACCCCTTCCTGGATGCTAACAGTGTGGAAATCAGGGACACAGGATCTGGAGACAACTTTTCCTAGCCCACCATCCCAGGCAGTGCAAGAGCAACGTGGACGTGACTTCTCTTGTCCCGTTCACCCCCCACCAACTCTTTTCCCTCCTGCTTTTCCCTTGGTCACTGGGAAGCAACTTCCACGGCTGCTTCAGATCAGGCCGCACACACTAGGGCCAGGGGTAGCTTCCCTGCCCTCCTCCCTCTGTCTTGATGGTGCCCCGTCCTCTCTCTTCTCAGTATCCCTCCTCACAGAGAAGCCCGTGGTTTTCATCTGTACCTGTTGGGGAGGCCCTCAACTACCATTCAGGCCAGCGGGAAGGAAGAAAAAGTTTTCGCTAAGTTTAATTCAAGTTTACCATAAGAAAGCAACAAATAGATAGGTGTCTTGCTGAAAATCTGCCATGCTCAGGCCCAGAGGGTTGCCTCTGCCTTTTCCTGGGGACTCAGCTGGCCGTCTGGTTGAGGGGAGTTGTCCAGGGCCGGCCAGTCCTAGGGGCAGCCCTAAAACGGGAGTCTTGCAGGGTGTAGTGGGGAGGGAAGCTACAAAACAAGTGACTTGGGATGTGCTGCCAGGCAGGGTGACTGCCACGGGGGCCCACCTGTCAGAGCAGGTCCTGGTTTAGCCTCCTGGATGGGCTGAATTGGTGACCCTGTGGTGGAATGAGCCAACGGCAAAGGTTCTGGGCATTACAGTTTCTTTGGAATCTTCTGGGGACACACTCTTCTAAGGACACCACTAAGTGAATGGCCCAACCACCACCTCCTGCTTCTCTGCCACAGAGCTGGAGGCTCAGGACCTGCTGGTTTTAAATGGAGATGCCTTGTACAGGCCAGTACAGGAGCTTGAGGATAACTTTCCACATAACTGCTGGTACTACAGCTTGGGACAGTTACTGGCTGCCATTTCATCTCTTAAAAACTGCTCTGCATCTTCAATGGCAGCTCCAATCCAGGATCATCCTGGAGGCAGTAGCTATGGGAGTAGCTTCTGGCTGCCTGAGGAGGTGGTCTCATGACCACTTCTCCCCCCACCCCTCACTCCACCTCCTGCCCCGCTTCGCCTCCTGACCCTTGCCTTCCCCCAGCACTGTACCTTCACACTCAGTATCCCTAGGCAGTCCCAGAAGCCTTGATTGAACATTCATGCCCACTGGGCTAACTAGAGAAAGCCTGGTTAGCCTCCTAGCCCCAGGCTGCCCACAGACTGCTCAAGGAGAGGAGGGAAACACAGGAGAAAGTTGGCTAGTGGCCTAAGGGAGGAAGTGAGGCCCTGGCCATGGGAGGCAGTTTGTCCTGAGGTCATGAGGAAAGGCTTTGTGGAGAAAGAAAGTACCTCTTCCATTGCCCACCCTTAATGCAAATTCCTTTTCTCAGAGCTCTGTCTCAGCCTGTATCTCCTCCTACTCTGCACCCTCTCCCCTGGTGGTCAAGGCCACACCCAGAGACCACCTCCAGAGGCTTGGCCTCCAAATCTCTACCTCCAGCTCAAACTAACATAGTCAACTGCTCCATCTCCACCTGAATATCACACGAGGACCTCACACTCAGCTGAGCACATCTTCTTGTACCGCCCTCTGCCCCTGAAGAGAAGCCCCCCTTTCTCTTTTCCATTTTCTCTTGGTGACACCACCATCTCTCCAGGAACCCAAACTAGAAAACTGGGAGTCATCTCCTCTTTCTCCCTCACCTCACACTTACAGTTTTCACTCATCCACCCACCCATTCATCCATTCATTCAACAAATCTTTATTGTTGAGTCTTCCTCTGAGACCTGGCAGCCCCTCCTCTTATCCCACTGTCAATGTCTGAGTCCAGGCCTTTGTTATCTCTGGCCCGTTCCAGAACTAGGCTCCCTGCCTCCGTATTTGCCCTTCTCCTGGCCATGCATAGCACAGCCCCCAGAATGATCTGCCCCTGAACTCCCCTTCTATGAAGCCAAGCCTCGCTAATTTGCAGAAGGGAGATCAGGATTGCTCCCAACATGTACCCTGCCTGTCCCAGGTGGCCCAGAGAATCACTTGCAGGTAGTATAGACAAAACTTTTTTTCACCTTTCAGAGTTCTGGATATATTTTAATGTGTATTAGGAAAAAATATAACTAACAAATCCAACCTGTGGTTTCTCATATATTTTTTATTAGGGCAAGATTAAGTGTTTTAAAAGTGAATCTTTTTTAATAAAATGGCTAAGTAAATAGTAGTATAGGTGCATTGAAAAATTTGAGAATGTAAAACAGGATTGCCCAAGGTTTGGGAAGCACCAGTTTCTAGGGTAAATTATATGTTCCTTAGCACAACTTAGAGACCTTCCATGATTGGACTCCACCTACTTCTCTGGCCTTACCTCCTGTCACTTCCTGCTGAACTTGATGATCCAGCCATCTTGAATAACTTGTGGTTTCCCAAATACACCATGCCCATTCAACACGTCCATGCTTTCACAAGTGCACTTTCCTCTGCCTGGACCCCTGCCTCTAACCACCTATCTTCTCTTGGCAATTTCCTAGTCATCCTTCAAAACCATGATTGGGTGTCACCTCTTCTTTAAAGCCTTACCTGACCGACCTCCTTCCTCCATACAAAATTAATTAGCAGAGTTCGTCCTTCCCTCCTCTGTACTAATTCGGGAACTTGTACATAATTTTATCGTTGCTGGTATTGTCTTGTTTTTTCAATGTGCTTTTCATCTGTCTTTTAAAAAATAAAGCCTTTTATTTTTAAGAGCAGTTTTAGGCTCACAGAAAAATTAAAGAGAAGGTATAGAGATTTCCCATATCCCCCCTACCCCCGCACATGCATAGTCTCCTGCATGATCAACATCCCCCACCAGAGTGGTACATTTGTTATAATTGATGAACCTACACTGACACATCATAATCACCCAAAGTCCATAGTTTACATTAGGTTCACTCTTGGTGTTGTACATTCTATGGGTTTGGAAAAATATATAATGACATGTATCCATCGTTATGGTATCATACAGAGTATTTTCACTGCCCTAAAAATCCTCCGTGCTCCACCTCCATCTCCCCTCCACCACCACCACCACCAATCATTCTAGCAACCACTGATCATTATAATATTAACATAGCTTTGACTTTTCCAGAATGTCATATAGTTGGAATCATGCAGTATGTAGCCTTTTCAGATTGGTTTCCTTCAGGCACTGTCTTTTTTATGGTTGTTATTGCATGCTTATCTGCCCTAGTAAAATGTGAGCTTTTCTAAGGCAAGGGCTAAAATTTGTTTACCAGAGGATGGAGAAAAGTTGTTGACCAGGCCTTGGAAGGCTTGGGTTCTCATCTCTCTTGCCTGTGAACCAGCAGGGTGATCTTAGGCAAGTCATTCACCTCTGTTACCTCCATCCTTCAGCTATAAAAGCTATAAATCCTTAAAGGTGATCCTTAGCACACACATACCCCACCCCACCCCTGCCAAAGGGGGCTTGGGAAGATGTGGCGTCAGATGCTAGGAAGCTTTTAGAAAGTTGGGATTGCTTTTCAAATGAAACAAGTGATTATGATTGCAGATGGGGGAACACCATGGTCTTGCCCTGAGAATGGAAGCGGAAGTGAGCGTGGCATGTGTGGGGGACCGTGGGGAGCTGCCAGTGCAGCTACAAAGCTGGTGGAGGTGGGGGATGGGGGCAGGGTAGTCACAGCATGTGGAAGCCCAACATGACCTTAGAGCATAGGTTGCTTTGACCCTGGAAAGACTTGTCTACCAGGCTCGTGCATTGGAATTGATTTCTCATCAACTTTCACACCCCCTTTCACCTCTTGAGTAAGTGTAGCCCTGTTGCCCTGTGAATCTGTATGGGGTGAGGGAAAATACATGCTAGTGCTGCCCTAACTACACAGCATGTGCATACCTGTGCACATATGAACCATCTATGTGAACCAGTATCCCACAGAGAAGAGACAGGGAACCAACATCACACACCTACTGTATGCCAGCACTTTAAAAAATTGAAGTATAGTTGATTTACAATGTTGTGTTAATTACTGCTATACAGCAAACTGATTCAGTTATACATATATATATATATACATTCTTTTTTTATATTCTTTTCCATTATGGTTTATCATAGGATACTGAATATAGTTCTCTGTGCTATACAGTAGGACCTTGTTGTTTATCCATCCTATATATAAATGCCAGCACATTTCATCCACAACTTTACTTAACCCTCAGAACAACCTCCAGGCAGGGAGTGGTTTTCTTTGCGGGGGGATTGTTTTTTGGAAAATGATAGAGAAACGTTTTATTTATTTTAATAATTAGCACATATTGCATTCAACTTCCCATTAGTATAGCTCCTATTTGTTCTGTGAAACAGTTTTCAAAAATGGTTTGCCTGGAGGTGAGATGACCAAGTCACAGTCTTGGACTTGATGAATCTCTCCTGGTAATGATCCACACCAACTTTCACTGCTCCCTTCCCCCCACCACCCCCACTCCCCTCCTTCTCCATGTACCTCTCACTTCCCATCTGCCCCCTTCTCCCCTTCTCTCCCAGAATGCCTCTGACCTGTACCTGCTGGGGGTAACCTCTGCTCATGGGTAGTCTTGTCTCTGCTGGTCAGACAGGGACTGTTGATGCCATTTTACAGAGGAGAAAACTGAGACTCAGGGGGTGAGGTCCCTCATGGTCCGATAACAAGGAAGTTGCAGAGCCAGGATTTGAGGCCAAGTCTGTCTGTTTATCAAGCTTGTGCCCATTGTGCCATGCCATTTGCTTTTCAGCATCTTTGCATCTGTGACAGGAGTTAGTAACGCTGGGGACCAGATACGGTGAAAGGAGGGTTCTGTGGTTCTGTGCTGGTAGAGCTAGCAGATCTCTATAGCAACAAGGACTGCAATTTCCAGCCTTGTAGAAGTCCCACCATATGTGTGTCTGATGACATGTTTGTGTTGTTGGAATAATTGAACTCATTTGAGGCTCCACGTTGGGTCCAGAAGCTAGAGCTGAGGATTCCTGAGATAGTGAGAAAGTGGGGGATTCTTGAATTTAAGCCCAAACCAGGTGTTGAGAGGGGCTTCTGATGCAGAGACAACTGGTATCATGCTTCTTTCCAACCCCTCTCCACCTCACCAAGCAACCACGCCGGTACTGTAAGCAAGGTGATCTGTGCTTCAGGATGAAAATGAGTCCACCATTCTCTCCTCTGTACCTAAACACAATGAGATCATCTCATTGCGTTTGTCAGGCATTTTCATAGTTGACCTGGCCCTTTCATAGCCACAAGCTTATGGAACTCTCAATCCTTGATTTCAGTATGATGGATGCTGAAGTGGCAGAGACTTATAAGGGAGTCAAGTGGTGTCTCTCCCCCTGGGGACCTTCTTCCCAAAGGCATAATTCCTAAGCCAACTTAATGAGCCCATTGGAAGGTATGGAGGAAGTTGAAACCCTAGGCCACCAAACAAAGTATTTCCTGGTGCTCCTCACCTCCCACAGCTGAGAGACATGTTGAAGGTAGAGGCATGGGCCCAGGGCTTGAGGCCAATCGTGATACTCCCACATTCCCTGGGCCAGAACTAGAAGGAAGCAAAAAGCGGGTATAAAAAAAGTACAGTGACCACCCTACTGTCAAATCATAGGGGAATGGCTAAGTGAACCTGATGCAACCAACCTCACTGAAGTGAGGCGGAGCTGCTAAAGAGCTAATTATGAAGATAGTTGAGCAATACGGACAATGCTCCTAGTAAAGTATAACATACAAAAGGCACGATACCAAATTTTATCTAGGCTGAGCTTTACAAACCCTGCAAAAAAGCATGTCTACACACGAGTGAGGGCTGGAAGGGAATTTGTGGAAAAAGCAAAACTTGATTTATTGTGGGTGGCAGACTTATTGGTGAATTTTTCTTTTCCCTTAGACTTCCATTAATGTTGTTATAATGTTTGTGCAAAGAAAAATAAAAACCATTAACATATAGAACAATTACCCTGACAAATCATTCTGTCAAGCTGAGAGACCAAATCATATCATGTCCCTGAGCCAGAAAATACACTTGAAAGACATAAATGCAAAAGTCGGCGTCTCTTTTTATGGAGAGAAGCAGCCACAGGGAACATGGAAATGTGTGGATTTAGTGTGGGAAACCTCAGGTTCGAATCCAAGCTCTGACCCTTGCTTAGGGTCTTTGGAGGAAGTTATTTTACTCCTGTAGCCTCAGTTTCTTCATCTGTCACGAGAGGATAATAATAATCACCACCACCACTTTACAGGGCTGTGGTGAGGAGAAAATGGCACAGGATGTTTTAAAGGGCTTTTTGTGTGAGGTGTAAAAATGCCGCACAGTGTAAAGCCTCATAATGGTAGAGATACAAAGACTTGGAAACAAAAGTAATAGGTACTCTTTGCCACTGTCCAACCTCAGTTGACAACAAAGCCAGGCTGGGCCTGTGCTGCTGGGTAGTTTCAGGTATCTTCTCTGATTGCAGGATGCCATTGAAATTTGATTAAGCAAGTGAAGCTTTCCAGTTTTAGCTATGGTTGGGGAATAACTGAGGCAATGTTGTCGGTTTTTCTCCTCTAAAATGCTTAAAATTCATGGAGAGATTAGAATCATTGATACAGAACATGGCAAAGAGTTCCACAGCTGCTTGGATTCTCAGCCAGACTTGGCCACGTACTAGCTGTAGGCCTTTAGGCAAGTGACCTAAGCTCTCGGAGTCTCCGTTGCCTCCTTGGTCTGGTAGGATTCATAGTGTCTACCTCATAGGGTGGTTGTGAGGATGAAACCAGGTGCTGCTTGCAAAGCCCCTGGCACATGGTAAGCAAGGAGCATGGGTGTGCTGCCATCATTACTGCCTAAAACTGTCAGAGTACGAGGGGTCTCTAGGGATCACCTGATTCTGAGCTTCTCAACAGGTGCCAAGAGGGGTGTGGAGGGAGTCCTGGGGGAGCACAGTGTGTACATATTATGATTTTTGCATGTCAACGTTAAAAAGCCTTCCATGGGAAAAGTAGACATTTTGTCTATCATGGTGGGACCCAGGTATTTTAAAAGGTGAGATATGCTTTTGGAAACCACTTATCTCCCACAAACCTTTCATTTTATAGACCCACACAAGTGAGGTGATGTGCCCACAGTTACCTAGCTACAGAGATGAGATTGATGTGGGTCACAGTCTAGCTGCTCTCCGCCCCCGCTACCCCCACCCACCACTGTTACCAGTGCCCAAGAGATGTCCCCGTGGCCTCTGGGATTTCCTCATCACTCTGGTGGAGACACACTGTGCCACGCTGGCCATGTGACCAAACTGGGAGAAAACAGACAAAGTTCTGACATGGAGAAGAGGCAAAAATGATGCTTGAGATGAGAAGGAAAGATGTCCCTGGAAGGGGGTCCTGCATGCTGACGGGTCAGCTCTGCATCACCCCTGGACAGTACTTCCAAACAATCTGGGCTGACATGGCCTCCTAAGGGCCATCTGCATCCCTGTCGAGTAAATGGTCTTTGATGAAACCCTCATCTCTCCCAGCAGCAGATTTTCTATTTAACAATCTCCTGTCAAATTCTCCAAGAGCACACATGGAGGGCTGTGGGGTCCCAGAAGCGGGATGAGGCTCCCAACTGCTCCCTGCCACCCGAGTGGAGTGTGTTCTCTGCCTCTCGTTTCTGGCATTGGGGAAGGTGGCACAGAGCCACCTCTGTGAATTCCTTTTGTGGAATTTGTAGACCTGGAGGTTGGAGGATGGGGCAGGGGGGCACGGTTTGCTGGTTAGCCCCTTTAGGCTTGCCTTGGAGAAGATGTGCCCCTCTCCTGTGCCACACAGGAGATAAAAGGCACATACCATGTCTAGCATACTGCTCCTCTGAGATATTCTCACCCACCCAGCAGCCTGAAACCTTGTTCTTGCTTTGGGGGCCTGGCTTCTGGGATTTCTGACTTTCGTGGCTTAGCTCCTCACATTTCTGCCCTTACTTTTGTTGCGGAACACTGATGCTTACCCCATCTCCTTTTCCAGACTCTTGACTACCCCTGCCCCTGTACCATGGCTGTCTTCCTGGACATCTACCCCAACCTTTGGTTCTGTCACCAGCTCTTTCCTATTCTTTGGGTGCTTCAGGGCCTGGCTTGGGGGGGCAGGAGATGTCTACTCAAGGTAAAGGACAAAAGGGGAAAGTTTGAGATCTCTTTCAGTGGCCACCCAAGCCAGAGTCCTGATCCAGAGAGCCCAAGGTCACACTGCTGGTTCTGAGGATGAAGACAGCCCCTTCCCCCACCATCATCAGGCCTCCAACCCCCCAAAAATGAAGTCTGTGTTGTGGAAACTGACACACACCAATCATTTCTCCACCCAGGGACAATAGTTTGCCCTGACTCCAGCCAGAAGAACTCAAAAACCTGAGTTGAGAAACAAAAGGCAGATATCAGCCGAGACTCTAACTGTGGAGTCTTCCCACCCCAAACAATGTGGCTCTGCTCATGCGTGGTGGTGGTTCCTATCACAGCAACAGCAGCCAGCTCCAGCCTAGAGGAGCCCAGGTGAGAAGCAGCTGCTGAGGGGGATGACAGAATCCAGCCTGTGCAAGGCAGGCCAGGGATGATAGCTGATGGGAGACTAAGCTGAGGACAGGACCACCAACATTTTTGAAGGGAGGTTCTCCTGAGCCTTAGGTGGACTTCCAGGAGAGACAGTAGAAGACACAGGCCAGTCCCAGCAAAGCTTCTATCAAACTAGGCAGCATCCTGAGCACTTTGCAGATATTAACTCATTTGATCCACACAACAACCTGATGATATAGGGACTTTTATTATCTTTTAAAAGGATGTATAGTTTAGAAACTGTAGATTATATAACTAATCTATAGATTAGAAACTGAGGCTCAGAGAGGGTAAGTAACTTGTCCAAGGGTGCACAAGTGAGACTGGGATTCAAGTCCAGGCAGTAGGGCTCCCAAGTCTGTCTTCTTAACTACTCTGCTAAGCTGCCAACATAGGGGAGCTAAGAGAGTCAGGCCATTTTTCCCTCTACCCACTAGCTGGGCTAAGACTGGACTTCAGTCTCTACCAAGAACTAGTGTGATGATTCTCAGCCTGGGGAGATTCAAAACACTATCAACTCCTGGGCACCACCCCTGAGAAATTCTGGTTTAATTGGTCTGAGATGAAGTCCAGCCTTCAGCGGGTGTGGAGGGTAGGATGAGAGACAATTTTGATGGAAGCTCCTCGACTTAAAAACACACAGCATGAGCTTCCCTGGCGGCACAGTGGTTAAGAATCCGCCTGCCAATGCAGGGGACATGGGTTCGAGCCCTGGTCCGGGAAGATCCCACATGACACGGAGCAGCTAAGCCCGTGTGCCACAACTGCTGAGCCTGCGCTCTAGAGCCCGTGAGCCACAACTACTGAAGCCCGCATGCCTGGAGCCCATGCTCCACAATAAGAGAAGCCACCGCAATGAGAAGCCCATGCAATGCAACGAAGAGTATCTCCCCTCGCCGCAACTAGAGAAAGCCCGCACACAGCAATGAGGACCGAATGCAGCCAAAAATAAATAAAATAAAAATAAATAAATTTATTTTTAAAACCCAGCAATTTTGACACAAAAATAATAAACGAACATATATATCTATATATAAAACACACACACACACACACACACACACACACACACAGAATCTCTCCCATCTTGACAAACATCTAACTCCCAGCCATAGCTCTGCCTCTCCCTCTAACTATGGCTCTCTTTCCTCTCTAACCACAGCCAGACTCCCTGAGGGGTCTCCCCTTCCCTGCCGTTTCCCTCCCTAACCTGTTGTCTTCTGGCCTCTGGAAGCTGGCCTTGCCAAGCTACCCTTTCAGTGTTGCAACAGTGCATATTCACTGCTTGGTCCTCAGCCTACTTAAATTCATGAATGCAATTGATGATGTCAATAGGTTCTTGCTCCTAGAAGCTAACCTTCTGCCAACCTTGGGGGCACAACCCATTGTCCTTGTCTGGAAATTTCATGTCAGTCTTTTTTCTTTTTTTTGCAATACTCGGGCCTCTCACTGCTGTGGCCTCTCCCACTGCGGAGCACAGGCTCCGGACGCGCAGGCTCAGCGGCCATGGCTCACGGGCCCAGCCGCTCCGTAGCATGTGGGATCTTCCCGGACCAGAGCACAAACCCGCGTCCCCTGCATCGGCAGGCGGACCCTCAACCACTGCGCCACCAGGGAAGCCCCCATGTCAGTCTTTTTGGATGGGTTTTTGTCCCAAGCCACACAAATATGTTCTGAGAATGGGGCCTCCAGAGACCCACAGCCCTGCCCTCGAGGAGATGAGAGTCTTGTCAGCACAAGAGGGGCTCAGCATCCTTGTACTTGAGGCAACAAGGTGGTTCCTCCAGTGGAGGCCCCCAACTCCCTCCCTCAAGCTGCCTCCCTGACTCTTTGCACCTCTGGCAAAAATGGGAAAGAGAACAAAGCTCCGGCTAGGTCTTCACTCTGTGAGCAAGAACCCATGATGCCTGTCTTCCAGTTAAAAGCCAGTTACTGGGACAGGGCGCTGTCCGTCCGCCTGTGCTCTTTTTGCCAGGTATGGTCATAGACTTCCTCTGCAATGAGCTTCTGGCACACATGGCTTATTTCCCAGGACCTTGTCTTTCTAAACACACAGAAACAAATTTGAACAAGATATGTTTTAAATGTTTTAAAGCCAGCAATTCTCTCCTGCTTTGTGTCCTGGGAAATAGGCTTTGCTAGAATTTGCAGCACTGATTCTAGAATGCTGGCAGGGTGGAGGTGGGAGGAGCAGTGAGGAAGGACAGCAGGGTTCTCCACTTGATGCTATGGAGAGCAAAGTTGGACTCTGAGTCTCACTATTCTCTGGCTGTTGGACCTTGTGAAAGCCCCTTTCCCTCTTGGAGCCTCAGTTTCCTCCCCATTTACTGGGGCTCATAATCATTGGCTCCTCTGTCTGTGGCGAGGATGCTGGGACATGACCCTTATATGCTGGAGGCGTGATCCTCTGCCAGGGTAGGCACTCTGCTAGGAGTTGGGGAAACTGAATTGAATTGTGTTCGGCCATAGTGCACAGCCTTGTTCCAGGCCAAGAGAGAAAGTGTGTGTGCAAGAGAGACTTGCAAAAAACAAGGCCTATCTCTCTGCACGTCTCTCCTCTGGGAAGGAAGGGGCCCGCACAGTGACAATAGACCAGGGGCGCTGACTCAGACAGCCAGTTCCTGCTCATTTCCCCTCACTGTAGGACAGCAGCCGAGCGGGAGGTCAGCCCTCTGTGTGGCTCTGATTTGGGCCTTTGGCCAAGAACCTTTCCTAGAGAAAGACAAGACCAACTCACAGACAGGTCTCGCTGTGACGGGGCAGACTGGACCACTGTGGCTGTGGGCAGGCAAGTGGGGGCAGTGGGGAGTGAAAAAGGACAGAGAGGAGACTCACTCTGAATCCTGCTTCACTTTCCCTGGGCTGGGCAGCCTGGGAACAACTCTACAGGCAACAGAGCATGTGACCGATAGGGCCAAACTGACCCAGCCAGGGTGCTGGGAAACGGGGTTCAGGAAGAGTCCCTGGGTGTCTGCTGAGGAGCCTGGGGACAGGGTTCAGAACAGTGTGGAGCCCCTCGGCTCCCTGCCCTCAGTGTGGGCTCACCACACGCTTCTCCCTTGCATGAGGAGTTGCTGGATGTGGAGTCTTGGTCGTCCACACCGCTAGGATGGAGAGAGCCGAGGCTATCACCCTCTTCTGGAGCCGGGGAGGTGAGTCGGAGAGGAACAGGGTCGCATGCTCAGCAGAGGGGGCGTGGGGAGGAATCGGGGCTCACTGAGGGGGATGGTCGTGCACTCAGAGCTGTCCTGAGGCAGCCTGGGCCTCCTGGGGGGGGGGAGATGGGTTCCTTTAGTGCTAGAAACATGTGAGGAGAGGCAGGATAACTGCTTGGCAGAGGGGCTATAAAAGGAATTCAAAATTGGGTGGCTCTGGAGGAGGAGAGGGTGGATGTGATCACATCCCAACCCTGATAATCTGGGATTCTAGAGGGATAAGAAAAGTGACTGAAGAATTATAAGTGTATGTGTCAGAAATACTATCTCTCATTTTCTGTAAATCAACTTAACATGCTCTCTGAAGCCTTGTCCCTTGCATGGTAGAAAATGCCTTTTCAGTCAATCTCGGGGCTTTGCCCACCTCCTGGAGTCCTGCTAAAATGCTGATTTTTTTTTTGCACTACCAAAGCATGCGGACGGGAGGGGGCAGGAAAGGGGTGCCTATCACTGGTCATCTGTCAACACAGGTTACTGCCAAGGGACCAAGTGCTTTCTAAGCTCAGTTCAAGCCAGACCTCCTGGCAGTAGCATGGAATCAATTTCAGGGTCCTGAGCCACACCAGGGGACCCCTCTTTGGTTTGTGTGAAGAGGATGTTGCCTGCACTTGACAATGTACTAGAAGCTCTAGTTACGGCTGCAGAGGTAGCTGGCAGGAGCAAGGGTTGGTCCTCTGTGGTAGGCTCAAAAGGAGCTTATGAGCTAAAGGAGTTTGAAAAGCAGAGTGATGGCACTGAGAACTCAATACTGTGAGGACTACGTGCTGTTTGGCATGGAGAAGAAACAGAGGAAAGTGGTCTTTGGTCTTCAGGTCTTTGAGGGTCTGTCACAGGGTGAAGGGAATAGATGGGGGCTGAGGGGGGCTCAGGAGGCAGAGCTGTATGACCTGTGGACAAGGAGGAACTCTCTAACAGACTCTCCATGGGCTGCCTTACAAAGGAGTAAGGAGTCTGGGTGTCTCTGGGAAGTAACAGAGCGAGCCCTAGAGAAGACAAGGGCAAGTGAGAGCTGGTCTTCTTCTTCCAAGGAGGGAGGGGTGGAGGGAGGGAGGCACCAGGGGCACCTGGCCTGCAGGGCCGGCCCCATCCTGCACTGGGTTCTCTCCTCCCACTCCTCTGGTCCAACACTCCCATCTCCCTCCCTGCTGCTGGGCTCCCTGCTTCCACTCTTGCCCCTCTCCAACCCATTCTCCACTTTGCACATGCTGTGAGACCTTATAAAACAGCCCCGGCTGCTAAAAATCTTCCAGTGGCCACCCACCACCCACTGGTGCAAGTCCAGATTTATTTCTCTTCTCTATTGCCTCCTTTCTACTCTCTAAAAACAGAGCAGAGATAAGATCGTTTCTCACTCTAACGCAACTCTGACATTTCATAAATCTATGTCCTAGACAGCTGGAAAGGGCTATATTTAACCTTCCGCCTTGTAGTTTATAATGGAGGGACTTGCTTAAGGAGCTGCCTTCTAACGCTGCCACAGGAGATTAGTGCCTTTTCTTTGTTCTCTGCAAAGCCACAGCCAGCCTTTCCCTCCAGCGGGTGCAGGCCACTTGCCCCAGAGCACCCACCATCCCCTCTGTCTCTTGGTGAGAGAGGTCCCCGTCCCACCCCCTGTAGTGTGCCCCCTCAGCTTTCTTATCTGAAAATACCTGAAAGACTGCTTATGAACCCCAGAGCCCAATAAGTGGGACAGCAGGTGAGCACAAGAATAGATCAGAGGACGGGCTATGAGGGGTGGGCTGGGCTAGGGGAGGGAGCCAGGAGAGAAGAAAATGTCTTGTCAGGGGTCTGGTTGTGGCCACAGAAAGGGGAAAGGGATTAATGCTGAGTAATGTGCCGGACTCTGTATATGATACTTTGCATACGTTGCCTTGTGCGATCCTCACAGCATTCCTAGGAGGCAGGTGCTAATAGTACCCGCATCATCTCCAGAGGCGGGATGGGCTCAGAGCAGTTCAGTGACTTTACCCAAAGTCAGACACAGCTAGAAAGTGACAGAACCAGGATTGAGCCCAGGCCTGTCAAACTCCAAAGCCTGGTGGTGAACAGTATGGAGGTTCCTTAAAAAACTAAAAATAGAATTACCATATGACCCAGCAATCCCACTACTGAGTATATACCCATAATTCAAAACCATAATTCCAAAAGACACTTGCACCCCAATGTTCATTGTAGCACTATTTACAATAGCCAGGTCATGGAAGCAACCTAAATGCCCATTGACAGACGAATGGATAAAGAAGATGTGGTATATATATACAATGGAATATTACTCAGCCATAAAAGGGAACAAAATTGGATCATTTGTAGAGATGTGGATGGATCTAGAGGCTGTCATACAGAGTGAAGTAAGTCAGAAAGGGAAGAACAAATATCATATATTAATGCATATATGTGGAACCTAGAAAAATGATACAGATGAACCGGTTTGCTGGGCAGAAATAGAGATACAGATGTAGAGAACAAACATATGGACACCAACGGGGGAAAGTGGCGGGGGCGCTGGTGGTGTGATGAATTGGGAGATTTGGATTGACATATATACACTAATATGTGTAAAATAGATAACTAATAAGAACCTGCTGTATAAAAACATAAATAAAATAAAAAATTCAAAAATTCAAAAAAATGAAAGCCCGGTGGCTTTGCCCAGTCCCGGGACACCTCTGGCTGTGTCGGTACTGCCCTTTAGGGCAGTTCTCCCTCATTTCTTTGGGTATCTTTTGCATATGCTTGAGCCCCTTGCAGGCTCTGTCCACACTGCCCACTGCGCAGGCCCCAGGCCCACCTCAACCTCTGCCCCTAGCTGTGGAGCCCAGCCCAGGAGGTCTTTTGATGGTGCCCCCGTGCTCTCAGGCCTGATGGGCTGACTTCCCCCTATCTCTGCTTCCACATTCTGTTCTCTTCTGCCTCACAGATAGCAGCTACTAGGACCAGGAGTCTCAAGCAATAGGCTATATGATTCTTTGTTCCATGTCTGCCCACTAGACCACTAACACTAACACCCTCTGTGGGCTTAGACAAATTGTGTCCCTCCTCTGGTCCCAGTTTCCCCACCTGTAAAGTGGGAAGATAGGGTGCTCTGTAAAGGCCCTCACAGTTCTAAGAACCTGGAATGCCCAGGGTCCTGCCCCTCTCCAGGCCCCACCCTTTCTGCTTTCTCTCGCACTATATGGAGAATGATGGTCGCCACAGGCACTAGTTTAGAAACCTTCACTAAGCCAATGAAAGGGCAGCTACATCAGAATGACTGCCCCAGAGCCAATGGACAAAGCAATCAAGTGGTAATAACAACCACATTTGTAGGGCACTTTATTGTTTACCAACTGTTCTCATAGCCAGCCGAGCGCTAGGGAGGGGGACGCCAAAGTGATCTTAATGGTACGTGGTGCATCTTTAAAAAACATTAAATTACATGGTGAGAAAATGATTCTTGCTTCCTTCTCTTTCCAGCTTTCTGATTACATCAAGGAGAAAGTCTCAGTGTGATGCTATTCTTCACCCTGTGTAATGCTTGCTAATCTTCTTTCAGAACAGAGCTAGAGCAGGCCTCAGGCTCAAAGACAAAGACAGGCAATGATATCTACATAGAATTTAATTACTCTGTTCTGTTCCCATTGTATTTATTTTTACAATTACTTTCTATTTCTGGCAAAAGATCCTCTTTTTTGTTTTGGTTCTTGGGTGCCATATAAAAAATTTTTTAATATATATTAATTAAGGCAAAAAAATTCATGTCAAGAAAAAGATGAAGTGAATAGCAAATAGAACCAGCAGTGCGCAGATATGGCAAAACTTGTCAAAGTGGTTCCTAAATGGCTGAAGCTTGGGCAACACTGGAAGGTGGCAGTTGTTCAGCACCAAGTTCCTTAGTGTGACCCATAGCGCCCTGCACAGTCTACACCCACTAGTGTCCCAGAATTTGTTGTTCCTTACTCCTTTCCCTCCCACACCCTACACCCTTTCACACCTGCCAGCCTTTGCACATGCTGTACCCTGTATCTGGAGTGCCTCTCCCACATCCCTTGTCCACCCATCAAACCCTAACTCAGCCTTCAAGACTCAGTTTAAATGTTACCTCCTCTAGGGAGCTTTCCTTCAGCTAAGCAGTAGGTTCATTTATTTCTCTATTATAGTCTCTCCCATGGCTATAATTATGTGCTTCCAGGCTGATATCTTCTACCCTATTGGTTCCAAATACATTTTATAAGAAAGAGAGAGAGAGAGAAAGGAATAAAAATGTAACTGTGAGTAAGGCCTGGGCACAGTGACTGGGCCTTGGGGACTGTTACAGCTCCTGGGATCACATGGAATTGAGACTTCCCAGATGCTGAGCCAGAGCCTACACAGGCCACAAATCTGGCTCAGGAGCTGCCTCTGGGGGATGGTTGCTGGCTGCATGTAAGTTTACTGGGAGCCTTTGGGATCAACACATGGGATCTAAGAGGAGGAGGCAGGATTGGTTCGATGGAGAAGGTTGGGCTGGGACAGCTCATAACAGCCTCAGCTGACCCTGTGAGAGCTCTGGAACTGGGTTGGCCCTTCAGAGTTGTTCTGAGTTAGGGTGAAGGGCCCAGGCATTGACACCAGCCCATATGGACCAGTTATTAGATGCAGGCTGGTCCCAGGGAAGGAGCGTGGTCTTGGGCGAGGCAGCACTGGTCTGAGGAGGCGGATGGGCAATCCTTGAAGAGGACTGTCAGCCAACAGTGCTCAGTCCTGGGGGAGTCTTGGGGGGCATCGCTGTGTGCACGAAAGCAGCCTTGTCTTGCCCCCTGGGACTTCAGTGCTGGGAGGGCAGGGAGAATAGAGCAGTGGTTTGAAGGGCAGAATGTAGCTGTCAAGAGTTGGTGGCTGGAAGAGCCTAGTAAATGTTTGTTAAAAATTGAATGGCTGAGTATGAGGTTCAAGGCAACGTGCTTAGAGGCAAGGAGGATACAGAGGCAAACAAGTCACAGGGAACTTCTGGTATAATTGGGGTGACAGATATGGAAAAAAAACTATTCCAGAACAATGTGTGTAGGGGCTACAATGTGTCCCACAGACCACGCTGCCACAGCATCTCATTCTTGCTTCTCTTGGAAGCCTTATCTTACCACCCTTCTGACAACGCTCTAAGGCATAAATTCTTGTCTTCACTCTTCACATGTGAAAATTGACATCCAGGGATTTTCTCTAGAACTCACTGCCGCTTAGATCCCCCAAGCGGGTGGACCTAAACCACCCAGCCCCTCTCCAAGCCACATGCAGTCCTTTGCAAAGTGCTTATTACATATGTTCCATCTTGTCACAGCCCTGTGAGGGAGTAAAATAAGGATGTCAGAGGAAAGTAGATTTTTACCTTTATTTTCTTAACTTGCCTGGTATGCTTTCAGATATAGATATATTCTGATCATATTTATAACAGTGACATTCTTTTTTATTCTGGTTTTCTTTTTCCTACACATTCTTAACCACCTGTGAAATTCTTCCATTACACTCATGTGTTCTTCCATATCTTGTCTCAAAAGTGAGAAGATTGTGATCAAAATCCAATTCGTTCCCTTTGAGCTGTGAGGGGGAAAAATATGTGTTGTTGTTGTTGTTTTTTTAAATTTCAGCCTTACTCAAAAAGGCAAAACTTTCTTGGTTTGAAACATTAAAAATGTATGAAACCAAGAATACCTCTGATTCTATGTGTGATTAATACTCTAGGAGAGATGTTCTATGGGGGAGATTGTATAGTTTGAATAAAAGACCGCTCAGGAGCAACTAAAAATCCCCATCGAGAAGCTGTGTCTTGGGCAGGGTTGCTGTTCCTTGCTCCCCGACCCACCCAAGTCTGTGCCCTCTCCCTACCTTTGAACCTACCCTCCTCCTCAAACTGCAGGCTGAGTTTCTTTCTTCTCTTCATTCCCTGCCTTAAAGATTTTCTGTCAAATGATGATGAGGGCAAAGTTTGAAGCTGCCCCCAAAGAATACTAGCATCTCTCCCAGTGGATTCATTTCTATGGCCTCTCTGGTCCCAGAGCTCACCTAAAGCAACTAGAATTTTCCTAGCAGAAGCTGTCACACTGTAGAGAACCAACAGTTGCTCTATGTTCCGAAGGAGAAAAGTCTCCATATGTTCCCAGTGAAAATAAAGATGTACACGCTCTGTGTCCATGCCTAGCCCTGCGTGATTTCATTTGCCATCACTATTATGGGATCACAATTAAAATTTCCCCTCTTGTTTTAACTACCAAAACACCATGCTGGCCTCATGACAAGGGAGCCCTCATTTCTACTCATTCCCTTGACTTCCTTGTAGGGAGCTTGCAATAGGCAATAGGGGCCGAAGTGGGGTGCAGGAGTCAATTTTACACTTTAAAGATTAGCAAGGTAGATAAATTGCCCTTATCAAAGTGTAACTTTCAAAGAACTAAAAATATGACCCTCATTGAAATATATAGTGATCATGTATCAGAAATGTATTGAGGGCTTCCCTGGTGGCGCAGTGGTTGAGAATCCGCCTGCCGATGCAGGGGTCACGGGTTCGTGCCCCGGTCCGGGAAGATCCCACATGCCGCGGAGCGGCTGGGCCCGTGAGCCATGGCCGCTGAGCCTGAGTGTCCGGAGCCTGTGCTCCGCAACGGGAGAGGCCACGGCAGTGAGAGGCCCGCGTACCACAAAAAAAAAAAAAAAAAAAAGAAATGTATTGAACTGATTGATGAAGGAACCAACATTGTGGTAAAGCTGGTTTTAAAAAAGATATGAGAGTTTGGCAGTTTCTCAAAAGTTAAATATAGAATTACCATATGAGCCAGCAATTCCACTTCTAGGTATATGACCAAAATAATTGAAAATACGGACTTGAACAGATACTTGTATGTTAATGTTCATAGCAGCATTATTCACAATAGCCAAAATGTCCATTATTCACAACCCAAATGTCCATCAATGGATGAATGATAAACAAAATATGGTATATCCATACAGTGGAATATTATCCATCCATAAAAGGGAGTGAAGTTCTAATCCATACCACAGTATGGAAATATTGATTCCATTTATATGAAATATCTAGAATAGGCAAATTCATAGGGACAGAAAGTAGGCTAGAAGTTACCAGGGGTTGGGAAGAGGGGGAAGGGAAATTACTGCTTAACATTTCTGTTTGGGGTGATGAAAAATTTTGGAAATGGATAGTGGCGATGGTTGTACAACATCATGAATACAATGAGTGCCACTGAACTATATACTTAAAATGATTTAAATGGCAAATTTCGTGTTATATATATTTTACCACATTTTAAAAAATAGTAAAAAAAAAAGTATCAGAGACCAAAATTCAGGAACTTCAAAAGAAGCCTGGAATAAGATCAAAAAGCTGGATACAAAACTGGTTAGTTATACAGGATAATAGAACTTTAACTCTTGGGGCTATCTTTCCTACTAGACAGAAATAATTTTCATTTCTACCAGGCAAAAATCATTTGCAACTTATCAATCTTCTACAAGCTAATGTTTAACTTTACAGAGTGGGCCTTAATTAATAGTGAATAGTCAAACAACAAGGATTTACTGTACAGCACAGGGAATTATATTCAATACCTTGTAATAGCCTATAATGGAAAAGAATGGGGAAAAAGACTATATATATATATATATATATATATATATATATATATACACAGATATATATGTATAACCAAATCACTTTGCTGTACACCTGAAACTAACACAACATTGTAAACCAACTATACTTCAATTAAAAAAAAATTTTAATAGTGAATAGTCAAACAGCCACATAGATGATACTCTCCTATGTTCTTGAAAGGGCACTCAGTAATATTTTTTGCCCTGTGTCAAGCTGCAGATAATTTTTCTTAGCACCTCAAATAATACATGACAAATCACAACTCCCATATGGGTCTCCATGAAAGAAACTTAACTTTAGCTTCAAGGCCTGACTCTCATGGCATTAACATCTTGGTGGCATCTTCTGAGGGGCACCCAGCAAGTACAGACCTGGGCCACTTGTCAGGCTCACTTCAGTCCATACTAAATCCAATATGAATCCACCAGACTGGTCTTTCAAAACACCACTTTCACTGTTCCTCCCACACACAAGACTGAAATGACTCCTGATCTAGCCCACACTTCCCAGACTGGTTAGCAGAAGCCTCTGGAATCTAGCCTGGCTCAAAATTTGAAAAGGAGCTTTCAAGTCTCAGTGCCCTCAGTCCCAGCCAGGTTGGCTGCTCCCAACTCCCTGCTGAGTTTCTGAGCTTCACTCAGGCAGAGCTCCCACTTTATGTCCCTGGCCCATCTCTTATCCTAATGGGCTTATGGCAGTTTCCCAAATTTCAGTCATCCATGTACCTCTGTCACAAATTTTGTTTGCTATCTGTACTATTTTCTAATTTTAAAAAAACTGACTTTTTTAAAAAGATTTTACTTGCCCAAAGCTGCAGTTTTGCTAGGCTATGTAAAGAAAAAAGTTCATCGGTGTATCACCTCAAATCACATTTATTTCATACTTGGTTGTATTCTAATTGTTCAGCGTGTTTGGCCTCAGTTGAAGATGATAAGCTCCTTGAGGACAGGTACTATGGTTCTGGTGTCCCTCAGCATGCAGCACTGGCCTAAGCCCTTGGTAGGTCCCACCACATGCCCTTTGGTTGACTGTCAGTCTCCTTTGGTAAACTTCTCATAAGAACATTGCTGGCTTTCCCTCCGTCCCTTTAGTGTGCACAGAAACATTGAAAATGTACCTCCAGGGACTTATACTCTGGCTGGGAAAACAAAAGCAGGTGTTCTTGGTGAGTCCGGCAGACCTAGCTCCCTCTTAGCCACTTTCTATGTATGTTACCTTGAAGAAGAAGCCTCTCTGCCCCTCAGTTTCCTCATCAATAAAATGAGAATAATAATCATAATACCTGCCTTGCCTCCCTCATAGAATGGACGGGAGGCTCCAATGAAGTGATAGTCGTGTAAGTGCTTTGTAAACAAGAACATGATATCCATATTTTAGTTAAATGTTTCCATAAAGTTTCCATAACAATACAAGATGGCCAGATAATGTCACAAGGCAGCTTCCCAGGCTCCAAATGAGTCCCTGTGGTGCTCAGTTACTAATGGGCGGAAGGGTTCCAGAGGACTTGCTTGAGATGGGCCATGAAGCATAAGCAGAAGGTCAATAAGGAGTGGGGGTGGGGAAGGGCAGCAGAGCCAGGTGTGGCGCATGAGGGAAGCAAATTGAATGGGGAAGAAAGATGAACCCCTGCTTGGGCCTGGTGAGGAGTGAGGAGGCCAATTGGGCTGCACAGAGGACAGTGTGAAGGGGCAGTGGAAGAAAAGGGGAGGTGATCCAGACCTGGAGGCCTCCAGTGCCAGACTGAGGTGCTGGATCTTCCTGCTATGAGGTCACTGGGCAGCTTTTGAACAGAGGAGCATGTGAGGAAACCAAGCTTTACAATGCAGATTCCTCTAAGATCAAACTTCTTGTTTTCCTCATCATTTATTTACCATTTATATATTTTTATTATGAGATAAAATACAGAGTCGTTATGCCAAAACAATCACAAGTAAATCAACAAGCATTTAGAGAAAAAAAAAAAAGTTCCCCTCTAACCTTTCCTCCCCCTCCCCCTAGTCAATCCCAGTCACTTTCAGAGACTACATCTGTTATTTGCATGTTGTGACTCATTCCAGATCTTTTCCTATGAATATGTCTGTGTATGTGTATACATATCTTTTTACATAAGTGAGATTCTCTTATACATCTTGTACAGAGCCTTGATGTTTTTAACCTAATCTGTCTGTGGACATTTTTCTATGGCAAAATCTCTTCTTCCGAATGGCTATATGGCATTCCTTAGTAAGAATATGCTGCAACTTATTTAACCAACTCCCTATTGATAAAGAATTCTGCAATTAATTTTGCTTTTTCTTTTTACTTTCATGTCTTTGAAGTAATATATGCAGTAATATATGCATGTGGCAAAGGAAATTCAACAGTAAAAGGAGTATTTAGCGAAAAAGTAATTCTCCTGCTGACCCCTAACCCCCCCGCCCCCATTTTAATAGCTCGCCTCTCAAGAGGCAACCACAGAGACCAGTTGCTTGTGTGTCCTTCCAGAAGTGATCTATGGGTATACATAGATCACTTCTATGTGTGAGAGTATGTGTGGGGGGGCAGAGGAAGAGACAATATTCCATATCAGCACATATTTCAGCTACATGATTCTTCTTAATGGCTGCAGAGTATGCCATCGTGTGGCTGAACCACTGTTCAACCTGTCTTCTACTGACGGAGTTATTGCCAGTAGTTTGCTATTGCACATAGTACTACAATGTATATCTTTGTTCATGTGTCTTCGTGTGTACTTTGTCTCTAGTGTAAAGTGGCATTTTTGGATAAAAGGAATGTGCATTTTACACTTTTGACAGATAATGCCAAACTGTCCTCCAAAGAAGTTGTTCCAATTGACCCTCCCACTAGCCGTGAGTCCTGTCCCTCCATACCCTCTCTCCCCATCACAGTGGGTAACAAAATTTTTTCATCTGTGCCAGAGGAAGAGGATGAAAACCTGAAGTGGTGGGGTGGGAGTGTAGTCAGGGAAGGCACAGATGGCCCAATTGTTCCCCATGGGTCTGGTTGAGACTCTCATAACAGCCCGATGGTGCATTTAACCCACAAAATTGTGTCCCCAAGACCTTAGGTATCTAGTGGCACCCAGGAATTACCCATGATCCACAAACCCATGTGGTACAGGTCTGGACTGCCCAAAGAGATCCTTTTGGTTCTTGCCACCCTCTTTCAGCTTCACACAGAACCTCTTCTGGACCTGCTTATGTGCATCACCAGCCAGGACCAGGAAGCCTGGATAGCATTCTGCTGGAGAGCGGGGCCTCCAGCAAAACGTATTTTCACCCACTGTTCCCAAATTCACACACACACACAAACACACACACACACACACACACACACACACACACACACACACATACCCCAAAAGGACTGAATATAGAACTCAAGACCCACGTTCAGAAATGCAAGCCCGGGCCTTGGGAAGCACAGGTCATGTGCGGTCTGGGTTCCCAGACACTTCAGGCTAGTTGGTTGCAAGAAAAAGGGTGTGTCTTGGTTTCCTGGGTGGCATGGCATGAGTGTAAGTATTCATGTGTAAGTGAAGGACAGGAAATCGTCTCCGGCAGCCACTACTCTTCACAACTGATGACTCAGCAGTGCTTTACAAGAAAGCAAAGTGCCTACCACTTCTCCCACTCAGCTGCTCTCTGCCATTGCTTTTCCTCTGCTCCTGTGGTCTTGCTTTACCCACTTTCCATGGCTTTTGCTTACTGCTGTCTCTGTGGGCATCTCCTGGCTTCTGGGCCTTCTCCACTGCATGTGCTCTTCTGTCTGTACGTCTCACATCACATTACCTAGGGAAGGAGTCTCATCGGGTCAGTTGGTCATTCTGCATTCTGGAGCACTTGTCTGTCTGGGTCCTCACTGCAGAACACGCACAGGCCACTGGGCGCCCTCAGAGCCAGCTGGCAGATGGCTACCCTTGACTCAGGCACAGTTTCCCCAGTTCATTCAGTCATGACCAAAAGAACAGTGCCTGGCACGGAGTAGCCACTCAACAAAATATTTATTGAATGAGTAAATAATAATCCAGAATCAAGAAATGACTTCTGTACACTTTGCTCAGAAGGGGCTATGGGTGAGGCAGGCATGCAAAGCATTGTGGGAGCCCTCTCTAAGGCCACACTTAGCAAATGAATTACCTGGATTTCTGATATACTTCTGTCTCCAATGTAAAGGTGCAGCATGTTATAAGTAGAAGAATGCAGGCTTTGTCACCAGACAGACCTGAGTTCAAATCCTGCTATCACTAACACTGCAGCTTTGGGCAGGTTCCTTGACCTCTCCCCATCCTTACCAATAAAATGGTAATATATATATATATATATTATGTTTTATATATATATATATATATATATATATATATATATATAACATAATATATCTATCTTGTTGTGTCATTAGGGAAACTAGTCTAGACAAAGAAAGCAGTGAAACTAGTCTAGACAAAGAATGCAGTGCCTGGTACTTAAAGGTGTTCAAGAGGTATTATCTATTGTGATTATTAAAATCATTTTTAAAAGTTAAACCTTCTGGCTTTATCTATTAAGCTCCCAGTAAATGAGAGTGTGCTTGCAGTTCTAGAGATATGCTTGAATGTCTCAAGTCAAATACCGTCAGGCACCACAAACATTTCCTCTTATTGATGTTCATTACCAAAGGAAAAAGCCTTTTCTTCCTTTTCTTTCTGCTGGCCATTTAGCTTTGAGACTAAGCAAGCCACCTCATCAATTTGCAAATGTTCCTTTCAAACACTTGTGAATTCTGTCTCCCTCTGATAGTTCCACAACCTGAGTTCTAATTTATTCCTTGGACGATTTCCCTATTTTTATTGAAATTGATTGCCAGGAAAGGCACCTTCCCTGCAGACATGGGACTCTGGCCAGCTCTCCACATGGCAGGAGTGAGGGTATCTCTATCTAATACACCAGGAGTTACAAGTCACCTCCCGGGTACCTAGCCCTGTGCTGTAAGCAACATTATTTCTTCAGTCCAGGAGTCAAGGCAGTAGGTGAGAAAGGGACTGCTTAACATTGCTTTCTTCCAGAGTCCAGGCATTCTCTAGGGTGGAGGTTCCATAAGTTGTTCATCTGCCCCGCTCTGCACTGATGGATGTTGAGAATGTTTCCAGTTTCACCCAATTGCTGATAACGGGGCAATGAGTGTTCTTGTACATAAATCTGTGTATACATGTATGAATACTTCCCTAGTCTAGCTTTATGAAAGTGCAATTACTGGATCAAATAGAGTATGAATAGTTACTTTGGATAAATATCAGAATGTTGCCCTTGGGACTTCCCTGGTGGCGCAGTGGTTAAGAATCCGCCTGCCAGTTCTATTTACAATCGCCAGGACATGGAAACAACCTGAGTGTCCATCTACAGATGAATGGATAAAGAAGATGTGGCACATATATACAATGGACTATTACTCAACCATAAAAAGAAATGAAATTGAGTTATTTGTACTGAGGTGGATGGACCTAGAGTCTGTTACACAGAGTGAAGTAAGTCAGAAAGAGAAGAATACCATATGCTAACACATATATATGGAATCTTAAAAAAAAATGGTTCTGAAGAACCTAGGGGCAGGACAGGAATAAAGACGCAGACGTAGAGAATGGACTTGAGGACACGGGGAGGGGAAAGGGTAAGCTGGGATGAAGTGAGAGAGTGGCATGAACATCTATACACTACCAAATGTAAAGTAGATAGCTAGTGGGAAGCAGCCACATAGCACAGGGAGATCAACTGGGTGGTTTGTGACCATCTAGAGGGGTGGGATGGGGGCGTGGGAGACGCAAGAGGGAGGAGATATGGGGATATATGTATATGTATAGCTGATTCACTTTGTTGTAGAGCAGAGGCTAACACACCATTGTAGAGCAGTTATACTCCAATAAAAATGTTATAAATAAATAAATAAACCAAAATAAAAAATAAAAATAAAGAATCCGCCTGCCAGGGACTTCTCTGGCACACAGTGGTTAGGAATCAGCCTGCCAGTGCAGGGGACACGGGTTTGATCCCTGGTCCAGGAGGATCCCACATGCCACGGAGCAACTAAGCCCGTGAGCCACAACTACTGAGCCTGCGAGCCACAACTACTGAGCCTCCGTGCTGCAACTACCGAAGCCCACGTGCCTAGAGCCCGTGCTCTGCAACAAGAGTAGCCCCAACTCACCACAACTAGAGAAAGCCTGCGCACAGCAACGAAGACCCAACGCAGCCAAAAATTTTTTAAAAAATTTAAAAAAAGAAATTGCCCTCATAGAAGGCTTAAAAATTTACACTTCCACCCTTTACCTCAATTATTGCTTGCCTAGGTATATATCCTAGAGAAACTCATGCAGGTGGCCACCGGCACATATACCATGGATGTTCATAACAGCCTTGTTTAAAAGAGCAAAAACTTGAGAAACAACAGGAGGACAGATAGATAAATAAAATCACTGCAAATTCAAACAGTGGAATACTACACAGCATAAAAATGTCTGAACCAACATCAACGTGCTATTTCTCACAACTCTAATGTTGAGCAAAGAAAGCAAATTGCAGAAAGATATATACGGTTCAATATAATTTGTACAAAGTTTAAGGACATGCAAAACAATACTGTATATTGTATATTGTTTACGAACATATGCAGAGTATCTTTTAAAACATGCATGTGAATCATAGGCTGTCCATTCAGGGGGATGGCTGCCTCTGGGGGGAGGAATGTGTGACTGGGGAAGAACACAAGAGGCTTCAACTGAACCTGTAATATTTTATTTCTTTAAGGAAAAGGTTCTGGGGTAAATACTAGGAAAAGTGTTTGTTCCTAATACTTTTCTGGATGCTTAAAATAGTTCATCATCTTCAAAAAAGAAGAAAACAGAAGAAGAACAAAGATTCCCTCGGCTCCTTTTTTGCAGATGAGGAAACTGAGGCTCAGACAGGTTCACAGCCTCTCTGGAGCCCACCCTTTTGTCCAGCGGCACCCAGTACATCAGAGAGACCAATATCCTCTACAGGAAGGGACCTCACACCCTGATTCACTGAGAACCCCCTTCTGTCCCAGACTCCAGTATAAATCCTTGGCGTGGACTGCTTGGGTAATAACATCATGATTCTTGGCTTCCCGGCCCAAGAGGATGGCCACCTAAGTTTTGCTATTGTCACCCAAATGGTGGAGTCTGCCTGCCCACCCATCTAAGGATTCTGTGTGTACTCAAACCGAGTGTGATGAATGCTTAGGGCAAATATTAGATCCAGTCCTGATTTGTCAAGAGCCTTTACCATGAGCCCACCATTGCAGCATGGGTGCAGGGAAGCAAGAGTATTGCAAAGCTCTTCCCAGAACTGAAATTTTGCCACAGTGCCTCCTGCAAGAAGCATTGCCCTGATTGGGTGACACAATGGAACCATCAGGCCTTACCAGCAGCACTTGGTCTAAAACAGAAACTAGGAGGGGTAGGAAGGGCAGTCCTCAGTGCTTGGCCCTGTTGCTATGGCCCCTGTTGCCATAGTCTCCAAGCATTTTTGCTTATTATTTCCTTCAGCCATTCATGGCATCCATCAGCAAGCAGGACCTAGATGCTCTTTGAGGCAGACCAGGGAGAAAGTGGTTAACAGAAAAGATAAGAGAGAGTAAAGAAGTAATTAAACCAAAAAAAGAGTGGGTGGAAAGAATTTGGTGTATAGAAGCACAAGGCCCAGAAAACAGATACTTTTACGGAATCTTCTTGAGATGTGATGGACCAAGATGGCTGGGTCAGAATTAGCTGAGAAGTGCCCATTATGCAGCTGTCATGCGTTTCAAGTATAGCAACTCTGTGCCCTAGATTTTCCAGAAAAGTCCCAGTTTCAAGTATTGGGTTCTGTTTGTCAGACCAAGGATCCTGATTTGAGATTCAGAAAATAAGGTCACTCTAGTTATAGTAGCTCTCTAAGTCAGCCAGGAAAAGCTCATTAGAATTCACTCTGCCCCACTGGGCGGCAGGGAATCCCCACAGTGCCTGCCCGTGGGCACTAAAGGCCTGAGCAAGGTGGCCTCTTATACTGCCAAGAAACATCAAAGTGCTTCTAGACTCCTTGCCCTCCACACCACTGTAGCTCTCCAGGGGGCGTGTAGCCAGAAAGGCATAGGTTTTGACCCCCACAGACCTGAGTTTCAACATTCTCTACTTTAACTCTGTCAGCTTGGGCAATGCTCTGAGCCCCAATTACCTCATCTGTAAAGTGAGAACAATAATATCTACGATACAGGGTTATTTCAAGCAAACATCAAATGAGATGTTTACCTTTAAAGCTCATACAAGTGTTAGTTGTTAAAATTTATCCCTACATTCAACCAGTAAGTGTCCGCTACATGCCAGGCACGAAGCCAGTCCTGGGGATACAGACATGAGCAAAACAGACAAGATCCCTGCTAGCATGGAGCTTTCAGCCCAAGGCAGATGGCAGACAATAGCCAAAGAATTACCCATCCAAAGTTCACACAGAGGTAGAGATGTCCTTTCTAAATGCTGGCTCTGGCTGTTTTGTAGAGTGAGAGGGTGAGAGAAGGGGCTGGAGGCCACTTAGGAGGCTTCTGCCAGCCGTGGTAGCATGGACTAGGGTGGTGGCAGTGACGGTGAGAAAGGGTCAGATTCTGGATCTATTTTGAAGGTAGAAGCAACAGAACTGGATGATGGACTGACATTTGGGAGCGGGGAAGAGGCAAGGAGGTATCTTAGCTAGCTGTGTCCCAAGGACTGGAGCCACTGGAGCCACAGATTCAGTCCCAAGGCCGCTGAGAGATTCCATGTGGAGGTTGCATTTCTTCTCTTCTCCATTCCGTAGAACGGTGCAATTTCAGTCAAATCGGTTTGCTAGACTTGATCTTAATCATTTAGTATTTAAAATTTTGCTTGGAGGTAGATAATAAAGGCAAATATACGGCATTGGGGGCTTTACAATGAATGCAGAGTTCCCCTTAAAGGGAAATCCTTTGCTTCCAAATTTCAAATGGAATGTTACTTTAAAAACAACATAGTTTCCATTCATTTAGGATGCTGAAAAAAATCTTCAGTCTAGGTGATCTCCTCGGGGACCAGCATATGTTCTTTAAACTGGATTCCTTTCAAACCTCTGGCTCAGTATTTTTTGTTCCAAGAGGCTGGGAGAGAAGAGGACTGAACGGGGAGGGAGTGACAGGAAGGGCCAAAGACAAGTTTGAGTTTCATAACAATAGTGAACCACACTTTATAGTTTTCAAAGGAATTTCACACCAATTATTTGTTGTCATATTTTGCAAATTCAGGACCAGAGCTATGTCCTCACTCCCAGTCCAGTGCTATTGCTACTTACAGCACTGCCAGGTCCTTAACTTTGGGGAGTGGGGGAGGGGTGGGGGAGGGGCAGGTCTCTCCATGAAAAACAAAAAGTTCCAATAGACATTCAAGGCCCTTCTTTATTGAAGCAATTTATTTCATTTGCACTGAGAAGGATTTTTAAAAGAAAATTTGGTATTTTCCCACACCAATTGTCCCCTCTACACATCAACAGGGCTTTTATTTCTCAATGCTTGCAGGCCCACCCTTCAGAAGCTGTTATCTGCTTGACAGTCTGCTGAGACCTCTTGTCTTTTTTCCTCTCTCAATTAAACACTAAAGACTGAGGTTCCATCTGCCCTGGAGCAAACAAATCTTTTGTTATACCTGTTTCCCAGTAGCTGGAGAACTTTTTTCCTTTCTCCAACTTCTATAGTTCTCTTTTCAAAACACTTGAACCTCTTAGTGATTTTTAACTGCAGGTGGCACATGAAATTGGCTTCCCAAACTTGGACCAAGCCTCTCCAAAGCCCACTGCTTTTACCCTGCCTCCACCAACCCCTGAACTAGGAAAGAAAAAAAACACACACACATTTTCCTAAGTTGTTATTTTTCTCTTTTCTAAGCAGTCTCATCTTAACATGAATGTGGCAAACTCCTAGGGAGAAATGGTAGGGTGTATCTCCACTGGGTAGGTTTTTCTCTCCACAGTGGATGGGGCTGACCTGGCAGTCTTTGTCTTTTCTGTTTTCTTTTTTTTCTAAGACTTATTCATTATTTATTTATTTATAAATTTTATTTATTTTTGGCTGTGTCGGCTCGTAGTTATGGCACGTGGGCTCTTCGTTGTGGCGTGCGGGCTTCTCTCTAGTTGTGGTGTGCGGGTTTTCTCTTCTCTAGTTGTGGCGCACAGGTTCCAGAGCACATAGGCTCTATAGTTTGTGGCATGCGGGCTCTAGTTGAGGCGCACGAGCTCAGTAGTTGTGGTGTGCAGGCTTAGTTGCTCCGTGGCATGTGGGATCTTAGTTCCCTGACCAGGGATCGAACCCATGTCCCCTGCATTGTAAGGTGGATTATTTACCACTGGACCACAGGGGAAGTCTCCTGGCCGTCTTTGATAATGCTGTGGGTAGTTGAGCTTTATCTAGCATGGTGCCTTCCTTTTCTATGGAAAGACAGAGGGGGCCTCAGGTTCAAGCTGAGCAAGGAGCCAACAGAAGTGGAATGGCTCCCCATACACAGGGTTTTGAAGGTGAGAGGAAAAAGAAGGTGAGGAAAGAAACGGGCAGAAAAGGAGGAACAAGAAAGAATAAGGCAAGAGGGGTGTTTGCAAGTAGAAATAGAGCTATGAAAAGAATAATAGAACCTCTGATTTGGGGGTTGAAAAATGTTAATACTTTTATACTGTTATATAAACTATTATAATAAATTATTTTCCAACATATAAAATTTAAATATATGTAATGGTTTCATTACTGTAAAAATATCACATTTGTTGTTAAAACGTCAAAGAGCACTGAGGGTTTAAAGTGAAAAATCCGGGTCAGTCCTTCTCCCTCCCTCGCAAAGCCCTCCTCACGCCCCCTAGAGGCCGTTGATGGTAACAGTCCTTGTGTGTCCTTGGCAGACTTGTTTACAATACGATATATTATACAATATACAATTATATATTGTATATTATACAGTTATGCAATACAATACAATATATTGTATCGTTCATATACAAACTTATGTGTGCTTTCTAGATGCACAAATGAGATCATATTATACATGCTGGCCCATTCTTTATCCTTTTTCCCTTAAAATTAACAATAACTCTGAAATGTTCCCATTTCATTTTTTAATTTAATTTTTTGGTAGTTTTAAAACAAAGTTTTTTCTTAATTGAAGTATAGTTCATTTCCAATGTTGTGTTAGTTTCTGGTGTACAGTAAAGTGATTCAGTTATTCACATATATATTTTTTTTCATCTTTTTTCCATTATAGTTTATTGCAAGATACTGAATATAGTTCCTTGTGCTATACAGTAGGACCTTGTTGTTTATCTATTTTATATATAGTAGTTTATATCTGCTAATCCCAAACTCCTAATTTATACCTCCCCCTCCCTTCCCCTTTGGTAACCATAAGTCTGTTTTCTATGTCTGTGAGTCTATTTCTGTTTTCTAAATAAGTTCATTTATATCATTTTTTTATCCTCCACATATAAGTGATATCATATGATATTTGTCTTTCTCTGTCTGACTTACTTCACTTAGTATGATAATCTCTAGGTCCATCCATGTTGCTGCAAATGTCATTATTCTGTTCTTTTTTATGGCTGAGTAGTATTCCGTTGTATATATGTGCCACATCTTCTTACTGATTTATTTTCATTGAAGTAGAGTTCATTTATAATGTTTGAAGTTTTCCCGTTTCTACTCATAGATATCTACTTCATTCTTCTCAATGGCTGCATGACATCCCATTGTATAGACACCCTGTGGTGTGTGGAACCCTGTTGACTGACATTTAAGTAAAATAGGAAGCCCAGCACAGCACCATCCAATAGAAATAGAATGTGAAGCACAAATAAAAGCCACCTATGGAATTTTGACTTTTCTGGTAGTAGCCACATTTTCTCCCTACTGATTTGAGATGCCACTTTTATGATACTCTAAACACTCATACACACATGAACCTCTCTTGGACTATTTTATTTCATTCACCAATTTTCCAGTTTCTACACCAGTATCCCCCATTTCCAGTAGCCACATTTAAAAAGTAAAAAGAAAAAAAGAGATTCTAGAAACGATTTTTGGCATACTTGGTTTTTTCCATTATATATCTTGTTTCAACTCATTTCCATACTAAAAAATAAAATAAAAAGAAAGAGATGAAATTAATCTTGAGAATATACTTCATTGACTCCAATTATCAAAAATATTTTCAAGATGAAATCAATATTAAAAATTATTAATAAGACAGATCCACCAGAGGGCAGACAGCAGAAGCAAGAAGAACTACAATTCTGTAGCCTGTGGAAGGAAAACTACATTCACAGAAAGGTAGACAAAATGAAAAGGCAGAGGACTTTGTACCAGATGAAGGAACAAGATGAAACACCAGAAAACAACTAAATGAAGTGGAGATAGGCAACCTTCAAGAAAAAGAATTCACAATAATGATAGTGAAGATGATCCGGGATCTCAGAAAAAGAATGGAGGCAAAGATTGAGAAGATGCAAGAAATGTTTCACAAATACCTAGAAGAATTAAAGAACAAACACCTAAAAGAATTAAAGAACAAACAAACAGAGATGAACAATACAGTAACTGAAATGAAAAATACACTAGAAGGAATCAATAGCAGAATAACTGAGGTAGAAGAACGGATAAGTGACCTGGAAGATAGAATGGTGGAATTCACTGCTGCAGAACAGAATAAAGAAAACAGAATGAAAAGAAATGAAGACAGCCTAAGAGACCTCTGGGACAACATTAAACACAACAACGTTTGCATTATAGGGGTCCCAGAAGGAGAAGAGAGAGAGAAAGGACCTGAGAAAATATTTGAAGACATTTAGTCAAAAACTTCCCTAACATGGGAAAGGAAATAGCCACCCAAGTCCAGGAATCACAGAGAGTCCCAGGCAGGATAAACCCAAGGAGAAACACACCAAGACACATAGAAATCAAATTGGCAAAAATTAAAGAGAAAGAAAAATTATTGAAAGCAGCAAGGGAAAACTGACAAATAACATACAAGGGAATTCCCATAAGGATAACAGCTGATTTCTCAGCAGAAACTCTACAAGCCAGAAAGGAGTGGCGTGATATATTTAAAATGATGAAAGGGAAGAACCTACAACCAAGATTACTCTACCCGGCAAGCATCACATTCAGATTGGATGGAGAAATCAAAAGCTTTACAGACAAGCAAAACGTAAGAGATTTCAGCACGACCAAACCAGCTCTACAACAAATACTAAAGGAACTTCTCTAAGTGGTAAACACAAGAGAAGAAAAGGACCTACAAAACAAACCCATAACAACTAAGAAAATGATAATAGGAACATACATATCGATAATTACCTTAAACGTGAACGGGTTAAATGCTGCAACCAAAATACACAGGCTCACTGAATGGATAAAGAAAACAAGACCCATATATATGCTGTCTACAAGAGACCCACTTCAGACATAGGGACACATACAGACTGAAAGTGAGGGGATGGCAAAAGATATTCCATGAAGATGGAAATCAAAAGATAGCTGGTGTAACAATACTCATATCAGATAAAATAGACTCTAAAATAAAGAATGTTACAAGAGACAAAGAAGGACACTACATAATGATCAAGGGATCAATCCAAGAAGAAGATATAACAATTATAAATATATATGCACCCAACATAGGAGCACTTCAATACATAAGGCAACTGCTAACAGCTATAAAAGAGGAAATCAACAGTAACACAATAATAGTGAGGGACTTTAACACCTCGCTTACACCAATGGACAGATCATCCAAACAGAAAATTAATAAGGAAACACAAGCTTTATTTTTTTTTTTTTTTTTTTTTTTGCTGTATGTGGGCCTCTCACTGTTGTGGCCTCTCCCGTTGCGGAGCACAGGCTCCGGACGCGCAGGCCCAGCGGCCATGGCTCACGGGCTTAGTTGCTCCGCGGCATGTGGGATCTTCCCGGACCAGGGCACGAACCCGTGTCTCCTGCATCGGCAGGCGGATTCTCAACCACTGCGCCACCAGGGAAGCCCGAAACACAAGCTTTAAATGACACAATAGTCCAGATAGATTTAATTGATATTTATAGGACATTCCATCCAAAAACGGCAGATTACACTTTCTTCTCAAGTGCACATGGAACATTCTCCAGGATAGATCACATCTTGGGTCACAAATCAAGCCTCAGTAAATTTAAGAAAATTGAAATCATATCCAGCATCTTCTGTGACCACAACACTATGAGATTAGAAATCAATTACAGGGGAAAAAAACATAAAAAACACAAACACAGAGAGGCTAAACAATACATTACTAAATAACCAAGAGATCACTGAAGAAATCAAAGAAGAAATCAAAAACTACCTAGAGACAAATTACAATGAAAACACGATGATCCAAAACCTATGGGATGCAACTAAAGCAGTTCTAAGAGGGACGATTATAGCAATACAATCCTACCTCAAGAAACAAGAAAAATCTCAAATAAACAATCTAACCTTACACCTAAAAGAACTAGAGAAAGAAGAACAAACAAAACCCAAAGTTAGTAGAAGGAAATAAATAATAAAGATCAGAGCAGAAATAAATGAAATAGAAGCAAAGAAAACAATACCAAACATCAATAAAACTAAAAGCTGGTTCTTTGAGAATATAAACAATATTGATAAACCTTTAGCCAGACTCATCAAGAAAAAGAGGGAGAGGACTCAAATCAATAAAATTAGAAATGAAAAAAGAGACGTTACAACAGACACTGCAGATATACAAAGCATCCTGAGAGACTACTACAAGCAACCCTATGCCAAAAAAATAGACAGCCTGGAAGAAATGGACAAATTCTTAGAAAGGTTAAAGCTTCCAAGACTGAACCAGGAAGAAATAGAAAATATGAGCAGACCAATCACAAGCACTGAAATTGAAACTGATTTAAAATCTTCCAACAAACAAAAGCCCAGGACCAGATGGCTTCACAGGTGAATTCTATCAAATGCTTAGAGAAGCACTAACACCCATCCTTCACAAATTCTTCCAAAAAATTTCAGAGGAAGGAACACTCCCAAACTCATTCTATGAGGCCACCATCACCCTGATGCCAAAACCAGACAAAGGTACTATAGAAAAAGAAAATTACAGACCAATATCCCTGATGAATATAGAGGCAAAAATCCTCAACAAAAGACTAGAAAACAATCCAACAGCACATTAAAAGGATCATACACCATGATCAAGTGGGATTTATCCCAGGGATGCAAGGATTTTTCAATATATGCAAATCAATCAATGTGATACACCATATTAACAAATTGAGGAATAAAAACCATATGATCATCTCAATAGATGCAGAAAAATCTTTTGACAAAATTCAACACCTATTTATGATTTTAAAAACTCTCCAGAAAGTGGGCATAGTGGGAACTTACCTCAACATAATAAAGGCCATATACGACAAACCCACAGCAGCCATCATTGTCAATGGTGAAAAACTGAAAGCATCTCCTCTAAAATCAGGAACAAGATAAGGATGTCCACTCTCGCCACTATTATTCAACATAGTTTTGGAAGTCCTAGCCATGGTAATCAGAAAAGAAAAAGAAATAAAAGGAATACAAATGGGAAAAGAAGAAGTAAAACTGCCACTGTTTGCAGATGACATGATACTGTACATAGAGAATCCTAAAGATGCTACCAGAAAACTACTAGAGCTAATCAATGAATTTGGTAAAATTGCAGGATACAAAATGAATGCACAGAAATCTCTTGCATTCCTATACATTAATGATGAAAAATCTGAAAGAGAACTTAAGGAAACATTCCCATTTACCACTGCAACAAAAAGAATAAAATACATAGGAATAAACCTACCTAGGGAGACAAAAGACCTGTATGCAGAAAACTATAAGACACTGATAAACGAAATTAAAGAGGATACAAACAGATGGAGAGATATACCATGTTCTTGGATTGGAAGAATCAACATTGTGAAAATGACTATACTACCCAAAGCAATCTACAGATTCAGTGCAATCCCTATCAAACTCCCAATGACATTTTTCACAGAACTAGAGCCAAAAATTTCACAATTTGTATGGAAACACAAAAGACCCCAAATAGCCAAAACAATCTTGAGAAAGAAAAACAGACCTGGAGGAATCAGGCTCCTGAACTTCAGACAATACTACAAAGCTACAGTAATCAAGACAGTATGGTACTGGCACAAAAACAGAAATATAGATCAATGGAACAGGATAGAAAGCCCAGAGATAAACCCACGCACCTATAGTCAACTAATCTATGACAAAGGAGGCCAGAATATACAATGGAGAAAAGACAGTCTCTTCAATAAGTGGTGCTGGGAAAACTGGACAGCTACATGTAAAAGAATGAAATTAGAGCACTCCCTAACACCATACACTAGAATAAACTCAAAATGGGTTAGAGACCTAAATGTAAGACTGGACACTATAAAACTCTTAGAGGAAAACATAGGCAGAACACTCCATGACATAAATCACAGCAAGATCTTTTTTGATCCACCTCCTAGAGTAATGGAAATAAAAACAAAAATAAACAAATGGGACCTAATGAAACTTGAAAGCTTTTGCCAAGCAAAGGAAACTACAAACAAGATGAAAAGACAACCCTCAGAATGGGAGAAAATATTTGCAAACGAATCAACGGACAAAGGATTAATCTCCAAAATATATAAACAGCACATGCAGCTCAATATTAAAAAACAAACAGCCCAATCAAAAAATGGGCAGAAGACCAAAATAGACATTTCTCCAAAGAAGAGATACAGATGGCCAAGAAGCACATGAAAAGCTACTCAGCATCACTAATTATTAGAGAAATGCAAATCAAAACTACAGTGAGATATCACCTTACACCAGTTAGAATGGGCATCATCAGAAAATCTACAAACAACAAATGCTGGCGAGGGTGTGGAGAAAAGGGAACCCTCTTGCACTGTTGGTGGGAATGTAAATTGATACAGCCAGTATGGAGAACAGTATGGAGGTTCCTTTAAAAACTAAAAATAGAATTACCATATAACCCAGCAATCCCACTACTGGGCATATACCCAGAGAAAACCTTAATTCAAAAAGACACATGCACCCCAATGTTAATTGTGGCACTGTTTACAATAGCCAGGTCATGGAAGCAACCTACATGCCCATCGACAGACGAATGGGTAAAGAAGATGTGGTACGTATATACAATGGAATATTACTTAGCCATAAAAAGGAACGAAATTGGCTCATTTGTAGAGACGTGGATGGATCTAGAGACTGTCATACAGAGTGAAGTAAGTCAGAAAGAGAAAAACAAATATCGTATGTTAACGCATGTATGTGGAACCTAGAAAAATGGTACAGATGAACCAGTTTGCAGGGCAGAAATAGAGACACAGATGTAGAGAACAAACGTATGGATACCAAGGGGGGAAAGTGGAGGGGGCAGGGGTGTGATGAATTGGGAGATTTGGATTGACATATATACACTAATATGTATACAATGGATAACTAATAAGAACCTGTTGTATAAAAAAGTAAATAAAATGAAGTTCAAAAAATAAAAGAGACTACGAAAGTGAAAATAAACATATTGGACTACATCAAACTAAAACACTTTTCTTGGTAAAGGAAACCATCAACAGAATGAAAAAGCAACTTTCAGAATGGGAGAAAATATTTGCAAATCATGTATCTAATAAGGGGTTAATATCTAAAATATATAAAGAACTCAACTCAATATAAAAAAAATTCCAATTAAAAATTATTAATAAGTCATTTAACACTCTTATTTTCATACTAAGTTTTAAAATCCGGTGTGAATTTTACACTTATAGCACATTGCAGTTCAGACTAGCCAATTTCAAGTGCTCAAGAGCCACACATGGCTGGTGGTTGTGGTACTGGAGAGTGGAGGTCTAGCAGGAAGAGGCCAAAATGTCACCTGAGTTGTGTGTCTCTGTGGTGGGTAGGAATGGATTAAAAGGGCAGAAGCTGAGAACGAAAACCTCAGCATCACCACTTGGGGCAACTCCTGGGGCCTCTCGGGTCCTTTGTGTGTGGACCCCCATAAACTCGCTGCACGCTGGCCTGGTGCAGGGCAGAACAGCCAACACAAGTACAAAAAGCCCAGCTCCTAAACCCCTCATGGGCTCTAGCTCTGCCGGCCACAGAGATAAGGAAAGGACCTCGAGTGCTCAGGAAGTGATCATCTGGGGCCTGTCACAGGTTCCCCTTTCTTTGCTTCCAGAGGTACCTCTGTTCACAGCTTCTCATTGTACTTAATGAGCATTGTACCCAATGCTCCATTTCCTTTTTTTCAAAAACAGAGTTGTGTGGCAATGGGGCTCTGAGGAAAGCCGTGGCACTGGGGTCGGGGAGGGTGTGGTGTGAGGAACCCACACTGTGGCTTACTCAACTGTGAGATCTTAACGCCGTGGCCCCCAGAGCTTCTGCGGCCCTTGGTGTCAGTGGTGACGGCCATGGCAGCCCAGCCGAGCACCTGGAATGGTGAGCATGAGTGTGATTGCATACTGTGAGGGGATTTGCAGTGGGTTTGAGGTTGGGGGTTGGCGCCTGGATGGGTGCTGGCAGTGTGGGACGCAGCAGGTGGCTGGAGGGCCCTGAGGATGGGGAAGCCAGCTTTGGCCTGGCTTGAGCCAGGCCAGGTTTGGGAAGCATTTGGACTTCCCAGCAGGCTTGTGAGCTTGCCCCCGAGTTGGCAGGAAGCTGAGAAATGTGATTGTCCCCTGCAGGACAGCATGCTGCCCCTGGGCAAAGGTGGTGGCCCCATGCCCACTGCCTGACTGATTTCCAAATCAGCCCTACCCCAGCCTACCCTTCCCCTCCTGGCCAGCCACAAGAACCAACCCATGGTGTCGGGCTGGGCCAAGGTCTCACAGTGGACTCTGGAGCAGGAGAAAGGAATGTCGTCCTGTGGCAGCTGGGAGGGAGCTCTTCTTCACCTGTCTCACACCCAGTTTGCCTGAGGCTGCCTTGCAGGGCGGAGGCCCAGCATTCCTCTTTCACTCGGGCTGCTGCCTCCTCCAGCCCTGCAGCCTAGAAACTCTCAGTGGGATCAGACTCCTGAAACACCAGCAAAACCCAGCTGCTTTCTGCCTGGTCACCTAAGCTGGAGCCCCAAAACAAGTCAAGCATGGGTCAGAGGAAAAGGACTAGGAAGACAGAGTAGCTTCACAAGAAATCAAAGTCCCATATGCACATGGTGGCCTCACCCCAGTTCCACCGTGCCAGCTCCCTCCCCCAGCTGGCCAAAGGGTGGAACCCTGCTGATTAAGACTCATCCCTGAATGTCAGTAGCTCAGCACCTAATGCAGTGCCTGGCACATACATGGGAGCTAACCAGTAGACTTCCCATGGATGGATAGATGGATGGATGGATGAACATGCTCTAGATTTTGTCTTTGCTATACCACTTGCTCCCAAAGTCCTCAAACTAAAATCTCTCACATCATCACTTTAGTGTCTTCTACTCCAGGCACCTAGGCTGACACTAATCTCCAGTAACTAAGAAAAATTCCTGAGTACAACCAGCCCAAGGATTCCTGAGGGTCTCTCCTCACATTATTGCTTGTAGGGTCTTCTGGGGTGAATCATCCTACTTTGAGAATCAAGAGCATGGGGGTTGGGTTCAAGCCTCAAGCCTGCTTTCTCCTATCTATGTAACCTTAGTCAAAAGTCATTTTGCCTCTCCAAGACTTAGGACTCTGCTGTGTAAAATGGAGCTAAAAATACCTATCTGGGATTATGGTAAGGAGTAAATGAGAAAAGGTATTAGGTTGAACCCTAAGAAATTGCCCCCAAACAGTTGAACACCAGCAATTTTGTACGGTTCAACCTAATATATAAAGTGTTTTATCCCTTTCATCAGAATACAGATCAAACTAATAGAAGCAGCCACTTCTCCACCAATCATGGCTGCAGGCATTTCCTGCAGTAGTTTGGCCTGGGAACAGGGTGACTCGTGGAAGCTCCTGCCTGGAAATGATTTACCCACAAGAGCACAGTAGGAGTTGGCACCTTCTCCTGACCTGGGTGAGAGTGCCCACTCCCTTGGTCAAGTTCCAAGGCAGAGATGGCCTAGGACAGGCTTTCCTTCCCAGGGGCAGAGCCACAGGGGTCCCAGGCCACCAGGCACTTGGAAGAAACTGAAAGCAGCTGCCTGCCAGCTTTTCTCTTCCTAGTGACAGCTGGCAAGCCCAGATCTTCTTGATCCAGCAAAGATCCAGGCCTGAGAAAGCTCCAATTTGGAACTGACAGCTGTGGTGACCACATAGGGAAAACCCTCTCACCATCCTACATATCTGCTATCCAATCCCAGCTCTAGCTGTAAAAGTCACAGGGATTTCAGGTGGGAGGGGGATGGGAGGAGTCAAGAGAAATGCCCATTGACTGGCCATGCCTCGGATGCTGGTGCCCCAGGCTGATGAGGACCACGGGGGCACTAAGCAGACATTTCTAGAGTGCCTACTCAGTGTTTCCCACTGAGGGCATGATTGTAATTTTGGTTAAGACAATTCCTTGTATAGGACTGTCCTGTGCATTGCAGGACAAGTAACATCTGACAGCAAGATAAGGATAGGGTGCACACTGTAAGCCTAAGAACCAGATGAGTCCCAGCCACTGAGGCTCAGGAGAGGCCCCAGCAGAGTGGTAGCCCCTCCACCGTTCTGAATGGCACCTTGAAGGTGACTTTTTTAACTAGATGTTCCACAACTATGTGTTGGCCTGATGGCCGTGAACTACCTCATGATCCTAATGCCTGGGTAATCTTGGCTGGGCCAGAGGAGACATGTAAAATCACTCAGGCCCGGCCTGGGACCTCAGGGGAGAAAAGCCAGGGAAGACATCCCCCAGGAGCTGCCCAAATGGAGTGTGTACCCCTGGCAGGCAGTGAGCCACTCTGCTCAGGGCCCCAAGCCCTGGCCAGCCTGTGCCAGAGAGTCCACATGGAGAGTGAGGCCAACTCAACCCATGGCCCAAGTGCTAGTTTCCCAGCATCAAGCAGGATGGGATGCGTGAAATTTGTTCAGGGAAGTGTGATGAATCTCCAACTTGAGCTACAGCATCGACTCCCAGAGCACAGAGGTGCCTGACCAGGAGTCCATGTACTTGGATGGGAAAAAAAAAAAAATTACAACTTTGTCTTCACTAACCTCTAATTGAAATTTCGCGTTTCCTTCCCTTATGAATGCAGCAGCACACTGAAGTCATATTAGCACTACCTGCGACTTTGTCTCCAGTTAGAACTGCAGAGATTTTTCTATCTCATTACCATTGCTGCAGGTATCTTGAAATAACATTACACTCATGGCTACTTCAAAAGTGTGGTAGTTACTGGACCTGCCACTAGATCATGTTATTCAATGTGCTAATAATGAAATGTCTCTTACTATATCACAAATTTTAAAACATATATATTTATAACCATCTTTAAATATGATTGGCTTCCCTTGTAATCTTATGTATCTTATTTTATGCTTATAGAAACATTCCAAGAAGTGGTCCATAGGTGTCATCAGACTCCCAAAATGGTCCAAGCCATAAATGTGTTAAGAACTCCTGGGTTCTAGAGTTGGCAGGAAATCAGGCTGATTGGGGTCAACAGGGAAGGCCTGGATGCCAGAAGAGGCAGCACGGTCTTGTGCTCTGTAGGCACCAAGAGGATGCTAAAGGTTTCTAAGCAGGAGACTGCACAAGATGATGCTGAGGTTTCCAGCCTGGGATTCCAGAGATGGTAGCATTAACAGAAATAGAGAAGTCAGGAGGAAAGTTTGAGCGGGGTAGTGGGAGAGGGTTTTGTTTTAAACGTATTAAATTTGGGACTAAAAAAATGGACATCCAGGTGAAGTTGTCCACCCAGCTCTGGGAAATGAAAGTGGGCAGACTGGGAGAGTGGCCATGGCAACAGGAAAGATTTGAGGAGGCTCATCCTTCAAGATGGTCATGGAAGCATTTGGAGTAATTGCAGTCATCAGTGGAAAAAGGACAGTGGGAGAAAAGAGTCCAAGGCAAGGGGCTGTCATAGGCTGGCTTCTCTGGGAAACAGATTCTGAGACAGATTTGTGTTCAGGTTTATGGGACTAGCTTCTAGAACAGCACCTGTGAAGAAGTAAGGGAAGCAGGATTGGTCAAAGGCAGGAGTTGAACTGCAAAACAGTCACACTGCAGACCTTAGCTGATCCCATGAGGAGCCCTGAGCTGAGATGGTCCCTTCAGAGGGTCCCAACTGAAGCTGGCGGCTGGGCCTTTCTCCTCCCACCACCCTTGCCCCCCATCTATTGACTAGTCTTTGGATGTAGGCTGCCCTCCCCCCAGGGAAGGAGCATTACCTTGGATAGGGACTCAACTGTGAGCCATCAGCCAACATCTCTGGCAGCTGGGGGATTGAGTGCCTTGGTCCTAAATGGGGGAAGAGGGGAAGCTCAAAGTCTGTTCTCCCAGCTGCGGGGAAAGTGCAAGTGGCTACCCCCCCAACCTTGCGCAGGCCTCTGAGCAAGTCCCACCCTGCCATCCACAGCCAGTTGTAGGAGTCCCAGGGACAGTGAGTCAGGGTCTAAAAGGAATTTGAGTCCTTGGTGCCTATAATTCAGGGTCCTCAGTATCTCCTCCAACCTCTCCCATTTGGGGCTACGCTGGTGGGAAGTTGGAGAGAGCTGAGCCGTTGCCATTCTCTGCAGTTTGTTTTTAAGAGGTTACCAAACTAAGCAAACCAACCACAGCAGAAACAGGTTCTGTGGCCTCTGTGTCCCTCCCTTCCTTCTGGGGCTACCCACATCTCAAAGAGGGGATGTCACCACAATTGAGGTTAGAGCCCTGCTCACAAGGCCTGCAGTCTGTCCAGGAAATGATACTATTAGAGCTGCCAAGTAAAAGGAGGTTGGGCTTCATTTTGAAAGCGACAAATGTACAAACTTGACTTTTGATTTTAACATTTATGTCCTAAGACCAAAAAAGCAAACCAAATAGCAACCAAACTGATTAGGCACAAACTCTCCCCAAACTTTAAAATCCAGAAAAATTGATTCGTTCATTCATTCATTCATTCCACAAAAAACTAACAGGTTCTGAGTTTGCAAAATGATAGGTTGACAGACCAAATGTGGCTGAAGACCAGCTTGTTGTTGTTTTACATAGTTTTAAAAAATAATTTAAGCTAGTTGCCAATTCACTTTTTGTTTTAACATCTTTATTGGAGTATAATTGCTTTACAATGATGTGTTAGTTTCTGCTTTACAACAAAGTGAATCAGCTATATGAATACATATATCCCCTTATCTCCTCCCTTTTGTGTCTCCCTCCCACCCTCCCTATCCCACCCCTCTAGGTGGTCACAAGGCACTGATCTGATCTCCCTGTGCTATGCGGCTGCTTCCCACTAGCTATCTGTTTTACATTTGGTAATGTATATATGTCCCTGCCACTATCTCACTTCATCCCAGCTTACCCTTCCCCCTCCCCGTGTCCTCAAGCCCATCCTCTAGTAGGTCTGCGTCTTTATTCCCATCCCACCCCTAGATTCTTCATGGAATCTAAGGAAAAAAAAAGGTTCTGGAGACCCTAGGGACCAATTCACTTTTTAAAAAATTGTAAGATCTGACCACAATGGACCCGTCAGCAAGAACTAAGTGCTGCCCCCTTGTGGGTGGGCATGGGTCCCCCCCTCCCCAGTTCACCTCAGACCCCATTCAAGCCTGCTGCTCTCCTCCGCAGGGGCCCTGTCCTGTCAGCGTTCGTGTTCATGAACACTAGACCCAAAAAAGATGGATGCTGGGGTTGCAATGCTGGATGGTGTTATGGCTCTTGCTCACAGGGCTGTCTCTGCTCTCTTCCACTCACTACCTAGGGTGGGACTTGGACCCACCGACATAGACATTGCAGACTCGTTGTGTACCAACAGACAGGGTCTTGGGGAAGGAGCCACAAATGTGGTCAAGAGAAGTTGGGAAAACTTAACAGAGATTCTAGGAGAATGGATAGACTCCTACTGCATGGGAAAGAGGGCAGCGGTGGGGGAAAGAGGCACGTTAGCCCAAAGGAATGCCGGAGGATGGAGCTTCTAAAGGAAGTGGCACATGTGTAGTAGAGAGGGGTGGAGGAGGCCTTGCCAGCCAGGCTGAGGAATTGGCATTTTATCCCAGAGGTTTTGAGGCAGAGGCATGAGGTGATCTGACTTGTGCAACTAGAAGATGACTCTGGTGGCCCCGTGGAGGGCAAGATCCCAGGCAGGGGGGGCAGGTAGGAGGTTCTTGCCACTGTTTAGGTGAGAAGTAATAGGGCTTTGATTTGGGGAGATGCCAGTGAGTAGAGGAAGGAAGGGATTCAAGAGGGATTTAGGAGGTCAGACTAACAGGTCCTCTTGATTCCTCAAGGTGGGTGGGAACTTGCACACCATGGAGCATTGCTGAACTCTGCTGGCGGCCACAGTAGCGGGTGCCCTTTGTTCGGCACTCGCCCATCCGTTAATGCACTCCAACCTCAAAGCCAAAGACAGCCAATGGACTGTCTTTCCACAAGGCAAACAGCTCCTTGAAGAGCTCCCTAGCGTCCCTCCAGACACCCTGGCACATCCTGACCTTAGCCATAAGGACAGTCTCCTCAAACCATCCTTTGCTTCAAAGCAAAGTCCAGGAGGGCAGGGACTGTGCCCCCCCTGGTCATCACTGTATCCCCCAATGCCTGTGTGCCCAGTACACAGGAAGGACCCAATGTATTTGTTGAATGAATGAACTATTTTTTGGCACCTACTTTGTGTCTGGTACTTTGCAAATATTAATTCATTTCATCTTTAAAACATCCCCATGAGGATAAGCCAGGTATGCTTATGATCCCCATTTTGTAGATGAGGAAAATGAGGCATGGAGAGGTGGAGAGACTTGCCCAAGGCCATGGGGCTTAGGAGAGACAGCTGGGATTTGACTCTTGACTGATGCTGGTTCCCCTACAACACATTGCTCCAAAGTGTGCATTGAAACAGGATCTCGACTGAGAAGGTTGAGGTTATCCCATTTATTTTCTTGTTTATTAAAAAACCCACAGGGCTTCCCTGGTGGCGCAGTGGTTGAGAATCCGCCTGCCGATGCAGGAGACACGGGTTCGTCCCCTGGTCCGGGAAGATCCCACATGCCGCGGAGCAGCTAAGCCCGTGAGCCATGGCCGCTGGGCCTGCGCGTCCGGAGCCTGTGCTCCGCAACGGGAGAGGCCACAACAGTGAGAGGCCCGCATACCACAAAAAAAAAAAAAAAAAACCCCACAGATTTAGAGAAGTTAGATTTGCCCCTCAGAGTGCAAAGCAGAATTTCTACTCAGTGAGAAAGTCATCTTTCTCCCACCCCAGTGGGAGATGCAGCTGAAGCTCACAGGACTGAACATCCCCTGGAGGATGCAGGAACAGAGGGGCGAAATGCCTCCCTCTGGCCCAGGTGTCTTTTCTCTACCAACTTCTTCTTAATCAGATTGTGATATGAGGGCCAGCAGCAATAGCAGCACCTGGGACCTAGTTAGGAATACAGCATCTCGGCACACACCCCTTTCGCACCTACTGATTCAAACCTTCATTTTAACAACATCTTCATGGGATTCATATGCATGAAAAGTTTGAGAAGCACTGACATAGGGGGCAGCCTCTGGGAGTGACCTAGCTCCTCACCAGGTGGGAGCTCCCTGAGGGCAGGGCTGTGTCTAGTTGTGTCCCCAGGTTCCTTGCACAGTGCCGGGCACCTAGCGGGTACTTAGTAATGTGTGTTGAATGAGTATATTGCTGAAGAAATCTAGCCACATACAGCCAGCTTAGGCACAGATAGAATCATGTACCAGGCACATTGTGCAGCCCTGCCCACCCCTGTCACCCACTCCTGCAAGCTGCCCAAGGCAGAGGCCCAGTCCTGGGGCTCCTTCCTAGCCTATGGTCCCATGAGGGAGACCCAACAACAGGGAATTTGTCTCTATAGGCCTTAGACTTTGGACAGGACGCTGAATAGGCTTGCTTCCTCCATCCTCCTACCCCTAAAACCCCAAGGAGGAACTTCTGAGGTGCCCACACTCTGGTTTTTTCTCTCTTCACTGAAAGCCTGGCCTCCTCAGCACAAGTGACCACTGCCATCCCCATGCCACTTCTCAAATGCCCCCCCTGGAAATCCAGGTCCCTTCCAGGGTGCAGAAGGTGCTGCCAGGTGCTGGCTACCAAGCCCTTGCTGAGCGTGCAAGCAAAATAAACCTCAGTTGATATGGAAACGGGTCAAATTATTTTAAGAAAAAAATTGCTCCTTCATTAAGTCACGTTGTTATGGCAACTGGGATTAGGAAAGTAACTTGGCCGAGGAGGTTATGTGCAATGTTTTGGGACTGAGAGTTTTCAGAAGAGCGGAAAACAATTTGTGAGCTCATCTCCTCATCCCCTGGTTCTGCCTAGAAGAGGAGGAGGAGGAGGGCCAGTTGAGGATCAAGCCATCCCACCTGGGTGGGCTTGTGCAGGGGGACTGGGGGCTGCTCTCGGGGGACCCACCTGTGGTGATGCAGGCTGAGGTCATAAAGGATACGTGGGAAAGGAAGCTACCCGGGAAGAGGATGTCCTGACCAGAGGTCCAGCACTGCTTGTGCAAGCGAGCCCTCCACTCTGCTGCCAGAGGAATGCCACAACTTCCTGGAATAAGGGGAAGGCAGGAGAGTTGAAGAAAAATCACAATAGCTACTCTTGATTGGGTCCTAACTATGTGCTGGGCACTGAGCTAAGTTGACACTCTGACATTCAATCCTTGCAACAATGCTGCCAGGCATTATTATTACCTCAGTTTTGCAAATACGGAGACTGAATCTTAGGTCTGTGGAGTAACTTGTCAAAAGTCACACAGCAAGTGCAGAGCTGGGGTTGGAATCTTAGTCACCGCTTGTGGCCTCTGCTGCAAAGTCAAGGGACTAATCAGCTGAAACATGAAGCCAGGTATTATCTTCTGCCCTCATTCATTCATTCACTCATTCATTCAGTTAAAAATAATTTATGGGGCACCTACTCTGTGTCAGGCCCTGAGAAGAGCATAGACATATTACATTTGCTTTTCGCCTTCAAGGAGTGCAAGGACGCGTTGGGGGGAAACGTTGCAGTAAGTTGGGTACCAATACAGGCAGCCCCAGGCAAGATGCTGGGCAGTGTGGGGAGCCAGAGGGCCCTGCACAGAAGGAATGGCAAATCGGTCCCTCCTCAGAGGGGCCCTGCTCTCGCTTCTTGATTCCCTCTCCCTTTCAGATATTCCAAAGGGCTCCTCAGACTCAGGAAACACTGGCCTTTGGGATGGGAAGAAGAGAGGTTGAGGGTCTCAAGCCAACAAGGAGAGGGGTGGGAGCACCTGAGACTCCAAGGGTCAGGAAAGGAGGCCAATCAGAGGGCCCAGCCTCGGTCAAGTTTTCTGCTTCCTTCCCTACAAAGCTGAGAAATGCACTGTGAACCTTGGCAGTGGAGGAGGTTAGGAGGCTGCTGTCCTGGGCAGGTGTCCTGGGCCCACTAGAAAAAGCAGGCTCCATCCCGCTAAGCTGAGTCATTGTGCACCAAGGCTTTTCTTAATACATAGCAAAATCTGTTGCTGCTTTTGAAAATGCCAGTTAGTATTAAATGAATAGTGCTGAGGCCCTTTGCCCTCTTTTCTTTCTAGCCTTGAATAGGCTACTGTTGTGAGATTATCACCAGCCTGTTGTATGCTGGTTTGCTTGGTGTTATGTAGCTGTCAGCATGGGCTGGGGCCCAGCTGAATAACAAGGGCCTAAGAAAGAGCCCCTCACCCAGCCCAAGACAAAGCCTTCAGAGCCTGCCTGGAGGATCACTAACCCAGGACCAAGCGCGTGCACCCTCACCCCAGCACACCATAGTCAGTGCTCAGCAGGGAGCACAAAGGGGGTCCATTTGCACTCCAGAGACCCAGTGAGGGCCCTCACACACGGGCGCGTGTGTGTGTGCGCGCACACACACACACACACACACATACACACACACATACACACACCAGGTCTTGTGCAGTTTTGAGTAGGGGAATAAAATTTGCCAGAAATTAAACATTCCCATTCCCATTTAGTCCTCACTGTAAGGTAGATGCTATTTTTCCCATTCTATAAAAGATAAAACAGAGGCTCTCAGAGGGCTAGTGACATGCTCATGGTCACACAGCTGGGAAGTCACAGAGCTGGGGTTAAGAAACACAGAGTTCTCATCCCTCACTGCTTCCAGGGCTAGAAGAACCCCCCAGAAAACTGCCTTATGACTCGGTCAACTGCCTCAGCAGCCCCAAGCACTATTTACATTCAGCTCAGTGTTAGCAAAGCCACTGCCCACTGGAATCACTGGGGATATATATGATTAAGAAGTCATATCTATTTCTGCAAGCTGGGTTGGAAAATTAACTGTCAGAGAGACCTGAATTTAAGTGTAGGGCTACTCTTTACTGGCTGAGTGATTTACAGAGCCTCTCAATCTCATTTTTTAAATGAAAGCTTGTTGTAGGAATTAGAGATAATATATGTACGGGGCTTACCTAATGCCTGACATACAATAGGAACTGAATAAAGGGTTAAGAAAAAAGAATCATCTGGAGAGTTTTTTAAAACAGCCCATGTTGGAGCCTTACTCCAGACCAAGTAAATCAAAATCCCTGAGGGTGGAGCCCGGGGATTAGTATCTTTAAGTTCCCCAGATAGTTCTAAGGTACAGGTGATGTTCCAGGAATGACACCCATGGCCCCTCTCTTCAAGGAGCTCCCAAGCAGTGGAAAAGACAGAGGTCACCAGGCAACCACAGTCCACAGCAGCCAGGACTGCTGCCAGGTGCTGGGACTAGGATTGGGTAGCAGCGGACAGCAGGTGGTAAGCGCCATCAAAAGCTAAATTAAAGAATCACAGGGAATTCTGTGGCGGTCCAGTGGTTAGGACTACACGCTTCCACTGTCGAGGGTGCAAGTTCGATCCCTGGTCTGAGAACTAAGATCCCACTAGCTGCGCTGTGCGGCCAAAAACAAAAAAGAGTTATAGCAGCAGTAGCAGTTCCAAAGTAGCATGTCAGCAGTGAGGAAGGGCTGCACTGATCCTCCACACACTCACACTCAGTCCCCCTCAGCATCAGGAGCAGATATTTGCAAGGACAGTTGGCTGGAGTGAGAGTCACTCGTATATTCATTCAACATGCATTTCCCCAGTACCTACTATGTGCAAGGCACTGTGGATAGGCTGGTGACCAAGACAGACAAAGTCCCTGGCCTCACAGAGTTTACCATCCAGTGAAAGGCAAATAGACAGGAAACAATGAAATCAATAAACCAGAAAAGTTTCAAATGGTGGAAGCACTATGAAGGAAAGCAAGCAGAGATGCGGCCAGGGCAACTAGGATCTGGGTACCATAGGATTGCAGGATCAGAGGAGGTCTAACTGAGGAGGTGATATTTGAGCAAAAACCCAAATGAAAGAAGGAAGCAAACCATGTGACTATCTGGTAGAAGAGTGTTCCAGGCAAAGGGAGCAGCCAGTGCCAAGGCCTTGAAGTGGGAATGGGCCTGGCATGTTTGAGAAGCAGCAAGAAGGCAGCAGTGACCAAAAAAGAGCAAGCAAGGAGAGTGGTAAGCAATGAGGCCAGAGAGGGGACCAGAGGCCACATCATGGTAAGGACTTTGCATTTTCATCTAATGGGATGAGAAGCAATGGGAGGGTGTGCTGAGGAACAATAGAATATAATTTACATTTTTCTTTAGTAACAGGTTTATTGAGGTATAATTCACATGCCATATAATTCACCCATTTATTTATTTATTTACTTGTTTATTTATTTAAATTCAAGTATAGTTGATTTACAGGGTTGTGTTAGTTTCAGGTATACAGCAAAGTGATTCAGTTTTATATATATATATACATATATATACATATATGTATATATATATATATATTCTTTTCTAGATTCTTTTCCATTATAGTTTATTACAAGACATTGAATATAGTTCCCTGTGCTATACAGTAGGTTCTTGTTGTTTATCTATTTTACACATAGTGGTTTGTATCTGTTAATTCCAAACTCCTAATTCATCCCTCCCCCACCCTTTCCCCTTTGGTAACCATAAGTCTGTTTCCTATGTCTGTGAGTCTATTTCTGTTTTATAAATAAGTTCATTTGTATCATTTTTTAGATTGCCCATATAAGTGATATTATATGATATTTGTCTTTCTCTGACTTACTTCACTTAGTATGATAATCTCTATCTACATTCATCCATGTTGCTGCAAATGGTATTACTTCATTCTTTTTTATGGCTGAGTAATATTCCATTGTGTGTGTGTGTGTGTGTGTGTGTGTGTGTGTGTGTGTGTGTGTGTATACTACATCTCCTTTATCCATTCATCTGTCAATGGACATTTAATTTACTTCCACGTCTTGGCTACTGTGAACACTGGGGTACATGTATCTTTTCACAGTTCACCTATTTAAAGCATACAATTCAATGGTTCTTAGTATATTCCCATATATGTGCAACCATTACCACTGTCTAATTCCAGAACCTTTGCAACCCTTTACCCACTAGCAGTCACTTCCCACTTCCACCAACACCCACCCCCAACCACTGGTAATCACTAATCTACTTTCTGTCTCTTGGATTTGCCTAGTCTGGACATGTCATATGAATGGAATCATACAATGTGTGACCTTTTGTGACTAGCTTATTTCACTTAGCATCATGTTGACAAGGTTCATCCATGTTATAGCATGTACCAGAGCTTCATACCTTTTTATTGCCAAATAATGTTCCATTGTGTGGATATACCACATTTTGTTTATCCATTCATCCGTTGATGGACATTTGGTTTGTTTCCACCTTTTGGCTATTATGCATAGTATTGCTACAAGCATTCGTGTACAAGATTTTGTGTGAACATATGTTTTCAATTTTCTCGGGTGATAACTACAAATGGAATAACTGGGTCATGTAGTAACTCTATGTTTAATCATTTGAGAAACTGCAGCCTGTTTTCCATAGTGGCTACACAATTTTACATTCCTGCCAGCAGTATATTTGGGGCCAACTCCTCCACATCCTTGCCAACACTTGTGATTATCTGATTCTAGCCATCTTAGTGAGTGTGAAGTGGGATCTCATTGTGGTTTTGGTTTGCATTTCTCTGATGACTAAAGATGTCAAGCATCTCTTCATGTACTTACTGGCCATTTGTATATGTTCTTTGGAGAAATGTCTACCCCTTTTTGCATTACGTTACTATTTGTCATTTTATTATTGAGTTGTAAAAGTTCTTTATATATTCTAGATACAAGTTCCTTAGGTAGATGATTGGCAAATATTTTCTCAAGTTTTGTGTGTTGTCTTTTCACTTTCTTGATGGTGTCCTTTGAAGCACAAAAACTTTTAATTTTAATGAAACCCAATTTATCTTATTTTTTTCTTCTGTTGCTTGTGCTTTTGGTGCCATATCTAAGAATCCATCTCCTTATCCCTTGACTTTGAGAATGACTCTTCTGGCCACCATGCTGGGAACAGATGGGAGGCAGGGCTGCAGAGTACTGAGCAGAAGCAGGATGACAGTGGCCGTGAGGGGTGCTCTGAGTACTCTGCTCAGAGTACTAAGCAGAACCTTGGCCTCCTGATTGAGGGCTGGGCTCCGAAGCCTGCAAAGTGGCCCAGACCTGGGCACAAACACTGATATGCTGTCCTTGTTTTCTTGCCTTTCTTTTATGCAAATCCTGTTTCCTGGTTTGAACCTGGTTGAGCAACTCAGAGACATCTGGAAAACAGGCTCAGGAAGTGATATGGATGGCCTTGGGTGGTGGGGAGGAGCCCCTGTCACACTAATGCAATGTAAGTCCTGAGAAGACACCTTTCCTCTTTCTGGGCCCCAGTTTCCACATCTCTATTATGTGAGGGGCTGGACTTGGGTCTCTGGCTGCCCACAGGCTTCTGGGTCTTCACCTCCCCAGTCTCACAGGGTAGCTGAATGAGCCTGGCAGAAAAGATTTATTGTGGGGGTGAGAGAGAGAGTTTAAGCAAACAAACCACAAAGCAATATTTACAGTATGATCCCTTAATTTGTTTGCATAGGAAAATTTCAGGAAAGATACACCCAAGGTATCAACAGTGTGTAGGATGATGTGTATTCTTTTCCTCTTTCAGTTTGTTTGTGTGTTCTGATTATTCACTGTGACAAATACGTTTTGCTTTTGTAAAAGGGGGGGAAAAGAAAGGCATAAGAGAAAGAAACTAAATTTGACAATTTTTTTTGAAGAGAGAGATTGCCTAGAGGTCATTAACAGGAAAAGGGAGAGGGAAAGCTAGTCTCCGTCAGGACCGGTAGCAGCACGCCTCTATGCACCTTTCAAAATGCAAGGTGCTTTCTCTGCCAAGTGAGGTTGGGTGTCCCAGAAAGTGGACTCTGAGAGGGAGATGAGCAGGCGGGAAGTTTAGTAGGGAGGATCTTGTGATCGACAGCTGTGGAAAGTGGGTAAGGAAGCAGGATCGTGCAGAGGGGATAAAGTAAACTGCACCGCAGTCCTGACAAGAGCCTCACTCGGTCAATCTAAGCAGGAGGCTCTGTCTCTGAGCCGGCCCCTCAGAGTTGGCCTGACTTGGGATGAAGGGGCCACCCCAGGAAGGAGGTGTGACATTTGACAAGCGATCCCCAAAGAGGGCTGGCGGTGCAATGCTACCTATGGCAGCTCTGCTGACACTTAGGAGACTAAGTTGTTTGTCCCTGAGGTGAGATCTGGGCAGCACATCACAGTGTCTGCTATAAGAGAACTGCCTTGCAGGTGACCTTCATGAAGGGCAAGGCCATAGGCAGATATTAGGGGTCGGTTTCAAAGAGGAAAACCTCATTTTTGAACTCAGATGCCTGACTGCTCTATCATTCTGAGCTCTGATCTCTATTCCTGATTTGTCTCCTCAGGCAGTGACCTTTGAGGGCCACCGATGGGCCAGACTTTAGTTTAGGTACTTCCCAGGATCCAAAACATTGCTCCAGACTTTGTCTCCTAGGACCCTTTCATGGCTTTGGAATACAGACAAGGTGGAAATATTATGGGTGCATTTTATTAGTGAGGAATCCCGGGTTCAGAGAGGAGACACAGCTAGGTGGTGATGAGATAGGCTCAGAGCCAGCTCTGTCCAGCCCCAGGTCCCACCCTCTTTCCCTGGTGACACAGCTGCCCAAAATTTCAAGTGATCAAATGGACAAATCTCTTCCTCTTCATTAATGCTAAGCCAGTTTGTTCCCCACACCTACCAATCAATTTCCAGATGAGCCCATCTCAATCCTGCAAATCACAAAGTGAAATTTGACTTAGTGGGTGCAACACAAAATGGCCCTTCCTCTTCTGGAAAGCTGCTCTCTTTGGAGGGGAGCAGAGCTTTCTTGCACCATGGACAAGCCTGAGCCTCCCCAGTTTGGCGGGGGGACACATGAGAGGCTTCAGGCAGTCTGGCTGAGTTAATCTTGAGTTAATCTTATTAACCTGTGGGATCAATTGGCTGCAGGCACCAGACAAGTGACAGCACGGGCATTAATTCAGCAGTGGCCGGGGCAGCCTGACAACCAGGGGGTGATTTATCAGTCTTTTTAATGGATGGGATTGCATTTAGCTAATTGAGTCTGAGACTGGCATGAATAAGCCCTCTCTTCAGGCAACCCCCCTTGTGATGTGGTGCTCCTCGGTGGGTGTCCTGCAGAGGGGAGGATGAGGGAAGGAGAAGAGGAGGCAGATGACAAGTGATGCCCCCTCCCTGACCACTGTAAGAACTGGTTTGGGGATTCAGGTATCTCTAAGCTGCGTGCTGCTGTCGGGAGGCAGTTGTTCTCAAATGTGATCCTCGCACCAGCAGGATCAGCATCCCTTGGGAACTTGTGAGAAATGCATAATCTTGGACTCTACCCCAGACCTACTCGATTAGAAAGTCTGGGAGCGGGGCCCAGCAGTCTGTGTTTTAACAGGCCCTCCGTGGCATTCTGATTCTCACTAAAGTTTGAGACTCTCTGGATGAGTTATGAGCACAAACTCTGGCACCAGGCAGCCTGGGTTACTAGTATATGACTTTGGACAAAGCATCTAACCTCTCAGTGTCTCAGTTTCTTCATATGTAAAATGGGGGCTATAATAGTACCTGCCTTATAGAGTTATTGTGAAGATTAAGTTTGCAAAGTGCCTAGAGCAATGTCTGGGACGTGGTAAGGGGCTGTATTTATAAATGTTAACAACTGCTGTTATTGTTGGAAATAATGGAGCCTAAGGCTTCTGTCTGCTCCTTCAGCATGACAGTGCCTCTAAGTAAAAAACCGGATTGGATCGTAAAACTCCTATGATTTGATAAGTAAAACCATATGGTACAAAATTATCTCTACTGTGATTGTACTTATGTAAAAATGTGTATGCACATGAAGAAGGTAAAATTATGGGTGATTTCTTTCTCTAATCACAAATGTTTGCATGTGGTTAAATGTAATATACCTTCGGAATCAAAATATTCACTACATTCGACTAGGTGAGAAAAATGTACTGGATCATAGATAACCAAAGGGCAGAGTTGAAGACTACTCCAGACCACTCAAGATATAGGGCTGCCACATGTGGGTCCCTGTCTCCACTCAGGGACAGGACAGCAGTTCTGGGCTCATCAGGTCACATCAGAGCAAAACACAGGGTCCCTCAAGGTTAAAAGGGAAGAGATGTGAGCCAGAGTCTGGTCCAACTAAGGAACCTCAATAATAGCATGAAGGATGGCTGGGAGGTGGGCATGAGGGCTGGGCAATGAATTCATCCTCAGGAAAGGAGAAAGATTCCAGCTGAGACTCAGCATGGCCTTGGGAGCTCTAAGACCTTGATGATTGCTGTGTAAAAGTCTGAATATTTGGTGAGAGCTTCAATTAAATCTCCATCTCTAAAGGAATAAGTCCAGCTAGCGGCGGGTCTATATCTCCATCTTGTCACCTACATATATCTAGGTACCAGGGGACTCCTGATTGGGCTGTAAAATCCTGGCATAGGGCCAGGATAGCTGACTTCAAGATTAAGATCTAGGTCAAATTATTGGGATAGGTGTGTAGTAAGCTTGAAACTTCAAACATGTACGCTACTCTCAGCTCCACATTCCTCTTTTAAACTTCGGTACCTAGAACAAGGACACTCCAGTTAGAGTTTACTAAGATCTGAGTATAGTGCTTGTTTCTACAGAGTATTTCTTTGTACCTCGGTAACCTGTTTACTTTTAAATAGTAGCATATCTGTTGATACATGGTGACTATGGAATCTACTAAGACGTACTAGACTTTCTGCAGTTTATCACATAAACTACCCTGATCTCATCTTGTGGCCTTTGCTTTAATACTTGAGTATGATATTTTGGTACATTTCTGACTTACCAAGGTTCTTTTTCATGTATACAACAGCTTTATTGAGACATAATGCATGCATATACCGTATAGTTCACCCATTTTAAAATGTACAATTCCATGGGTTTTAGTATATTTAAAGAGTTGTGCAGCCATCACCACAATCTTAGAACATTTTCAACACCCCTGAAAGAAACCCTGAACCCCCTCCCCAGCCCTAGGCAAACACTAATCTACTTTCTGTCTCTATGGATTTGCCTATTCTGGACATGTCATATAAATGGAATCATTCACTATACTATGTGGCCTATTGTGTCTGGCTTCTTTCACGTGGCATAATGTTTTCAAGGTTCGTTGATGTTGTAATATGTCTCATTAATTCATTCCTTTTTATGGCTGAATAACATTCCATTGCATGGCTATACCACGTTTTGTTTATTTATTTATCCATTCACCAGTTGATGCACACGGGTTGCTTCCACTTTTGACTATTGTAAATAATGTGGCTATGAATATTCATGTACAAGTTTTTGTGTGCACATGTATTTTCATTTCTCTTGGGTGTATGCCTAGTAGTGGAAGGGCTGGGTTGTATGACAACTCCATATTTAACATTTTGAGGAACTTACCATTTTCCAAAGCAGCTGCACCATCTTACGTTCCCACCAGCAATGTGTGAGAGTACCACTTTCTTCACATCCTCACCAACATTTGTCTGACTTTTTGATTCTAGCCATCCTAGTAGGTGTGGAGTGGGATCTCATTGTGTTTTTTATCTGCATTCCCCTAATGAATAATGATGTTGAGCATCTTTTTATGTGCTCATTGGCCATTTGTATATCTTCCTTGGAGAAAGGTCTATTCAGACCTTTTGCCCATTTTTGAATTGGTTTGTCTTTTATTATTGATTTGTAAGAGATGTTTATATATTATGAATACAAGTCTCTTATTAGACATATGATTTGCAAATATTTTCTGGCATTCTGTAGGCTTTTTACTTTCTTGATGGTGTTATTTGTAACACAAATTTTTTAATTTTGATGAATTCCAGTTTATCTATTTTTTCTTTTGTTGTTTGTGCAATTTGTGTCACATCTAAGCAACTATTGCATAATCCAAGGTCTCAAAGATTTACACCTATGTTTCCTTCTCAGCGTTATAATTTTAACTGTTATGTGTAAGTCTTTGATCCAATTTGAGTTTAATTCTGTATGAGTGTGAGAATGAATTCCAACTTCGTTCTTCTACATATGGAAATTCCACATTGAATGAATTTGGCACTCTTGTCAAAAATCAACTGGCCTTGAGTATGAGTTTATTTCTGGATTCTCAGTTCTGTTCCGTTGATCTATATGTCTATCCTTATGCTATCAGCACATTATTTTTTTTTATAAATTTATTTTTTATTTATTGGCTGTGTTGGGTCTTGGTTGCTGCACGTGGGCTTTCTCTAGTTGCAGCGAGCGGGGGCTACTCTTCGTTGCAGTGTGCAGGCTTCTCATTGCAGTGGCTTCTTTTGTTGCAGAGCACGGGCTCTAGGCACACGGGCTTCAGTAGTTGTGGTGCATGGGCTTAGTTGCTCTGCGGCATGTGGGATTTTCCCGGACCAGGGCTTGAACCCATGTCCCCTGCATTGGCAAGCAGATTCTTAACCACTGCGCCACCAGGGAAATCCCAGCACATTCTTTTAATTACTGTAGCTTTGTATAAAGTTTTGAAATTGGTGGGAAGTGTGAGTCCTCCAACTGCGTACTTTTTTAAGTTTGCTTTGGCCATTCTGGGTCCCTGGAATTTCCATATGAATTTTAGGATCAGCTTGTCAATGTCTATCAATACAAAGAATCCAGCAGGGCTTCTTATCGGGACTGCTTTGAATCTATAGATCATTTTGGAGAGTACTGCCATCTTAACAATATTAAGTATTTTGATCCATGAACATAGGATGTCTTTCCATTTGTTTCAATCTTCTTTAATTTCTTTCAACATGTCTTATACGTTTTCAATGTACAAGTCTGGCACCACTTTTGTTTAATTTATTCTACGTGTTTTATTCTTTTGATGATATTGTAAATGGAATTATTTTCTTAATTTTATTTCAGATTGTTCTTTACAAGTGTATTATGATACAATTTTTATATTGATTTCATATCCTACAACTTAGTTGAAATCATCTATTAATTTAAATAGTTTTTTTAGCAGATTCCTTAGGATTTCTATATATAATATAAGATCATGTCATCTGTAAATATAGTTTACTTCTTCCTTTCCAATCTTTCCAGTGCCTTTTATTTCTTTTTCTTACCAATGGCTAGAACCTCCAGTACAACGTTGAATAGAAGTGGTGAGAGGGGACACCCTTGTCCATTCCTGATCTTAGAGGGAAAGCTTCTAGCATTTCGCTGTTGTCATGTTCTTGTGGGTTTTTCACAGATGCCCTTTGTTAGGTTGACGAAGTTTCTTTCTATTTCTAGTTTGTTGAGAGGTGTTTTTTTTTAATCATGAAAGGGTGTTGTATTTTGTTAAATCCTTTTTCTGTGTCTATTGAGATAATTATGTTTTTGTTTTTCATTCTATTGATATACTCTATTTCATAAATTGATTTTCAGATGTTAAAACAACTGTGCATTCCTGAGATAAATCCTACTTGGCCATGGTATATGATCCTTTTTATGTTGCTGGATTTGGTTTGCTCATATCTTGTTGAGGATTTTTTTGTCCATAATCCTTAGAGATATCGGTCTGTAGTTTTCTTTTCTTGTGATATTTTTTGTCTAGTTTTGGTATCAGGGTAATACGGGCCTCATAGAATGAGTTGAAAAGTGTTACCTCTTCTATATTTTGAAAGAGTTTGTGAAGCATTGACATTAATTCTTCTTTAATTATTTGATAGAATTCATCAAGGAAGCCATCTGTGTCTGGGCTTTTCTTTTTTTTTTAAAGTCAATCTTTCTTAAAAATTATTTATTTAATTTATTTATTTTTGGCCGTGTTAGGTCTTCATTGCTGCACGCGGGACTTCTCTAGTTGCAGCAAGCAAGGAGGGCTACTCTTCATTGCCGTGTGTGGGCTTCTTATTGCGGTGGCTTCTGTTGTTGCAGAGCACGGGCTCTAGGCACACGGGCTTCAGTAGTTGTGGCTCGCGGGCTTCAGTAGTTGTGGCTCGTGGGCTCTAGAGTGCAGGCTCAGTAGTTGCGGCGCATGGGCTTAGTTGCTCTGCAGCATGTGGGATATTCCCAGGACAGGGATCGAACCCGTGTCCCCTGCATTGGCAGGCGGATTCTTAACCACTGCGCCACCAGGGAAGCCCTGGGCTTTTCTTTATGGGTAGTTTTGATTACTAATTCAATCTCTTTACTTAGATTTATTTGGAGTTTTTGTTTCTTCTTTGTGTCTTTTCAATAGTTTGTTTCTTTCTAAGACTTTATGCATTCTATCTAAGTTGTATACCTTACTGTCATACAATTGTTCATAGTATTCCTTTATAATCTTTTTTATTTCTGTAAGATTAATTGTAATGTTCCCTTTTAAATTTCTGATTTAAGTAATTGGGGTCTTCTCTCTTTTATTCTTGGTCAATCTAGCTAATCAAAGTTCTTTTGAATTCTCATTTGGTCCTCAGTCTCCTTCTGCCTATGTTTGGGAGCATTGGCCAACCTAAGAACATAAATATATTTCTTTTATAGTCAAGAAAATAGGTCTTATTCACACTCCAGCATGTGGAGCTCTCAACCTGAACCCCTGAAGCATACTATTCTGTTCCCTCGACTAACTGAGGCAGACTCATTGTGAACCAGTCTCTTTATTAGCCCCTGGCTATAGCTCATAAAGCTATCACAATCTCATCCTCTCACTTTGAAAATTAAGCTGCAGCCCTTTTAGCACATTAGCCATCAGCCAAGTATTGTTCATTTCTGAGTAAATATGGGGGCCTGGGGAAGAGCAGAAAGCAGTGGACCCTGGCCAGCTGGGACTCCCAAGCAAGGCATTGTGAGTAGGCCTGGGGCCTGGTCTTGATGAACAGTGCTCTTTGAGTCTTGAATGGGAGCAGAGGCAAGTTAGAAGAGCAGAGGCCTACTGCTGTTCTGACCATTTGTCTCCTTGGCCATGGCACCCAGACTGTGCTGCCCTGCTTGGCAGGATTCAGCTGACAGGTGGCAAAGTCAGGAAGTCAGGAAAAAGCATTTGGTATTTTGGGAAATTGCCGATTCTGACTGGTGTTCTGGGGTGCATGGCACAGTTGGTGATCTTTCCCCTTCTCTCTGCAAAACTTAAGCCTGGCTGAGGTGCTGGGGCAGAAGCATCCATTAGCTCAGAAAATGTCTTCAAGCCAATAAAACGTTCGCTTAAAGATTATTTCCAGACTAATGGGAAATCTGTGTGTGCAAGCAAGTCCAAATTTTAAAATGGAGCAAAACCCACCAAGATTTCACTGGTAAGGAAGTGGCAACAAATCAACTCTTAGGGAGGAGTGTGTGGTGAGCTTGAAACTCATACCAAGTGTGACAGCCTCAGCCCCACCCTGGGCTGCTGACTCAGGACCAAGAGGAAGAGGGAACTGCCAGACTTCATGATTTCTGTAAACAGTTCTTGAAAGAGAAACCACACACTTGTCTTTCTGCCAGCCCCCAGCTTCTCCTGGGATCTTATAGTTCAGCTATTGTCTTTTCTCTGACACCTGAGGGCAGGGCTTCTCAACTTGAGCTCTGTGGACCTCCAAGGGGTGGAAAGAATTTAGGGGGTCTGTGAACTTGGATGGGAAAATTTTGATCCTTTTCCACTAACCTCTAACAGAAATTTATCATTTCCTCGAATTAGGAATGTAGGCAGCCAGCCATAATAGTATTAACAGTATCTGTGACTTTATCCCCAATAGAAATCACAAATATTTTCATATCAGATTACAGTTATTGTATCTCAAGAAAGTTACTTATGTTCATCATCACTTCAAAACTTCTAATCTATAGACTTGCCACTCAGTCTTGTAACTTAATGCATTATTAAAGTAGTAACATAACTAGATTATAATTTCTTAAAAGTATTTTATAACTATTTCAATATGATTCATTTCCTTTTTAATTCTATGCATTATGTTTTATACATCTGAAAATATTGTTTTGAGAAGGAGTCCAGAGGTTTCACCAAACTGTTAGAGGGACCCATGATCTAAAAGGGATTGAGACCCCAGCCCTGGATCTTGGCACTCTCCTGCTCCACTGGCCTCAATTCTGCTCCACAGAACTTTCCTTGTTTTACTGGAGGGCTCGAAAGCACTAGCATGCTAGTGCTGTGACATTGGGCAAGTTGAAATTTCCCTGCTGTTTCTTAACCTGCAAAATGGGGAATAATAACACTACCTACTTTTATTGTTTGTTTGGTTTTGTTTTGTTACGGTACACGGGCCTCTCACTGTTGTGGCCTCTCCCGTTGCGGAGCACAGGCTGCGGGCGCGCAGGCTCAGCGGCCATGGCTCACGGGCCCAGCCGCTCTGCGGCACGCGGGATCTTCCCGGACGGGGCCACAAACCCGCGTCCCCCGCATCGGCAGGCGGACTCTCAACCACTGCGCCACCAGGGAAGCCCAACACTACCTACTTTTATAGGGTTGTAGTGATGATTCAATCAGTTAATCCGTGTAAAGCGCTTAGTGCCCAACCAATAGTAAGTGCTTGTAAGTATTAGCTATTTGTATTGTTGTTGTCATTTCATATCAATTATCTCACTAATATCTACTATTATTATCTCCATTTTTAGAAAAAGGAAACTGGGGCTTAGAGAGGTGAAATGACTGACCCAAGGGTACACGCAAGGAAATGGCAGAGCCAGAGTTCAAAGCCAGATCTGTGGGATTCTCAAGCCTAGCAGATTTCGCTCTCCACCACATCACAGATTGGGAGTGATGGCCCCCCAAAGAGACAGGGACCATCAACAGGGGGCTTAGTTGGGAATGAACAACAAACTCTGCACCCTCCTGCTTTCCCTTCCCAACTTATTCCAAGCTCATTTGGGGTCATGAACCAGCCTCTGCTCAAACCTTATGGAGCATTGGGGTCAGGGGCAGGGGAGTGACTGGGGATTCAGAAAGGCAGGAGCTTGTCTGGGGAGTGAAGGCAGCATCGTGGAGGAAGTGGTCTTGGAGCGGAGGAGATCGCCAGTTGGAGTGGGGCCAGGAGTGCTTATGAATTTTTAAGGCAGAGGGGAATAGAGTGCACAAAGGGCCAGAGGCATAAAAGGGCCCAGGATGTAAGGAAAGAAGAAAGTAATTCAGGATGTCTGGGGTTTGGACTGAATGGAAAGAGGGAAGAAGGTTGGCATGGGCAGATGAGATGGCATAGGTAGTTTATTTTATAACCAGCTAGTGAGGAAGGCCAGAACCGAGTCCACAAGTCTTCCAATAGAGGAAGGAGAGCCATTGAAGGGTTTTTGTATAGGAGCGACAGGAGCAGATTTGTGCGTTCAAAGGACCATGGCCACCCACACTACAAGCAGGTGTGTGGAAGGTGGATTGATTAGGAGGGGTAGAGACTGGAGGCTGGTTAGACCGGCAGGGAGGCTACTTCAGCAGTCCAGGGGAGAGATGAGGGGGGGCCTAAACTGGGTGGGGAGGAGTCTGGAACTTGTGACACTCCCTCTGGCTCACGTGTCTGCACTAAGTGGTGAGGAGGGGGTAGGACCAAACCGGCAATTGCTGGGGGCACTTGCCCTCCTCAAGTTTGGTTGTGAATGGAAAGGCTTCCTTGGGCCAGAGGACTGTCGCCATGAATTCACAGGCTAACACCTTCCATTTTAGCCTCTTTCTCGTATTAACAGTACACAGCAAGAGCATAATAAAAAGCCAGGGCCTTACTTTCTGGCCCTGCCCTCCTGGGAGAGTAGCTGAGGAGAGGAGCGCCAGCTGTACCCCTCTGTGTGGCAGGCAGGAAGGGCACAGGGGCCGTGAAGAACAGGTCAGAGCCTGCCCTCTGTCAAAGGAAATATCCACTCTCCTAAGCCTTTCAGAGACTGTTTTCTTCCAAGTAGGTCCCGCTGTTACCAGGGCAACCGAGAGCCCTGGGCTTTGTGTTTCTGTGTCTGTGGAGTCCCTGGGGAGAAGTGGTCTGCCGAGCTTTCCCTAGTCTGGGCAGGATGCAGGAAGTGCTAGCCGGAGGTAGAGCCCCCATCCCCCTTTGGGGGTAATCTCTTGTCTTGTTAATGCCTGTCCTCATCCCCCGGGAGGGTCCATAGCCCCAGGGGAGTCAGTTCTGGCCGTCAAGGGTTAAGACTTAGGACCTGGTTTCTCAAAGTCAGATTTCTGCACCTATCCTATGGCACACCTCTCTCAGGAGGTGCAATCTGAGCAGGTGTCCTGGAGGGGCGTGCTCACACCAGACCATGGTACATGCTGGGGGATCATTGCACAAATATTTCTTGATCACTTACTGTGTGCTAGTGCAGGATCTCCAGGCTGGTTCCTGCTCCAGGGAGCTCTATGGGAAGTCTCAGGACCAAACTGGCTGCTAAATATCACCCGGGCTAGTTGGTCCCCAGTGCTCTTTTCTGCACTGGGCTGAGCTGGTCATTAGAATTGCCTAGGGAGCTTTTTAGAAATAGAGATTCCTGGACATTCTGATTCTACCAGCGTGGGTTGTGAGTGGAGGGTGGAGGTTAAGAGTTATGGAGGTCTAACCGCTGGAGTTCACAGTCAAACTCTGCAAATGGAGCAAGTGACCTTGAGCTGCCAGTTTCCTCACAAAATGAATGAGAGGAACCGTGAAGCCTGCTTCACAGGCAGCAAGCTTTTCTCTGCCTTCCTCCATACCTTGGGAACAGAGTTTTTATGACTCTTGCCATCCTTGTCACCCTTCTACTGCCCCCACTCTTTCCTTCCTTCCTTCTTCCTGGCTTTTGCTCTATTTTCTTATTTTCTTATTGCAAAAGGGCTTCTGTGAGGTGCAACCTGGTCACCTTCCACTGGGCAGCCAGGATCCCAGGTGGGCCCTGTCCATCTCCTGGGTCTCGCACTCACTCTGTTGCAGCAGCCCCAGAAGGTATTAGCATTTCTGGCAGCCACGGAAGTCTGCTGATTCATCCTGAGCCCCCATCAACTCAGGTTTTCAGATTTTTTTTCACAAGTTTCTTCTCATCCACATCTTCCCCACTCGGGCTTCTGCAGATGGTTTTCAGAACTTAACTACAAGATCTCACAAGTGCACCTAGTAAAGGTCATTTCAGCACATTCTTCCAAGTTAGAGAGATTGCGGGGGTGTTCCTGATTCCATTTTGGAGGGGATCCTCTAGTCCTCCAAGCTTCATGCCATCTGCAGATGCCCTTGGCAAGCTACCTCTAGGTCTCCATCCAGCGGCCCATTTTTTCACTCACTTCTTAGTTTATGTACCAAACTGGGGTTGTGATCCTACTGTGTATCCAGCCATATGCTGGGCCCCAGGGACTAGGTGGATGAGGAAACCGTGTTCTGAGCAGGAATGGGACTCACATAGGGTCCCAAATCCAGTCAGTGGTGGGGCCGGACTGGAATCCAGGGGTTTTTTCCCTATACTCATAGGGCTCCCCACTGCAGGGGTGGGCAAGGCTGACCTTGCTCTTACTTTCCACCCCCTGCTCTGATGGGCCATCGTACACGCAATCTGGGATCACCTATTCCCTACCTGCAATGGCGTGAGAAACTCCAGGGTGTGCTGGAGACTTTATCTGACCCGCTGAAGCAGAAAGGGGAACGCTAGTGCTCACTGATGCTGCTCATGGCCCCACAGCCCTGTCCCTCCCCAGAAGGGGCAGTCAGCCACACACTCATGCATACTCATCACTGTAAACTCAGCCCTGCCACTGGCCTGGCTTGCTCTGCAGGCTCTTCCCAGCAGGGCAGAACTGACTGGTTCTGGAGCCTCCAGAGAGAGGGCACCTGATGCATACCTGGTTGCTTTGGCAAAGACCCAGAATCCAGTCAGGTTGAGGCTTGAGCTCGTCAGGGGGCTTTCCTGGGAAAGGGCATGGGGTATCAGAGTTGAGAGAGTAGGGGTCTGGGAGTCACAAAGACCCAAGTCCCCCATGCAACCTAATATCTCTGAAAGTCAGGTCCCTCAGCTCTAAAAGAAGACACCATTACCTGCCTCACTGAGTGTGGGAATGAAATGTGGTGAAAGGGTCTGGCACACAGTCAGAAACAAGCTGGTTTCCTCCCTCTCTCCCTCCCTTCCTTCCTCCCCCATAAAGAGGCAAAGCAAGTGCAACTCTGATGCCTGGCTTTGTTTCTCACCGCACGCCTGTACGGTGGCAGGGCAAGAGGACAGGTGGGCAGGACAGGGCAGACCCGGGAAACAGGAGGGCCACTGGATGGGAGGCAGAGAGGGGAGAAGCTGTGATAGAGCCACTTAGCAGCTGTAAACTTTGGGCCAGTGACTTCTCCTCTCTAAGCCTCAGTTTCCTCATCTGTAAGATGGGGGTGAGATGAAATGAGATAACGGATGTGTAGTGCCTGGAACGACACTTATACCTGGTAGGGGGCTCCATAAACGTTCTCACCCACTGTCCCAGGGGAAGAAATTTCAACTCATGGCTGGGAAACTTGAGCAAATCCCAGAATGGGATTCAGTTTCTTCTGCCCCCACAATCTGTGAGGAGCAGTGAAATCTTGCTGGAGGGTGTCTGCATTGACTGCTCTAGGGATGTATTTAAAAATCTTCACCAGCTTTCTCACTGGTGTCCCATAGCACCATCTAGTGCCAAGAAGTGGAAGGGCCCTCCCCCTTCCCCAACGTGGGACCCCTCCCTCCCTCCAAAGTCCTGTGTGGGGGGGTGCGGGGGTGTGGGGGGGCAGCACTGTTATAGGATGGTAGGGTAGGGCTAGACCACTCATACATTTATATCTTTATATTAGTGGAGAACTAATGCTGTTTTTCAAGATACCTAGTCCCTCCACTTCCCTCCTGACAACTTCTGCCATCCACAAACTCGGTAGGCTAGGGCCCTTAGTTTCCCTCATTGAAGGACTTCAAGGCTTCAGGCTAGGGTTGATCCAGGCAAAGTGCCTGGTAAGTACCTAATGCCTCCTAGGTGAGCTTCTGTGCTTGCTCAGTAACCCAGAGAGACAGTCTTTACACACCCTATATCTTTTTTATTGAGGAGAAAGCTTTAGCATACAGAACGATTTCTCATCTTCACAACACAGTAATGCAACAATATACAATAACACATTGGTTTCAAACGACTTCTTCCCGGGTCTCTGGGAATCCATGGGCTGCCTTCATACCCCTGCATGCATCTCCCCATCCCCACCCACCCCTCTTTCAACCCAAGAAAGCGCCCAAAGCCCATAGTTCCTCTTACAGCCCTTGTGGCTGTTACATCACAATATTGAAGATCTGGGAAAGGGGGGAAGAGGGTCAAAGGGAGCCCAAGCCCCTTTGCCACCAGAGGGCCAGAAACCAGCTCACTGCTCATCTGCCCTTTCCCCAGCTGAGGCTACACGGGCTCAGGATGAAAAGCACCATGGGAACAGGCAGGGCCTGTGCTGAGGGGTCCCTGAAGATGGGCGTGCAAGGCACCTGTCCTTTGCACTTCTCCGGCAGGCACGTGGGCAGCAGGGCCAGCGTGTCGGCCATCAGCAAACAGGGTCCACGGGCTTGAAGAACAGCGGTTCCCCTTCTGGAACTCTCTCCTGAGGAAATAGCTGAAAAACAGACAAACTTTTCTATACAGGGTTATTTAGTCCTGCACTAGTGGGGATGGGGGAAACCAGGCAATTGACATGTCCAACACATTAGGAGAATGCTTAAATAAATGATTCAGTCTGTGTGACTGCATAGGTGGCAGCCATTTTAAATCCTGCTGATCGAGAGCTCGCAGGATGATCTTGGCTTTGAAAAGACACAGTGAGAACACCCTAGAAAGTGTTAACAGTGCTTGCGTCTGTGTGGTGGGATTCTGAATGTTTGGGGCTTTGGGGTCCTTATCGTTTTCTCTATTTGCCAATTTTTCTATAATGATTATATATTCCTTTTCTCTTTGGAGGAGGGGGGTAGCCTTTTTAAAGGATAGCAACAGGTTATAGGAACTTGGCTCCACCGATCCCCAGGCTGAGAAATGTGTGAGCAACAAAAGGGCTTCTTACCTCCCACTGATGAACAGAGACCTCACCAGAAACCAGCCGGAGGACTGGGTTTCTCCATGACTCCTCTTCCTCCAGCTCCTTCCTCTTGCCTCTGGGCTCAAAATCCTAAGGCTGGGCTGAGGTTATCTACCACACTCCGGTGAGGAACAGAGGCTTAATTTACTATGTTTTCCTCCCTTTGGCCACAGACACTTTGGCTACACTTGCCCGGCTGCCAGTCCCTGTGCAGGAAGCCCAGTGTGGAGGGCAGTTCAGGCCAGCAGTGGATCTGACTGGCATTCTGTGGCCAGAGTGACATAGTGTATATTTTTCACTGCAGAAGCTGTGTTTTCTGGACCCAAGGCAAGCAGCAGGTCTCTATGAGGGCCCCTAGGTTAGGACCCAGAAGCCCCAGGAGTTACTAGGAGGCAGTCAACTGCTTAGGCCTCACCACCTACTCAATGCCCAGCGCCAGGCCATGGCTTGTCCCGAATGTGAGAGACACAAGGTCATCCCGACTGCAAGTCTTCAGTGGGTGAAGTCTCTGTAGAGAGGACCTTCCTCTCTACTCCCAGAAATAAGGAGTCCTTTAAGATGGAGTTGAAGAGCAGGCCTTGGGCCTCTCTCTCTGGCAATCTGGGAGGGAAAGACCAATTAGGCCACCTCTGGAACCCCAAGGATGGCAAATCTTCTGCCAAGACCTTTGGCTGGAGACTGCAGTCCAAGGCCTGGCCAGGGGAGGAGACCACCATCCCTAAGGAAAGAGTCACTCCTTACAAGGTCAAACTGAGTTGTTGCTGCTGCTTTCTCCTCTTCCTGCTCCCCCACCCAACTGCCTACCCTCTAGGCAACATCAAGGAAAAGGGTAGGGCATGGAACATTGGGCTCTGTCCACTGGGGATGCCCAGGAGGGTAATGTAGTAAGAGGAGAGGGTCCCAGATCTGGAGACCCCTGAGGCCCTGAGCCTGTAGTCTGTGGGAAGGTGGAACCAGCTTGCTCAGTCATTCAAGGTCAGGTCTCAGCTGGGTTGGTCCATTGGACACGTGGTTTTGCATACTCTCACTGGGCTAGATGGAGGGGGTTCTTCGGGGCCCTCCTGCTGGAGGGGTGACCTGAAGCAAGTGTAGGCTTCCAGGAACGTTTCTTGATAGCATTTGCTCTCCACTGATTATACCTAGTAAGTGGCCTCAGTGGCTTTAAGAGTTCAGTGGAGTCTGTCCTTTCACTCACTGGGGCAGAGCAGTGAGGCATTGGGTGAAGTCCTGGGTAGCTAGTCAGAGGATTAAACCATAGAACACAGTGTGAATAAACGCAAGAGAGGTGAGGGCTGGGAACAACTAGAGGGGAAATACAAGAGGGTGACCAGTTCATTTTAGAAACGGGCCCAGACACCTGCTCTCTAGCTCGCAGCAGGACTGAGCAGAGTGCACACCAAGAGGGCAGCTATTGCTGAGCCCTCCTTTCCCGGGTGTCACTCCCCGGTCATGGTCGCAGGAAGGTCTGGAGTTCTCCAGATCTTCTTCGGGTTCTGCAGGTTTGGAACTCCCTTAAGTACTGGTCAGTCAATGGGGCAGGTGTGGCAGCGAAAGCAGGGGCAGGGGACGCAGTGGAAGGGTGTGTTCCGGGAGGGGCAGCTCGCCCCAGCTCTCACACGCGAATGCGGCCCCGCGCAGCCCGGTGGCCCCCCTGCCTCGGAGTGAGGCGGAATAGCACCGGGGGACGGCGTCGTATTTGGCGTTGCGCCAGGCGACCTGCCCGGCGAATCAGTGGCGGCGAACTGTAGAATGGGGAATTGGTACCTGGAAGGCCCTCCAGAAGTGGGACTCGATTCTGATTCCTCCGTCTGCTGGGCTGTATGATGGGAGGTGACACATCTAGGAAATTTTCATGATAGTAGCCAGAAGTCTGGGATGAAGCATTGGCGTAGGTGGGCTCTATCTCCATCAGCTCATCCAGGTCATCATCTTGGGTCTCATCCTCTGTCTCTTGCTCCTGTTCTGGCTCCTGCTCGAGCTCCTGCCCTGGTTCCTGGCAGCCACCCTCATGTTCATCGTCTTTCTCATCCTTATTCTGATCTTCCTCCTCCTTCTTCCTCTTCTTCCTCATCCCCTCCTCCTCTTCCTCCTCTGCTTCCTCCTCCTCTGCTTCCTCCTCCTCTTCTTCTTCCTCCTCCTCGTACACCTCCCCTTGTTGTTTCCGCTCCTTCTTCCTCATCTCTTCCTCCCTCTTCCCCCTCTTCTCCCCCTCCTCCCCCCTGGTCTCTTGCTGAATAGCTCTCATGCGCCTCCCCTGGTCCTTGTCCTGGAGCCTACGCCTGCATGCCTCTTCATCTTCATCCCCACTGTGGCACTCTTCTCCCTCTTCACCTTCAAGATTACGGTCTGCTGCAAAAGGGAAGAAGATATTGCGAACCCCAGGGAGTGGGATTGGCTTGGGGACACGCACTTTTCTTTCTATCTCCACGCACTCGAGAATCAGCTCATCCAGGTCGGCCATTTCAGTTGACCATAAGAGCTCCTTGCGGAAGAATTCTGACAGGCCCTTGAGGAATTGGTTTTGAAGGCGGCAGTCATCCCAAGACAAGAATTGAGCCAGGAACTGAAAAGCATCTGCATAGCTGCCCAGGGTACAGTCTCCCTGCTTGAGCTTGCGGATGGCTTTTTTTGCCACGCTTGGGGGGATAGGGCCACAGAATTCCTTACGGATTTCATCCAGGAAGCGCGGGAAGTTGGCATGCAGGGGGCTTCCTTCCTGGGTGACTGAGACGGCCCAGTCCTTGGCTTCACCAGCGAAAAAGGAGATCAGAAAGGACACCCGCTCAGCGCCCCCGGGGAACTGATCCTCATGGTCGGCTATGAAAGTCTCTAGCTGCATCAGGAATTCAGCCAGGTAGACTGGGTCGCCCGAGAAGGGTTCTATCTCGGGCCGCTCCAGAGGCGGCAGAGGAGGCTGCAGGGGCAGCTCCGTGGCCGAGGGCGGGGGCAGCGCCGGCGGGGGCGGGCTGGGCAGCGGGGGTGGGTCGGCGGGCCCGCCGGAGGTGCCGCAATCCTGGATCACGCTAATCAACAGTTCGTCTGGGGCGTACTCGGGCTCAGCGCGCGGGGGAGGCCAGCACAGGAAGGGCAGTTCTCCCTCAGGAACGGAGTCGATCTCACTGAGCGGGAACTCAAAGTTCTCCTCGGAAAGGACGGGCACCGGCCAGCGCATGTAGCTCGACACATTACCCCGCAAGGAATTGACCTCGGCCAGGGCTCTGCCAAGCTGAAGGCCCAGATTGGCATTCTCCCCGCGAAGGGCATTTAATTCTTCTCGCAAGGCCACGTTCGCCATGCGGAGGCTATTGAGATTCCCGGCCGCCTCGGACATCAGGACTAGCCTGGGAGACTGAGGCTGCGGGCGGGGGTAGGATGGGGAGCGGGGGGCCCCTAGAGGAGCCGGGGGCGGCGGCGGGGCGCGCGGGAGGCCGAGCCACACCCACCGGGGCAAGGGCCCGGCGGCTCGGCCCAGGGCGCGTTACCTCGTCCCAGGGAGCGCAAAGGGCGGGCAGCGGCGGGAGCCGGGAGGCGCCGGGCGGAGGAGGCGGGCGGCGAGGCAGCGAGGCGAAGACCGGGCGGGCGGAGGCTGCTGGCGAGGGAGAGAACGGACTGCGGCACGATCTGTCGAGGAAAAATCTTGCGGCTGGCGCGTCCCCGCCTTTTAAGCGTGGCCCGCGCCGCCCCCCCACCCCCGGCCGGGGCGGGTCTTGGGGAACCGCGGGCGCCCACTGGCCGCCGCGCGCCGCCCCCTCCCCCCCACCTCGCCGGCGGCGCCTCTCACTGCCTCTCTCCTTCCCTAGCTGCAGCTAACTCGGGTCGGGAAAATGCGACAGCGACTGCCCACTCGAGGTCGTCATGGCGACAGCCAGTGAACGTGTTCCTCTCCTCGGGCAGGCCCCCGAGTGTAGAGGAGCTGCTTCGCGAGGCGCAGCTCAATCTCCAGAGCCTGTTGCAAGGTACTGAGAGGGAGGGGGGCTGCGGCCGGAGCCCACGGGCCAGATGCATAGCGTCTGGAGGGAGGCGACGAAGAAAGAGGACAGGGACTCGCGAAAGAGAGAGAATAGTAGAAAACCTATTGAGAAACAAAACACACACTTTCCATCTTTCACCTTCCAAACTACTGACTCCAAAAGCCCTAATTCTACGGCTGTTTACACCCTCTGGTCCCCCTCCCTTGTTTTTTTCAGTTCAGTAGTCTCTGGGGGAAAAGGGACAGAGGCCGAGGCAGGGCCATGGGTCAAGTCATTTACAAAGAGCGCTGATGAGAGACTCCCGCAATGTGGGCCCACATACCCTCAGGCCTTCTCTTGCCACATCACCCAAGTCTTTGGAATCCCGGCGCCCAAAGACAAAGGAGGCATCTGCAGGGTCTCCCACTCTGGGCTTCACTCACTCTGCTCTTGCAATAACCTTGTCCATATATCTCCTGGGTCGCTCCTGCCTCACCAAAGTAAGCCCAATACACAGCACTCAGAGCTCACCTCATCCCCAATTCCCAACCCCGTGTCTTTGAAGTATACTGATGAGCACCTTGTACACAAAGCTGGGTCCACACAACCCAGAGAAACAGCCCAGCCATAATGCCTGAGCAGTCAGATTGCCTGCACCAGGCAGAATGAGAAAACCAGGACTCTGAAATCAGACAGAGCAAGAATCTAATTTGAATCCCACACCTAACTAGCTGTGTGACATTATGCAGGTTACCCAACCTCTCTGAGCTTCAGATTAGTCAGTCATCTTTAAAATGGGGATTCTAGGGCTTCCCTGGTGGTGCAGTGGTTGAGAGTCCTCCTGCCGATTCAGGGGACGCGGGTTCGTGCCCCAGTCTGTGAAGATCCCACATGCCGCGGAGCGGCTGGGCCCGTGAGCCATGGCCGTTGAGCCTGTGCATCCGGAGCCTGTGCTGTGCAACGGGAGAGGCCACAACAGTGAGAGGCCCGCATACCACAATAAATAAATAAATAAATAAAAATAAAATAAAATGGGGATTCTACTTCCCCACATGGCATGATTTTGTGAAAATTGAAAATAGGGTGTCCATAAACTTATTAGCAAGAGTATCTTGCAGCTGGAGAGACCCAGATAAGATGCAACATCAACTCCAGGTCTGTGTCCTTTGGAACATAGGCTGATCTAGACACAATATTAAAATTAATGTAAAAGAAAGAAACAATTGTGGTCCCCAATAGAACCTTACAATGTGAAGAACATACACATTGACCAGAGGGATTTATCCAGTGTAACTGGCAATAGGATTAAAACTCAGTGCTATGAGAGAGACTACTGGGGTGCTACAAACATCTGGATGGCAGTTCAAGGGGCATGCATATGTCAGAATTCACTGAGCTGCACACTTAAGATTTGTCCACTTTACTGTAGGTAAGTTAGATCTCGAGAAAATAGTACAAATAAAAGCCCAGTGCTAGTCACAAGCTCCTTATAACCTCCAGGCACTCACTGTCCCATTCAGGCCTCTTTTCCAAACCTAAAAGCCCTTACTCCATCTTCCCCACTCCAATCCTTACACTTTCTTCCAAGTTCTATTCCTGCCGCATCCAAAAAGACCTTTAACACTAGTTCTGCACTTTGCATCATTCCCTCCCTAAGCACTACTCATATGAGGCCCTTTGTACCATCCATCTCAAGAGGAATTGTGTAGTTCCGAACTGATTTTTCTTTCATTTGTTCATTCATTTACTCATTCATCTACTAGTCCCAGGTATATATTTTGTCCACCTAACCAGACTGGGCTTCTGAATGTAAAGGATCACGTCTCTTACTACTCTCCAGTTTCCAGAAGCACCTGGCACAGGGCTGGATCCCCAAGAGGACATTTGCTGAATGAACATTAAAAGTGAAAAGAGGTCTTATTAGCTGTCATTTATCCATACCAACAAAGGGTAACTTTTACGGAGAATAGAAAACTGCAGAGGGGCCGCCCAACTGAACAACGGCCATGAGCCCACCTCCCTGCCAGGGCAGTGGCAAGCTTAGAGAAGCAAGATTCTAAGGGACACCATGAGCCTTGTGTTCAGATAAGAGAGGAGTTGCTATGCAGAAAGAGTCAGTGTGCTCTGTGTTGCCATCATGGGCAGAATGAGGACAAGTGGGTGGAAACCTAGGGGGAGGCCAATTTCACCTCAAGATAAGGAAGAACTTTCCTGACATGCCTGAAAGCCCCAACTGTCCTTGGATGGAATGAGCCACCTTGGGAGGAAGGCTTCGCCCCTCCTCTGCAGGCAGGTGTGTGTGGAGGCTGAAGAAACACCTGGAAGGGATGCTGAGGAAGCCGGAGCTCAGAATGGGATGTTGGACCAGAGAACCCTCGAGGCCCCTCCTGACCCCAAGTTTCTATGATTCTTCAAATCTCTGTTCAAATGTGCAGAGTCCTGACTGTTCTTTAGTCTCACTTCCTTCACTCATTGAATTCATCACTTAAATGAAACCCATTCAAATATTCTGCATCCTTCTTATTCCCCAACGATGTCCCCGAACTTCTCCTTCCTCCTCCGCCACTACCTCCACCTTCCCTCTCCTTCCCCTTAGCCCCCCTGGACCTGATATCCCCCCCACAGTGGGACTAAGGTGCAGGGAACCGAGCCGTCAGAGGCTCAGGTAAGAATTCTCAGCAACCAAGGGAGCATTCCATGTTGGACTTCCCAACGCAAATTTCTTTGTGCATCACACAGGTCATGTCCCTGGTAGGGTTGCAGAAAACCTGAAGAGCTGCAGGGCCTCAAAGAGAGAATCTTGCAGCAGAGAGTAGCAAAAGGCGTCTGCATCCTGAGCCTCTTCCCTGAGTTGAGCACTTAAGGTGGGGGCCATGGAGACAAAGGCTTGGTCCCCGAACCAGCACAACTCAAATCCATTGACTCTCTTTTCTCCTCATAGGAAGTAGGCATTTTTCCATTCTCAAATGGCTCAGACGCCGGAAACTATCCTAAAGAAACAATGAGAGTCAGACCTGGCAGCTAGAGCAGGAGGCCCCAGCTCATGGTCCTTCCCTGGCCCACCGCTTGGCCGTAGCTCCCTAGAGTGTGTATCCACTGTGCTGTTTTTCAGAAGAATATGAGGAACAGTACTCGGAGGCCAGACTTCTGGGGCAGACCTTCCGCTCTGCTGATGAGGCCCCTGAGCCCACTCCCAGCCCAAGGCCCCAGTCTGCCAGGCGTCTGGAGTTTGTACTGATGGTGAGTTGCCTCCTCCCCCACCTGGGAGAGCCAGCATGCAGAGCTCACCCCGCACCCATTGACGGGGGACCTGGAACTGCTTACATTACCCACTGGAAGCTGCTGCTCATCTCTGCTCACCAGCAGAGCCATCCTGAGGCCCTGCCGAGATGGGACCTGCGTGGCAGGCATCCGGCCTGGCAGCCTGTCCACACTTTCCTGCCTCCCAGATGAAGCCTCCAACCACCTGCCTAGACAGCCATTCTGTGGGCACAGCTCATCTCCAGTCGGGAGCACACCCTTCCCATCACCTTCTTTCCCAACAGCCCACAAAACGGCAGCTGAGCGAGGATGAGACTACCATGCAGGGTGTGCGGGCCCCCGAGGCCTCCCTGAGCCTGCCCACCACAGCCGACAAGCAAGCTGCCTGGAATAGCCCCTTCCCTCCGCCTGCCCTAGAGGAGAAGCGATGGCTTCAGCCTTGTTCCACGCACTCTGACATCGTGCCCATCAATGTCTCCGGTAGAGTTGTTTAGCATCGCCTCTGTTCGCTTCCCTCCATGCCAACTACAGATCATCCTCTCCAAATGCACTGGGTGCTGGGGGAGGGAGCGAGACTTTCTTTGCTACTGGCTCACCCTGGCACTGTCAAGGTCGTGGCTCTCGCCCGGGAACGGAGGCATGCTCTTCCTTCACTCTCTACTGGCCCTGCCACACTAACTGAGACCATTTGATGGCAAAGGAAACTCTCGTAACAGAAAACTCTAAAACTTTATGAATTCATGTGCTCTTTGGAGCATCTGTGGAAACTTAGAGTGTATGAGTTATGTTTGGTTTGGGGGAAGGAAGACTTCTTGTGCCAGAAGCCGGGTTTGGAGCACACGGATAGGAGTTGCAGGGGAAGTGTGGGGTTCAGAGTGCTGGTGGTAAACGGGAGGATCAGACCCAGAGTACAGACCAAGGGCCTTGTGGCACTTTGAGTCATCACTCAGTCTCCTAGTGAGGTGGGCCTCTTCCACTTGTGTGAGACCAAAGAGGGATCCAGTACTACCTTGAGATGGGGACAATAATGTACGCAGCTCAGCTGGCTGTGTCTCTGGGGACATGTGGCACCCTGTACCATGCCCATTATTAATTCATTCTCCACACTTCACCAGCTGTAAGTGGAAGAGGAAGAGGGTCAGCCATTTCAGAAGGAGATAGGGCCAACGGCCTGATGAAATCAAGACCTCCTAGCCCAAGGGGACCAGAAGCACCCTGTGAGCCAGTGCCAGCCCGTGGTGTGCTGGAAAAAGTTGATGAAGATGATGAGGACAGCTCTGGCCACAGGTGGTGACGCTCCCTGGATATGGGGTAATCCAGCGCCACTGGTGTCATCTCAGGAAATTAGAGACAAGAAATAGAGCCCAGAGCCTAGGGAGATGTACTAAGAGGTGTGAGGGCTGAGAGGAGAAACTCACAAAGTGATGGTGGGTGCTTTGTTTTTGAACCTCTACCTTATTCTCAACGAGGCTGGCCCTGTGTTTTGCCCACAGAGCCACTTTCTGTGGAGGGGCATACCTATGTGGCCATGGGGCTGAGAGGAGAGGGTTTGGTTAGCCAGCCGCTGAGTGAGAGACAGTGCAGGGGAGCAGCAAACCTCACCCCACTGCCCCCGCCCTGCCCCTGCCCTAGCAATTCCATAGGAGTAAAGACTGAGCGGGTGCTTTGAGAAAAATAGATCTCAATCACCACACAGGGGCGAACTTTGATCAAATGTGATCAGGTGGCTGGAGGGCAGACTATCAGACTGCTTCCTGGATGGTGGGGAGGGATGGCGCAGCTTCTTGGAGACAGTCTTCATCGGCCTGAATAAAGGCTTTTCTCTGAGAAAAGATTGCAATCAAGCAATATCTAGTCTCAACATGTCTCTCCACTCCAGTGGTTCTCACCCCGGGCTGTACATCTGAACAATCAATCACCTGGGGAGTTTGAGAAAATGCTTCTACTTGGGCCCTATTCCCAGAGTATTAAGTGTTCTGAGGTGGGGTCTAGTTATCAGAGTTTGAAAAGCTGCCCAGTTTATTTCGATATGTAGCCAGTGTTGAAAACCATGGCTCTCGGCCACCTAAGATTCACAGGTGACCCCGGGTGGACCTCTGAAAGCCAGCATGCGTGCTTTGGAGCTGCGGGTGCCCGGGGCCAAGTTGGGAGGGATGGGGAAGAAGGGTCGCCTGCCTGGATGCTATTCATGCTCATCGCTACTGCCATCATCCCTTCTCTCAACCTCAGGCCAGTTTCTACCCTACTGTAAACAGAAACCAGGATGCACCCAAGTGTCTTTATTTTGGCTACAGGGCAGCAGTTTGATAAACATGCAAGTTTGCGACACTCGTTGTTTAACACAGAGACAGCCGTGAACCCCAAGTCCACCCTGAGGCGGAGGCGGACCATTATTGGATTCTCTAACTATTCCCAGCGAGACCAAGGTGACCCCACCATAGCGGATCCCCCAAACCCTTCCCCTTGCTCACTCTCACCATTTCTGTAACCCAAGTGGTATTGCTGTGACAGGGAACAGGAATGATTGGGGGGGGGGGACTTTGGATGTCCTGAAAAAGCCAATATAGTAATTAAGGATAACCAAGGACCTTTTGTCAAGGGCAGCAACCGAATACAGAGAGCAGGTCTCCCAGGCTAATAAATTCATTATGTTATTGTTTCCCATTATAAGTGGAATATAACTATGTATCTTGAATTTAGGCAGATAGATGCCTAAGAGGGGGAATCATCGCTAAAAGTGCCGTCTTCACAAAACCATTACTGCCATTAAATGAAGGCCATCCAAAGAGCACAGACCAGAGAGATATGGATACAAATTCTGGCCTCTCCACTTACTAACTGTGAGGCCTTAGCCAAGTTCCCTAACCTCTCTGAGCCTCAGCTTCTTCATCTGTAAATTGGGGATGATGATTCCAACCCAGTGGAATGTTCCTGAGGATCAGAGTTATTGTATGTAATTTTCCTACCATGCGCCTGGTACATAGTATGTGCTCAGCAAATGGTGGCTGTTATTATAAATTATCATAAGAGTAGTCGTCATCGTTGTCATCATCATCATCATCATCATCATCATAACATCATCATGATATAATAATTGTTGTGTATATGAGAAAATCTTTGGGGATTTTCAACATCTGAATGGTTTCCTCACATCTGTAGGTTATTCTCACTTTTTCCTATTGCCAAGTTAAAAAGTGACAGGTGTCAAAAATGCAACCAGACTCTGAACTTTCCAGCTGTGGCATACTCCCAATGCACTGCTGGAGCTGAAGTTCACACTACTGTCCTTTATCAGTTCGAAAGCCTCTGCTCTCATCTCAGAGGAGGTGAACGCTGAGGTCTGTGGTGGTTTCATGAGCCTGGGGTGAAAGCCTGGAAAAAACCCATGGTAGTCCCACGTGCCACTTCAGCTCTGAAAGGCATATTTAAAGCTGGAAAGTCTTTGGCAGCCATCTGGACAATTCAAGGGCACCCTGTGACTCACTGTGTGGTGATGGGCAAGGACCCAACGTCCCCAGTATCCTCATCTATGGAAAGGAAGAACCAAGGAATTCTGACCAAGCTGTTGGCAAATGCTTCTTGGCAAAAATTTGGTGCTCCTGTCTCTTTAGTGACAGCTGCTGCTGGGGGATCCCTGGCTTCACCACTAACATTCTGTGTTTACCTCCCCCAGGTCACAGCAACAGCCCCACAGGCAGTGTGGCCCGCTCTACCACCTCAGACGTCAAGCCCAGCCATTCAGTTCCAGGAGGTGTTCATGGAAGAGCTGCCATCAGTCAGGAAGCTCAGTTACCAAATCTCACCTCGCCAGTACTGAGAAATCCTTCTAGTGATCCGGAAGAACCTCTCCAGGCACGTGGTGGCACAAAAGTCCCTGGCATGGAGAGCATGGGGATGGTGTACAGCGTCCCCAGTTCTTGCAATGGACCAACAGAATCAACGTTCTCCCCTTCCTGGAAGGGAGATGCTTTTACCTACGTGACTCCAAGTGCCACTGCTCAGAGCAGTCAAGACAATGAAAATGGAAAAAGTCCTTCCTCTGGGAATTCTTGGATCTCTCTGCACACATTGCCACCTCTGGTTCCTAAGGAGTCTGCTACCTTCTTTGTCATTCGTGATACCCCAGCAGGATGCAGTGGGTCTGCTGGCTACTCTGAGCATTCTACTCAACGAAGGCACATATCAGAACGACCCTCCAAGATTGGCCTCCTGACTGGTGATACCTCAAGGCTGGAGACAGGCCCAGGTGGGGCCAGCAGGTTCCGGGAGCGGTCACTGTCTGTACCCACAGACACAGGCACCACGGATGGGGACTATGACGAGGAGCAGAAGGCCAGTGAAGCCTGTGCCCTGCCTTATGCCAGTACAAGTTCTGAGGGCAGTAACAGTGCCGACAACATTGCCTCCCTTAGTGCCCAACAGGAGGCCCAGCAAAGAAGGCAGAGATCCAAGAGCATCTCACTCAAGAAGGCCAAGAAGAAGCCTTCCCCTCCAACTCGCAGTGTCTCGCTGGTCAAAGATGAACCAGTCCTCTTGCCAGAAGGTGGGTCAGCGCTACCCAAGGACCAGAGGCCCAGGAGCCTTTGCCTCTCCTTGGAACATCAAGGACATCACTCATCCCACCCAGATACTCAGGGTCACCCAGCTGTGCCAACCTTCAAATACCCAGAAGGTACACAATTCGCCCACCACTGGTATCTTACTGACTGGAAGTCTGGTGACACCTACCAATCCTTGTCCAGCTCCAGCACTGCCACTGGCACCACAGTCATTGAGTGCACCCAAGTTCAGGGCAGCTCAGAGTCTCTCACCTCCCCTTCCACCTCCAGAGCCACAACACCTTCCCAGCTTTCCATCGAGGTGGAGGCCAGGGAGGTATCCTCCCCAGGAAGGCCCACTGGGCTGATGTCACCCTCCAGTGGATACTCCAGCCAGTCAGAAACACCAACACCCACTGTCTCCATGTCCTTGACCCTGGGCCACTTGCCCCCTCCAAGCGGCAGTGTCCGGGTGCGTCCAGTGGTACCTGAGAGGAAGTCATCACTACCCCCAACATCACCAGTGGAGAAAATGTCCAAGTCACGGCTATCATTTGACCTACCGTTGACCTCTTCAACCAACCTGGACCTGTCTGGGATGAGTATCTCCATCCGAAGCAAAACCAAGGTGAGCCGGCATCACTCAGATACAAATTTTGGGGCCAAGCTGGCCCAGAAAACTAGCCCCAACCAGCCAATCATGCCCATGGTTACTCAGTCTGACTTACGTTCTGTTCGCCTGAGGTCAGTCAGCAAGTCTGAACCAGAAGATGACATTGAGAGCCCTGACTATGCTGAGGAGTCGGGAGCTGAAGTCTTCACCTTGCCAGAGAGAAAGGCAAAGCCTCCCATAGCCGAGAAGCCCCCACTGGCCCGAAGGCCTCCAAGCTTGGTCCACAAGCCACCGTCTGTCCCTGAGGAGTACCCACTAACTTCTCCTACCTTGGCTATGACCCCCAAGACCTCAATTCAACATATGAGGCCACTCCCTCAAGATATATACACGGTGGTGCGGAAACCAAAGTCCTTCAGCTTCCCTGAGGGCAGAACCCTGGGGGAGTCAACAGCACCCTCATCTCTTGTTTTCACGCCTTTTTCCAGTTCCTCTGGTGCTTTCTTCTCAGGAACACAGCAACCTCCCCAGGGAAGTACAGAGGATGAGGGCCCCAAGGGGAGAGCTCTACCTGAAAGAATTAGCCTCCAGAGCCAAGAAGAAGCTGAGAAAAAGAAAGGCAAGATTCCACCTCCTGTACCAAAAAAGCCCAGCGTGCTGTACCTGCCTCTCACCTCACCTACAATTCAAATGGAGGCCTACACGGCTGATCCAAGGCTGCCTCTCAGCCCCATCATCACCCTGGAGGAAGGTGCCAAGTGTCTCCCAACTAGCGACCACCTGCCATTAGCTGGTACAAGGACAACCTCCACGCCACAGGCTGACAGTGAAAGGGAGGCAAGCCCTCTGGGTTAGTAAAGTGTCTGCTGGCTTTTCCTTTCAATCCCAGGAGAGGTGAGGGTGAGGACAGAGTGCCAGAGGCAGAAGCAAATGCCCCCAGATAATGATTCTGATCCCAGGGCGACCAAATCAGTAGGGTACACCTCTTGAGGGTTTGATGTGGGTTTGAGGGCAGATCTCCAAGGCCCAGTTTGGGCCAGACTACTCTGAAACCGCCAGTGCTGAGCTAATGAAATCAGACTAGATCTTAGCACCCTAGGATCTTAGGAGCTTACCTTCCTCCTCAGGCAGGCATCTTCTGCCCTAGGCACTGTCTCTCCATGTCACCATATAGCACTTTTCACCAGCCACACTGAATTTAGTTTCATGCACGGGACTCAGTACCCTCCCAGCCTGAGTTCAAGTATCATGGCAGGCTGGAAGGCTTCAAGCAGTGGAATATGTTACTAGCAGCAGCTTCTCTTAGTGTTTTCTAGAGGAAAGGGGGCTCATTTTCTTGGATGGTTTGACCCTTGCTCTTCCTGGAACCTTAAGACCAGGCTAGAAAATGTTTCTCATCCTTTTGGGGGTTTTTCTTGTCTCTCTTCATTTTAATTGTGGTAAAATACATATAACATAAAATTTACCATCTTAACCATTTTTAAGTGTACAGTTCAGTAGGTGTTAAGCACATTCACAATGTTGTACAACTATCACCACCATCCATCTCCAGAACTCTCTTCATCTTGCAAAACTGAAGTCTGTACCCAGTCAACAATAACTCCCCATACCCTCTCCCCCCAGCCCCTGGCAACCACTCTTCTACTTTCTGTCTCTGAATTTGACTCCTCTAGAGACCTCATATAAGTGGAATCATACAGTATTTGTCTTTTGGTGACTGGCTTATTTCACTTAGCATAATGTCCTCTAGGTTCATCCATGTTTCTCATCCTTTTTGAAACCCTTAACACCCAACATCAAAATCTTATGGCCTTCCTTAAGCTGATTTGGACTTTCAACGTAAGTTAAATCATTGTGACTAAAACAAGCAAACAAATCAAAGCCACAGGTAATTTTATAATCTGCTTCCTCAAACTCCACAGGCTCCCTCGGAGATTCAGATAGGTCCCACTCCCACCCACTGATTGAGTCATTGCTTTAGATTGCTCTCAGCTCCTTGAGCTTTAAAAATGATGCATTTAAAATGAGAGAATGCTCAGGCAACCTGTTGTAATGGAAAAGGCACGAGAGAACAGGGACCCAGGCTGATCTTCATCACTCCCTCCACGTTTCGTTGGCCAAATCACTAACCTGAGGAACATTTTGTTCCTCTGCAAAATGGAGACAGCAAGTCTCTGCCCTGCTGCTCTCCCAGAGTTACTTTGAACATCCCATGAAATACATATGAGAATGTGCTTTGTCCTAACAATTGTGGTCAAAATCATTCCTTCTGTTTCTTATGCCTAGGGAGCTTGATGGAACCAAGCACCGAAGAAAAAAGTGTAATCAGTGATAAAACAGCTGAATGGATTGCGGAAGATGATGATGATGTGTTTGTGGCTTCACGAACAACTGAAGATTTATTTACTGTGATCCACAGGTCTGGACCAATTTCCTAAATTCCTATTATAATTGCCTTTCCTTCTAATACCAGAAGAAAAACTGCTACCTCTAAGCAGAATGCTTAGAATGGAAACTGGAGACTAAGTTCAGATACCCACGTAGTGAACCCAGTCCAGGGCCTCACCACCTCCAATTCACTGACATCTTTGGGTGGAGTGGAAGAGAGGCGGGTGGGGAAGGAAGGACCAGGTGCAGAGTGAGAGGCCCCTCGTCTCCTAGCAACCCCATGGCCTAGTGTGGCTCCATCTGCTTTCTCACAGCTCTGCCTAGAGTCAGAGACATTTAACCCTTCACAGAATTCCTTGTACCAAAAAATCTCATCAAGAAGTGAAGTGGGGCACCAGGCTGAGCATCAAAGCAGGAGCTTAGGCAAAGGGGGACCAAACGGGGACCCAGTTATTGGACAGAAGCACAAAGCACGGGCTTCATGATGAGGAAACGGGAAAGAGCCCAGTTATCGGAGTTGGAGCACCAGTTCAGAACAGGATCAGCTCGTGGGCTGTCTTGATTCAGAGTCATTGAGCTACTAGCTTTGACTCCTTAAATTCTTCCTTGGTACCAGAACCTGGGCAGGACTGAGCCTGCAGGCACAGGCCAAGTGACTCTAGCTGTGGGCATTGAAAGGAGTGTAGGAACAGGGGACCAGACAAGGGACTCTGAGGACTTAGTAGAGAGAGAGAGAAAGCTAGTAAGTACTACTGCTCACAAGGCTGTTGCATAGAAGTTCCCAGATTGTGTCATTGGCATTCGTGAAGTTATATGAAGCATTAGGAAATGTCTGCCACATGAATTCACTCAAAGCAAACTTTCTCTCATTTAGGTCCAAAAGAAAGCTCCTTGGCTGGAAGGAGCCTGGTGAGGCCTTTGCTGGTGGCAGCAGACCAACCTCTCACTCACCAATAAGGAACACGGCTGAGTCTCCCATCAGTGAGTTGGCTGCCTCTGCAGGGTCAAGCGGCAGTGCCAGCCTAGATGCTGGCAGAAATGATGATTTCAAGGCCTTGCTACAGAAGAAGGGAAGCAAGGCAACTCCAAGGTCCCGCCCCTCAGCAGCAGAACTGCTGAAGACCACTAACCCACTGGCTCGGCGAATTATTGCACAATTTTCAAAAGACTACGAAACCCCTGATAACCCCAGTACCTAAGCCCTGGGTTCAGCAAGCAAGGTTGAGTTACTAAGCTTGAGTAGAAAAGGGGGAAGAGGAAAAATGGTTTTAAAAAGGAACCATGGAAATAACAAAAGAGCCTGCATTTCTTTTACATTAACTCACACTCTGGACAGCAGGAGAGAGGCCACATCCAGAACTAAAATCATCAGGCACTTTAATCATCTTCAGACATTTTATGTTCTCATACTTACAATCTTGCCATTACTGACTACCGATTTTCTCCTTATTTCCCCCAAGTGGTATGCACTCAGAAGAAATTCTCAGATGCAAGGGCACATATGCCATCTTTTAAATCAATGACCAGGCTGCTCCATCCCTGGCTCCTATCACTGAGGGGCACAGTGAGAGAGCAGATTGGGGACTGCCAAACCCAGGGGACATGGGGTGCCATTGCTGATTACTCACTTTCCCAGCAAGGCCCTGATGGCCCTGCACGGAGAAACAGAAGGACCCTGATGCCTCTTCAGCCACAGTATAATTCTCCGCAGCGAGAGGTTTGCAGGTGTGCACTTGTTTCGGCATGAGGTTGATTGGATGGCTTTTGTCGTGCAAAATATGAATGTGACTCTGTCCTGAACTTCACACCTTTTTCAGTTTGATTGTCTACACGGAGATCAGGGAGATGAGTTTTAGTAAACATATAGAACCCCCTCCCCCCTCCCCACCCCCCTTTGCTAGAAAAGGTCAGGAATGGGTTGCTTTGGATGAACCAAACTCGGCCAACAAACAAGGCAGCTGTTTGTTCACTCAAATCTATCCAAGGTAACTCACATGTGCGCCTTGAGATCCTTCAAATGTCTGCCAACAACGGTAGCTAGTGTCTGTGCCCAGCTCATGCTGCATTCGAAGAACTCTCACTTCATTTGCATATAGTATTCATTACAGGAAGTCTTTAGCTGAAGGAACAGCGTCATCAAAGTCTCAAGGAGGAGAGAAAGTAAGTGTAACTTGCCCGCCACCATTCACTTCAGGTTGTGGTTTGTGGTTGGTTTTGTTTTGTTTAAAGGAAATCTTCCTCTGTTTCCAAACTGAGAATGTATAGACTAAAAGGATAGATCCAAAATCTGAAAGGCAGCCTTGCAAGTTGCTATGGCCCATAACCCAAAAAAGGGCTACTTTTTGCCATTTACTTTCTGCTGTTTGACCAATTTTCAATTAACCTGCTGGGGGAGAATGTAAGGACTGGGGTAAATGGGATACTGGATGCTGACAGAGTCCCAGGACAGTCATTGTGACCCCTTCTCCCCACTCCCTGCCAAAGCTTATAGACACTAACTTTTCTTGTCAGTTCAATTTTCTAAGCAAAGCAAGAGCCGTGATTCATTTGATTTTCATATGTCTGGCTTCTGGGAGGTTGGGGGGAAAATAGCACTGAACAAAGAAAACTGGCTGACCAATAATGGAGGATTAATTGTCCACCATTCCCAAGAGGGAAAAAGGAAAGTCAAATGAAATTGTAGCCTGCTTCACAAAGAGAGTCCCCTGACCTCTTCCTCCTTCACCCACCACCCAACAGATTCATTGGTCAGCCTCTTGGAGGATGTGGAAACTGCTCCCAGAGACAAGCAGATCTTGATTTTGACAGGTCTCAATAAGAAGCAAGCTCTTTAGCCCAACTGCCCACACAGCAGAAGAGCAGCTGGAAAACCACACTGAGTGCTGAGGGGACTTGGGCCTCTCATATAGAAGCCCTAGGCCTGGGCCCTTGGTTGGTACAGTTCTGAATTCTAGACTTCTGAGTACAGGCCAAGCCCAGCACCTCCCCCTGATTTAGACAGAAGCCACCTCAAATAATAGACAGTTCTTGAAAGCCCAGTTGCTTTTGAAAGCATTCCAACTTTTTTTTTTTTTTTTTTTTTTTGCGGTCCTCTCACTGTCGCGGCCTCTCCCGTTGCGGAGCGCAGGCTTCGGACACGCAGGCTCAGCGGCCATGGCTCACGGGCCCAGCCGCTCCACGGCATGTGGGATCTTCCCGGACCGGGGCACGAACCCGTGTCCCCTGCATCGGCAGGCGGATTCTCAACCACTGCGCCACCAGGGAAGCCCGCATTCCAACTATTTAGTTCAAGGGTCCTGACCAAATTTCAGAGGTTTTGCCTGAAATAAAATAAGATTCATTCCTGGCCTTAATTTATATACGAATGCCACACACTTGTCTGCCCCGGACTCAGAATCCCAACGGATGGAAATATTTTCCTCTGTGGGGAAATGAAGGGGTGTTTGTGCTTTTGCCTAACAAAAGTGAAAGGCTGCCGGGGCCCTCTACTCCAGAACCATTATGAGCTCTAAAGCAGAGTATGAGACTCACACGGTATAGGACTTGTTACTTCCTCTAACTTTTCTGGAAGCTTCTAGTTTGGTACTTCTAGTAGGTTTTGCCTCTCCCCTCATCTTGCCACCTCTGGTGGTTTTCCCGAAAGATTCTAAAGCTGAATATCCAGACACCTTGACATTTTTCAATTACCTTGAGTCTTGCTTTCCCCTGCGATACTCCGTATGCCTGGAATTTTTTTAGAAGGTCTTCTACATCTTCACTATGGCCCTCCAATGCCCAGTGGTGTTGCCATTAGCATAAGAGGATTCGGGGCAGAGATGATGTGGTCAGAGGTAACACTGAGGACTGGTAATATTCATTTAATATTTTGTAACAGGTGGACCTAGTCCCAAACAAACAACCAAATTGTAGAATTTCTACCAATCTCTGATGAACATAATACCGGACAACTCTCCTAGTCCTCACACTCAACGTCTCACCTCCTCTTGGGTATCATAGCACCAACTCTGTCTTCCACCCAGGCACAAGCCACAGTGTCTGCTGCCTCGTGCACCTACTCTGCCAAGGCTGGAGAAGAGAGGCTGAAAGCCCCTTCCAGGAGGCCTTTCAGAGAAGTGACTGTTGCCACTATTACTAGTGTGAAGAGTGATAACGATTTTTGAAGGTGGAATACAGAAGGGATACAGGTGAAATGAAGTTGGCCCCAGGAAGTCAGGTTCCAATTCAAGTTGTTTCTGTCCCTTTGTTTCCTCTGATTCCAACCAATAGCAGCAGGTGGCTCTACTGGACTGACTTCTGCCTAAGCAGGAGTAGATGCGGTCGTCCCCAGGGGAGGAGGTTAATCGGTAGCTAAGAGCACTCTGCCCTTGGTGAGTGTTCATTATGTATTTGTGGTTCAAACATTGAGGGTAGGGAACAAGTTGTTCTCAGCACAACAGGAAGCTTTGCTGCTGTCTCCTGTCCTTTGCCTGTCTCAGTCTCTCACCTGGGCCTCCCACATGGCCCCAAGTTGCCCCTCAGTCCCTATTTCTTTGAACTGCATCCCTAGCCGACAGCTCACCCTTTAAGGACGCAAGACTGCAGGCAACAAAATAGCTTGCATTAGCTTACTGACCACAGATCGACCAGTTGATCTGGAATCATTACCTTGAATGTACAAAGACAGAGGAGAGTCTGCAAGGCTCTCACAAGAAGCACGTCACCGGACACCCATTTTAACTCTCCGACGACGTGGGTCGGATTGTGATCCTGCTGGAACCATCAGTCTGAGCAGATATGTCCACGCCACCTGCTCTCTTCCTCATCAACAAACTACTTATGAAAAAAACAAGTTCACAGTCAGTGCTCTGTTCCTCCAGAGAACTTTCCATTATCATCAAGTCTGTAACACAATGGCCAGGCTTCACTTTAACATGATTTGCCAGGGCCAGGACTACAGTGGGGTGAGTGAGGTGCCTGGGGTGCAAAATCTAAGGAGGCACCCGCTCTCAGGGCCATGTTAGTGCCTTACCCTCGTCCCGGCCTTGCGATTTGCACTCTATAAAGTAATATTGGTTTATCTTCTTTCTATGGACATGTATGGTTCTTCCGATTTGAGGGGGTAACTCCCTATCTGTTGTCGCACCAAATATTTTATTGCCATCTATTTTTCCATTGTTCTAAACTTTTGTATGCCTACACATCAAAGACTCTTCAATATTATCAGAAAACATGGCCGATTTCTAAGTAACCTACTCCAAGTGGCAAGTTAGCACCCATTTCAATAGGGATGCTGACAGGGACAGCCCTTCAGCAAAATAGTGAATGAGTTGGAGGTCTGTCATTGGGATCCTCCATCTCCTCTCTCTGCTCCATTCCCCCCAGACCTTGCTTCTTGGCACCAACTCTCCTGAGTGCATCCTCGTTTGTCCTCCTCCTTGCTAAGGAAAGCATGCTCTCAGGAAAGGGATAAATTCCTTTACTTTGAGATTATAAGGCTTAATGATACCTCTTTGGAGGGTCACTTGCATTTTAACAGGGAAAAAGCCTTAAGCCATAGGAATGACGTTCTACTTGTAGAATTTTAGGCATCAATCAGTTGCAGAAGTGTATTTTTCACCATGGAAAGGTCAAATTCCCTGATGACTAACTCCCGAATATAGAAAAAACCTTAATCTCCTGGAACTAAGTAAATTGCTGATGGTCGATTAAATTCTCCTGATTTCCAGTGCTGTTCAGTATGGTTACTACCAAGGGACTCTCAGAAATGGCTACTAGAGCCATTGAGAAGGCCCAGATAATTCTTATTGTACCTTAACATTTTTACAAAAATGGAATTAATACTATTTATTATTTGAGTAAAGAACACAAGGATTTAAAGAGTTTGTGAAAATGTGTCCTGTTTATGAAAGGTGAAACTGTCCAATCAGTGTCAGATCAATGTCAGCCATCTGGTATCTCTGGTACCAGATTATTAAACTTCCGCAAGGCGCAAATTTACTGCACGCAGCCTTGGCTGCCCCCCAACGCTTATCTGTGTTTTGTGCTACTACTTCCCCTTGGTGTGAGAATGAGACCAGATCTATTCCAGAGCACCCAGTCCCTCCTAAGCCTTTGCGTGTATTTCAGCTGTACTTGACTAAACTATTTGGGATTTAAAAGGATGAGTGGGAAAGAGGTACAAAGAGCTACATTTGTCAAAGGGCAGCAAAAATGATAAGGATTTTAACAAGGATATGAAATAAACAAATTTTTGAATACTCTGAAATATTTGTAGAGGAATACAGTAAGAAATGGTTATAGGCACACATTTAAGGCACTTTTAATAAGTTTAACAAGACAAGAAATTTGCATAAGTAATGGATTATGTGAAATAGGTATCTACTTTTGCTCAGTAAAGCCCAAAATCTAGGACAGTGGTTCTCAAAGCGTGGTCCCAGGACCAGCAGCAGCATCCCTATAGTGTATGTGTGTGTGTGTGTGTGTGTGTGTGTGTGTGTGTGTGTGTGTGTGTGTGTGTGTGTTCCAGTGACATTACTTCTTCAAGCCCCTGAGTCACTGTAGCCACGACTCTCCAAATGATTCCAGCCTTTCCCATCTTTTCTGCTGTCGTTACATTATGTGATCAGTCTCTGGCCATGTGATTTATACTGTCATGTTGCTCGGATACATTTTTATTTGCTGTTAAGAAATTATCAGATTGAATCAACTACTTGCTCAACCTGCAAAACCTTTGATTCGACTTAGCCAGCACATCTGGCCAATTTTTGGTTTAAAAACAATTTTGTAATTCACAAATAGGAAAGAGGAAAATGTGTTACATTCATTTGGTACTGCCAACCCTTAAATGTCTGTCTTTCCTGTGGTGGCTGTTCTCTAGGAGGGCTCTGGCAGAAATAGATTTGATTTTAAGATTTTGCATATTTGTGGAATTTGATATCAACAAATCTGTAAACAAAATCTGAACTGGAACAAACAGTTAACTCCTCTCTCCTTAATTCCAAGCTGTATGGAAATGTATTCCTTATGTGGTGTTGAGCTCTTTTTAATGTTCAATTTTATAAAATGTTCTGCATGCAAACGCAGCATCGTGCTCATTGTACAAGTCACCTGACACTCATCTCCTCCTCCATATGTGTGATGGTGAAGAAACAGCAACATGTATGTTCTTACCTCTCCTGAATCAATTGTAAATTACAAATCTTTTCATTACTTTTAAAATGAGATATATTTACTCTGGCTAGTAGTTAAAATTTTATTCTTTTTATTATATTTCATTGCTACTTTTTTCTACTGACTCCAGAGCTTACTTTGGGGACTATTTCTTATTTCTAGATTGCTGTATTGATCTTATTTCTATATTTATCTGTAGTCATGAAATGTTAGAGCTGAAAGGGACCAACCTCTCCTTTTACAGAGGAGGAAACTGAGGCCCAGAAAGTCAAATAACTTAACACAAGGTCACGCAGTGGCAGGGCCCAGCCTCAATCCCCGTTCTCCTGCCTCTGGGCCCAGTGTTTTTCCATCCAAAGCACTGCATTTATGGAAGAGCCACAGCTGGCTTCTACGTTTATGACACATGAATTTCCCAGGTATTTCAGCGAGCAATATACATGCTTTAAGGAAAATGTTCGAGTTCTTTAGCTCATGAATCCAAAGACAAATCTGATTTTCAGTTTAGAAACTTTCATTTCCCTCCAATTTCAATGTATGTGCCCTACTCTATACAGTGGATGCTTTCCCTAAAAGTTATTTGAAAAATGAATTTTTATAGATTAAATTTCATTTTTTTAGTAGAGAAGCTTCCTATGGAAGGGAGTCTTCTGGTGACTTCTTTTGAAAAATGAAATATCCTCTTGTCAATGTCCCCTAATGCCTCTACTTTTTTTTTCAGTGTGAAATTTTGTAAGTGGCATTTATTTAAAGTAGGGCAAACCAATGTAGGCTTTCCTAGAATCTACTTTATCCTCCCCTTCTTAAACTTTACAAGATAGTTTCAGACTGTTAGGTGTTCATGAGATACTTAGTTGTATTCTAGAAACTTCTTGATATTTTATCAATCCCTGGGCTCAAACTCTATCTCAATCTTATCAAATGATAACCAAATTTCCTAATCAGTACTGAGCTCTGCATGCAGTTTCATTTCCAGAACATTATTTGCCTAATGCTCCTTAGTATGACTCTCTCTTTAGCTATTCTCAGGCTTCCTTCCATAGCTCCTGTGTACCTCATTAGTCTGGTTTAGTAGAGTTGCAGGCAGTGCTCGTCAGATGGAGTGGTATTTCCAATTATCCCATTGTTCCAGTCCTTCTCCTGGACCTCCTCTGGTTTCCCCTTTCAAGAATGCTCAGAGATTGGTGGGATTTTCCTTGTCATCTAGACCAAGGTTTGACAAACTTTTTCTATAAAGGACCAGATAGTAACTCTTTTAGGCTTTGTGGGCCACAGATGGTCTCTGTAGCATGGTCTTCTTCTTTGTTACTGTTTGTTTGCTTGCTTGCTTGACAACACTTCAAAAATATAAATACTATTCTTAGCTCTTGGGCCATATGAAGCTGCAGATTGGATTTGGCCTGCTTGTCACAGTTTGCTGACCCCTGGGACGGGCATTTCTGTGACCCACATGGTGACTGAGTTGTGTGCTGGGTGATGTGGCTCACTGCCCTCCCATCTCCCGAGCTATCAGGCCGGCCTGTGCAGAGGGGAGTGGAAAGGGGCTGCATTTGCCAACTAGTACTCTCCGATAGATGGACTCTCTCACCTGTCTCTGTCTCTCTGTCTCACTCTCTAACTACCTCGGTGTAGAAACCCTCATTCTTTTCTCTAGATCTCCTGTACTGGTTATCCAATGTGCCTCTGTTTCCTCGAGTGTGGGGTGAGCTGGCAGGAAAGAATGGATTTCTGAGGTTTCTTATTTCGTTTGTCCCAAACTGTGGTCGGGGACCCCTGCCCTGGATCATCTGTCCCATTCTGCCCTATACTGCCATCACGTGTTCAGGGCCATCTCTGCAAAGTCTGGTGGCCCAGGCCATGAAATTCCAGTACAGTCTACTCTTTCCTAGGGGAATCACTAGCTCTCTTGGTTCCAATGGCTGGTTTTAAAACCCAAAATGTCCATGTGTCCATTTTAATGTGATTTGGACCTGTTCTAGACTCAGCCCCAGCAATGAAATCAATGAGGTATGGAAGGTGTTTTGTGCCCAGTTTTTCCCCACCTTAACCCCCTGCCTCCTAGACCCCCAGCTTTGGGGATGGGCTCCTTGGGATGCCCCATGCAGCACCACAGCCAGCAGTCATTCATCACACCACCACCTCCTGTTTTCTGAACCCCTAAGAGGGTTCCTTAAAGCTTCTTCACATCTCTCTCATCTCACTCCCATCTCTACCTTTCATGCTACTTGGGGGTATAAAGCTTAGTTTCACATTTTCACATTTGCTTGTATAAATATTGGGGGATATGGGTGAATGACAAGGTGTGTGCCTCTGTGTGTATGCATGGTTTCTCCACCTGGACTATGAAGGTCCTATTTACTCGTGTATCTCTCTCTCTCTCTCTCTCTCTCTCTCTCTCTCTCTTTCTCTCTCTCTCTCTCTCTCTCTCACACACACACACACACACACACACACACACACACACACACACCATCCAGTTCTGTCATCAGTTCTCTGGTCCAGTTCCAGGTCTGATGGGGCTGGTCAAGGAGGAGGGATGGTGGGGCTCCTGAGGCATTTCCCTTTTCTTGTCTCTTGAAACCTTCTTTCCACTGGCTTGTGCTGGCTTCTCCCAGGAAGCCATTTGAAGAAACTCCTCTGGGGCAATTCTGGACAGGCCAACATACAAAGAGCTAGGACTTTAATTCCATATGAACTCTGTCACTTAGACATACCTCTCAGGCTGCAGGAATTTTTTTTTTTTTTTTTTTGCGGTATGTGGGCCTCTCACTGTTGTGGTCTCTCCCGTTGCGGAGCACAGGCTCCTTACGCAGAGGCTCAGCGGCCATGGCTCACGGGCCTAGCTGCTCTGCGGCATGTGGGATCTTCCCAGACCGGGACACGAACCCGTGTGCCCTGCATCGGCAGGCGGACTCTCGACCACTGCGCCACCAGGGAAGCCCTACAGGATTTTTTTAAATCTAAGAACATTGCTTCTTGGGACCTTTTGTTTGCTTTCTGTCATTTGAGCCCAGGGATTTACCCACTTACTGAAATCTAGATTTTAAAAACTCAAGACACGAGTAACTTTAGGATTTCCTTATTTGAAAGCATCCATGAAACAGTTTCTTTCTGCCTTTTGTTTAGGATTGCCAGCCTTAAGAAGGAAACCAGGCTTGTACCTTGGACTCTAAAGCAGCAAAAGTACCACACTTGCCAAAAGCAAAATGAGGAAGGAGGATTGGCTAGGCCTACTCTGCATTGTCAGGAGAAGGACTTTTGTTATGCGCTAACCGCTCACCATTCAATGCTTACTGAATGCCAACGGTGCACTCAAGAAAAATAAGGGAGACAGGAATTTGCAGGCCGAGATCCTAAACTGGGAGGCAGAGATAAGGCAACTCCCCCAAGTGATGAGAATGTGTCCCTGGATAAAAATATCAAGAAGCAGCATAAACTAAGAGAGATTGTCATCCCGGTCTTTTTAGAATTCCAACACAAAATGGAAGGGAGCCCTCTGTGGGGTGATATTACAAAGGGTTTTTCTTGTCTTTCTTTCTTTTTCTTTTTTTTCTTTAAAAGAAAAAGCATTCCTTACTGGCTTGCTACCAGCAATTGAACTGTATTCTTTATATAGCTAGAGCTGTTTGTGTCTTCTTAAAATAAACTTTTTCTGTTAAAATCATTTTCTGTTTCACCCTCTGATTCTCATTGTAGCAATGATGACTTTATCCAGACACTAAGCCCAGTTTGTGAGTATGTTTTCCAGACCACACAAGTGTGGGACCCACAAACATGAGCTTTGATTCTCACAAACCCCTGAGAGCCCAAAACAGATACGCAGGACACAGTGTATTGCAGAAACTTGGCCCACGGAGCTGTGAACCTAAGTTATAGGGGCAGGGAATATGTCTTTGAGGAATTTGTCTCAGGGATTCTAGTTCAACTGCTCCTAGAAGCACCAAGAGGCCTCAGACAGGCGCAGCTCTGGTGAAGTAGGCACCGGTCACCAGGCTCCTAAGGAGAGGAGGTTGCCATAGCAACTGTGCTCAGGGCATGCACTCCCTCTTTGTTCTCTGGCTCAGTGAAGTCACCCAGCAGGGAAGACCAGAGTGAGTCAGGGCTGGGAGCAAAAAACACAGACCAGATGTGGCCCAGATCACTTCCATCCCTCAAGAAGGGTATGGTCCCACTAAGCAGGTGGTTACAGCTATATTCAAGGGTCAAGTCCCATCCAAAAGGAGCTTTGTTCTCTGGTGCCAATTGGCTCAGGCTTCTAAGGCTGAGGCCCTTGCAGCCAGTATCCTTGTCTCCCCAGACCCCATGCTAGCTCACGTCCCCTGACACCACTGGGCTGATCTTTCAAAAAGATACCACAGAGCTTGAAACAACCTAGAAAGCTTACAAGGGAAGGGAGAGGGGCCAGGGCTACTCTCAGACAATACCAGGTGTCAAGACTTAAGACCAAGATCAGAGAAGGAGACTGGCTCGAGGTGGGCCTCACAGCAACCAGTACCTTGGTGAGACCCTGTGGTTCAGGGGCTGGTGTTGACCCCGGCAGGGTCTGGGGCTGCTTGTACTCCCCCACCATGAGCTGGGGGAGCTTCGAGGGATTGACCCACACTGACCAAACTCACAAAAGACATGTCAAAGCCAGGGGCCAGTATATTAACCAAAGAGAGAGTACACCTTTAAAGCACAGGTCCTAAACAGGAGGCCTGCAAACTGAATTGAGTTCTCATACATTGCCAGGAGTACACAATGTTGGTTTTTAATTTTTCAAAATGTAGATGGGGCACAAACTCTCCACTTTACCTAGTTCCCCACCACTCCCTCTTATATGAAGCCCAACCAGCTTCATTCATTTATATCAAGTGCCAGGCTCCTGAAGGCATTTGAGCCTTGTTGCGGGTTGGGTTCCCTGGGAAGCAGACTCAGGGATGGAGTTTGGTGCACGGGATGTTTATTAGGAAATGTCCAAGGGATTGACATCTGTGGCAGAGAAGGAAAGGAAATAAGCTTAGGCTGAAGAAGGAAAAGGCAGCAACACAGGTGCCACAAAGCCTCAGCTGACTCAACAGAGACCTCACGCACAAACGTGACTCATCAGTGTTGTCCCGCATGGGCCAAAGGCAGGCTTTCACACCCCTGCTTCAGTCAGTCCCTGGGTGAGGTGGCTCTCTGCAGCAGAGGCAATCTCCGAAGGAGTTGACAGCTAAAGACGGTTCTCGGCTGACAGCACTCCCAGCAGCTGGGGCAATATCTGCCCTTGAAGGGCGCTCTGGGCAACAGTTTTGTGTCCATTACAGGTGTCTTTCTCCCAAGCACAGCGCAGGTGAGACACTTACAAATTCTTATTTTCTGGTTCCTACTCCTTACCTCAGAAAGATTACAGTTTGTTTGATGACGTTCATACCTTCCTCAAATTGTAGTCACCATGTCGGGATATATACCAGTAGCCTTTATTGGCCTTTGGTGTTTCACAAGCCTCATTCATGCGCATTAACAGACCTTCTCCAAGGGCATGTCACAGATGCAAATGGATAAGTAGAGCCATCATAAGATACCAGGAATAAAATGGCGCCAGCATCTATCAAGCACCTGCAGTGGGCCAGGCATTTCGTGCTCCTCCAGCCCCTTCTTTTATTCATCCAGTGAGCAAAAATGTAACAAGTTCCTTCTACCTGCCTGGCAGGGTGCTAGATGCTGAGGGGAGAGTAGTGACGGACACAGACACCATGCCCATCCCTCATGGAGCTTACAGGTGAGTGGGGTCACTGCTGAGACTAGTTCAGTCTGCAGCCCTGGGGACCAGGACCAATGGGGCACATGTTCCTGTTATCTGGGAGTCAACAACCTGGATATGAACTCCCCTGATCATCCCTTTTCTTCCAATATTGATTTCACTGTGCTCTAAGCTTCCACTCTCCTACCCAACCTTCCACTGCCCCCCTCTCTCCCATCATTTTCAACTGTGCCCACTGGAACCTCAATTCTAGGGATTGATAATTACCCCTACAGCCCCAACATAAAGCATCCCTATGCATTCCTTAACTGAGCTCTCACTCTCCCCTGAGAACTCCACTTCTCCTATAGGCCTCTCCCCAGAGATTCTTTCCCTCCCCAAATACTTCTGCATATGGAGGTGGAGTGGGTCCCTTACTTACTCCCCACTGTACCTTCTAGACCATGACTGCTGAACCTCTCAGTCACTCCCCTTCATTCAGTCTTCCTCTCCACCCCTAGACTTGCCAAAATCTGGGGTCACTTCAACCTTCCCATGGAAGACCCATTGCAAATCCCTGGCTTCTTCTTCCTTTCCTGCTCTCCTCTTATGGCCTCCTCTCCTGCTCCAGTCACCCACTCTCAAGGTCACAAATGAACCTTGTCTTCCTCCAGAATTGCTATATCACTGAAATCTTAACTTTAGTCTTCCACAACCTCCTAGCTTTCCAACTCTCTCATTCAATTACTCCATGACACTGTTCAAGTTCATTGAGACCTCCAATAACTTAACACATTCATTCACCCAATATTTAGTAGGCATTTAACACACCAGACACTGTATTAAGTACTGCAGATACAGCTTTGAATATGACAATCATCATCCCTGCTCTCATGGAGCTCAGTGTACTTTTCCTTTATATTACAGCCTTTCCCTCTCTTTTAACTTCTTCTCCAGTTAGTTCAGGTCTATCATTTTGACCACCCTCTTGCAAACATCCTCGACTACCTTAGTTCCATTGTCCTTCCTCCCACCCACCAGGTACAACCCCCCCGGATCAATCCAACTGTCCACATTCTCTGTTCTCACACCCAGGCTGCTGGAGAAGACCACGCACAGTCATGCACACTGGTGTTCTCTTACTGAAAAGGGGCCTTTGGCTCTACTAAAAAAAAAAAATCTATCTCTCTCATTCCATAATCAGCTCTCGTATTCATCACAACTTCAAACATCCACTTTCCTTAGAGTCAAAACCCTCCACTAGTCTCCCCTCCTTGCTACCTCTCCAGGAGATGATGTTGCCACCTGCTTCTCAGAGGAATTAGAAGCCATCAGAGAGGAAGTCCTCTACCTTCCTAACATCAAGTCCACAATCCCACCTGTGTGCACTTACTTCCTTATCCCCACTCTATCCTGTATCTCCAACATCTCCTTTTCAATGAACATTTAGTCAACAAATATTAACTGAGCACCTACTATATGAGAGGCACTCGTCTAGGAGCTGGGACTATAATGGTAAGCAAAGCAGTCAAGGTTCCTGTCTTTAAGGAGCTTACATCCTAGTGTGAGGGAACAGACAACACATTGGTAAACAAACAAGAAAGATGATTTTAGATTAGTAAGGAAATACAATAGGATGTTATGATAGAAAATAATAGGGGAGAACTATTTTGGATAAGGTGGTCAGGGAAGGCATTTGTTAGGAGGTGATGTTTGAGCTGAAAGGAACAATTTGTGTTTTAAACACATGAAGTTTGAGATCCTTATTAGTTATACAAGTGGAAATACGAAGTAGAGAGTAGGTTATGTGAAGCTGGAGCTTCGGAGAGAAGTCATGGCAAGAGATATAAATTTGGAGCCATGAACATATAGGTGTATTTGGTGCCATGGTACTGAATGAGCTGACATAGGGAGAGAATGTAGATAGAGGAGAGAATCAAGACAGAGCTGTGGGAAGCCTCAAATACTTAGAAACTGAGTGGAAGAAGAAGATCAGCAAAGAAAATTGAGACAGAAAAGTAGAAGGAGAAAACCCAGAGAATGTGGTGTCATGAAAGCCAAAAAGGAAGGTTTTAAAAGAAGTAAGTAACGACCAACTGCGTCGAGTACTGCTGAGATATCAAGTAATATGATACAAAACAGAAATAGACTCATAGACATAGAAAACAAACTTATGGTTACCAAAGGGGAAAGGGGGGGATAAATTAAGAGTTTGGGATTAACAGATACATACTACTATATATAAAATAAATGTCAACAAGGACCTACTGTAGAGCACAGGGAACTATATTCAATATCTTGTAATAGGGAAAAACCAAGATGGCAGAGGAGTAGGAGGACGTGGAGTTCATCTCTCTCTACAAATGCATCAAGAATACATCTACAGGGACTTCCTTGGTGGTGCAGTGGTTGAGAGTCTGCCTGCCAATGCAGGGGACACGGGTTCAAGCCCTGGTACGGGAAGATCCCACATGCCACGGAGAAACTGAACCCACATGCCTAGAGCCCATGCTCCCCAATGAAAAGGCACCACAATGAGAAGCCTGTGCATTGCAAAGAGTAGCCCCTGCTTGCCGCAACTAGAGAAAGCCAACATGCAGTGACAAAAATCTAATGCAGCCAAAAATAAATAAATAAAATTAAATATATATATGTATATATATATGTATGTATATATGTATACATACATATATACATACATATATATACATCTACAGGAGGAACTTCAAGATGGTGGAAGAGTAACACGTGGAGATAACCTTCCTCCCCACAAATACATCAGAAATACATCTACATGTGGAACAACCCCTACAGAACACCTACTGAACGCTGACAGAAGACCTCAGACCTCCCAAAAGGCAAGAAACTCCTCACGTACCTGGGTAGGGCAAAAGAAAAAAGAAAACACAGAGACAAAAGAATAGGGACAGAACCCGCACCAGTGGGAGGGAGCTGTGAAGGAGGAAAAGTTTCCACACACTAGGAAGCCCCTTCGTGGGTGGAGACTGTGGGTGGCGGAGTGGGGAGCTTCGGAGCCACGGAGGAGAGCGCAGCAACAGGGTGCGGAGGGCAAAGCGGAGACATTCCCGCACAAGGGATCGGTGCTGACCAGCACTCACCAGCCTGAGAGGCTTGTCTACTCACACACCAGGACGGGCGGGCTCTGGGAGCTGAGGCTCGGGCTTCGGAGGTCAGATCCCAGGGAGAGGACTGGGGTTGGCTGTGTGAACACAGACTGAAAGGGGGTAGTGAAACACAGCTAGCAGGGAGGAAGTCTGGGAAAAAGTCTGGAGCTGCCGAAGAGGCAAGAGACTTTTTCTTCCCTCTTTGTTTCCTGGTGTGCAGGGAGAGGGGATTAAGAGCACCGCTTAAAGGAGCTCCAGAGACGGGCACAAACCGCAGCTATCAGCACAGACCCCAGAGACTGGCATGAGATGCTAAGGCTGCTGCTGCAGCCACCAAGAAGCCAGTGTGCAAGCACAGGTCACTCTCCACACCTCCCCTCCCAGGAGTCTGTGCAGCCTGCCACTGCCAGGGTCCCGTGATCCAGGGACAACTTCCCCAGGAGAACACACGGTGCACCTCAGGCTGGTGCAATTCACCCCAGCCTCTGCTGCCACTGGGTCACCCCACATCCGTACCCATCCCTCTCCCAGGCCTGAGTGAGCCAGAGCCCCCGAATCAGCTGCTCCTTTAACCACATCCTGTCAGAGCAACGAACAGATGCCCTCAGGCGACCTACACAAAGAGGCAGGGCCAAATCCAAAGGTGAACCCAAGGAGCTGGCGTACAAAGAAGAGAAAAGGAAATCTCTCCCAGCAGCCTCAGGAGCAGCGGATTAAATCTCCACAATCAACTTCATGTGCCCTGCATCTGTGGAATACCTGAATAGACAACGAATCATCCCAAATTGAGGAGGTGGACTTTGGGAGCAACAATATATATATATTTTTTCCCTTTTTCTTTTTTTGTGAGTGTGTATGTGTATGCTTCTGTGTGTGATTATGTCTGTATAGCTTTGTTTTACCATTTGTCCTAGGGTTCTGTCTGTCCGTTTTTGTTTGTTTGCTTGTTTTAGTATATGTTTTAGGTCTTCTTATCATTGGTGGATTTGTTTTTTGGTTTGGTTGCACTCTTCTTTCTTTCTTTCTTCTTTTATTACATAATTTTTTAATAATTATTTTTTATTTTGCATTTTAATAACTTTTAAATTTAATTTTATCTTCTTCTTTCTTTCTTTCTTTCTCTTTCTCCCTTTTTTCCTGAGCCGTGTGGATGACAGGCTCTTGGTGCTCCAGCCAGGCGTCAGGGCTGTGCCTCTTAGGTGAGAGAGCCAAGTTCAGGACATTGGTCCACAAGAGACTTACCAGCTCCACATAATATCAAATGGTGAATATCTCCCAGAGATCTCTATCTCAACGCCAAGACCAGCTCCACTCAACGACCAGCAAGATCCAGTGCTGGATACCTTATGCCAAACAACTAGCAAGACAGGATCACAACCCTATCCAAGAGCAGAGAAGCAGCCTAAAATCATAATAAGGCCACAGACACCCCAAAACACACCACCAGACGTGGACCTGCCCACCAGAAAGACAAGATCCAGCCTCATCCACCAGAACACAGGCACTAGTCCCCTCCATCAGGAAGCCTACACAACCCACTGAAGGAACCTTAGCCACTGGGGGCAGACACCAAAAACAACAGGAACTACAAACCTGCAGCGTGAGAAAAGGAGACCCCAAATACAGTAAGTTAAGCAAAATGAGAAGACAGAGAAACACACAGCAGATGAAGGAGCAAGGTAAAAACCCACCAGACCTAACAAATGAAGAGGAAATAGGCAGTCCACCTGAAAAAGAATTCAGAATAATGATAGTAAACATAATCCAAAATCTTGGAAATAGAATGGAGAAAATACAAGAAATGTTTAACAAGGACCTAGAAGAACTAAAGAGCAAACAAACAGGGATGAACAACACAATAAATGAAATTAAAAATTCTCTAGAAGGGATCAATAGCAGAATAACTGAGGCAGAAGAATGCATAAGTGACCTGGAAGATAAAATAGTGGAAATAACTACTGCAGAGCTGAATAAGAAAAAAAAAATGAAAAGAATTGAGGACAGTCTCAAAGACCTCTGGAACAACATTAAACACACCAATATTCAAAGTATAGGGGTCCCCGAAGAAGAAGAGAAAAAGAAAGGGACTGAGAAAATATTTGAAGAGATTATCGTTGAAAACTTCCCTAATATGGGAAAGGAAATAGTCAAACAAGTCCAGGAAGCACAGAGAGTCCCATACAGGATAAATGCAAGGAGAAACATGCGAAGACACATATTAATCAAACTATCAAAAATTAAATACAAAGAAAAAATATTAAAAGCAGCAAGTGAAAAACAACAAATAACATACAGGGGAATCCCCATAAGGTTAACAGCTGATCTTTCAGCAGAAACTCTCCAAGCCAGAAGGGAGTGGCAGGACATATTTAAAGTGATGAAGGAGAAAAAACTACAACCAAGATTACTCTACCCAGCAAGGATCTAATTCAGATTTGATGGAGAAATTAAAACCTTTACAGACAAGCAAAAGCTAAGAGAATTCAGCACCACCAAACCAGTTTTACAACGAATGCCAAAGGAACTTCTGTAGGCAGGAAACACAAAAGATGGAAAAGACCTACAATAACAAATCCAAAACAATTAAGAAAATGGTAATAGGAACATACATAACGATAATCACCTTAAATGTAACTGGATTAAATGCTCCAACCAAAAGACATAGACTGGCTGAATGGATACAAAACCAAGACTCGTATATATGCTGTCTACAAGAAACCCACTTCAGACCCAGGGACACATACAGACTAAAAGTGAGGGGATGGAAAAAGTTATTCCATGCAAATGGAAATCAAAAGAAAGCTGGAGTAGCAATTCTCCTATCAGACAAAATAGACTTTAAAATAAAGACTATTACAAGAGACAAAGAAGGACACTACATAATGATCAAGGGATCAATCCAAGAAGAAGATATAATAATTATAAATATTTATGCACCCAACATAGGAGCACCTCAACACATAAGGCAAATACTAACAGCCATAAAAGGGGAAATTCACAGTAACACAATCATAGTAGGGGACTTTAACACCCCACTTTAACCAATGGACAGATCATCCAAAATGAAAATAAATAAGGAAACAAAAGCTTTAAATGATACATTAAATAAGAAGGACTTAATTTATATTTATAGGACATTCCATCCAAAAACAACAGAATACACTTTCTTCTCAAGTGCTCATGGAACATTTTCCAGGATGGATCATATCTTGGGTCACAAATCAAGTCTTGGTAAATTTAAGAAAATGGAAATCATATCAAGAATCTTTTCTGACCACAACGCTATGAGACTACATATCAATTACAGGAAAAACTCTGTAAAAAATACAAACACATGGAGGCTAAACAATACACTACTTAATAACCAAGAGATCACTGAAGAAATCAAAGAGAAAATTTTAAAATACCTGGAAACAAATGACAATGAAAACACAATGACCCAAAACCTATGAGATGCAGCAAAAGCAGTTCTAAGAGGGAAGTTTATAGCAATACAATCCTACCTTAAGAAACAAGAAACAACTCAAATGAACAACCGAACCTTACACATAAAGCGATTAGATAAAGAAGAACAAAAAATCCCCCAAGTTAGCAGAAGGAAAGAAATCATAAAGATCAGGTCAGAAATAAAGGACAAAGAAATAAAGGAAACTATAGCAAAGATCAATAAAACTAAAAGCTGGTTCTTTGAGAAGATAAACACAATTGATAAACCATTAGCCAGACTCATCAAGAAAAAAAGGGATAAGACCCAAATCAATAGAATTAGAAATGAAAAAGGAGAAGTAACAACTGACACTTCAGAAATACAAAGGATCATGAGAGATTACTACAATCAACTCTATGTCAATAAAATGGACAACCTGGAAGAAATGGACAAATTCTTAGAAATGCACATTCCAAGACTGAACCAGGAAGGAATAGAAAATATGAACAGTCCAATCACAAGCACTGAAACTGAAACTGTGATTAAAAATCTTCCAACAGGGCTTCCTTGGTGGCATAATAGTTAAAAATCCGCCTGCCAATGCAGGGGTCACGGATTCAAGCCCTGGTCGGGGAGGATCCCACATGCTGCAAAACAACTAAGCCTGAGCACCACAACTACTGAGCCTGCGCTCTAGAGTCTGCAGCACAACTACTGAGCCCACGTGTCTAGAGCCGGTGCTCTGCAACAAGAGAAGCCACCACAATAAGTCTGCGCGCCACAATGAAGAGTAGCCCCCTGCTCACTGAAACTAGAGGCAAGCCCGTGCACAGCAACGAAGACCCAACGCAGCCAAAAATAAATAAATAATATATTTTTTTAAAAAAACAAACTTCCAACAAACAAAACCCCAGGACCAGATGGCTTCACAGGCTAATTCTAGCAAACATTTAGAGAACAGCTAACACCTATCCTTCTCAAACTCTTCCAAAAGATAGCAGAGGGAGGAACACTCCCAAACTCATTCTATGAGACCACCATCACCCTGATACCAAAACCAGACAAAGACGTCACAAAGAAAGAAAACTACAGGCCAATATCACTGATGAACATAGATGCAAAAATCCTCAACAAAATACTAGCAAACAGAATCCAACAGCACATTAAAAGGATCATACACCATGATCAAATGGTGTTTATCCCAGGGATGCAAGGATTCTTCAATATATGCAAATCAATCAATGTGATACACCATATTAACAAGTTGAAGGAGAAAAACCATATGATCTTCTCAATTGATGCAGAGAAAGCTTTTGAAAAAATTCAACACCCATTTATGATAAAAACCCTCCAGAACGTAGGAATAGAGGGAACTTACCTTAACATAATAAAGGCCATGTATGACAAACCCACAGCCAACATCGTCCTCAATGGTGAAAAACTGAAACCATGTCCACTAAGATCAGGAACAAGACAAAGTTACCCACTCTCACCACTATTATTCAACGTAGGTTTGGAAGTTTTAGCCATAGCAATCAGAGAAGAAAATGAAATAAAAGGAATCCAAATCGGAAAAGAAGAAGCAAAGCTGTCACTGTTTGCAGACAACATGATACTATACATAGAGAATCCTAAAGATGCTACCAGAAAACTATTAGAGCTAAACAATGAATTTGGTACAGTAGCAGGATACAAAATTAATGCACAGAAATCTCATGCATTCCTATACACTAATGATGAAAAATCTGAAAGTGAAATTAAGAAAACACTCCCATTTACCATTGCAACAAAAAGAATAAAATATCTAGGAATAAACCTACCTAAGGAGACAAAAGACCTGTATGCAGAAAAGTATAAGACACTGAGGAAATAAATTAAAGATGATACAAATAGATGGAGAGATATACCATCTTCTTGGATTGGAAGAATCAACATTGTGAAAATGACTCTACTACCCAAAGCAATCCACGGATTCAGTGCAATCCCTATCAGACTACCACTGGCATTTTTCACATAACTGGAACAAAAAAATCTCACAATTTGTATGGAAACACAAAAGACCACAAATAGCCAAAGCAATCTTGAGAAAGACAAATGGAGCTGGAGGAATCAGGCTCCCCGACTTCAGACTATACTACAAATCTACAGTAATCAAGACAGTATGGTACTGGCACAGAAACAGAAATATAGATCAATGGAACAGGATAGAAAGCCCAGAGATAAACCCACGCACATATGGTCACCTTATTTTGATAAAGGAGACAAGAATATACAGCAGAGAAAAGGTAGCCTCTTCAATAAGTGGTGCTGGGAAAACTGGACAGCTACATGGAAAAGAATGAAATTAGAACACTCCCTAACACCGTACACAAAAATAAACTCAAAATGGATTAAAAACCTAAATGTAAGGTCAGACACTATAAAACTCTTCGAGGAAAACATAGGCAGAACACTCCATGACATAAATCACAGAAAAAGCCTTTTTGACCCACATCCTAGAGAAATGGAAATAAAAACAAAATTAAACAAATGGAACCTAATGAAGCTTAAAAGCTTTTGTACAGCAAAGGAAACCATAAACAAGACGAAAAGACAACCCTCAGAATGGGAAAAAAAATATTTGAAAATGAAGCAACTGACAAAGGATTAATCTCCAAAATGTACAAGCAGCTCATGCAGCTCAATATCAAAAAAACAAATAACCTAATCCAAAAATGGGCAGAAAACCTAAATAGATATTTCTCCAAAGAAGATATACAGATTGCCAACAAACACATGAAAGGATGCTCAACATCACTAATCATTAGAGAAATGCAAATCAAAACTACAATGAGATATCATCTCACACCGGTCAGAATGGCCATCATCAAAAAATCTACAAACAACAAATGCTGGAGAGGGTGTGGAGAAAAGGGAACCCTCTTGCACTGTTGGTGGGAATATAAATTGATACAGCTACTATGGAGAACAGTATGGAGGTTCCTTAAAAAACTAAAAATAGAACTACCATATGACCCAGCAATCCCACTACTGGGCATATACCCTGAAAAAACCATAATTCAGAAAGGGTCATGTACCACAATGTTCATTGCCATTCTATTTACAATAGCCAGGACATGGAAGCAACCTAAGTGTCCATCAACAGATGAATGGATAAAGAAGATGTGGCACATATATACAATGGAATATTACTCAGCCATAAAAAGAAACGAAATTGAGTTATTTGTAGTGAGGTGGATGGACCTAGAGTCTGTCATGCAGAGTGAAGTAAGTCAGAAAGAGAAAAATAAATACCGTATGCTAACACATATATATGGAATCTAAGAAAAAAATGGTCATGAAGAACCTAGGGGCAAGACAGGAATAAAGATGCAGACCTACTAGAGAATGGACTCGAGGATATAGGGTGGGGAAAGGTAAGCTGGGACAAAGTGAGAGAGTGGCATGGACATATATACACTACCAAATGTAATATAGATAGCTAGTGGGAAGCAGCCACATAGCACAGGGAGATCAGCTCGGTGCCTTGTGACCACCTATTGGGGTGGGATAGGGAGGGTGGGAGGGAGGGAGACGCAAGAGGGAAGAGATATGGGGATATATGTATATGTATAACTGATTCACGTTGTTATAAAGCAGAAACGAACAGACCATTGTAAAGCAATTATACTCCAATAAAGATGTTTAAAAAAAGCATACATCTACAGATGGAACAATTCTCACAGAACACTGCCTGAACACTAGCAGAAGACCTTGGACACTGGAAAGGACAAGAATGATCCCTGCATAACCGGGTAGGCTGAAGGAAAGAAGGGAAAAAGGGGGGAGAAAAAGTGGGATGGGATCTGCACCCCTGGGGGAGAGCTGAAGCAAAGGAGAGGCTCCCACATCTGGGGTAGCCCCCTCACTGACAGGGAAATTCATTGGGACAGAAGGGGAGCATCTGAGGCTGTCAGAGGAGGGTGAAACGGCTAGTCTGTAGCAGACATGAGAGAGTGAGACCTACACAGACGGTCTGTGCCACAGCCCTGCGCACCCCAGACTGGGACATGTGTCCCCTGGTGCACATGGAGGCTGAGAGCTGGAACGTGGGGATTGGAGAGCAAACCCAGTGGAAGGACTGCTGTTGGCTGTGAGGAGACAGCCTGAGGGGATGGGAGGGAGGAAATCCGCATACAGGAATGCTGTGGAGGAACCCCAGACTGCCATAGAAGCAAGGCTCCACTGCTGAGTGACGTATGGGGGGAGAGGCAACATTGCAGCCTCTCTCTCCCCACACGCTGGCCCCCTCCCCTGCCAGGTGCTAGAAAAAGCCCTCACCAGGGCTGGCCTTTTCGCAACTGCCACCAGGTACTAGGAAAAGCTGCCACCAGGGCTGACCTTTGCACCTCAGTCGCCAAGTGCTAAGAAAGGCACCTACTAGGGCTGGACCTCTTGCACCAGTGGCCACCAGCTTTCCCGCACACCTGTCATCGCTGGGGCCCCCATGACCCAGGCAACTAAGGAAGAGGTAAAAAATCTTTCCATGCAGCTGCACAAACCACAGATTAAATCCCTGCGATCTGTTTGGTAAACCCTGCATCTATGGAGTATTTGAATGGATGAGTGTTCCCAAAACTGAAACCGGTCTAGCTCTAGGAGCTGTGGACTTTGGGGACTACTACACGTAGGAGTTGGGCCAGGTCAGAGTCTAAGCTTCTTGCACAGTGCCCACAGAGGGACCAGAGACCTACCTAGAGGTTTCAGAGGGCCTCCTGGGGAGGCGGAGGTTGGCTGTGATTCACAGTAGGGGCAAGGACACTGACAGCTGAGACCCCAGAAAATATAATTATTACTATTTTCTTAATGTTTTGTTTTGTTCTGTGATTTTTATTATGTTTTTATTTAGTTTTTTAATTTTTTAATGTATTTTTAATTTTTTTATATTTCTATTTCTGTTACTTTTTTCTTTTGTGTTTTTCCTTTTTTCTTTCCTTTGTTCTATTTTGTTTTTATCTTTTTTCCTCTATTTGTTCTTATCTTTTTTATCGTTTTTGTGTGTTTGTTTTGTTTGCTTTTTCCTTCAGTTTGAATTCTGCTTTTGTTTTGTTTTTTATTTTTGTTAGTTTTGTTTTTAATTCTTTGATTTCATTTTGGGATTCTTTTCTTTGTTTGGTTTTTCTCTTGTTTTTTTGTTTTCTCTGTTTTATGTTTTTGTTTCTTATTTTGTATGTGTGTGTTTCTTTGGGTTTTGTTTTGTTTTATTTTTGTTTGGTTGGTTTTACTTTTACCATTTGTCTGGGGTTTTGTTTGTCCATTTGTTTGCTTGTTTGTTTTTAATTGTTGCTGTTGCTGTTTGCTTGTTTTTACGTTTGCTATTTGTCTTGGATTTTGTATGTCTGTTTGTTTTCTTCGTGCCCTTTTTTCTTCTTTCTTTTCTTTTTTCCCCCTTTTTTACCAAGCAATGTGGCGTGTGGGGTCTTGGTTTCCAGGCTGGGAGTTGGGCCTGAGCCTCTGGGGTGGGAGCTCTGAGTCCAGGACGCTGGAAGGCCAGAGAATTCCTGAGCTCTCCTGGAGGTCTCCATCTCAACTCCAAGACCCGGCTACACCCAACTGCGTGCAGGCTCCAGTGCTGAACGTCCCATGCCAAATAACAAGCAAGACAGGAACACAAACCCACCCACAAACCCACCCATCAGTAGACAGGATGCCTAAAGTCATACTAAGCCCACAAACACTCCAAAACACACGACCTGATGCAGCCCTGCCCATCAGAGGGAAAAGATCCAGCTCAACCCACCAGAATGCAGGCACCAGTCCCTCCCACCAGGAAGCCTACACAAGCCACTGAACCACCCTCACCCACTAGAGGCAGACACCAGAAGAAAGAGGAACTATGACCCTGCAGCCTGCAGAAAGGAGACCTCAAACACAGTAAGTCAGACAAAATGAAAATACAGAGAAACATGCTGCAGACCAAGGAGCAAGGTAAAAACCCACAAGACCAAATAAATAAAGAGGAAATAGGCAATCTATGTGAAAAAGAATTCAGAGTAAAGATGATCCCAAATATGAGAAATAGAATGGAGAAAATATAAGAAATGTTTAACAAGGACCTAGAAGAACAAAAGAACAAACAAACAATGATGAATACACAATAACTGAAATTAAAAATACACTAGAAGGGGGAATTCTCTGGTGGTCCAGTGGGTAACACTCTGAACTCCCAATGCAGGGGACCTGGGCTCAACCCCTGGTCAGGGAACTAGATCCCGCATGCATGCCACAACTAAGAGCCCACATGCCACAACCAAAAGATCCCACATGCTGCAATGAAGATCTTGTATGCAGCAACTAAGAATGAGCAGAGCCAAAATAAATAAATAAATAAATTTTAAAATTACACTAGAAGGAATCAATAGCAGAATAACTGAGGAAGAAGAACAAATAAATGAGCTGGAAGATAGAATGGTGGAAATAACTGCCAAGGAGGAGAATAAAGAAAATAGAATGAAAAGAAATGAGGATAGTCTCAGAGACCCTGGGACAACATTAAATGCCCCAGCATTTAAATTATAGGGGTCCCAGAAGAAGAAGAGAAAGAGAAAGGGCCTGAGAAAATATTTGAAGAGATTATAGTCAAAAACTTCCAAACATGGGAAAGGAAACAGTCAATCAAGTCCAGGAAGCACAGACTCCCATACAGGATAAACCCAAGGAGAAACATGCTGAGACACATATTAATCAAACCATAAAAAATTAAATACAAAGAAAAAATATTAAAAGTAGCAAGAGAAAACAACAAATAACATAAAAGGGAATCCCCATAAGGTTATCAGCTGATCTTTCAGCAAAAATTCTATAGGCCAGAAGGGAGTGGCAGGATATATTTAAAGTGAGAAAAGGGAAGAACCTACAACCAAGATTACTCTACCCAGCAAGGCTCTCATTCAGATTTGATGGAGAAATCAAAGGTCTTACAGACAAGCAAAAGCTAAGAGAATTCAGCACCACCAGACCAGCTTTGCAACAAATGCTAAAAGAACTTCTCTAGGCAGTAAACACAAGAGAAGAAAAAGACCCACAGGGGCTTCCCTGGTGGCGCAGTTGTTGACAAGCTGTCTGCTAATGCAGGGGACATGGGTTTGAGCCCTGGTCTGGGAGGATCCCACATGCCGCAGAGCAACTAGGCCTGTAAGCCACAACTACTGAGCCTGCGTGTCTGGATCCTGTGCTCCACAACAAGAGAGGCTGCAATAGTGAGAGGTCCGCGCACTGCGATGAAGAGTGGCCCCCGCTTGCCACAACTAGAGAAAGCCCTCACACAGAAACAAAGACACAACACAGCAAAAATAAATTAATTAATAAAACAAAGGACTAGTCTTTAAAAAAAGTGGTGATATCAATTTTTTAAAAAAGAAAAAGACCTACAAAAACAAACCCAAAACAATTAAGAAAATGGTAAAAGGAACATACATATCAATAATTACCTTAAATGTAAAAAGATTAAGTGCTCCAACCAAAAGACACAGACTGGCTGAATGGATACAAAAACAAGACCCATATATATGTTGTCTACAAGACACCCACTTCAGACCTAGGGGCACATACAGACTGAAAGTGAGGGGATGGAAAAAGATATTCCATGCAAATGGAAATCAAGAGAGTTGGAGTAGCAATACCCATATCAGACAAAACAGACTTTAAAATAAAGACTGTCATAAGAGACAAGGAAGGACACTACAAAATGATCAAGAGATCAAGCCAAGGGACTTCCCTGGTGGCACAGTGGTTAAGAATCTGCCTGCCAATGCAGGGAACACAGGTTTGAGCCCTGGTCCGGAAAGATCCCACATGCCATGGAGCAACTAAGCCCATGCGCCACAACTACTGAACCTGTACTCTAGAGCCTGTGCTCCGCAACAAGAGAAGCCACCTCAATGAGAAGCCCACACACTGTAACAAAGAGTAGCCCCCATTTGCCGGAACTAGAGAAAGTGCGCGCATAGCAACATAGCCATAAATAAATAAATAAATAAATTTATATATATATAAAAAGCCATCAAATGAAGATGATATAACAATTGTAAATATTTATGCACCCAACAAAGGAGCACCTCAATACATAAGGCAAATTCAAACAGCTATGAAAGGGGAAGATGACAGTAACACTATAACAGTGGGGGACTTTAAACACTCCACTTACACCAATGGACAGATCATCCAGAAAGAAAATTAATAAGGAAACAGAAGCCTTAAATGACACATCAGACCAGACAGACTTAATATTTATAGGACATTCCATTTGAAAGCAGCAGAATGTACTTTCTTCTCAAATGCACATGGAACATTCTCCAGGATAGATCACATCTTGGGTCACAATTCAAGCCTCAGTAAATTTAAGAAAATTAAAATCATATCAAGCATCTTTTCTGACCACAATGCTATGAGAATAGAAATCAATTACAGGAAAAAAAAAACTGTAAAAAACACAAACACATGGAGGTTAAACAATATGCTACCAAGAGATCACTGAAGAAATCAAAGAGGAAATCAAACAATACCTAGAAACAAATGACAATGAAAACACGACGACCCAAAACCTATGGGTTGCAGCAAAGGCAGTTCTGAGAGGGAATTTTATAGCAATACAATCCTACCTCAAGAAACAAGAAAAATCTCAGATAAACAACCTAACCTTACACCTAAAGCAACTAGAGAAAGAAGAACAAAGAAAACCCAAAATCAGTAGAAGGAAAGAAATCATAAAGATCAGAGCAGAAATAATGAAGTAGAAATTTAAAAACCAATAGCAAAGATCAATAAAACTAAAAGCTGCTTCTTTGAGAAGATAAACAAAATTGATAAACTTTTAGCCAGATTCATCAAGAAAAAAAGGGAGAGGAGTCAAATCAATAAAATTAGAAATGAAAAAGGAGAAGTTACAACTGATACTGCAGAAATACAAAGGATCATAAGAGATTACTACAAGCAACTATATGCCAATAAAATGGACAACCTGGAAGAAATGGACAAATTCTTAGAAAGGTACAACCTTCTCAGACTGAAACAGGAAGAAACAGGAAATATGAACAGACTAGTCACAAGTAATGAAATTTGAACTGTGATTAAAAACCTTCCAGCAAACAAAATTCCAGGACCAAATGGCTTCACAGCGAATTCTATCAAACATTTAGAGAAGAACTAACACCTATCCTTCTCAAACTCTTCAAAAAAATTGCAGGGGGAGGAATACCCCCAAACTCATTCTATGAGGCCACCATTACCCTGATACCAAAACCAGACCAAGATATCACAAGAAAAGAAAATTATAGGTCAATATCACTGATGAATATAGATGCAAAAATCCTCAACAAAATACTAGCAAACTGAATCCAACAACACATTAAAAGGATCATACACCATAATCAAGTGGGATTTATCCCAGGGATGCAAGGATACTTCAGTATATGCAAATCAGTCAATGTGATACACCACATTAACAAGCTGAAGAATAAAAACCATATGATCATCTCAATAGATGCAGAGAAAGCTTTTGACAAAATTCAACACCGATTCATGATAAAAACTCTCCAAAAAGTGGGCATAGAGGGAACCTACCTCAACATAATAAAGGCCATATGTGACAAACCCATAGCAAACATTATTCGCAATGGTGAAAAACGGAAAGTATTTCCTCTAAAATCAGGAATAAGACAAGGTTGCCTACTCTCACCACTATTATTCAACATAGTTTTGGAAGTCCTAGCCATGGCCATCAGAGAAGAAAAATAAATAAAAGAATCCAAATTGGCAAAGAAGAAGTAAAACTGTCACTGTTTGCAGATGACATACTATACATAGAAAATCCTAACGATGCCACCAGAAAGCTAATAGAGCTAATCAATGAATTTAGTAAAGTCGCAGGATGCAAAATTAATACACAGAAATATCTTGCATTCCTATACACTAACAACAAAAGACCAGAAAGAGATTTCTGATCTTTCAGTGGTAAATGGGAAACAATCTCATTTACCACTGCAACAAAAAGAATGAAATACCTAGGAATAAACCTACCTAAGAAGACAAAAGACCTGTACACAGAAAACTATAAGACACTGATGAAAGAAATAAAAGATGACACAAACAGATGGAGAGATGTACCATGTTCTTGGACTGGAAGAATCAACACTGTGAAAATGACTATACAACCCAAAGCAATATACAGATTCAATGCAATCCCTGTCAACTTACCAATGGCCTTTTTCACAAACTAGTACAAAAAATTTTACAATTTGTATGGAAACACAAAAGACCTCGAATAGTAAAAGCCATCTTGTGGGATAAAAAGGAGCTGGAGGAATCAGGCTCCCTGAATTCAGACTATACTACAGGAATACAGTAATCAAGACAGTATGTAAAAAGATAACCAACAAGAACCTACTGTATAGCACACGGAACACTGCTCAATGTTATATGGCAGCCTGGATGGGAGGGGAGTCTGGGGGAGAATGGATACATGTATATGTATGGCTGAATCACTTCGCTGTGCATCTGAAACTATTACAACATTGTTAATTGGCTATTCTCCAATATAAAATATAGATCAGTGAAACAGGATAGAAATCCCAGAGATAAACCCACACAGCTATGGTCACCTAATCTATGACAAAGGAGGCCAGAATATACAATGGTGCAAAGACAGCCTCTTCAATAAGTGGTGCTGGGAAAACTGGACAGCTACATATAAAAGAATGAAATTAGAACACTCCCTAACACCATACACAAAGATAAACTCAGAATGGATTAAAGACCTAAATGTAAGGCCAGACACTATAAAACTCTTAGAGGAAAACATAGGCTGAACACTCTGACATAAATCACAGCAAGATCTCTTTTGACCCACCTTCTAGTGTAATGAGAATAAAAACAAAAATAAACAAATGGGACCTAATTAAATTTAAAAGCTTTTGCATAGCAAAGGAAACCATAAACAAGACGAAAAGACAACACACAATGGGAGAAAATATTTGCAAACGAAGCAACAGACAAAGGATTAATCTCCAAAATACACAAATGGCTCATGCAGCTCAATATCAAAACAAACAGACAACTGAATGAAAAAATGGGCAGAAGACCTAAACAGACATTTCTCCAAAGAAGACATACAGATGGCCAACAAACACAGGAAAGAATGCTCAACATCACTAAGTATTAGAGAAATGCAGATGAAAACTACAATGAGATATCACCTCACACCTGTCAGAATAGCCATCATCAGAAAATCTGTAAACAATAAATGCTGGAGAAGGTGTGGAGAAAAGGGAACCTCTTACACTGTTGGCTGGAATGTAAATTGATACAGCCACTATGGAGAACTGTATGGAGCTTCCTTAAAAAACTAAAAATAGGGCTTCCCTGGTGGCGCAGTGGTTGAGAGTCCGCCTGCCGACGCAGGGGACGCGGGTTCGTGCCCCGGTCCGGGAGGATCCCACATGCTGCGGAGTGGCTGGGCCTGTGAGCCACGGCCACTGAGCCTGCGCGTCCAGAGCCTGTGCTCCACAACGGGAGAGGCTGCAGTGGTGAGAGGCCCGTGTACCGCAAAAACAAAAACAAAAAAAACTAAAAATAGAACTACCATGTGACCCAGCAATCCCACTACTGGGCATACACCCAGAGAAAACCATAATTCAAAAAGATACAACCATAATTCAAAAAGACAAATGTACACTGCAACACTATTTACAATAGAACATGGAAACAATCTATTCTTTTTTTTTTTTTTTTTTTTGTGGTACGCGGGCCTCTCACTGTTGTGGCCTCTCCTGTCGTGGAGCACAGGTTCCAGACGCGCAGGCTCAGCAGCCATGGCTCACGGGCCCAGCCGCTCCGCGGCATGTGGGATCTTCCCGGACAGGGGCACGAACCTGCGTCCACTGCATCGGCAGGCGGATTCTCAACCACTGCGCCACCAGAGAAGCCCCGGAAACAATCTAAATGTCCATCAACAGAGAAATGGATAACGAAGATGTGGGACATATATACAATGGAATATTACTCAGGCTTCATTTATTTATTTTTGGCTGCATTGGGTCCTCATTGCTGCACATGGGCTTTCTTTAGCTGTGGTGAGTAGGGGCTACTCTTCATTGCAGTGTGCAGGCTTCTCATTGCGGTGGCTTCTGTTGTTGCGGACTACAGGCTCTAGGTGCATAGGCTTGAGTAGTTGCGGCGCACGGGCTCAGTAGTTGTGGCGCACGGGCTTAGTTGCTCTGAGGCATGTGGGATCTTACTGGACCAAGGTTCAAACCCGTGTCCCCTACATTAGCAGGCGGATTTTTTTTTTAACATCTTTTTTGGAGTATAATTGCTTTACAATGGTGTGTTAGTTTCTGCTTTGTAACAAAGTGAATCAGTTATACATATACATATGTTCCCATATCTCTTCCCTCTTGCGTCTCCCTCCCTCTCACCCTCCCTATCCCACCCGTCTAGGTGGTCACAAACCACCGAGCTGATTTCCCTGTGCTATGCGGCTGCTTCCCACTAGCTATCTATTTTACGTTTGGTATATATGTCCATGCCACTCTCTCACTTTGTCACAGCTTACCCTTTCCCCTCCCCATATCCTCAAGTTCATTCTCTAGTAGGTCTGTGTCTTTATTCCCATCTTACCCCTAGGTTCTTCATGGATGGACCTAGAGTCTGTCATACAGAGTGAAGTAAGTCAGAAAGAGAAAAACAAATACCATATGCTAACACATATATATGGAATCTAAGAGAAAAAAAAGGTCATGAAGAACCTAGGGGCAGGCGGATTCTTAAGCACTGCGCCACCAGGGAAGCCCTACTCAGCCTTAAAACGGAACGAAATTGGGTCATTTGTAAAGACGTGGATGGACCTAGAGACTGTCATACAGAGTTGAAGTAAGTCAGAAAGAGAAAAACCAATATCGTATATTAATGCATATATGTGGAATGACTGGTATAGACGATCTTATTTACAAAGCAGAAATAGAGACACAGACGTAGAGAACAAACGTATGGATACCAAGGGAGAAAAGGTGGGGAGTGGGATGAATTGGGAGATTGGGATTGACATATATACACTATTGATACTATGTATAAAATAGATAACTAATGAGAACCTACTGTATAGCACAGGGGACTCTACTCAATGCTCTGTGGTGACCTAAAAGTGAAGGAAATCCAAAAAAGAGGGGATATATGTATACATATAGCTGATTCACTTTGCTGTGCTGTATAAACTAACACAATATTGAAAAGCAACCATACTCCAATAAATTTTTTTAATCTTGTAATAATCTATAATGGAAAAAAATCTAAAAAAGAACATATATATATATAAGTATAACTGAATCACTTTGCTGCACAGCTGAAACTAACACTACATTGTAAATCAACAATATGTCAATTAAATTTTAAAAAACGAAAGAAAAGTTGAGAGTGAATAATACCCTGAACACAGGAGGAAGGGTTGGTTGACTTTTTATAGGCGTAAGGACAGTTCTTCCATAGTAACAGGACAGAAGGTAGAGTATTTGGGCACAGCCACGGGTTGCAATGGACTGGTGTGGATATAGGATCCTGAGAAAGTTCATTTCTGCCTGCTTCAAATTTCTCAGTGAAATAGGAAGCAGAACCATCAGCTGAGATGGTGTGGCCTTTTGAGGGGAGGGGTCACTCTCTCTGGAAATAACAAGGCAATGTGGAGGTCATACAGTGACCTGGGATTCCTTTCTCTGAACTCCTGTTTGGAACAGAAACAGCCACATCTCTCTATCCTAAAAATAACTCTTCCTGGACATCACATCACTTTCCAGCTACCATCCTGTGCCTCATCTCTTTTCATTAAAATTAACATCATGATACAAATGAACTTATTTACAAAACAGAAACAGACTCAGACATACAAACTTATGGCTACCAAAGGGGAAAGGAGGAGAGGGGATAAATTAGGAGTTTGGGATTAGCAGATACACACTACTATATGTAAAATAGATAAAACAACAAGGTCCTACTGTATAGCACAGGGAACTGCATTCAATACCTTGTAATAACCTATAATGGAAACAAATCTGAAAAAGAATCTATATATGTATATATGCATAACTGAATCACTGTGCTGTACATCTGAAACTAACACAATACTGTAAATCAACTATACTTTGATTTTTTAAAAAATCAGTTAGGATACAAAAATCTTTAATATTAACTCCATTTATGACTAATTTATTTCTTTCAAGGGTTGATAATGAAAACAAATTTGGAGTTTTGATCTCTCATGAGCAAAAGTCTCAACTGTGCACTGCTGTGTAAAATAATATTTTGTGAATATTTGCAACTTATGAGAAGTCACTTTTTTTACATATTTTAAAATTATAATACCTCAGTCAAATTCTCCTAAGGAAAGTTATCTATTCTCTGGTTGTGCTCAATATCAAAATAACAAATATAAAACCAGTAGGTATTGAACAAGAAAAAAAAAATAACATCATGAAAGAATTGTCAGCACTGTCCAGCTCTGTCCTTCATGTACCACCCGCTCACAACTCTCTCTGATCTGAGTTCCCTCCACCATGTACACACGCCATCCTGAGGACCACTAAGGACCTCCATGTCAAAAAAAAAAATTGGGACTTCCCTGGTGGCACAGTGGTTGAGCGTCCACCTGCCAGTGCAGAAGACACAGGTTCAAGCCCTGGTCCGGGAAGATCCCACATGCTGCGGAGCAACTAAGCCCGTGCACCACAACTACTGAGGCTGTGCTCTAGAGCCTGCAAGCCACAACTGCTGAGCCCACGTGCCACAACTACTGAAGCCGGCGCACCTAGAGGCCATGCTCCGCAACAAGAGAAGTCACCGCGATGAGAAGCCCGTGCACCGCAACGAAGAGTAGCCCCCGCTTGCCGCGACTAGAGAAAAGCCCACATGCAGCAACGAAGACCCAATGTAGCCAAAAAAATTTTTTAAATCCAGCAATGCTTTCAGTCCTGTCTTATACCTCTGAAGCACTTGGTACTGTTGAGCTTTTTTTGTTCTCAAAAAGCTTCTTCTTTTGGCCCCCTTGACATTGCACTCTCCTGGTTTCCCCACTCACTTATCTGACTGCTCCTTAGCAATTTCCTTTGCTTCTCCCTCTGCTCTTTAAAAAAAAAAAATGTATTTATTTATTTGGCTGTGCCGGGTCTTCCTGTGGCACGTGGGATCTTTGTTGTGGCATGCAGGATCGTCTTTTTTTTTTTAGTTGCAATATGTGGGATCTAGTTCCCTGACCAGGGATCAAACCCAGGCCTCCTGCATTGGGAGCATGGAGTCTTAGCCACTGGACCACCAGGGAAGTCCCTCTCCCTCCACTCTTGTTTTAAGTTGGAGTCCTCAGGCCTGTATCCCAGGTTTTCTCCTCCTTCTCCTTTACAAGCTTTCCCTGGGCTGTCTCAGTCACACCTACTGCCCCTCTCCTTGTGGTTCTTCCCTCAGTGAATTGTGTCACCATCCACTCATTTGCATGAGCCAGGGGCCTGGGCACCTTCCTAGATGTCTCTTCTTATCTCCTACATCCAATAAGCTTTGCAGATTCTACCACCTAAATATCTCTCATATGTCTATATTCTTCATTTTATTTGTTGCCATAGGGGCTCAATAAATATTGAGAAGTCTATCATTCTATTTTATTTATTTCACATGGTAAAAAATAAGCCTCATACCATACTAAGAAATCGGTTCCAAGTAGACAAAAACCTAAATATGAACAGCAAGAATATAAAGCTTTTGGAAGATAATGAATGAAAATATCTTCATGACCTCAGAATCAAGAAAGATTTCTTAAATAAGATATAAAACCACTAACCATAAAGGAAAAATGATAAAATTCAACTACTTTAAAACTAGGAAACTATTTAAAGAGTGAAAAGGTGAGCCACAGTAGAAAAGATATATTTGCAACACATATAACCAACAAAAGGCTAGTATTCAGAATACACAAAGAACTACAAATTAGTAATAAAAACAAAACTCAGTAGAAAAATGGGCAAGGGACTTGTATGGGCTCATGATAAAATAAGAACTCCAAATATCCAATAAGCATGAAAAGGTGCTTAACCTCATCTATCAGAGAAATGAAGAACAAGGGAAGAGGGAGGATGAATTACCAAGGGGCAGGGGAACTTTTGGAGGTAATGGGTATGATTATTATATTGATTGTGGTTCTGTTCACAGATGTTTACTCATCAAATTGTCACTTTAAATACGTGCAGTTTGGTGTACATCAATTATACCTCAATATAGCTGTAAAATACACACACACACACACACACACACACACACATACACACACAATGACATACCATTTCATATCCACCAGACTGGAAAAATATTTTTTAAAATTTTATTGAAGTATAGTTGATTTACAATGTTGTGTTCATTTCTCCTGTACAGCAAAGTGACTCAGTTATACATATATATTCTTTTTCATTATGGTTTATCACAGGATATTGAATATAGTTTCCTGTGCTATACAGTAGGACCTTGTTGTTTACCCATTCTATATACAATAGTTTTTTTTTAATTTTATGGCAAAATATTTTTAAGTCTGACAATAACTAGTGTTGAGGAAGATGTGTAGGAATAGAAACTCTGATATACTGCTGGTGGGGATCTGAATTGGTTCAATCACTTCGGTTAAAACAGTTTATCTATTCAAGTTGAAGGTACACATCCCCCAAGACCCAGAAATTCCACTCCTAGCTACATATCCTAGAGAAATGTGTACCTATCTTTCCCAAAAGATATACAGAAGATACATAGCAGCATTGCACATAACAGACCAAACTGGAAACCACCCAACAGTCCATCAAGAGGAGCACGAAGGCTTCCCTGGTGGCGCAGTGGTTGAGAGTCCGCCTGCCGATGCAGGGGACGTGGGTTCGTGCCCCAGTCCGGGAAGATCCCACATGCCGCAAAGCGGCTGGGCCCGTGAGCCATGGCCGCTGAGCTTGTGCGTCCGGAGCCTGTGCTCCGCAACGGGAGAGGCCACAACAGTGACAGGCCCGCGTACTGCAAAAAAAAAGAGGAGAACGAATAAACTGTGGAATATTATACAGCAATGACAAACTACAGCCACATGCAACAACATGTATGGAGCATACAGATATAAAGTTGAGCAAAAGAAGCAAGGCACAAATGAACACATACAGTATGATTCCATTTATATAAAGTGCAAAAATAAACAAAACTACACTCTTGTTTAGGGATGCACAGATAGATGATAAAACTATTTGTGAAAAAGCAAGGAAATTGCTATCATAAAAGTTAAGAGAGTGGCTCCTTATAAGACGAAGAGTAAATTGTAATTGGTGAGGACACAGGGGAGGCTTCTAGGGTGCTGACAAAGTTCTAGTTTTGGACCTGGGTAGTGGTCATACTGGTGTTCACTTGTAACCATTTTTACAAGTGTACAAACTGTACATTTGTTTTACTTTTCTGCATGCATACTTTTCTGTATGCATGTCTGTGTATTATATTTTACAACAAGAACATTTTTTAAAGACCTGGGATACAATTCTGAGTTGCACAATATTTAAGGGAAGGGCTGCAGGAAAAGGAGTCTAGGAAAGAGATGGGGCAGGTGGCAACCCAGGAGAGAAGAAGCTGCCAAATTTCCAAAGGAAGTGGACCACAGCACCAACCCTTATTCACCCCTGCTCCACAGGATGCATCAGAGCAGGTCTGAGAGCCACCAGCCTGGGTCTTTGCAACCATGATAGGAATACGCTTGCATGAGAGGAAAATGAGTGAAGGCACAAACAGACGGGAATACTATTAGGAGGCAAACATATGGGGAAATGTCTACTCTTCCTTAATGAGAGAAGACATACAAAATTTTGAAAACTGAATGGCAATTTTTTTGCCTATTATAGTAGCAGAAATTGAGGGGAGGCGGAAGAAATCACAATATGTCAGGCTGGAAAGAGTACCAAATTGATGCCTGGAGTCACTGGCTGCTGACGCTATGAATAAACATGATCCCTTTAAAATAAAATCTGGCAATTGCATCAGGAAATTGTAAATGTTCATACCTTCTTATTCAGTAATCCTACTTCTGGGAATCTATGCTAGGAAAATTATGCAAAGGAAGGAAAATGTTATATGAATGAGTCTGGAAGTGACTCAAGTATCCCTCAACAGGGAAACTATTGAATAAACTTTGTTAAGCACCACTAAGTAAAAATCATAATTATGATAATGGGAAGGAAGGAAACTAACATTTATTTAGTGATACTTCTTAACATGTATACTATACTAAGTGCATTACTTTACCTAGTTTAATGCGGCCACCTCCAGAGTCTTTTATTGTTACTTTCATTTAAATATAGAGAAACTGGGACTTCCCTGGTGGTCCAGCGGTTAGGACTCCACGCTCCCAACGCAGGGGGCCCGGGTTTGATCCCTGTTCAGGGAACTAGATCCCGCATGCCACAACTAAATATCCTGCTGCCACAACTAAGACCCAGCACAGGCAAATAAATAAATAAATATATTTTTAAAAAATAAATAAATATGGAGAAACTGAAGCTCAGAGAAGCAAATTAACTTGCCAAAGATTACACAGCTAGTGAGGGGTAGAACCAAGATCTGAGTACTACGTCTGAATATGAAACCTCTGTTATTTTCACTCCATTACACTGCAACATGAAAACAAATACTTCTGCTAGCATTTCTTGAAGTATTCTTTTCCCAAAACACATAAGACATTACTAATAGATCTTTTTAATACAGATTTTAAAGGTTTCTTTAGTAGTAACTGGACTTCTCAGAGCCTTTATTATACATTTATTCATTTGACAAATATTTATTGGGTACAACAGACACTTAGGTGTTGGGGATACAGCAGTGAACAGAGACACAAGATCCCTGACCTCATGAAGCTTATATTCCAATCAGAAGAGGCAAAATACAAATCAATATGCCAACTTACTTCAGACTGCAGCAAGTGCTGTGCAGGGAATTGATAGGGTGATACGGGAGATGGGAATTGAGAGGGAAGGGCTATTCTAGATGGGTTGATCACAGAAGGTTCCTCTGGGATGACATCAAGGAGCCTGAAGGGAGAGTCTTCTGGGCAGGGGAACAGCAAACGCAAAGACCCGGATGAGGGAGAGAGTTTGTTGTTTAACAGGAATAGAAAGAAGCTGACATGACTGGGAGAGAGTGAGTGAAGCAGAGTGACCAAGCTAAGGAGTTGGGATTCTATTCCAAGAACAAAGGAAAGTCCTTGGAGGGTTTTAGGAGGGTTGCTGACATGATTTTTTTTTTTCAAACTATTCTGGCTTCTCTGTGGAGAACAGAGTGGAGTGAAGCAAAAATGAAGGCAGAAGACCAGTAAGGAGACTGCTGCTTTAAGCCAGGCAGAGAGGACAGCGGCTTGGGCCAGGGCGGCAACCACGGAGATGGGGAGAAGTGGAAGGATTTGGGTTATGTTTTGAATATTGGACCAACCAGACTGTCTGGTGACTTGGACGTGGATGACAAGTGAAAGGGAGAAATCAAGAATGACTCCTAGTTTGGAATTAACATATACACACTACTATGTATAAAATAAACAACAAGGTCCTACTGTAGCTCAGGGAACTATATTCAATGTGTTGTAACAACCTATAATGGAAAAGAATCTGGAAGAGAATATATATATACAGTATATTATATAAATTATATATATATAAAATATATAATTCATATATATATATATAACTGAATCACTTTACTGTACACCCGAAGCTAATACAACATTATAAATTAACTATACTTCAATTTTTAAAAAAATGATTATTAGAAAAAAGAATGACTCCTAGGTTTGGGGTTTCAGCAGCTGCATGGATGGTGGTGCCATTTATTAGGATGGTGAAGATTTGAGAAAGAGCAGATTTGGGAAGGTCAAAGGAATGAATGGTTATGTTTTATATATACTGAATCTGAGTTGCCTATTAGACATTCAAAGGGTGATGCCAGTGGACAGCTGGATAGACAGATGAGCAGTTCAGGGCAGTGGTCAGGGCTGGAGAGAAATTTGGGAGTCCTTAGAACATAGATGGTTTAAAGCCTTGAGACTGGATGAGTTCACCTAGGGAGCAAAAGTAAATAAAGAAGAGGACCCAGGATGAGCCCTGGGGCTGTCCAGTGTTTAGGTACCTGGTAGAGCAGCAACAATCAAGAAAGGAAACTGAGCTGTGAACTGTCAAGAGAAGAGCTCTAGATTGTAGTGTGCCCAAGCCTTCTTGATCATGGAAGCTTTTTGTCATGGGGCGGCTTGTGCTCAGCAAAACACATGAGGGAAATGCTGGCTTATGCTACTGTAAGTGGAGAGGCGGGCTACAAAATGATGTGCAAATTGTGATCACACCCATGTACAACCATGTACAGAACACGCCTGCACGTTGTGCTCAGTAAACATTTGTTGACTGAATTAAGAATGAAAAGTAATATACATATGGTATCACAACCACTACAAGGGTATAAACAAAAATGACAGTAGTTGTTAGTAGTGAGATATGATTAGAAATAGTTTTTTCAAATTTTCTGCAATGTTTTATTGTCTATTTTTTTCTAACGGTGTTTTGCCAATTCCATGCATCCATCTGTCTCTGCTGCATTCAGGGCCACTGTTCCCAGACACTCTAGGAATCTGCCTGTTCTCTCCTGCTCACTTTGGAATCCTTGACACCTGTTTAATTTTAATTCCATTCAGTGCCATCAATAAATATTTACTGAATCATCTTCAGCCTAGAGAGATGATTAATACATGGGGCCCCTGCCCTCACCTTGCTCACAGTCTAAAGGGAGATAGATGTGTAAACCTTACTCAAAATCTACTTCCCCTCTAGCCCCTCTTGTTCAGTCTATCCCTGAATTTTGACCCCTGTTTATTTACACTTTCCTGCTTCAAGTCAATTCCCTCCAGCTTCCAGCTGTGGCCCTAGCCCTGCCCCTTCAAATAGCCTATTCATGTATCTAATGAGGGTAAATAAACTCCACTGGCAAATATCTCAAATAAAAGGTTACAGTGGAGTTTCTACCACAGAGGTGACTTTCTGAGTCCCTGCATGAAATGTCTTTTACGGACAATTGTTCATTGCTGTTAAACGTGTCTCTGTATGTGTGACTTGCTTCTCTTTGTTTTTGGAATAGCTCCTAAGGGTATTGATTGGTTTTGCTAGGAGAAGGCACCTTACACTGTAAAACACCCTACCATCTACCAGGACATCATCTCACAGAGCTTTGATTATGTTAATTAATACATTTTGCCAAAAAAGAAAAAATGCTGGCTCATGCAAACATAGTAATTGTTTATGTTTGTTGAGAGTGTACCATGTATTAAGCATCATTCTAAATGCTTTATTCAAATTAATTCTTATAATCCTCCTAATGTCCTATGAGGAAGATACTAGTATTACTCTGCTTTGCAGACGAGGTCAGAAATATTAAGTAACTTACCTGTGATGTTATAGCTGGTAGGTGACGAAATTAGGATTCATACCCAGACAGGTGCCACCCTCACTATACTCACTGTAAACCTACTCCCATATACAGATACGTCCTACAACACTTTTTGTATTGTTTTAAGTCAATTAACATTGACTACCATCTGATTCATACTAAGCTCTTACAGCAGACCTAGCATACTTTCATATCATGGAGTTAAAAGTGGCAAAACTTTGAGACACCAAAATATCCCATTAGAACATGTGAACTTCATATTCTTTTTAGACAAAAGCATTTTGTTGAGGTTACAAAAGAGTAACATGCCTAACTTTGCTAAAAAACAATAACTATCTTGAAATGTTTTAGATGTAATCCTAGTCCCAAAGGAGCTAAACCCCTCAAAGGCCTGTAATTAATTTACTTTGCTTAAGAAATGTTTCAGCAGAGCAAAGACTAGCACGTTGGAACCTTGCCATGGCACTGTTCCCTATAAAACCAATTTAGTATTAGGCCAGAGGCCTTGGATGAGATCCAAAGGGGGTTTATTTCTGAAGTAATCGGAGACCCTTGCTAGATGGTGACTTCCCTTCCTGAGGCAGTACTATGGCCTGAATACAGAGGAAAACGTTTTCTAGGATGATCTTGTTAAACTATTAGCTAATTAAGTAATCAAGGGAGCTCTTTTAAGAATAAAAGGTTAGTAGAGAAATAGGCGCCCTTACACATGGTCAGTGGGAATGTTGGCTGGTCTTCTCTCTTTGGAGGGAAATTTGACAATTACTACCTAAGTTCAAAACGCACACATCCTTTACCCCGTGTGCGGGAATCTATCCTAAAGACATCTCACATCTGTGCAAAATCTACATTCAAGATGTTCACTGCAAATAATGCCATTTGCAGCAACATGGATGGACCTAGAGATTATCATACGAAGCGAAGTAAGTCAGAAAGAGAAAGACAAATACCATATGATATCACTTATATGTGGAATCTAAAATATGACACAAATGAACATATCTACAAAACAGAAACAGACTCACAGATACAGACAACAGTCTTGTGGTTGCCAAGCGGGGGGGGGGGGGGGGTGGAGGAGGGAAGGATTGGGAGTTTGGGATTAGCAGATGCAAACTATTATATATAGGATGGATACAACAAGGTCCTAATGCATAGCACAGGGAACTAAATTCAATATCCTATGATAAACCATAATGGAAAAGAATATGAAAAGGAATGTATATACATATATATATGTATAAATGAATCACTTTGATACAACACTGTAAATTAACTATACTTCAATAAAGTGTTTTTAAAAAGATGTTCATTGCAGCACTGTTTCTCATAGCAAGAGACCAGAAATAATCTCTAAATGCAAATCAATAGGAAACCAGTTAGATAAATTATGATACATCCATACAATGGAACTCTATGCAGCCATTAAAAAAAGAGAAAATATCCATACAATGGAATATTACCAGTAATTTTAAAAAGAACACAATCAGGGCTTCCCTGGTGGCGCAGTGGTTGAGAATCCACCTGCTGATGCAGGGGACACGGGTTCGTGCCCCAGTCTGGGAAGATCCCACATGCCGCGGAGCGGCTGGGCCCATGAGCCATGGCCGCTGAGCCTGCACGTCCGGAGCCTGTGCTCCGCAATGGGAGAGGCCCGCGTAACACAAAAAAAAAACAAAAAAAAAGAACACAATCCAAAAAATGGGCAGAAGATCTAAATAGACATTTCTCCAAAGAAGACATACAGTTGGCCAAAAGCACACGAAAAGATGCTCAACATCACTAATTATTAGACAAATGCAAATCAAAACTACAATGAGGTATCATTTCACACCAATCAGAATGTCCATCATTGAAAAAAATCTACAAACAGTAAATGCTGGAGAGGGTGTGGAGAAAAGGGAACCCTCGTACACTGTTGGTGGGAATGTAAATTGGTACAGCCACTAGGGAGAACAGTATTGAGGTTCCTTAAAAAACTAAAAATAGAGCTACTATATGATCCAGCAATCCCACTACTGGGCATATATCTGGAGAAAACCATAATTCGAAAAGATACATGCAGCCTAATGTTCATTTCAGCACTATTTACAAGAGCCAAGACACAGAAGCAACCTAAATATCCATTGACAGAGGAATGGATAAAGAAGACATGGTACATATATACAATGGAATATTACTCAGCCATAAAAAAGAATGAAATAATGCCACTTGCAGCACCATGGATAGACTGATTATCATACTAAGTGAAGTAAGTCAGACAGAGAAAGACAAATATGATATATCACTTCTATGTGGAATCTAAAAAATGATACAAATGAACTTCTTTACAAAACAGAAACAGACTCAACAAACTTAGAAAACAAACTTATGGTTACCAAAGGGGAAAGGTTGGGTGGGGACAAATTATGAGGTTGGTATTAACATAAACACACTACATATAAAATAGATAATAAAAACGGACCTACTGTATAGCACAGGGAATTCTACTCAGTACTCTTTATTTTATTTTATTTTTTTACTCAGTACTCTTTAATAACCTATATGGGAAAAGAATCTGAAAAAGAATAGATATATGTATAACTAAATCACTTTGCTGTACATCTGAAACTAACACAACATTGTAAATCAACTAGACTCCAATATAAAATAAATTTTAAAATAAATAAATAAAAAGAATGAACTGCTGCTACTCACCAAAAGAAGCCAGATACAGAGGAATACCTACTATACGGTTCCATTTACGTGAAGTTCAGAACTTCCCTTTCTGGACAAGATGGAGTAACAGGGACCAGATTTATCCTCCTGTCCAAAATTAAAATAATAGACAGAATATATGAAACTATTGATTGTGGTTTTTAAGACACTGAACATCAGAAAATGAAGGACAGTGATCCCTGAGAGACAGAGAACAAAGTAGGTAAGCCCTACAGTTGCCCCAGCTACTACTTTGTGAGAGTTTCCAGGCTCTGGTGCAGGGAGAGGGAACCCAGTTAGAATCCAGTGGACTTTCTGAGTTGGGTAAATGGAGCTGAGAGTCCAAGAAGGCCAAGGCAGCTGGAGTTCACAGGACAGTAGTCCAAAGAGGAGGACACCACATAGAAAGAAAGAATCTCAGAGATCTGCAGAGGGTATTCCTCAAGTATTCAGATGAGTACTGATCAGTTTGGAGGAAACTGCCTGAAAGGAGTAGGAGCAGAAATTGCTGGAGCTCACATAGGACTATAAATAGTTCATGTTCCCACCAAGAAGAGCTGCAAAACTCCTGACTCATGGGGAATTGATTAGAGGCCTCAGTAGTGGGGTCAAATTAGATCTAGACTGAAGCCTATTCTGGGCCCCGTTTAACAAAACTTAAAAATAAGCCTCAAAGGAATCAAACTGTTTCCAAGTAACTTAACTGCATCCCAGAACCTAGCTCAAGAATCTTTAAAGCAATACAGAAATCTAGCATACACAACATAAAATTCAATGTCTGGCATCCAATCAAATATTAACATCGTGTAAAGCAGAATTCCAAAATGGCTCCCCAAGACTTCCTTCCCTAATCCCAAGAACTATAAATATGATAATACACCCATGATTATGCTAAGCTTCATGGAAAAAGTGATTTGGGGGATGTAATTAAGGTCCCTAATCAGCTGACATTGAGTTAATCAAAAGGGAGATTATACTGGTTGGCCCAGTCTAATCACATTGAGATCTTAAAAGCAGAGTGTTTTCTCTGGCTGGTAGTAGAGGAGGACCTGAGAGAGATTCTACATGTGAGAAGGATTCAACACACCATCATTAACTTGAAGATGGAGAGGGCCAAGTGTCAGGGAATACAAGTAGCTCAAGAAACAGAGAGTGGCCCAAGGCTGTCAGCCAGCAAGAAAACAGGGACCATAGCCCTACAGGTGCAAGGAAATGACCTTCAGTCACCTGAATAAGTTTGCAAGCAGATTCTTAGCCAGAGGCTCCAGATAAGAGCCCAGATCAGCTGACATCTTGATTTTCAGTTTGTGAAACCCTAACTAGAGAATCCAGCCAAGCCCACCCAACTTCTGACCTACATAACTGTCAGATAATAAATAGGCATTGTTGTTTTAAAGCACTAAGTTTGGGATTCCCCTGGTGGTCCAGTGGGTAAGACTCTGTGCTTCACTGCAGGGGGCACAAGTTCGATCCCTGGTCAGGGAACTAAGATTCTGCATGCTGCGTGGCACAGTCAAAGAATAAAAATTAAAAAAAAAAAATTAAAGCACTAGGTTTGTAGTAACTTGTGATTTTTTTAAAAAGACTAATATACGGACTTTCCTGGTGGTGCGGTAGTTAAGAATCCGCCTGCCAATGCAGGGGACACGGGTTCAATCCCCGGTGTGGGAAGATCCCACGTGCCACGGAGCAACCAAGCCTGTGCACTATAACTACTGAGCCCACATGCCACAACTACTGAAGCCTGTGCACCCTAGAGTCCGTGTGCCACACCTACTGAGCCCATGTGCTGCAACTACTGAAGCCCATGTGCTCTAGGGTCCATGTGCCGCAACTACTGAGGGCTGTGTGCCTAGAGCCCGTGCTCTGCAACAAGAGAAGCCCACTGCAATGAGAAGACCACGCACCGCAACAAAGAGTACCCCCCACTCACCACAACTAGAGAAAGCCCACATGCAGCAACGAAGACACAACACAGCCAAAAAAGAAAAAGACTACTATAAACAATATGTAAAGATGCAAGAAAATACAACCCATAAAAAAAGAAAAATCAGGGCTTCCCTTGTGGCACAGTGGTTGAGAGTCTGCCTGCCAATGCTGGGGACACGGGTTCGAGCCCTGGTCTGGGAAGATCCCACATTCCACGGAGCAACTGGGCCCATGAGCCACAACCACTGAGCCTGCGCATCCAGAGCCTGTGCTCCGCAACGGGAGAGGCCACAACAGTGAGAGGCCTGTGCACCACGATGAAGAGTGGTCCCCGCTTGCCACAGCTAGAGAAAGCCCTCTCACAGAAACGAAGACCCAACACAGCCATAAATAAATAAATAATTTTTTTAAAAAAAGAAAAATCAATCAACAGAAACAGAATCAGATGATCTATTTAGTAGACAAGGATGTTAAAACTGTGATTATAACTATCTTCCATATATTCAAGACAGAGAAAAGAATAAGCACAATAAGAAGAGAAAGAAATGATATTTTATTATTTATTTATTTATTTATTTATTTATTTATTTTTGCAGTATGCGGGCCTCTCACTGTTGTGGCCTCTCCCGTTGCGGATCACAGGCTCTGGACGCACAGGCTCAGCAGCCATGGCTCACGGGCCCAGCCGCTCTGCGGCATGTGGGATCTTCCCAGACTGGGACACGAACCCGTGTGCCCTGCATCGGCAGGCGGACTCTCAACCACTGCGCCACCAGGGAAGCCCAGAAATGATATTTTAAAAGGCCCAGATTAAAATTCTTATAAATAACTGAGAGGAAAAATATTCTAGATGAAATTAATAGAAAATTAAATACTGCAGAAGAAAAGATTAATGAACTTGAGAGCAGATAAGTAAACTTTAGAGCAAAGAAAATTACCAAGACAAAGAGGGAAATTACATAATGATAAAAGGGTTGGAGGAGTGATGGGATCAAAATGGCAGAGTAGGCAAATCCAAATGCCTATCCCTCCACAGAAACCTTGAAAAACAAGCAGAAACGATCAGAACCAACTTTGTCAGAACCCTGGAAAATAGTCAAAGGTTTATAGCAACCAAACAAATGCTGAATCAAGAAAAAGGTAACTTTAAAATGGTAAGTAGGAAAGCTTCATGGCTTTGCCCTCACCTCACTTCTTCCCTGACTGGGTAGTGATCTTGAAGATGACAACCTATGTTCCCACTGTGCAGACTTCATCCCTGGTTCCAGAGGGAACAGAGAAGACCTTGCTTGCAAATTATTTTGTTTGTCTCTTCTAAACTCTGTGGGGGCTACCTGAAGGACTGAACTTGGAACTTGCTCAGAGTGAAAAGGTAGCAGGCATTGCTTGAAAACCTGCATCTTTCCAGGGCAAAAGATTATGGTTGAGACATACAATAGACCACCTAAGGCCTAGGATAGAGTTTCTTTGGGAAATTAGGGCATTTGAAAGCACCTGTGTATACTGGAGAGCTTAGAAAGCCAGATGCATGCCCAGGACAGAATGCATGCTTAGAAAAGATCTGAAAAGACCCTAAGCTTTCACCTCTGGCTGATCTCTAAGCTCACAGTAAGCAGTAAGTGAAGGCTAAGGCAGAGCTGTAAATGATCAGGCTAAGTGTTGAAAGGGTGACCCAGCACAGAGCCAAACCACAAATACTGGGAGAGAAGCTGTTTGTTTGCTTGCTTTAGTTTCTGATGTTCAAGGAAACTTATGTTCAATAATAGCTGAACACAAGCTAAAGGAACAAAGACCTCAGGGACCCCACAAAAAGGTAAGCAAGCAGGCTAACAGACATATTATGCGAGTCCCAGAAGGAGAGCAAACAAAAAGAAGGAAATAACAAAAATCAGTGAAATTGAAAACAGAAAGACAATAGAGAAAATCAATGAAACAAAAATCTTGTTCTTTGAAAAGATGAATAAAATTGGCACACTTCTAACAAGACTAGAAACAAGAGAGAAGATACAAATTATCAATAACAGAAAAGAAACAGGGACAAACCCTATGGATACCTCTACACAGATAAATTTCGACATTTTGATGAAATGGACCAATTCCTCTGAAGAAAACTGCATATGTAATTAAAATCTTGTCCAAAAGAAATATTCAGGTCTGTGGACTTCCCTGGTGGTCCAGTAGTTAAGAATCTGCCTTCCAATGCAGGGGACATGAGTTCAATCCCTGGTCGGGGAACTAAGATCCCACATGCCATGGGGCAACTAAGCCCGTGTGCACCAACTACTGAACCTGTGTGCCACAACTAGAGAGCACACTGCAACAAAGAGCCCACTCACCGCAATGAAAGATCCTGCATGCTGCAACAAAGATCCCGCATGCCACAACTAAGACCCCACGCAGCCAAATAAATAAATATTTTTAAAAAGAGAAATATTCAGGTCTGGTGGTTTCACTGGACAGATCTACCAAATATCTAAAGAAGAATTAATACCAATCCTATATAATCTCTTCCAGAAAATAGGAGGGAACACTTCCCAACTCATTTTGTCAGGCCAGACCCTGATACGATAACCAAAGACAGTACAAAAATTAAACTACAGATCAATATTCTCCATGAATATAGATATAAAAATCCACAACAAAATATTAGCAAATAGAATTCAGCAATATATAAAAAGAATTATACAGCATAATTGAGTAGGGTTTATTCCAAGGATGCAAGGCTGGTTCAATATTTGAAAATCAATATTTGAAATTCAATCAGTGTAATCCACCATGTTAACAGGCTAAAGAAGAAAAAAATCACATGATTATATCAACTTATGCAAAAAAGGCATTTGACAAAATTAAACACACATTCATTTTTTTTAACACACATTCATTTTAAAAACCCTTAGAAAACTAGGAAGAGAGGGGAACTTCCTCAAGTTGGTAAAGAACATCTATAAAAACCCTACAACTGGGGACTTTCCTGGTGGTCCAGTGGTTAAGACTCAGCACTCCCAGTGCAGGGGGACTGGGTTCGATCCCTGGTCAGGGAACTAAGATCCCACATACCACAACTAAGCCTGTGCACCGCAACTACTGAACCTGTGTGCTCTAGAGCCTGTGTGCTCTAGAGCCTGTGTGCCGCAACTAAAGAAGCACGTGCACCGCGACAAAGACCCCACATGCCATGATGAAGACCCAGCGCAGCCAAAATAAATTAAAAATAAGTAAATAAATAAAGCCCCTGCAACTAACATTATACATATTTAACGGTGAAATATCAAATTTTTCTCCCCTAAGATTGGAAGCAAGGCAAGGACGTCTACTCTTACCACTCTTATTCAACATAGTACTGGAAGTCCTAGCCAGAAAAGAAAATGAAACAAAAGGCATACAGACTGGAAAGGAAGAAAACAACTATCCCTATTTGGAGATGACATGATGGTCTCTATAGAAAATCACAAGAAATCTACAAAAACAAACATAATACCCAACCTTCTAGAATGAATAAATGAGTTTAGCAAGTTCACAGGATACAAGATCAACATACAAAACTCAATTGTACTTCTAAATATCAGCAATGAACACGTGAAAGCCAAAATTAAAATTACAATATCATGCACAAATCACTCAAAGAAAATGCAAAGGTATAAATCTAAGAAAACATGTACAGAACTTGTGTGCTGAAACTACAAAACATTGATGAAAGAACTCAAAGAAGATCTAACTACATGGAGAGTTATACTGTGTTCATGAATTAGAGGACTCAACAGAGTAAGGATGTCAGTTCTCCCCAAAATGTTTTACAGATTTAACACCATTCTTATCAAAATCTCAGCAACATTTTTTGTAGATACAGACAAGATTATTCTAAAATGTACATGGAAAGGTAAAAAGAACTAGAATAGCTAAAACAACTTAGAAAATGAAGAATAAAGTGGGAGAAATTGCTCTACCCAATGTTAAGACTTAGTACGTAGCAACAGTAATGAAGGCTGCATGACATTGTGTGATACTGATGGAGGGATAGACACATAGGTCAATGGAACAGAATAGAGAATCCAGAACAGATTCACACAAGTACAGTCAACTGATTTTTAACAAAAATACAAAAGCAATTTAATGAAGAACAGCTTTTTCAACAAATGTTGCTGGAGTAATTGGACATCTATATGCCAAAATTAAAAAAGGACTTCAATCTAAACCTCACACCTTCCACAAAAATTAACTCAAGGGGCTTCCCTGGTGGCGCAGTGGTTGGGAGTCCGCCTGCCGATGCAGGGGATACGGGTTCGTGCCCCGGTCCGGGAGGATCCCACGTGCCGCGGAGCGGCTGGGCCCGTGAGCCGTGGCCGCTGGGCCTGCGCGTCCGGAGCCTGTGCCCCGCGGCGGGAGAGGCCGCGACAGTGAGAGGCCCGCATACCACAAAAAAAAAAAAAAAAAAAAAAAAAAAAAAAAAAAAAAAAAATTAACTCAAATGTATCACAGATTTAAGTGTAAAACATAAAGCTATAAAACTTTTAGAAGAAAATATAGGAGAAGATCTTTGAGACCTACAGCTTGATAAACAGTTCTTAGACATGACACTATAAAAGCAAAATCTGGGGTTCCCCTGGTGGCGCAATGGTTGAGAATCTGCCTGCCAATGCAGGGGACACGGGTTCAAGCCCTGGTCTGGGAAGATCCCACATGCCACGGAGCAACTGGGCCCGTGAGCCACAATTACTGAGCCTGCGCGTCTGGAGCCTGTGCTCCACAACAAGAGAGGCTGCGACAGTGAGAGGCCCGTGCACCGCGATGAAGAGTGGCCCCTGCTCATCGCAACTAGAGAAAGCCCTCGCACAGAAACGAAGACCCAACACAGCCAAAAATAAATAAATAAATTTATTTTTTTAAAAAAGCAAAATCCACGGGCTTCCCTGGTGGCGCAGTGGTTGAGAATCCGCCTGCCGATGCAGGAGACACGGGTTCGTGCCCTGGTCCGGGAAGATCCCACATGCCGCGGAGCAACTAAGCCCGTGAGCCATGGCCGCTGAGCCTGTGCGTCCGGAGCCTGTGCTCCGCAACGGGAGAGGCCACAACAGTGAGAGGCCCGCATAACGAAAAAAAAAAAAAAAAAAAAGCAAAATCCATAAAAGAAAAAAAAAATTAAGGACTTTTGCCCTGAAAAAAACCCTCTTAAGAGGATGAAAAGACAAGCTTAGAGACTGGGAGAAAATATTTGCAAACCACATATCTGACAAAGTACTCATATTTAGAATATATAAAGAGCTCTTGACACTCAATAACAAAAAAAAATCCAATCAGAAACTGGGCAAAAGACATGACATTTATTTCACTGAAGAGGAATTCCAGACATCAAATTAACACATGAAAAGATGTTCAACATCATTAGCCATTAGAGAAATGCACATTAAAACCACAATGAGGGATTTCCCTGGTGGCACAGTGGTTGGGAGTCTGCCTGCTGATGCAGGGGACACGGGTTCAAGCCCTCGTCCGGGAGGATCCCACATGCCAGAGCAACTAAGCCCATGCACCACAACTACTGAGCCTGTGCTCTAGAGCCCATAAGCCACAACTACTGAGCCCGTGTGCTACAACTACTGAAGCCCACGCACCTAGAGCCTGTGCTCCACAAGAGAGACCACCACAGTGAGAGGCCCACACACCGCAGCAAAGAGTGGCCCCTGCTTGCCATGGCTGGAGGGATCCCGTGCGCAGTGGTGAGGACCCAACACAGCCAAAAATTTTAAAAAATAAAAAAAATAACCACAATGAGATATCAGTATACATCTATCCAAATGACTAAAATAAAAAATTGTAATGATACAAAATGCTGGCAAGTAGGTAGAGAAGCTGGATCATCCATTCATGGCTGGTAGGAATGTGAAATGGTACAGACACTCTGGCAGTTTCTTACAAAACTAAAATGCAATTACCATACAACTCAGTAATTATACTCTTGGAAATCATCCTAGAGAAATGAAAACTTGTATTCACACAAAAACTTGTGCACAAATGTTTATAGCCACTTGATTTGTAATAGCCTCAAACTGAAAACAACCCAGATGTTTTTCAATGAGTGAATAAATGAACTATGGTCCATCTATGTCACGGACTGCTACTACAAATCATACAAATGGCAGACATAAGCACGGGGTGCTTTGGAAGCACAGAGGAGTGCCTAGCCCAGCCTGGAAGAAGGTGGAGAAGAGGGTCAGGGAAGGCTTCCAGGAAGAGGTAACATCTGATCTTGCTCTTAAAAGGTAAATAAGGGTTAGCTAGATCAAAAATGGGGAAGGAGTATTCCAGGTAGAGAGAACAGTATGTGCAAAGGCATGGAGTCTTAAGAGAGCACTGTATACTTGAGGGCCTGTAGATGGTAACTCGACATGGTTGGAGCCCAATGGGGACCAGCACGAGATGAGACTGCAGATGTCAGCAGAAAGGCCCTTGGCCCTCCAGGCTAAGGAGCCTCTCAAATAGTGGGGAGCCACTGAAGGGTCTTCATTGGGGGAGGGTCAGATCTGTGTTTCTGAGAGATCTCTGTCAGTTGCTGGGGAGGGTAGTTTGGAGGGGGTGGTGAGACTGGTGGCTGAGACACCAATGTGGAGGCTGTTCCAATGGTCTAGAGAACATGCAAAAGGCTTCAGCAGCAGGGAAGAGGGCAGGAGCCAGTACAAGAGATGACTGCTGAATCCTAGCGAAGTGTTCATTGTTCACTATAAAATGATGAAGGGTGTGGAGAAAGAGCTGTTTAGGAGGCAGAATCCACTGGACATGGAGACCACTTCCCAAGGACACAGAAGACCTCTTCCTAACCATCCCATCTCTGCCTCGGCTACCTCGCTCTGCCCACTGGCCCCCACCCACACCGTGTTCCTTCTCCTCGCCTCTGTGCTTCTGGGCTTGGGAGGTACAGCACTATAGGCAGAGGCAATCACCTTCTAGATTACTCCGAACCAATACACTGACACATAAACCAGAGGTGAATTTATTTCTGTCTCATGGTGGGGCCATAACTTGGCCCTGGCACCTCTTGGGCAGAGAGGTCCCTGGGAAGCTGACTTGGAGAACAGGCACTCAGAACAAAGTGAACAGGATGTTCCTGAATTTCATTTACAGGATGGCAAAGCCTGGAGCAGTGTCATCATGCAGAGGGTACCAGCTTGGAAGTCACACAGCCCTAAGTTCTGAGCCCAACATTGCCACAGTCCTTAGCTGTGAAAACTTGAACACATTACTTAACTTCTCTGAGCCTGTGTCTTCAGCTCTGAAATGGCAGTGATGATTCTCGGCCAAAAAGACTGTTGTGAAAACTAAGAGAGATCATGAAGATCTCTCATGCCACATATGCCATTTGTGTCACCATTGCCTCAAATGAACACTGCCTCCAAAAAAAATCCTCCTCACTAGACACTGGAATATTAATGTTCTCCAGAAACTGCAGCTCTTTTGCTTAGACAATGCTGGACACACCTAGATGGAATCTTCTTCTCTGACACCCTTTTTAAAAAAACAGTTGGGCTTCCCTGGTGGCGCAGTGGTTGGAAATCTGCCTGCCAGTGCAGGGGACATGGGTTCAAGCCCTGGTCCAGGAAGATTCCACATGGCCCGGAGCAACTAAGCCCAGGTGCCACAACTACTGAGCCTGTGCTCTAGAGCCCATGAGCCACAACTACTGAGCCCATGTGCCACAACTACTGAAGCCCACGCGCCTAGAGCCCGTGCTCTGCAACGAGAAGCCACTGCAATGAGAAGCCCGTGCACTGCAATGAAGAGTAGGCCCTGCTCGCCGCAACCAGAGAAAGCCTGCGCCCAGCAACGAAGACCCAACGCAGCCAAAAATAAATAAATTTAAACAAAAAAATAACAGTTGCTGGGACTTCCCTGGTGGCACAGTGGTTAAGGCTCTGCACTCCTAATGCAGAGGGCCCAGGTTCAATCCCTGGTCAGGGAACTAGATCCCACATGCATGCTGTAACTAAGAGTTCGCATACCACAACTAAGAAGCCCTCGAGCTGCAACTAAGGAGCCTGTGAGCCTCATCTAAGGAGCCCACAACTAAGACATGGTGCAACCAAATAAATAATAAAATAAGTAAAAATTTTTTAAAAACAGTTGTTCAAAGCTTATCTCACGTCAGACATGTTACAACAGCATGAAGTGGGACAGAAAGTCTTCCACCCACTGACTGTGATCAGGAGACACATCCATCCCATTAGCAATATCCCTCCATCCATTTACCTTGATGGGTGGCTACTTTTGCAGATGGCTATTCTCCTCTACCATGTACTGAATTTTCCTGGTTTCAGTTTCCAATGGTGACCTTTTTCTACCTTTGTCCCTAGAGTCTGGGGCCCAGAGCTCCCCATAAACTGACCTCCTCTGAATGGGATCAACTAGAGCTCTGTGTTTTGTTGCATCAAGGCCCCCTTTCAGAATAAGCTCTGCTGGCATCTCAAACGGGAAAGAACCTGCAGCCCTTTGGTTGTGGAGCAGGTGGGGCGGGACTGAGTTTGGGTCAAGGTTTGTGAAACTGTGTACTGGGAAGAGGGCTGCCAGCTTCCCTTCCTGATTTTCCTCATTTAAGAAATGTGTGGAAGAATCAGTCTGAGGAGATAATTAATAGAAAATACGACTGGCAACCATCCCTGGCTCTGACTCACTGTGCACACTCCTGCAGTCGTTACCATGGTTTCAAGGCTGCCCCCCACCCCCTCCCCACCCTGCTGTTCATTCGTCACTCTGCTCCCACAGACTCCTCCACAGCTGGCCTCCGCAGACTGGTGCAGACTTAACCCTGTATAGAGGCTAGCTTTTTTGTTGTTTGTTTTACAAATAGCATTATCTTTTTTCTTGAATAAAAAAAATATATATGCCAATTCATATAAACAGAATATAATTTAAACAGAAAATAAATGAAAGTTAGCCATAAACTCACATCCCAAAGCTAACACTTAAGATGTTTGTGATGCATACTGCATAGTTGAGATCGTACATGATTTTATCGGTCTTAAAGTGCTTCTGACCTCGAAACCCCTGGACCTATGCACATCGTTTTCTCCTTTGAACTACTGGCCTTTAGGCACTGCTTTGGGCACATTCAGCCACTTACATAGGCTTGTTTATTACTGTTGTTGTTATCTGCTGGAATTCACAGAACTCTCACAATGTTCCAGGCACCAAGCATTTGTCAGGTACGTCAGCCACTTAATGCTGGCTCTTCATTGGGGTCTGAACTTTGCTTCATTCCCACTCCAAGACTGCCATAGCCAGTGGTTGCAGGAAAGGCTGTCCCCTAAGAAAAACCAGAAGTAAAGGTGCCCCCTCGGCCTCCTGGCTGTGGATGAACTGATAAACATGAGGCCATACTGTCACTGTCAACCCGCCCCATCTCCCAGCTGAACTTTGAAAGTCAATACACAGGTGGGATCCACCTCAGAAGTGGGGGAGCAATGATCTCAGCACTGGATGTGTTCCCCACAGTTGATCACTCTCAATCCAAAACAAGGAGTGCCTAAGCTGTAACGTGTTCAGAAATGACAGCAGTACAACATGAGAGGGCTGCTTGTAATGTATGAATTGGAGGTGGCACAGTCTCAGAAATACTTGATCCCCCAGTCTCGGCATGAAGCATCCCAAGTCCCACAAGACTATCCAAAAACTAAACTCTGAGCTGGAGGACCTATACATTCTGGCTGGCAGGGGCAAGCTAGGACAGCTATCTCATGGAGTAGAGGAAAAGCCCTGACCTTACATTGGGAGGAGAGGGGTTGTGGATAAGGGTAAAAAGTTTGAGGGCACAAATTCAAAACTGATTCACCTTAAGCTAACACTCCACAAGCTAGTCGTTGTTTTATGTGCTTTACAAATATGAACTTGTTTAATTCTCTTCACACCCTATTAGAAGGTATTATTATCATCAATTCCATTTTACAGATGATGAAACTGAGGCATAGAGAGATGAGGTAACTTCCTCAAGGTCACAGAGCTAGTAACCAAATGGTGGAGCAGCAATTTGAAGCCAGGCGGTCCAGAATCCATGCTTTTAACTATTTTACGCTGCACCATTACAGAAATTCTGGAAACTGTGCAGAAACATACACTGCACTGGCACCACTGGTCACGTTTTGCTAGATAGTCTTCCCGTCCTCTATAAGCAAATATTATATAGTACACGAGATGCCTTTTTTTAAAAAAATAATCATATTCTATAGCTTTGTCTGTAACCTTCCTTAAAGCCATATCTCGTGTCTCTACCGAGAGCTTTACACTAGTTATTTTAAGTGGAGCATATCCTATTGTGTGGTTGAAACATCATTTATTTAAACAATACCCTATTAAGGGGAATTTAGACTGCTTCCAATTTTTCTCCATGACAGAGTTCTGCAAGAGGCAGACGGGTGATAGTCTTCTTTTAAAAGAGGGAGGGTGGGAGGGAGATGCAAGAGGGAGGGGATTTGGGGATATATGTATACGTATAGCTGATTCACTTTGTTATACACCAGAAACTAACACACCATTGTAAAGCAATTATACGCCAATAAAGATGTTTTTTAAAAAGTACCTTTTGAACCCAGTCAACTACAGGCTGCAAAATAAACTTTAAAAACGAAAACCCGCAAGGGAGTGTAGGCCCGTGGGTAGGAGAGCGCAGGAGGGACAGGCGGCCGCCACTGTTCTTCCGGCTTTGCCTTTGTCTGGCGGCCCCGCGGGATTAGCTAGAGCCAGCGCGAAGAGACTGCAGAGGTCCGCGGCTTTCGCTACGCACGCATGGAGGAGGTGGGTAGGGAAGCGGAAGATCTGGGGGCAAGTAAGAGCATGTGAAAGAAGTTCAAAAAGCGCAGAGGCTGGATTTCCCGCCCCGGCCCAACCTTTGGCTCCGCCCCTCTACCCAGCCCAAGCTCCTTATTGGTCAGACTTTTCAGCCCCCATCGGCCCTAGAGCCAAAGGACCGGGCCTGCCCCAAGATATGCCTGCTTCCGGAGCCACAGTAAGGATGGCCAATTGCGATATCACTTTCAGGTATATGTTTAGGACATACCGGTGGGGCCTGAAGGGGCTTTGTGCGGTAACCGAAGCAGTTGAGAGTTTGACGGCGAATTTCGGAGATGCCGCCGAAAGGAAAAAGCGGATCTGGGAAAGGGGGGAAAGGTAGAGCAGCCAGAGCAACCAAGGAGAATGGGGTTGGGTGAGGAGCAGGCGGGGAGGGAGCAGACCGGCGGTCCCCGGGGTCCGGGGCAGAAGCAGCGGGTGGCCAGTTCCTAGAAGACTGATCAGGAAGTGATAAGTTGGAGACCGTCAGTGTGGACTTCTCTGGAAAGTTTTGATTAAAAAGCATGGGGATGAGACGGTGGATAGACGAGGCCAAAGGATTATGAGAAAGCTTGATTTTGTTAGTTTTTTCCAAATGAGCAAAACTTGGGAGTGAGGCTGAAATGAAGGATCCAGTAGAGCTAGAGAGGTGAAGGTACAGAGGAGTGAGATTTGGGAGAAAAGAGGTGGAGCAGTTGACCTTTGAATAGGAGAAGGGACACCTTGTTTGACGTCACAAAGAGACGAGGATGGATGTGGTGGTAAAAATTGGGGCCAGAGGGGGGGAGTTTTGAGGAGATCTGGCTTAGTGGCCTGAATACAGTGGAAGGCAAGCGTAGTTTTTTAAGACTGCGGGGTAGGGACTGGGTAGGGGTCTTGAGAGTGGTAAAGGTTTGGAATAGTCGTTGGGGTGATTGGAAAGGGGATGAAACACTTTTCCCTCAGGGCTGAGAGCCTAAGATTGAAGGCCATGAATTTGTAGAGGACATGATCTGCTTAGTCATGATTTACCTAGTACCAAATAAGTGGCACAGTACAGAACTGAAAAGAGCTAGGTGTAACCTTGAGCCAAGGTTGAGGTTTTGTTGGACAATGATAATAGAAGGAAAGCAACACCAAGGGAATTAAGGGTGCCAGTGGGGACGCAGTTCAGATGATCAAGCATGGGATCCAGTTGGGAAGGGAATGAGAAGTCTGATAGTCCAGGGGGACATAGCAGGATAAAGGGACTGAATGGGGGGCGCGGTTCTGTGAAATTAAAGAGCCCGTGTTGTGGGAATGAGGCATGAGAAAGCTGGAAGAACAGAGTTGTGGCCAGAGACTGAACTACTAGTTCTGAGTGGCACAGTTCCATCGTGTGCCCCTGGCAACAGGTGGCCTGGAGTAAAAGGCATGGGCATTTGGGAAAGAGGTCCAGAAGTGTGAGATTAGACTGTTGGATGATTCCTCTGCATAGATGGTGAGGTCATCCAAGATGATGGCAGTGGTGAGGATGGAAAGGAAGCCTGAAGTTGCTGCCAGAGTCATCAGTCAACCAGGGAGTGAGGTAGCAGTCAGAAGATGACAGTATCCAGTGGGGGAGAGGATGGAATATTTGGAAGGTATCATTGTTCTAGAGTGAATATACAGCAAACCTCTTGAAGAGTTTGGTGTAATAAAACTCCTTTGGCAGCAACATTTTCTTAGGCATTTGGTGGTCAGCATTTTGGATTTTCAGTTTGGTTGAGCATTTATTGAACAGCTGTTGTGTGCTAGGCTTTGGAGATCCTAAGACAAGTAAGATGGAGTCCCCTGACTAAAATTTTTCAATGGCTCCCTATTACTTCTAGGATAAATTCCAAGTTCCTTAATGGGGCCCACAGGCCCTCATGCCCTAATCCTCAACCACCTCCCCTGGGCTCATCTCACAGCACTCCCACCTCAGATTTGGCTTCACCCATAGTTTCCTGCACATAACTACACTGTCCCCTCACCCTGGACTGTCTCCTCACCTATGTCCTTTCTTCGCCTGGTCAGCTCCTAGTCATCCAGGAAAGCTTCCCTGACTGGCTAAAATGTCCCTTTGTGCTTCCACAGCCCCCTGTCTGTAGAGCATAGCTCATTCTCCTGAAAAGATCTATTTTACATAACTTTACATAACCATCTTCCCCAGTAGTATATGAGCTCCCTGAAGGAAGGTACTATGGCTTGTTCATCTTTGTATCCCCAGTGCCTGGAACTTAGTTATTTAGGAAATGTTTATTGAACTGAACACTTAATCCAACAATAGTTCTTAGGAATATCAGACTCTAACAGTAAGTATGCTGCTGTCAACACAGAAGTTGGCATAGTAGCAAAATGACACAGTAGTAAAATGTAGAATGCTGCCAGTGGTTCTTAATCTGAATATCGATAACTTTTCTTAGGAAGGTATCAATAGGCAATGTAGTCGACTCCAAGAGTTTGGACATCAGTGTGTTCTTTAGCCAAATATGGGTGGTGGGAAATTTGATCTTTATTTAAAATATATTCTTGGAGATTTTACTTACTGGAATGGTGAGTATTCAGATACATAGTTGCAGTGCTTATTAGAAATCTCACAAGAGCTCAGGGGTTTGCCCTTAGAAGTCAGGATTTCAAATTGGGTCCAGAGAATCTGGGCCAGGCTTTTGGCGCTCCCATTGAACTATTAGCACACTCACTTGTGTATCCATTTTCCTTGAAGGGTTTATGTAGGGCACAAATTTCCTGTTGTAAGAGGTGAGTCACAGGTTAATTTAGGTTAATGTAGTAAAGTGTCTACAGAGTTCCGTTTTGAAGCTTGGTGCTTTGATGGAAGTATCAACTCCTATTGTGTTGAACTTTTCTGTAAATAACAAGGTAAAGGTGTAGTTTAAATGAGTACCTGTCATCTCTTCTCTAAAGGAAAAGCAGCCTCTGGGAGTGATAGTTCTGACAAGAAGGCTCAGGGTCCCAAAGGTGGTGGCAATGCAGTAAAGGTGAGTTACTTGTTCCTTTTTTTCATGTTAAATATAAATAACATACATCTGTTATTTTGGTTCACATAAAAGGAAAAGGCAGTATGCTTAACTCATTCTAAGGCTAGCCTAATACTGATGTACGATAGCACAAAAGTGGAAAATAATAGATCACTCTCACTTATGAAAAGTAATTCCTTTTAAATATTTTCTCAAATGTTTTCTCAGACATCCAGAATTTCTTCATACTCTAGTATTTTTCCTTAAAATGTATTAAGTTAGGTCTTCCCAAGTAAGTGAATGAATTATTTCTCAGGACGAAATAATATTTGACAAAACAAAGAACTGAGATGAACTGGCAAAGGCACAGGTCTCATTAGATAGCTCCCCCACTGGTGAGCTATAAGCCAGAGCCCTGACCATGAAAATGAGGGGAGACAGTTGCAAATAATTACTTGAAGTACTTGACCTAGTGCCAGAGGAGTGTCTGCCCTGGGAAAATATAATCTGCAAACAGAATTATACTGCTTAGTGCTACGTAACAAGGCAGTTACCACGTTTCAGTCAGGATGGGGTTCCATACTTTGATTCATTCATTCATTCAAGATTTAGTGACATCTGCCCTGTGCTAAGCAGTGTATTTCTGGGTATTTAAAAAAACAAAAAAACAGATAAGAGATGGTCCCTGTTATCACAGTCTAGTTGGGAGCAGTTAGGTAAAGAAAGAAATTTCATTGCTATATGAGAAGAGCTGTAGTGGAGTTTTATCATATAAATGCATCCATACACATGCAGCCAAAAAAAAGGAGAGCGAATGTAAATAGTGTGGGCCATTCTGCCCACTTTTCTACTCAGTGAACCCAGAGAGAGAGAGAGAGATGGGAGACATGAATTTGCTTTTCCATAGTCGACTTCCATTCGTGTATGAACATCCAACCATGTAAAATGGGATTCTGGTATCCAAAGATAATTTTCATAAAACATGGTGCCTGAATGCAAGCCAGCTACTTCATCCTGGGGTCCAGCTGAAGAAGCGGTCATTGTTACAACACAGGTTGGGGAGACAGGCTGTGATGGGCTTACTGAGGGCTGACTTGTTGGTTTCAAGTACACCATCTTCATAAGGGTTGTTGTAGGGTAATTTTGACTGTTATGTGCTGACTTTCACAAGCACCTAACCTAAGAGACTGCTCCACTGCATATGGCTTTAAAGAGGCATCTTGTCCTTTCTGGAAAAAAATAAGTCCAGTGTGGCTATACCTGAGGTATATGGAAAGGAGTGGCATGTAATTGGCTAGGAAAGTCAATTAGGATTAAACTCTTTTGTTAAGCTTTTCCTTTTGAGATAATTTTAGACTCACATTCAGTTGTAAGGTAGATGTACCTTTTATACATGTACATGTACTTTTTACCCTGTTTCCCCAATGGTAACATCTTACAAAACCCTAGTACATTAGCACAACCAGGAGATTGTCATTCCTACAGTCAAGATCCAGAACATTTCCATCACCCCAGGGATTCCTCCTGTTGCCCTTTTATAGTGATGCCCACTTCCCTCCCACCCCTACCCCTGCCCCCTCCTTGACCCCATAGCAGCGACTAATCTCTTCTCCATTTCTGTAATTTTATGATTTTTATATGAGTGAAATGATACAGTGTGTAACCTTTCGGGACTGGCTTTTTTTCTGCTCAGCGTAATTCTCTGGAGATTTCATTCCAGTTGTGTGTATCCATAGGCTGTTCCTTTGCATTACTGAGTAGTGTTCTGTGGAATGGAAGTGCCGTAGTGTGTTGAACTCTTCACCTGCTAGAGTACAGCTGGGTTGTCAGTGTTTGTGAAGGCCCCAGCAGGGGAGGGACCCCAAACCCTCCAGCCTTTTAGGATCTAGGCTCCTTCCACACCCTGCTATTCTGCTTCAGACCCCACTCCTGAACCCACCCCTGCCCTGTGTCACTACAGCTGCCCAGATTTTGAAACCCGCCTGCCGACTACAAATTCCTTCCTTCCCCTCACTTCCCACCTCCCCCAATCCTGTTCTGTTCCTCTCCACGCACAGACTTCCAGGCAGGCCCTCGACCCTGCCCTGTTTGCCTTACCTTCTCTAAGGCCTCATATCTGTTCTCCAAGTCCTATATGTCTTGTAAGCTGGAAATTAGATGGATGGGTTTGACCACTGGATCAAGGAGCCCCACCTCCTTCTCCTTTTGCTCATCCACTGCATCCATCTGCCAGACTACAACTCAGGATCAATCCAGTTATCTACTTTCTTTACACTCAGACCCAGAACTGCTGGGCCCCACTGGAGAGTCACACAGCCTCAGGGGTTGGGGCCACTGATTCCTGGTCTCTAACCTGAGCTGAGCCCTCAGTACTGCACAGCGATCCTTTGCCACTTGCCTCAAGCCATCCACCACCCTCCTCCAGTCAGCAGACAACTTCATCCAGGGTTCTCAACCCCTGTATACATCAGATTCACCTGAAGAGCTTCTAAAAGTCTCAGTGCCTAGGGGCCCACCCCAGACCAGCTGCCTCAGAATCTCTGGCGGGTGGGGACTGGACCTTGATATATTTTTTAGAAGCTCTTGGTGTGATTCTGACATTTGCCAGAGTTGAGAAACACTGATCCAGTCTCATGGGGTTGGTGTGAGGATTTCATGAGATCACACATGTAAAGCACTTAGCACAGTGCCTAGCGAGTGTTAAGTACTCGATAACTGAAATATTGTTGTAATTGTCACAAGAAAATGGAAACTAGAACTTTAGTCATGAACTCATGGCTTCCCAGCCCACTACCAACAAAGTTATCTTCACCCACACCTCCCTCATCTCTCTTCTCACCTCTCTTCCTTTAAGGCTAACTCATTTTTCCAGCAGTGCTCTGAATGCCCAGCCTTGCTCCTTCATTTATCTCCACCCTGTTTCTTTGCTCTGTCTTCAACCTTTCCCTCTTTACTGCATCTTTCCCTTCATTCTGAAAATATAGCCAGGGATCTTTAGAATATATCCATGACTGTAACCCTTTCCCTTTGACTAGAGCCCTTTCTCCTTCTTTTCTAACTCAGTTAGTTGGGGAAACCCCATCCGCATTACTGGCCTGCTTCCTGTTACTTCCTCAGTCAGTTGCTGCAGCCTGGCTTCTGCACTTAACTACTCTTCTGAAACAGCTTTTGCTAAGGTCCTCAGTCAATCATTGCTAAATTGATTGTACTTTTAACCTGATCACTCTGCAGCATTTAACCCTGTTGACCATTTCCTCCTTGAAACTTTATCTTGCCTTGGTTTCTTTTAACACACCTTTCTCTCTACCTGTCTGGCCCTTCATTTTTATCATGCTTGTTGAGCTTCTTTCTTTGCTTATTGCTTACACATTGATATTCTCCACGGATGTCTTGAGTCTGCTTTCCTCCTCTTCTCATTCTGTGTAGCCTCCCAGGGTGATCCGTCACCTCCCATAGCGTCAGCTACTACCTCCATGCTCATAACTCCCACATTCTCTGGAGCTTGGTCTCTCCTAAGACACCAGTCTCATACAGTTGCCAGTTGGTCACACTTGCAAACTGCACAGGTACTACAGACTCATTATGTCTAAACCCATCAAACTGTCTAAAGCAGAATACTTGTTTATTCATTTATAAAGTGGTGGATGGCATCCCCTTTCTGTGATCATGAATGCTGCGTGCACTTTACCAATCATTGAACCAGAAGGTTGCTTTGTGAGTGTGGAAGCGGAAAGACGGAGGCAGTCGAGAAGGTGTTTTAGCCAGGCCAAGATGAGGTCTGAGAAACCATCCTCGTCCCCCAACATGTACCTCTCTAGTGTCCAGATTGTTTGTCCCTGTCTCCCATGGACAGTGCTGGACACATTCTATAGAAGTTTGCCTCCCTGAGCCCTACTTTTTGATACATTCTTTCCTTTGCTGTGTCTGAATCTCCTGTGTCGCTCCTCCAGTCAGGGATCCTCTCAACCCCAGTTTCAGTAATTGAATCCTAAGGACAGCCATGGTTTGTCTGTCTCTATAGGGAGACACCTTTAGCCCCCACCCTAGTACACGACAGTAAGAAATGAATATCGGATTCTATTTGAACGAGAAATGGGAAATCCTACAAAACAGATATCTTAACAAAATCATTTTTAATGATATAGTGATTTTTTTAAAACATGGCTTTATGTAAACATAGGTTACATTTGAATACTTATCTACGGTTGAGTATTCTTTCTTTTTTTAAATATTTATTATTTATTTGTTTTATTTTTGGCTGTGTGGGGGCTTAGTTGTGACACACGGGATCTTTTGTTGCGGCTCATGGGCTTCTCTCTAGTTGTGGCATGCAGGTTCTCTTTTGTAGCTGTGGCGAGCAAGCTCCAGGGTGCGTGGGCTCTGTAGTTGTGGCGCATGGGTTCCAGAGTGCTTGTGCTCTGTAGTTTTTGCAGCACACTGGCTCTACTTGAGACAGGCAATCTCGGTAGTTGTGGCACGCAGGCTTAGTGACCCTGCGGCATGTGGGATCTTAGTTCCCTGACCAGGGATCAAACCAGTGTCCCCTGCATTGGCAGGCGGATTCTTAACCATTGCACCACCAGGGAAGTCCCCGGGTTGAGTATTCTTAATCTTCAACATATGATTCGTTTTCAAAGTGTTAAATTGTGGGGAGGCTTTATACATTGGGACTCTTTTGGTGAAAAGTATTTCCTGGTGGGGTTTTTTCATATCATCCCCACTCTGATGAAATAATAGCTAACCTTTATTGAGTGCTAGCTGCATCATCTCAATCTTCACAACCCTATGAGAACATATAGGTACTGTTATCTCAGTGCACAAATGGGGAAACATTTAGAGGTTTAAAAAGATGCCTAAGGGACTTCCCTGGTGGTTCAGTGGTTAATCCCTGGCTGGGGAACTAAGATCCTGCATGCTGCGAGGTACAGCCTAAAAAACAAAATGCCTAAGATCATACAGGAGAGTGGGGATTTGACTCGACCTAAGCTCTCAACCATTATCATGTTTCCTCCTCCTGTTACCATTGAGGTACATGGTAAAGGCTGGGAGCTTCCCACAGCCAGGTGCCCATTTTCCATCTAAATCTGGGTTCTGAGATATTGTCTTGATATGGAAATGGGTTTGTTGCCATCGCCCAACTGGGCAGACTTCCAGGATTTTCCATTGCCATGAGCGAATGTGTTTTTTTCACTAGTTGGGGGGTAGTCCTGACATGACTGCTGTACTGTGAGGAAAGGAATCATTTGAGTCTCCATGTATTACGTGAACATACTTTTTCCTTGTAGGTCAGACACATTCTGTGTGAAAAACATGGAAAAATCTTGGAAGCCATGGAAAAGTTAAAGTCTGGAATGAAATTCAATGAAGTGGCCACACAATATAGTGAAGATAAAGCCAGGCAAGGGGTATGGTGCACTCATAATTTAAAACATCCCCCATGGAGGACACACAGCAGTAGGGTTTATTTCTGTTTCGCCATTAATTTTAGCCGTATCTTAAAGATCTTAAAAAAGCATAAATGTCCAACTTGTGAACAGTTGAATACGGGTCACCTTTGTCTAAACCTAGGCATAACCAAACTTGCGCAACTAACAGACACCCAGCAACATTGTGAGTGTTTGTATGTTCAGCCCAGGGTTCAGCCCTGTTTGTCCTTGTCGAGCCTACTTCTCTCCAGCCCAGATGAATAAACCTAGGAACCTTAGCATTCGTGTTGGAAAATTCTCAAGCTACAGCAGAACTGTGCCCTCTTCAGGGCCACCTGACATCACAAATCTTTTGGGTTTTTCAGGGCGACTTGGGTTGGATGACCAGAGGGTCCATGGTGGGACCATTTCAAGAAGCAGCATTCGCCTTGCCTATAAGTGTGCTGGATAAGCCTGTGTTTACAGACCCTCCAGTTAAGACAAAATTCGGGTATCATATTATAATGGTTGAAGGGAGAAAATAAAATTGTATGAAAGACTACATGTGTTTTATACATTGTTTATTTATTTAAAAGGTGTTGAATAATCCTTGTATTTATGAACTCTGTCATCATGGGTTTGTGGGTACAGAATCAGGTGGGTAAATGTTGGTGTGCACAGCAGTAGGTATTCAGTCAGTGGTTCTTTAAGATAAATCAAGCAGACTCCTTTTAACCTGTTAGTCCCTTCCCTCTGAGAACTGCTTTATCTGATTCTCAGTATATCCCATAAGTTAATTTAGAAACCATCTCTAGGGGCTTCCGTGGTGGTGCAGTGGTTAAGAATCCACCTGCCAATGCAGGGGACACGGGTTCGAGCCCTGGTCTGGGAAGATCCCACATGCCGCGGAGCAAGTAAGCCCGTGCGCCACAGCCATTCAGTTCATGTAGGGAAACGGTGAGCTGGAGTTAGATGCAGACTATGAATTGCTGAATCACACAGTGTTATCACCGGGATTTTTTTCAATAATGACATATATTCAGTAGTATCACCCACCCTAAAATATTAGTCAGTCGTCTGTATCCACGGTTCTGCATTCACAGATTCAACCAACTGCAGATCAAAACTATTATTTTTAAATTCCAGGGCTGGACTTCCCTGGTGGCACAGTGGTTAAGGAACCGCCTGCCAATGCAGGGGACACGGGTTCCAGCCCTGGCCCAGGAGGATCCCACATGCCGCGGAGCAGCCAAGCTCGTGCGCCACAAATACTGAGCCTGTGCTCTACAGCCCATGAGCCATAACTACTGAAGCCCATGCGCCTAGAGCCCGTGCTCCGCAGCAAGAGAAGCCACCACAATGAGAAGCCCATGCACTGTAACGAAAAGTAGCCCCCACTTGCTGCAACTAGAGAAAGCCCACGGGCAGCAATGAAGACCCAACACAGCCAAAAATTAATTAATTAATTTAGGGCTTCCCTGGTGGCGCAGTGGTTGAGAATCCGCCTGCCGATGCAGGAGACACGGGTTCGTGCCCTGGTCCGGGAAGATCCCACATGCCGCGGAGCAACTAAGCCCGTGAGCCATGGCCGCTGAGCCTGTGCGTCCGGAGCCTGTGCTCCGCAACGGGAGAGGCCACAACAGTGAGAGGCCCGCATACCGCAAAAAGAAAAAAAAAAAAAAAAAAAAAAAAAAAAAAAAAAATTAATTAATTTAAAAATTCCAGAAACTTCCAAAAAGCAAAACTTGAGTTTGCCATGGACAGGCCTAACTATTCACATAACACTTATATTGTATCTACAAACTATTCTCAATTTATATTTATGTTGTATTAGGTATTATAAGTAATCTAGAGATGATTTTAAAGTACATGTGAGAATGTGTGTAGGTTATATGTAAATACTACACCATTTTATATGAGGGACTTGAGCATCTGCAGAGTTTGTTATCCGCAGGGAGCCCTGGAAGCAATCCCCCTTGGATACTGAGGGGCAACTGTAATAATTTCTTTCGGTAAGAGCAAACTTTTGTACTATCAATAAATAACCTAGGGGCTTCCCTGGTGACGCAGTGGTTAAGAATCTGCCAATGCAGGGGAGACGGGTCCCAGCCTTGGTCCGGGAAGATGCCACATGCTTCGGAGCAACTAAGCCCCTGCACACAACTACTGAAGCCCGCATGACTAGAGCTCGTGCTCCGCAACAAGAGAAGCCACCGCTTGCCGCAACTAGAGAAAGCCTGCGCACAGCAACAAAGATCCAGTGCGGCCAAAATAAATAAATAAATAAATAATGAAAAACTAAAGCGCTAAGAAAAAAAGCAGGTCAATTATTATAGTGGCTTTTCACTAACCGTGTTAACACACGGTTAACAATCCATTTCACCCCTTACTGTGTGATCTTGGGCAGGTCACAGCCTCACTGAGCCATTTCCTCAACTAAAAAATAGAAATGCTACCCTCAACCTCAAAGGATTAAACAAGAAACCTATGTAGAGTACCTAATACATAGTCAGTACTTGATAAATTCTCCAGTGACAGAGCACAGAGTGCTGTGCTGCACTTTATGTTTCTAGGAGGGAACCAAACTCCTTTTCAGTCTACAACCCAAAGATACAATGTGCTAGCATGTGTCAGAATGCAGCTGGTGGTGAGTGAAGGATGGCCAAATGGTAGGCCAAGGGACTCCAGGGTAGGGTACTGGTGATAAAGAAGCCCAGCACCAGGTAGCTTATCCCAGTCTTCAGCTATAGTGAACCAAGAGCCTACAATAGCATGTTAAGTGGGTCTTAGATCTGGAATACTAATGACAAACTTCTGCCTAAATGAATTTTTATATGCATTTGCCAATATCAATCATCTCAGTGAAAGAAAGTAAATGAAAAGTAACTTTAATATTATCTGAACTGTGATATACAAAATTGATCATTTTCAGAATAAAATTTAAAATGGCCAGAGTATTGTTACAAAAATTTCTCTAGAAATAACACAGTTCTATTACATTTATAGAGTATGCCTAAAAGAAAAATGTAAGAATATTTGAGTAAAGAAATATTAACCTAGTGCTCAGAATACCAGAATATATGTAAAGGAGAAAGCAGGAGCAGGTGGTAAAGGCAAAATTTACAAAAAAAAGTGGGAAACAAAAACTCCCTTTTTGACTTCTTTCACCTTAAGCCTGAATGCTTCATGCCCCCAAAGAATCCAATTATGGGAACAAATTACCTATACTCAGTTTCACTTTAAAATACAAAAAACAGGTTATATTCTCAAGTTTTAAGTTGCTTGTACAAACTTAAAGTCATGAGCATGACTTCAGAATCTGAGCTTTTTATGTCAAGTGCTTTAACTAAGCAGTCTAAGGCTTCCTGTATTTTTCCACACTCTTTCAGTTCTTTTCCACGCAAGACAAGAGTCTCATAGTCGTCTGCAGCCTCCAGTGCCTCATCCTGGGGAGAGTCAACCAACTGTCCACCAGACAAAGGCTCAGGGTCACCAGGAAAGGTCTCCTGAGCCAGAGCACCAGACTTAGGTGTACTTAACCGGCTAGACTTATTTTCTGAAGACAGTGTTTCTCTGGAAGGATCTTCTTCTGTATGCTCTGGGGCTTCACCACTGCTTTCCTCTGCTCCTTCCTCCAGGTAATCTTCAGCAACCTTTGCTTCACTGCTATTGTCAAGTCTTTCCTCCATATCCTCCACATGGTCTAAAACCACATTAATAAGAGACCTCCTAGAAGCCAGGGATCTTCTAGAGTTTATAGACTTATTTAAACTATCAGATATTTTAGGTGAAAAGAACCTTCCAGGTGGACTGATGTCATTTTTGGGAGTTGAGGCATCAAATTGTTTTACAGATAAAAACGGGAAGGGAGATGTGCTGAATGGGTTTGTGCCTGAAGTATCTGTAATAAAAGTATCATGTTCAATTTCATCGTCTGAATCGATACGTCTAGCTTTTCTTCTGACTTTCACATTAACTACTACTTCTTCTGGCTCATCATCTTTCTCAGAAAGATCCACACTGAGACATGCTTTGCTGTGCACGGACTCTGCTCTGGAATTAGCTGCAGAGCCACACAAGCTATTTTCTTTCTCCACATGCTCCAAAGACTGACTGGGAAAATTTTGTCCATTGTCTGCAGAGTCTTCCAAGAAAAGATTGAAGTCACATGCATACTGTGCTGAAGATGCTAAAGGTTCCTCTTCCAACTTGGCCTCATTCACTTGAGCATCCTGTAGTGCACTGTGGGCTGCTGCTAAGTCATCATCAGCTATCTTAATAACAGATACATTCGATTCTGGCTTTTGATATTCCTTTGTTTCAGGATTAGCAGGCCAGGGATTGCAGTGATGTAAAATCTCGTCCTCTTCTAGTTGATCTAGATTTGGCCCAAGATCAGCTCTGACTGACTTGCTAGGTAAAAAATTGAAACTTCCCTGAGGGCTCTCTTGCTGTGCCTCCCACATAGGCCCCTCTTGCGATGCCTCTTTTTGGAGAGCCATTCCTGATAAAGAGTCAGTCCAAATTTCTTCTACATCTTCACACCCCTTGGGTAAAGTAGCTACAAAATCAGCATCAAATGTACTTGCACACAGGTGCCTACCATCTTGTGGGATGGGAACGTTCATCTTTCTCCTGGCAAGATCTTGTTTTTCACCCTCTTCAGGCAGATCCTCAATGACTACACTTGCCATTTGGGGACTGATTTCTTCTTCCTGGGTGTGGTGAGTTGGTAGAAGAGGTGAAAGCCGAGGCTGTGGTTTATTTAATTCATGGCATTTCTTCTTTGTTTGATAAGGAAATACAGTTTCTCTCAGCCATATCCCCTCATTTCCAGCTTTTTGTCTTTCCATTAAGAACTCTGTATTTTGAGACTCAAATTCAACAAGGAATTGAGCTTTCTGAACCCTTTGTTGAATATAGTGAGAGTCTTCAATCACATCAAGCTCTTCTTTAACAGATAGGTCATGCGTGTACATCAAATCATGGTCTGAAATTCCAGCTATCCTCAAAGAGTGCAGGAAGGCAATATGTTCATCTAGTTTCTTATCAGATCTCCTCTGAGCAGCATGCAAAGACTGAAGCTGCATCTGGGTTGCAGAGTTCTGAAAATCCTCAATTGTAAAGAGCTCTCTCAATTCTTGTTTACTAAAATATCGGAAAGGGTTCTTCTTATCACCAGTAGTTTGTCTTACTAATGAGTCCTTGAAAACCTGTCTTCTGTATATTTTTTCCTCTACAGTTCCACAAGTGATTAGCCTATAAACTACAACATTTTCTTTTTGTCCAATTCGGTAAACTCTATCCACAGCTTGAGCATCAGTTGCAGGATTCCAGCTAGGGTCAAAGATGACCACTCTACTTGCTGCGGTTAGTGTTAAGCCAACACCACCTACTTGAGTGGTAAGCAGAAAAACAGAGTAATCTTTATTTTGCTGGAATAAGCTAATTCTTTTTTCTCGTTCCACAAGATGAGAAACTGTTCCATCAATTCTCAATATCTTAAAGTGCCTATTCTTTAACAGGCGTTCAATGATGTTTAGAATTCGTCTTGACTGGCAAAACACCAGAGTTTGATGCCCTTCATCTCGCAGTCTCTTAAGCAGGTCCATTAGAAATATCATTTTTCCAGATTCTTCCATCAGTGCATCATCACTTATTTGATCAATATGGTCCACATCTGAGGAATCTTCCCCTTCAATTTCATCTTGAACAGAGAATTTGACAGCTCCTAGATTCAGCAAACCACAAGCCCGTGCAGATAGCAGCCTAGGATGATCACAGAGCTTCTTTAAGACACCTAGCTCAGCCAAAGGTGAGCGTGTCTCCATTAACAACTCCTTGATATGATCTAGAGACACGAATTTCCTATATATTTCTTCCTGTAAAGGTACAAGACGTATCCAAATAATTAAATCATTTTTTCTGGAAAGGGAAGGCATTTCACATATGGCACCAACATCTGGACTCTTTTCACTAAGCTGGACCTCTGGGTTGCTTGACTTTTTCTTCTGTACCTCTTCTTTAGTCCTCCTAAGAAAATAGGGCTTTATGATTGCCATTAAGTTTTCAGATATTTTATATCCCAAGGCTTTTTCCCCTGGGGTAGCATCCTTCTCTCTTGCTCTAGTAATAGGATTTTCATACTCCATTTTAAAAGTTTTTAATGTTCCTAGCAGGGACCCTTGACAAGCAAAATCAAACAGGGACCACAGTTCTTGTAAATTATTCTGGATCGGGGTTCCTGTGAGGAGGATGCGATTACTGGCGGGGATTGCACGAGCACATATTGCTGACTTGGTAGATGAGGTTTTTATTTTATGTGCTTCATCAAGGATGACATAGTCCCACACAAACTCTTGGCCATTCAAGCTGGAAAGTTGCTGCCAATTATTGATTAACATTTGGTATGTGGTGATAATGACACCATTCCTTTGCTGAATCCGACTGAGGTTTCTGGTACGTTCATCCTTGCTAGGACCGTGAAAGGTTTTGACTCTCATTCCTGGGGTCCACTTGACAAATTCTTTTAGCCACGTGCTGATGAGACTGGTTGGCATGATCAGTAGCGCATGGTTCACAAGTGAAGCATCAAACATACCAGAAAGGAAAGCGATGATTTGAACAGTCTTTCCTAATCCCATATCATCTGCCAGAATACCACCTCTCCTTCCATCCCTATACAGGCTATAGAGGAAAGCTACACCTTCCTTCTGATACTCAAATAGTTGGTTGTGCAGTTCTCGATAGAGCAGCAGGCCAGAGTTGCACACATCCGTGAATTCATCATCTCCATGTTCTGCCAACTCCTCCAAGGCTTCCTGTATTTTTTGGATTCTGCTCATCACCTTTTCATTGGGAAAAATGTCCTTTGCCAAATTGAAAAGTTTAAGTGCTTCTTCCAGATCTCCATTCTTAGTTGCTGCTTTGGCCTCTTTCACGTATCTGTAAAAAAAAAAAAAGTTTAAAAAAAAAAAAAATATATATATATATATATATATATAGAGAGAGAGAGAGAGAGAGATTGATAGGTAGAAGATTAGAAAGGAAACAGATTGAACATTCAGTCTAAGAACACTTTAGAGTCCATTTTGGAATCCAAACCACAGTTGAGCTTTCAATATCCTCAATTCAGGATGGGAAAGATAAGCACATAGGTTGCCAATGAAAGCTGGCACCACTTAAGAAGACACAAATATCCACCAGACACTGCCAGCAACAACTTCAGGCACTAGTTGTAGAAAATGTATGTGCAAAGGTTACTGCACATACAGTAACAAACCAACCAACCTATTTTGTGGGAGCATGGAAACAGGAAGATACATGGGCACTTCTTGGACCTTATTTTTCTGGACCTCTGTTCACACTATTGATTACTCCTTACAATTCCCTCCTTCCACCGGATTCCTATAGATTCCTCCTGGTTTCCTCCCCCATCACTGGCCCTTTCTTCTCTGTGTCCTTCTTAGGCTCCTATTCTTCCTCCGCAAGGGCTCAGTTCTGGGCCCTCTTCTCACTCCGTTTACTCTTTCCTTGTCGTCTCCCAGAGCTTCCACTCCCACCTATGTGCTCATAACTCCCAAAGCACTTTCTCCAACCCAGGGCTTGCCCTCAAGCTCTAGTCTAGACCCATATACCAACTACCTTCTGGACATCTCCACTTGAAAGTTTCACATGCACCTCCAATTCAATTAATCCTAAATTAAACTTATTATTTCCCCTCTTAAAACATGCTTCTCGGGACTTCCCTGGTGGTCCAGTGGCTAAGGATCTGTGCTCCCAATGCAGGGGGTCCAGGTTCGATCCCTGGTCGGGGAGCTAGATCCCACATGCATGCCACAACTAAGAGTCCACAGGCTGCAACCAAGAAGCCCGCATGCCACAACTAAGATCCCGTGTGCCACAACTGGGACCTGGTGCAGCATGCATGAATGCATAAATAAATAAACGTGCTTCCCCATTTGTGTGGTAATAAATGACACTACCATCCACTTAGCCATACAAGCTAGAAATCTAAAGATCATCCTTGATCTCCAAACCAAATATAAGTCATCCTTGACTTCTCCCTCTTCTTAACCACCTCACCCCTTAGCCAACAGTCCCCCAAGCCCTACTAACTTTATTTTCCAAATATAACCTGTGTCAAAACAGAAATATAGATTAGTGGAACAGGATAGAAAGCCCAGAGATAAACCCACGCACATATGGTCACCTTATCGTTGATAAAGGAGGGAAGGATATACAGTGGAGAAAAGACAGCCTCTTCAATAAGTGGTGCTGGGAAAACTGGACAACTACATGTTAAATGAAATTAGAACACTCCCTAACACCGTACACAAAAATAAACTCAAAATGGATTAAAGACCTAAATGTAAGGCCAGACACCATCAAACTCTTAGAGGAAAACATAGGCAGAACACTCCATGACATAAATCACAGCAAGATCATTTTTGACCCACCTCCTAGAGAAATGGAAATAAAAACAAAAATAAATGGGACCTAATGAAACTTAAAAGCTTTTGCACAGCAAAGGAAACCATAAACAAGACGAAAAGACAACCCTCAGAATGGGAGAAAATATTTGCAAACGAAGCAACTGACAAAGGATTAATCTCCAAAATATACAAGCAGCTCATGCAGCTCAATATCAAAAGAACAAGCAACCCAATCCAAAAATGGGCAGAAGACCTAAATAGACATTTCTCCAAGGAAGATATACAGACTGCCAACAAACACATGAAAGGATTCTCAACATCACTAATCATTAGAGAAATGCAAATCAAAACTACAGTGAGGTATTACCTCACACCAGTCAGAATGGCCATCATCAAAAAATCTACAAACAACAAATGCTGGAGAGGGTGTGGAGAAAAGGGAACCCTCTTGCACTGTTGGTGGGAATGTAAATTGATACAGCTACTATGGAGAACAGTATGGTGGTTCCTTAAAAAACCAAAAATAGAATTACCATATGACCCAGCAATCCCACTACTGGGCATATACCCTGAGAAAAGCATAATTCAAAAAGAGTCATGTACCACAATGTTCACTGCAGCTCTATTTACAGTAGCCAGGACATGGAAGCAACCTAATTGTCCATCGACAGATGAATGGATAAAGAAGATGTGGCACATGTATACAATGGAATATTACTCAGCCATAAAAAGAAACGAAATTGAGTTATTTGTAGCAAGGTGGATGGACCTAGAGACTGTCATACAGAGTGAAGTAAATCAGAAAGAGAAAAATAAATACCGTATGCTAACACATATATATGGAATCTAAAAAAGAAAAAAAAAATGGTTCTGGAGAACCTAGGGGCAGGACAGGAAAAAAGACACAGACATAGAGAATGGACTTGAGGACATGGGGAGGGGGAAGGGGAAGCTGGAACGAAGTGAGAGAGTGGCATGGACATATATACACTACCAAATGTAAAATAGATAGCTAGTGGGAAGCAGCTGCATTGCAAAGGGAGATCAGCTCGGTGCTTTGCGTCCACCTAGAGGGGTGGGATAGGGAGGGTAGAAGGGAGATGCAAGAGGGAGGAGATATGGGGATGTATGTATATGTATAGCTGATTCACTTTGTTATACAGCAGAAACTAACACACCAGTGTAAAGCAATTATACTCCAATAAAGATGTTAAAAAACAAACAAACAAAAACAAATATAACCTGTGTCTTTCTCTCCCATCTCTACTACTACTGTGGTCCAAGTCACCATCATCTCTGGATTGGGTAACTGCAACTTCCTACTCACTGGTCTCCCTACATCCACTCTTGGCCCCTCCAATACATTCTCTACATAGCAGCCAGTGATACTGTCTTAAAACATAAAAGAAATTGTCACTCTTCTGCTTAAAATTCTTCAGTTGTTTACAGTTGATAAGATTTTGAAAGGATGCCATAACAGTTCACTGAGGAAAGGATAGTCTTTTCAACTAAATATCCATGTGCAAAAGAATGAAAGTGGCCCCAGCCTCACACCATACAGAAAATTAATTCAAAATGAATCAAAGACCTAAATATAAGCACTAAAATTATAAAACTCTTAGAAGAAAATGTAAGTATAAATCTCCATGACCTTGGATTTGGCAATGGTTTCTTAGATATGATGCCAAACACGCAAGCAAAGGGAAAAATAAATTGGGCTTCATAAAAGCTAAAAACTTGGGGACTTCCCTGGTGGTCCAGTGGATAGGACTCCACGCTCCCAATGCAGGGGACCTGGGTTGATCCCTGGTCGGGGAACTATATCCCACATGCATACTGCAACTGAAGAGTGTGCATGCCACAACTAAGACCTGGTACAGCCAAATAAATAAATAAATAAAATATTTTTTAAAAAACAGCTAAAAGCTTTTGTGCTTCAAACGATACCATGAAGAAAGTGAAAAGACAACCCAAGGAATGAGAGAAAATACTTGCAAATCTCGTACCTGGATAAAGGATTTGTACCTAGAATACATAACTCTAAGAACTCAATAATTAAAAGACAAATAGGGACTTCCCTGGTGGTCCAGTGGTCAGGACTCAGCGCTTTCAGTGCTGTGGCCCTGTGTTCAATCCCTGGTCAGGGAACCAGGATCCCGCAAGCCGCGCAGCACGGCCAAAAAAAAAAAAAAAAAAAGACAAATAACCCAATTAAGGTGGTCAAAGGATCTGACTAGACATTTCTCCAAAGAAGATATACAAATAGCCGATAACCACATGAAAAGATGCTCGACATCATTAGTCATCAGGGGAAATGCAAACCAAAACCACAATGATACCACTTCATGCCCATTAGGATGGCTAGAACCAAAAAGAGAGAAAATACCAAGTGTTGGCAGCAATGTGGAAAAATTGGAACTCTATAACACTGTTGGTAGGAATGTAAAATGGCGCAGCTACTTTGGAAATTAGTCTTTCAGTTCCTCAAAAAGTTACACATAGAGTTACCATGTGACTTAGCAATTCTACTCCCAGGTACATACTCAAGAGAAATGAAAACATTTGATCACAGAAAATCTTGTACATGAATGTTCATAGCAGTATTATATTATTCACAAAGCCAAAAGGGGAAATGACACAAATGTCCATCAGCTGATGAATAGATTAAAATGTGGGGCTTCCCTGGTGGCGCAGTGGTTGAGAGTCCGCCTGCCGATGCAAGGGACGTGGGTTCGTGCCCTGGTCTGGGAGGATCCCACATGCCACGGAGCGGCTGGGCCCATGAGACATGGCCACTGAGCCTGCGAGAGTCCAGAACCTGTGCTCCGCATGGGAGAGGCCACAACAATGAGAGGCCCGCATACCACCAAAAAAAAAAGTGGTATATCCACACATGGAATATTATGCAGCCATAAAAAGGAATGAAATACTGATTCATGCTACAACATGAATGAGTAGTGGAAACATTTTGCTGCATGAAATAATAAGCCAGTCACTCACAGATGCAGAGAACAAACTAGTGGTTATCAGTGGGGAGAGGGATGGGGGAGGGACAATATAGGGGTAGGGGATTAAGAGGTATAAACTATTAGGCATAAAATAAGCTATAATGATATATTGTACAACACAGGGAATATAGCCAATATTTTATAATAACTATAAATGGAGTATAACCTTTGAAAATTGTGAATCACTATATCATACATCTGTAATTTACATAATATTGTATATCAACTATACATCCAAAGAAAAGCCAGTCACAAAAGGCCACACATTTTATGACTCCATTTATATGAAATTTCCAGAACAGGCAAATTCACAGAAAAAGTAGATTAGTGGTTGCCAGGGGCTGGGGGGCTGAGGGTTCATGGATTTAGGGGTGGTATGTATGATGGCTAAAGGGTAAGGAATTTCTTTCGGGGTGATGAAAATGTTCTAAAACTAATTGTGGTGATGGGTGCACAACTCTGTGGATATACTAAAAATTATTAAATTGTACATTTTAAATCAGTGAAGTGAGTGATATGAGAATGATACCTCAACAAAGCTGTTAACAACAACAACAAAAAAATCTTGGGACTTCCCTGGTGGTGCAGTGGTTACGAATCTGCCTGCCAATGCAGGGGACACGGGTTCGATCCCTGGTCCAGGAACATCCCACATGCTGCGGAGCAACTAACCCCGTGTGCCACAACTACTGAGCCTGCATTCTACAACCCACAAGCCACAACTACTGAGCCTATGCACCGCAACTGCTGAAGCCTGTGTGCTCTAGGGCCTGTGCTCCACAACAAGAGAAGCCACTGCTATGAGAAGCCCATGCACCGCAAAGAAAAGTAGCCACTGCTTGCCGCAACTAGAGAAAGCCCATGCACAGCAAGACCCAAGGCAGCCAAAAAAAGAAAATCTTCAGTGACTTCCTATGGCCTACAGAATGAAGTTTAAGCTCCTTAGCTTGGCATTCCAAGCCTTGACTGATACAGCCAGGAACTGCTGACCTCTCTGCCTTAACTTCTGCCACCTCCTGCCTCAAACATTTTATTTTAACCCCTTATGCCTGTGATTCTGCGTTATGGCCTCTAAAGCTTAAGCTCACCCCACCTTCCTTTTCTGGAGTACACTCCTCTCCTTTCACCAAGCTTACCTCAATGAACTCATTCTTTTTTTTTTAATAAAGTTATATATTTACTTATTTACTTATGTACTTATTTATGGCTGCATTGGTTCTTCATTGCTGAGTGCGGGCTTTCTCCAGTTGCGGTGAGCCAGGGGTTCCTCTTCATTGCAGTGCGTGGGCTCAGTAGTTGTGGCTCACAGGTTCTAGAGCACAGGCTCAGTAGTTGTGGTACACGGGCTTAGTTTCTCTGCGGCATGTGGTATCTTCCCGGAACAGGGCTCAAACCCGTGTCTCCTGCATTGGCAGGCAGATTCTTAACCACTGCGCCACCAGGGAAGTCCTGAACTCATTCTTTAAGACAGTGATTCTCAGTGTTCTGTAGAATCTCCTGGAGGGCTTGTTAAAATACAGATTGCTGGACCCCAACACCAGATTTTCTGATTCTGTAGTGAGGCCCAAGAATTTGTAGTTCTATAGAGTTCCCATGTAATGCTAATGCTTCTGGTCCAGAGACCACACTTTAAGAGCTGCTTTAAGATCAGGCCTCACCTGCAGTTCCTCTAGGATGCCTTTCATCGCTACCCTATCCCCCATCTGGATCAGTTGTTCCACCTCAATACTCCTCTACGTGTTCATCTCTATCAGTACATTTAACATATTGTATTAAAATCATTACAAAACAACCTAGCTGTATTACAAATGTATGAAAAAAACCTCATTGAATGGGGTGGAGGGAAAAGGTGCTGACCTAAGTAACCTAGGAAATGAATGAAGTCTGTAAGACTAAAACCAAAAGAAACAACATAAGCATGTACTCTAGTGGATAAAGTTGTTTCCCATGGGGGTTACAATATATAAGCTAACAATTCTGATACTGCAATGCATGTATACTAGAGTTGAAGAATTAAGTAAATGGATGGCAGATAGTGGGAGCCAGGTTTCTGACTGTTGGAGTGGGATTTTACAGATTGGCAAGAAGAGGTTAGAATGATACATGTGGTAATGGATCAGAGTTGGAGACATCAGTACAAACCCACGTTCAACATAAATACAGATAGTTACACCTAGAAATATTTACAGACCTATGTATACACATGGGTTAGTATATACACATATTTCCTTGCTCTGTCAGCTAAGAGGGCCTAGAAGCAAAGAAACCCCAGCAGCAACAAGTATACTTAGCACCCATATCTTTTTTTAACATATTTATTGGAGTATAATTGATTTACAATGGTTTCTGCTGTATAACAAAGTGAGTCAGCTATACGTATACATATATCCCCATGTCCCCTCCCTCTTGCATCTCCCTCCCACCCTCCCTATCCCACCCCTCTAGGTAGCACCCATATCTTGGTTTCTAATACCATTTGCCAATAAAAAGAACCGGGACTCCTTGGAAAAATGGCTGATTCTAGGGCTGTGGCAAGAAATCTATAAGATGCACAGAAATATCTCACATTCCTATACACTAACAATGAACGATCAGAAGGAGAAATTAAGGAAACAATCCCATTCACCATTGCAACAAAAAGAATAAAATACCTAGGAATAAACCTACCTAAGGAGGTAAAAGACCTGTACTCAGAAAACTATAAGACACTGATGAAAGAAATCAAAAATGACACAGATGGAGAGATATACCATGTTCTTGGATTGGAAGAATCAATATTGTGAAAAAGACTATACTACCCAAAGCAATCTACAGATTCAATGCAATCCCTATGAAAATACCAGTGGCATTTTTTACAGAACTAGAACAAAAAAATCTTAAAATTTGTATGGAGACACAAAAGACCTCAAATACCCAAAGCAGTCTTGAGGGGAAAAAAATGGAGCTGGAGGAATCAGACTCCCTGACTTCAGACTATACTACAAAGCTACAGTAATCAAGACAATATGGTACTGGCACAAAAACCAGAAATATAGATCAATGGAACAGGATAGAAAACCCAGAGGTAAACCCACACACATATGGTCACCTTATATTTGATAAAGGAGGCAAAAACATACAGTGGAGAAAAGGCAGCCTCTTCAATAAGTGGTGCTGGGAAAACTGGACAGCTACATGTAAAAGAACGAAATTAGAACACTCCTTAACACCGTACACAAAAATAAACTCAAAATGGATTAAAGACCTAAATGTAAGGCCAGACACTATCAAACTCTTAGAGGAAAACATAGGCAGAACACTCCATGACATAAATCACAGCAAGATCATTTTTGACCCACCTCCTAGAGAAATGGAAATAAAAACAAAAATAAATGGGACCTAATGAAACTTAAAAGCTTTTGCACAGCAAAGGAAACCATAAACAAGACGAAAAGACAACCCTCAGAATGGGAGAAAATATTTGCAAACGAAGCAACTGACAAAGGATTAATCTCCAAAATATACAAGCAGCTCATGCAGCTCAATATCAAAAGAACAAGCAACCCAATCCAAAAATGGGCAGAAGACCTAAATAGACATTTCTCCAAAGAAGACATACAGATGGCCAAGAAGCACATGAAAAGCTGCTCAACATCACTAATTATTAGAGAAATGCAAATCAAAACTACAATGAGGTATCACCTCACACCAGTTAGAATAGGCATAATCAGAAAATCTACAAACAACAAATGCTGGAGAGGGCGTGGAGAAAAGGGAACCCTCTTGCACTGTTGGTGGGAATGTAAATTGATACAGTCACTATGGAGAACAGTATGGCGGTTCCTTAAAAAACTAAAAATAGAATTACCATATGACCCAGCAATCCCACTACTGGGCATATACCCAGAGAAAACCATAATTCAAAAAGACACATGCACCCCAACGCTCACTGAAGCACTATTTACAATAGCCAGGTCATGGAAGCAACCTAAATGCCCATTGACAGATGAATGGATAAAGAAGATGTGGTACATACATACAATAGAATATTACTCAGCCATAAAAAAGAATGAAACTGGATCATTTGTAGAGACATGGATGGATCTAGAGACTGTCATACAGAGTTAAGTAAGTCAAAAAGAGAAAAACAAATATTGTATATTAACGCATATATGTAGAACCTAGAAAAATGGTACAGATGAACCGGTTTGCAGGGCAGAAAGAGAGACACAGGTGTAGAGAACAAACGTATGGACACCAAAGTGGGGGGAAGTGGCGGGGGCAGGGTGCGGTGGTGGTAGGATGAATTGGGAGATTAGGATTGACATATATACACTAATATGTATAAAATAGATAGCTAATAAGAAACTGCTGTATAAAAAGTAAAATAAAATTTTTTAAAAATCTATAAAATGAGCCTGGAGCATCTTGTACTGTCAGAAAGTAAGGAAGTGCTCAAAACAAACAAACAAAAAACAAACAACACACCACAATGATGGGAGTATGTCAAAGAGACACAGGAGCCAAATGAAAGAGCTCCCAATGCTCATAGTGGAAGAATTTGAGCAACAAAATAAAGTAGTACTGGATTATAACCCAAAGTATAAAATAAATATCTGAGTCCATACGAATATAAATGAGTGAATAAATACATATAGGAGATAAGACAAACCTCCCATACAGAAGAATTTCAAATAATTTATGTAGATACTCCGCTCTCACGAAGATGGAGCATAATTCCAGCTCCCTAGCTGTGGAGTGCATGTAGTAACATCCTTCCAAAGAGTACACTATGGAAAGGTGCAGTGGGGCAAGGAGTAACTTTAAAGTGAAGAAACTGGGAATTCCCCGGTGGTCCAATGGTTAGGATTCCAGCTTCCACTGCAGGGGGCACGGTTGGATCCCACAAGCCGTGCAGTGCAGCCAAAAAAAAACACTACCAAAACCCAAAACAAAACAAACAAAATAAAGTGAAGAAACCTGGCAAACAGTACCTCAGCCAGGTAATTACAGTCAACATCAACAGTGATAAGTCATATGGGTAGTACATACCCTTGATACGATTTAATGAGAAGGGTACTTTACCTCTGTAGTCTCCCCCCTCACCCCGCCCCAAACCAAAAACCCCAGTCTAATCATGAGAAAATACACTGACAAATCCCAGCTGGGGGAACAGTCTACAAACTGCCTGATCAGTACTCTTCAAAACAGTCAAGGTCATCAAAAGCACGGCAAGTCTAAGAAACTGTCACAGGCAAGAAGAACCTAAAGAGACAGATGACTAAACGTAATGTGGTGTCTTAGATAGGATGCTGGAACAGAAAAAGGACATTAGGTAAAAACTAAGGAAATCCAAATAAAGTATGGATTTAGTTAATAATAATGTATCAGTATTGGTTTATTAACTGTAATTAATGTGCCAAACGAATGTAAGATGTTAACAATAGGGGAAACTAGGTGTGGGGTATATGGGAACTCTCTGTACTATTTTTGTGATATTCCTGTAAATCTAAAACTCCTCTAAAATTAAAAGTTTGTTTAAAAAAAGTATCCATTTGTGTATCTGCCTGCTTGTGTATCTGCCTGTGAACTCCTTGATAACAGGTATAGGGATCAGGTCTTAGAGCAGACACTCATTAAAGTCAGGTGAATGAAAAGATGAAGAAACGAAGAAAAGAGCCTACTGGCTACAACTCTGCCATTCCTACCCTGGCAGGTTAGCTGCCCACCGCCCCTACTCTGGTGGGCTTCAGAACTAAGTTACATTCCCTGTTACTCTGATCTCGAACATGATGCTGTAGTGGTGACCACTAGGCTCGTCTACCTGAGAGCCAGACCCTGAACCCATTCAGTGTTCTCCCTTTCGTCCTGGCCCTTCCCACCCCCAGGGTGTCTTCACCTGGATAACTGGTCTTCTGCCTTGGTCTATGTCATTTTTTATTACTATTAGATTGTCTCCAAGTTCCCAAACCGGTCATCTACCCAGTATCCTGAACCCCTATGAAGCCCGGGCTTCTATCTCCAGCCAGGTCTCCTCCCCAGAGAGAAAAGTGCTGCCCCTGAACCCTAGCTTTTGGCCAGAGTCGCCATAATCATGCACCAACCTCTAAAATGGCAACTGCCTGCCTAGACTTCTTACCACCAGCCCAAGACTCATACTGCTGGGTTCTTTCTACCCATCCTCTGGAACTCCCACATTTGTCAACCTTCTGCCTGAACCACAACTGGAATTTTCAGTATTCGTTGGACACCACCACTTTCTGGCTGGGTCAAACCCCACTGCTTTCAGCCAAACTACCTTCCCAGTCCCTGGAACACTCTAGTTAGCAGATCTAATACTGCATCTCAGCTCTTCCCCTCCACCCTGTCTGCTCCAACAACAAAGTTGAACCTAGGATGGTATTCTTTCCCTATAATGGAATCAGAGGAAAAAAATGAAATCTGCTTTTTATAGCACTGCTCTGGATATCTTGTTATTTACAAAACTACGATGCTTTCTGTAATACAGTTTGATTTAGCCACTTAACCTTCAATTCTGGGCTTGGAAGGAAAACATGTCATTTTTACTACCACTGCAATCCTGTGTCCATCTATAATGCATAGGATCCCTAATGATCTGGAGAACTCAGCTAATACTTCATAGGCTCAAATAGTTTTTCCAAAATTTAATAGTTTTTAAAAGATGCTTACACGTTAAAGAACTATTCAGATGCAAAACTGTCAACCCCAAAGAGTTTTAATTCATAGCAAGGGACAACAAAACAAAAATCTTTACATTTTAATGACTGTACCCTAAATTACATGCCTAGAATATGGTTCCCTTTAAGGAACGCTTTAAAGGACATATGGAAAGACTGTATACAAACAACTCCTGGAGGAAAAAGACACAACCATTAAACATGGGCTACAAGTCCTGTACCTGCAAAGCTACCCTTTCATTGGCAGAACTGCCCAGCTGCTAATTCCCTGGGTCCTAACCCATCCTAAAGATCTTTGCCTTAAGAAATCCTGCCCAAGTGGCCATTTAAAACCATCTCTGCCCAAAAGCACTTTCTGTTTCCCCGGATGCAAAAATCTTCCTCAACCACAGCCAACTAACATCTCAACAATCCCATCCCATCTTCCACCTTTCCATTCCTTGCCTGATACCTTGCGAAGCATTTCCTCTCCACAGAGGGAATGCCAGGCTTAGATGCTGCAAAATTTTCCTACCAGGAGAAACCAATTAGCCATGCTATACCTATATGCCAAAAAGCTAAGCCGTGCTAAACAGTAGTGTTTTCAAATCAGCAGCTGAAAAGACACAAGCTTAAACGGCAGAGCCAAGCACTAGGTTTTCCTTAATCTGGAGGGCCCTTTGGAACATTCCCTATGATATTCTTCTGGAATGTGACAAGACAGGGAACTAAATGCAAAGACCCCAACCCAATAAAACTTTATCAGCTTCATGTTCAAAGCAACCAGAAGTTGCTCTTTTCTAACCTGACCACCAGCCACAGGGCCTCTGGTAGTGGTATAGGAGCCTGGACCTGCTAATCTCAGTCCATGTGAGTAGAGTTATCGCTGTCCTTCCCACAAGAACTCAGTTTCCCATAACCTATAATGGAAAAGAATCTAAAAGAATCTAATTCAGATATATATATCTGAATCATTTTGCTGTACACCTGAAACTAACACAACATTGTAAATCAACTATATTTCAATAATTTTTTTTAAAAAAGAACTCAGTTCCCCTATCCTGATCCAGCACCCTCATAAGGAGCTCCCTGACACATCTCTATGTATCCAGTCCCCTTCTCAAGATGCATGTGGATACATCATACACAATTGGTTAAGTCTTTTGATTCTCAATCAGAATCAATAAAACGTGTGGCTGACATAAAAACTGCAGATGGGGACTTCCCTGGTGGAGCAGTGGTTAAGACTCTGCACTTCAAATGCAGGGGGCTCAGGTTCGTTCCCTGGTCAGGGAACTACATCCCACATGCATGCTGCAACTAAGAGTTCACATGCCACAACTAAGGAGCCTGCATGCCGTGACAAAGGAGCCAGTGAGTCGCAGCTAAGGAGCCTGCGAGCCACAACTAAGGAGCCCACCTACCTCAACTAAGGAGCCCACATGCTGCAACTAAGGAGCTGGCGAGCCGCAACTAAGGAGCCTGCGAGCCACAACTAAGGAGCCCGCCTGACACAACTAAGACCTGGCACAAATAAATAAATAAATAAATATTTTTTTTAAAAAAACTGCAGATGACCTGAATGCCAGTATTGGAAACTGGTCCATCAAAACCTGGATCACTGGGACTTCCCTGGTGGTAGAGTGGTTAAGAATCTGCCTGCCAATGCAGGGGACACGGGTTCGAGCCCTGGTCCAGGAAGATGCCACATGCCACAGAGCAACTAAACCTGTGCACTACAACTACTGAGCCTGCGCTCTAGAGCCTGCATGCCACAACTACTGAGCCTGCATGCTGCAACTACTGAAACCCACACGCCTAGAGGCCATGCTCCACAACAAGAGAAGCCACTGCAATGAGAAGCCCATGCACCACAACGAAGAGTAGCCCCTGCTCGCCACAACTAGAGAAAGCCCGTGTGCAGCAATGAAGACCCAACGCAACCAAAACACACACACACACACACACACACACACACACACAAAAAAAAAAAAAAAAAAAAAAAAAAAAAAAAAAACACACACCTGGATCATAGAACTAGCCTGGGAAGATGGCCGCCTTTTGGCCTTACTTCCAGGGGTGATCATTTTAACCAAAGTGGAAAATAATTTATAATAATAACTTATAAATACAAAATTATTAAATAGCAACCTCTGGGATAAATTAGAAGAGAATATGGTCCACATTTCAGTCAAATAGCAAGTATTACTAATTATTTAATAGCTAGCTTTCCCTGCTTAGCCTCATTTGTGAGATGCACATCTGAGAATAAAAAACAAACAAACAAAAACCCCCTACATTGCTTTATTCTTTTTTTAAAAAGAACTTTTCAAAATTTATTTATTTATTTTTGGCTGCATTGGGTCTTCGTTGCCGCCAACTCTTTGTTGCGGTGCATGGGCTTCTCATTGCGGTGGCTTCTCTTCTTGCAGCATATGGGCTCTAGGACCATGGGCTTCAGTAGTTGTGGCATGTGGGCCCAGTAGTTGTGGCTCATGGGCTCTAGAGCACAGGCTCAGTAGTTGTGGCACACGGGCTTAGTTGCTCCACAGCACGTGGGATCTTCCCAGACCAGGGATCGAACCCATATCCTCTGCATTGGCAGGCAGATTCTTAACCACTGCACCACCAGGGAAGCCCTCTTTTTTTTTTTTTGAATTATTTTTGATGTGGACCATTTTTAAAGTCTTTATTGAATCTGTTAAAATATTGCTTCTGCTTCATGTTTTGGTTTTTTTGGCCCCAAGGCATGTAGGATCTTAGCTCCCTGACCAGGGACTGAACCCACACCCCCTACATTGGAAGGTGAAGTCTTAACCACTGTACTACCAGGGAAGTCCCCTTGCTTTACTCTTATAGCCAAAAAATGGAAACAGCCCAACTGTCCATCAGCTTGAATTATCGATCTGTGGTATATTTAAATAATAGAATACTACTCGATAACAGAAAAGAATGAACTACCATATGTATGAAAGCATGCATGAATTCATACATGTATGAATCTCAAAAACATTATGCTGAGCCAAAGAAGCCAGGTATAAAAGTAGAAGTAGTGTGATTTTTTTACTTAAGTGAAGTTCTGTAATAGGCAAAACTAATCTGTGGTAGAAAACATCAGAGCAGTGGTTGCCTCTGGAGGTAGAAGGTGGGAGTGGGGATTGCCTGGAAAGGGGCATAAGGGAACTTTCTGGGGTGATGATAATGTTCTATACCTTGACAGGGGTTTGGATTACACAGGTGTATGCATTTGTCAAAACTCAATAAATGTACACTTAAGGTGTGTCCATTTCTTGGTATGTAAATTTTACTTCAAAAGAAAAAAAAACCTAAAATATTGAAATCTAGTTAATGGTAAGTATGCTGAAGCAGGAGGGAATATCCTGATGTCTGCAACTTACTTTGAAATGCATCCAAAAAATAAGATGGATTGGTACAGTAGATATGTGATAAAAACAAATATAGTGAAATGTTAATAATAGAATCTGGGTTGTGGGTCAAAGAAAAATGGGGCCTGCTTTGCCCATAGACTGCTGCCTCTTAGTTCAAAGGCACACATAACTGGGAGTCATAACTCAACACACTGCAATTTGGCTTCTTACCCAAGCACCCTAATGCAACTGTTTTCACCGGCACCAATGACCTCCATATTGCCAAACTCAATGGCCACTTCTTGGTCTTTCCTGACCTTTCTGCTGCATTTAAAAGCACTGAGGGACTTCCCTGGTGGTCCAGTGGCTAAGGCTCCGTGCTCCGAATACAGGGGGCCTGGGTTCAATCCGTGGTTAGGGAACTAGATCCCACATGCCACAACTAAAGATCCCACACACCGCAACGAAGATCCCGTGTGCCGCAACTAAGACCTGGCACAGCCAAATAAATAAATATTTTTTAATAAAAAATAAATAAATAAAACCACTGACCACCATGGGACTTCCCTGGTGGTCCAGTGGTTAAGACTCTGTGCTTCCACTGCAGGGGGCACGGGTTTGATCCCTGGTCAGGGAAGTAACATCCTGCATGCCAGTAATGCGTGGCCAAAAAAACCCACTAACCATCATCCCCCTCGTTAACTTTTTCCTCCTCCTTGGGTACAGTGGCACACAACACTCTCTCCTGGATTTCTTCCTACCTCTCTAACCATTCCTTCTCGGTCTGCCTCTTGAATTCCTCCCCCTCTGCCTGTCCCCATATAAACATTGATATTTCTAAGGATCTTTTTGTTGTCATTGCCCTTCTGCCCTTCTAACTTATATATGTACTTCCCCCCAGAAGATTTTATCCACAGCAGTGGCTTCCTACTGGGTTGAATAGTAACCCCCAAATTTCATGTTGACCTGGTACATGTGAATGTGACCTTATTTGGGAAAATAGAGTATTTTGCAGATGTAATCAAGTTAAGATGAAGTCATACTGGATGAGGGTGGGCCCTAATCCAACATGGTGTCCTTATAAGAGGTATATTTGCACACAGAGAGACAGACAGAGTGGAGAATGAATGCCATGGGAAGACAGAGGCAGAGACTGGAGTGATGCATCTACATGCCAAGGAACTCCAAGGATCGTCAGTACCACCAGAAGCTAAGAGAGGCATGGAACAGATTCTCTCCCACAGCCTCCAAAAAGAAACTAACCCTGCTGACACCTTGATTTCAGACTTCTGGACTCCAGAACTATGAGAGAATAAATTTCTGGGGAATTTTTTTATTGTGGTAAAATCTATGTAAGAGAAAATTTTCCATTTTAACCATTTTAATTGTACTTCAGTGGCATTAATTACATTCATAATGTTGTAAAACCATCACCACTATCTATTTCTAAAACTTTTACATCACCCCAAACATAAACTCTGTACCCATTAAGCAATAACTCTCCATCCCTCCCTGCCCCCAGCCCCTGGTAACCTCTATACTTTCTGTCTCTATGTTGCTTATTCTAGGTATCTTATACAAGTGGAATCATACAATATTTGTCCTTTTGTGTCTGGCTTATTTCACCTAGCATAATTTTTTAAGGGTTCATCCATATTGTAGCATGTATCACAATTTTACTCCTTTTTAAGTCTGAATACTCCATTGCATGGAAAAACATTTTGTTTATCCATTCATCTGTTGGTGGACACTTGGGCTGTTTCCACCTTTTGGCTCTTATAAATACTGCTGCAACGAACACTGGTGTACAAGTATCTGTTTGGGTCCCTGTTTTCAATTCTATTGGGTATACACCTAAGAGTGGATTTGCTGGCTCATATGGAAATTCTGTGTTTAACTTTTTGAGAAACTGCCATTTGTTTAAGGGGATGGATGTGGGTAGGTGGGAAGTAAAGCAATCTGGAGGAGATATAATAATTTGGCTAAGAGAAGGAACAGAAAACTGACCCAGGCCCAGATATCCCCATTTTATAATATGAGGAAACTGAGACTCAGCATGGCATGGTCAAATGAATTGTCTGAAATTACCCAGCTAGCAAAGCAAGTGGCAGAGCTAGAATTTTAACTGAAGCCTGAAAAATCCAAAGCTACTGCTTTATCCACCATTCCACCTTGCCTCCATATTATAGTTTTCACTGGCCTACCGTCAAGATCCAAAGATCTGCTTTCACTCCCCCAACCTCCACTGTGTTCCAGCAATACTAAACTCCTACATTGCTCTGAAGGGGCCAGCCATGCTTCCTCTTGCTTCTGAACCTTTACACATAAAACTATCCAGTATGCCATGTACATCAGCTTCTTCCCCACTGCTTAGTTAATTCCCACTCATCCTTTAATAATATACTTTTTAAAATAAATTTATTTATTTTTGGCTGTGTTGGGTCTTCGTTGCTGTGCACAGGCTTTCTCTAGTTGCGGCAAGCGGGGGCTACTCTTCATTGCAGTGCACGGGCTTCTCATTGCCGTGGCTTCTCTTGTTGCAGAGCACGGGCTCTAGGCGCACGGGCTTCAGTAGTTGTGGCATGCGGGCTCTAGAGTGCAGGCTCAGTAGTTGTGGCACACGGGCTTAGTTGCTCCATGGCATGTGGGATCTTCCTGGACCAGGGCTCAAACCTGTCTCCCCTGCATTGGCAGGTGGATTCTTAACCACTGTGCCACCAGGGAAGTGACAACTCTCCCCTTCTCTCTGTCTCTCTGTCTCTCTCTGTCTCTCCCCCCCCACACACACACACACACGAAGCCTGGATTAGGGACACATCCTCTGTATTTATATCTATCATATGAAATTTTCCATTTGCTTTCTTCCACACTAGACTATAAGGACATGTGTCTTCTTCATCATTGCATCCTCAGCAACCAGCAGTGTGGGCTGGTCCACAGGAGGCATTTGGTAAATGTTCATTGAAGGCATGGAATGGTGAGCTCAGGATAGATACTCAGGAAGTTAAGAGAAAGCATCTTTCAGATACAATGGGCAGTCTTTTGTCTTTCTAAGAGTTTGCAACTCTCCGAAACCTTCCACTAACCATACATTAGCAGACTATAATCTGCCTGACCATCTAAGACCTGGAGTGTGGTTTGAAAATCACTGCCTTCGAAACAACATATAAAGCAGAATTCAGAGAAAGTCACTTCAACATTAATATAATTTAAGTGATTTTATAAGCAGCCTTATTTAAAAACAGCCTTGTTCTGGTAGCCGAAACCTCAGGCTGCTAGAGATCTTAATGGAGGAACTTGAGTTTAGCCATAAGGCCCAGCAGAAGCTTAGATCCTGAGACATAATTGCTCCTGAATTAGCTCTAATCACAGGTAGCATGAAGGCACCAATCCCCAGTAATGCCCCAGTAAGCTCTCACTCAGAATATTCTCCTGTGATAATCACCCAGTGTTTATAGGTTCTCCACTGGTGAAATTGTAACCACTGTGGTTGGAGGACATTTGACCAACCAAAATAAGCTAAGAAGCATTCAGTTGTTCATCAAATATGTATTAAGCATTTACCACATGTCAAGCATTGTGCTAAATGCTGGAGATATACCTAAGAGCAAAACAGGTCTCTGCCTTTGTGCAGCTCATAGTACAGGAGACTGACATTTACCAAAGAATCACATAAATAACTAGCTACAAACTGTAGTAATGGCTATTAAGGAAAAGTATAGAGGGCTATTAGAGCATACAAGAGGAGAACTCAGGGATGAAAAGCAGTGGGCAAGCAGTGGGCCTCAAATCTTACAGAATTCTATTTTAACTCTTCAGGTTTGGTCCTTGCCAAATACACCCAAAGTATAGAGGTCATAAAGCAAAGACTTACAGGGACAAGGCAAGTAACAGAAACAAGTGAAGCTGATGTATGAAAAGCAACATGGGCACACTGCTATTCATCTCCAGATGGTAATTGAAGCACGGAAATAAGAACCCAGAGTTGCCAATATCTTCTGATGGTTGAAAAGCAGTTGGAAATTCTGATTTTTACGTGAATTCTCCTGATTTTGAAATGGTAACTAGTGCATACATTTTTAAAACACTGGGCAGGACAAATAAAACTTATCTATGAACATGGCTCATGGGCTGCCAGTTCATGACTTCTAGTTTATCTCAGAAAGAAAAAGTACCATCAACTTTGGTTGTATCCCTTCTCCAAATGCTTTCGCCTGCCCCCACCCCAAAAATGGTAAGCCTAGGGCTCTCAGGATAGAACCCTACCACAAGGTTTGATTTGGGTCTTAACACTGTCCATATATGTATTCTGTTTCCTCTATCACTTAAAACAGTGTAAGGCTTTCTGTAGCATTTATTATCTGTGTCACTGGCTTGGGATTCCAGACAAGAACTATCTGGACCAAATCATATGGCCCAAAAGAGATCCAAGGTTCCCAGTGCTCTTTCAGGTCCTTTGTACCCTGTCACAAAGAGAATATAAACAGGAAGGAAGAGCAAGCCCTATTTTAAAGTGAGTAAAGGCAGACAGGGATCTAGTCCACCTCCTTTGTAATTTAAGACCTGAAAATTTTGGTTGAATTGGGCAAATACTCTCCTACCAGAATAAATAGGAAGTTAGCATCATCTTATATGTTAACATGCCCTTAGAAAGCAGCTGAACCTGCTCCTAATTACTCCAGAAAAAGCAGTTAATTAATAATTATGCCAAAACCAAAATTATCTTTTATTCTGGCACAGAGGATGTGCTTTGGCATCCAGATGGATCACACCAGCTAATGCTCCTCATCAGGAAAAACAGTTTCATTATTTGGGGGAGCATTTGGTGGCTAACATCTTGACTGGCCCTTTGAGATAAAGTCTAACTAAAAATGAAAAATTCTCCAGGAACAATATTACGTTCTTTTATGGGGACTTCCCTGGTGGCTCAGTGGATAAGACTCCACACTCCCAATGCAGGGGGCCCGGGTTTGATCCCTGGTCAGGGAACTAGATCCTACATGCAGGCTACAACTAAGAGTTTGCATGCCACAACTAAGGACCCTGTCTGCCGCAACTAAGGAGACCACGTGCTGTAACTATGGAGCCGGCAAGCCACAACTAAGACCTGGTGCAGCCAAATAAATAAATAGATTGATTTTTTAAAAATTCATTTATGGTAGAAAAGAACTTTGGTGCCTCCAGCCCCCAATCCTCCAGCCCAAGGTTATCTGGTTAACCACTGCACTGGAGTGCAAAACTCTGGGGCTTCAAGTAAGCAATTAATCCAGAATCTGAATAAACCTAGGGTTGTTTGGAAAAAAGTCCTAAACCCTCAAGTCTGCCTTCAGGCCACCTCAGTAGGGAAGTAGATAAGACTTTCCATTAAGACAAGAATATAAATCTAAAAACAAACCATGACCTAGGTAGTGGTTACAATAATAATTCATTAAATTGAATATTTACATTTTATACATTTTCCTATATATGTCTTACTTTCAGAACAAAATGTTAAAGAATGTTACTTGTCCACCCTAGTGTCCAAAGGATAAGCTCTACCACCAGAAGAAGGTGGATGTGAAAGCTTGCTGAGCAGACAAAAAACAAGACAACAAAACACAATAGCAACCATAATCACCTACACCTAACAAATGCGTGAAGTATGGGTGCTTTATGTTGTTACAGGAAAGAAGAATCTGGACTCTCAGTTCAATTCCATTGATCTCTATGCCTATACTTATATACTTATATAAGAAGTACCACAGTGTCCTGACTACTATAGTTTTGTAGTAAGCTTTGATGTCAGGTACAGTGAGTCCCCCAACTTGTTATTTTTCAAGATTGTTTTGGATATTCTGGGTCCTCTGCATTTACACAAGGCTTTTATAATAGCTTGTCAGCTTCTGGGGGAAAAAACAGCTAGCATTTTGCTTGATATTGCATTCGAATTTGTCTATCACTTTGGGGAGTGCTGCCATCTTAACAATATTAACTCTTCCAACCCATGAACACTGGCTATCGTTCCATTTAATTAGGCTTTCTTGAACCTCTTGCAACAATGTAGTTTTCAGTATACAACTCTTGCACTTCCTTGATTAAATTTATTCCTAAACATTTTATTCTTTGTGGTGCTACTATAAATGGAATTGTTTTCTTAATTTCTTTCACTGCTGTGTAGATAAATGAAACTGAATTTTGAATATTAATCTTTGCATCCTAAAACTTTACTGAACTCATTTATTAGTTCTACAGGGGTTTTTTTTGTATATTGATTTGGGTTTCATATATAAAAGATCATGTCATCTGCAAATACAGATTGTTTGACTTCATTCTTTCCAATCTGCATGCCTTTTATTTCTTCTTCTTGCCTAATTGCCCTGGCTTGAACCTCTATTATAGCGTTGAATCATGACAAATTATAATCTTGAATAGAAGTGGAGAGAGCACCCAATCAAAAAATGGGCAGAAGACCTGAATAGATATTTGTCCAAAGAAGACAAAGAGATGGCTAACAGGCATATGAAAAGATGCTCAACATCGTTAATTATTAGAGAAATGCAAAACCACAATGAGGTATCACATCACACCTGTTAGAATGGCTATCTTCAAAAAGTCTACAAATAACAAATGTTGTAGAGAATGTGGAGAAAAGAGAACCCTTGTACACTGTTGGTGGGGATGTAAATTGGCGCAGCCACTGTGATAAACAGTATGGAGGCTCTTTACGAAACTAAAAATAGAAATACAATATGATGCAGCAATTCCACTCCTCGGTATCTGTAAAATACGAAAACACTAATTCAAAAAGATACACGCGACGGCCCTGAACCAAGATGGCAGAGTAGAAGGACGTGCTCTCACTCCCTCTTGTGAGAACACCAGAATCACAACTAGCTGCTGGACAATCATCGCCAGGAAGACACTGGAATTCACCAAAAAAGATACCCCACATCCAAAGAAAAGGAGAAGCCACAATGAGATGGTAGGAGGGGCACAATCACAGTAAAATCAAATCCCATAACTGCTGGGTGGGTGACTCACAGACTGGAGAACACTTATACCACAGAAGTCCACCCACTGGGGTGAAGGTTCTGAGTCTCACATCAGGCTTCCCAACTTGGGAGTCTGGCGACGGGAGGAGGAATTCCTAGAGAATCAGACTTTGAAGGCTAGTGGGATTTGACTGCAGGACTTTGACAGGACTGGGGGAAACAGAGACTCCACTCTTGGAGGGCACACACAAAGTAGTGTGTGCATCTGGACCCAGGGAAAGGAGCAGTGACCCCAGGGGAGACTGAACCAGACCTACCTGCTAGTGTTGGAGGGTCTCCTGCAGAGGCAGGGGGTGGCTGAGACTGACCAAGGGGACAAGGACACTGGCAGCAAAAGTTCTGGGAAGTACTCCTTGGCGTGAGTCTTCCCAGAGTCTGCCATTAGCCCCACCAAAGAGCCCAGGTAGGCTCCAGTGTTGGGTTGCCTCAGGCCAACCAACCAACAGGGAGGAAACCCAGCCGCACCCATCAGCAGTCAAGCAGATTAGTTTTACTGAGCTCTGCCCACCAGAGCAAAAGTCAGCTCTACCCACCACCAGTCCCTCCCATCAGGAAACTTGCAAAAGCCTCTTAGATAGCCTCATCCACAAGAGGGCAGACAGTAGAAGCAAGAAAAACTACAATCCTGCAGCCTGTGGAACGAAAACCACGTTCACAGAAAGATAGACAAAATGAAAAGGAGAGGACTTTGTACCAGATGAAGGAACAAGATAAAACCCCAGAAACACAAATAGTGAAGTGGAGATAGGCAACCTTCCAGAAAAAGAATTCAGAATAATGATAGTGAAGATGATCCAGGACCTCGGAAAAAGAGTGGAGGCAAAGATTGAGAAGATGCAAGAAATGTTTAACAAAGACATAGAAAAATTAAAGAACAAACAGAGAAGAACAATACAATAACTGAAATGAAAACTACACTAGAAGGAATCAATAGCAGAATAACTGAGACAGAAGAACGGATAAGTGACCAGGAAGACAAAATGGTGGAATTCACTGCTGTGGAACAGAATAAAGAAAAAAGAATGAAAAGAAATAAAAATAGCCTAAGAGACCTCTGGGACAACATTAAACACAACAACATTCACATTATAGGGGTTCCAGAAGGAGAAGAGAAAGAGAAAGGACCAGAGAAAATATCTGAAGAGATTATAGTAGAAAACATCCCTAACATGGGAAAGGAAATAGCCACCGAAGTCCAGGAAGCACAGCAAGTCCCATACAGGATAAACCCAAGGAGAAACACGCCAAGACACATAGTAATCAAATTGGCAAAAATTAAAGACAAAGAAAAATTATTGAAAGCAACAAGGGAAAAACAACAAATAACATACAAGGGAACTCCCATAAGGTTAACAGCTGATTTCTCAGCAGAACTCTACAAGCCAGAAGGGAGTGTCATGATATACTTGAAGTGATGAAAGGGAACCTACAACCAAGATTACTCTACCCGGCTAGGATCTCATTCAGATTCCATGGAGAAATCAAAAGCTTTACAGACAAGCAAAAGGTAAGAGAATTCAGCATCACCAGCAAACCAGCTCTACAACAAATGATAAAGAAACTTTTCTAAGTGGGAAACAAGAGAAGAAAATTACCTACAAAAACAAACCCCAAACAATTAAGAAAATGGTCATAGGAACATACATATAGATAATTACCTTAAACGTGAATGGATTAAATGCTTCAACCAAAAGACACAGGCTTGCTGAATGGATACAACCAATACCCATATATATGCTGTCTACAAGAGACCCACTTCAGACCTAGGGACACATACAGACTGAATGGGAAGGGATGCAAAAAGATATTCCATGCAAATGGAAATCAAAAGAAAACTGGAGTAGCAATACTCATATCAGATAAAATAGACTTTAAAATAAAGAATGTTACAAGAGACAAGGAAGGACACTACATAATGATCAAGGGATCAATCCAAGAAGAAGATACAACAATTATATATGCACCCAACATAGGAGCATCTCAATACATAAGGCAACTGCTAACAGCTATAAAAGAGGAAATCGACACTAACACAATAGTAGTGGGGAACTTTAACACCTCAATTACACCAATGGACAGATGATCCAAAATGAATAAGGAAACAGAAGCTTTAAATGACACAAAAAAAACAGATAAATTTAATTGATATTTACAGGACATTCCATCCAAAAACAGATTACACTTTCTTCTCAAGTGTGGATGGAACATTCTCCAGGATAGATCACATCTTGGGTCACAAATCAAGCCTCAGTAAATTTAAGAAAATTGAAATCATATCAAGCATCTTTTCTGACCACAACGCTATGAGATTAGAAATGAATTACAGGGAAAAAAACCTTAAAAATCAAACACATGGAGGCTTAACAATACGTTACTAAATAACCAAGAGATCACTGAAGAAATCAAAGAGGAAATCAAAAAAATACCTAGAGACAAATGACAATGAAAACACGACAATCCAAAACCTATGGGATGCAGCCAAAGCAGTTATAAGAGGGAAGTTTACAGCTATACAAGCCTACCTCAAGAAACAACAAAAATCTGAAATAAAAAATCTAAACTTACACCTAAAGGAACTAGAGAAAGAAGAACAAACAAAACCCAAAGTTAGCAGAAGGAAGGAAATCATAAACATCAGAGCAGAAATAAATGAAATAAAAACAAAGAAAACAATAGCAAAGATCAATAAAACTAAAAGCTGGTTCTTTAAGAAGATAAACAACATTGATAAACCATTAGCTAGACTCATCAAGAAAAAGAGGGACAGGACTCAAATCAATAAAATTAGAAATGAAAAAGGAGAAGTTACAACAGACACCACAGAAATACAAAGCATCCTAAGAGACTACTACATGCAACTCTATGCCAAAAAAATGGACAACCTGGAAGAAATGGACAAATTCTTAGAAAGGTAAAACCTTTCAAGACTGAACCAGGGGGCTTCCCTGGTGGCGCAGTGGTTGAGGGCCTGCCTGCCGATGCAGGGGACACGGGTTCATGCCCCGGACCGGGAAGATCCCACATGCTGTGGAGCCTGTGCTCCACAACGGGAGAGGCCACAACAGTGAGAGGCCTGCGTAACGCAAAAAAAAAAAAAAAGAAAAAAAAAAAAGACTGAACCAGGAAGAAATAGAAAATATGAACAGACCAATCACAAGTAAAGAGACTGAAACTGTGATTAAAAATCTTCCAACAAACAAAAGTCCAGGACAAGATGGCTTCACAGGTGAATTCTATCAAACATTTAGAGAAGAGTTAACACCCATCCTTCTCAAACTCTTCCAAACAATTGCAGAGTAAGGAACACTCCCAAACTCATTCTACAAGGCCACCATCGCCCTGATACCAAAACCAGACGAAGATACTACAAAAAAAGAAAATTACAGACCAAAATCACTCATGAATATAGATGCAAAAATTCTCAACAAAATACTAGCAAACAGAATCCAACAACACATTAAAAGGATCATGCACCATGATCAAGTGGGATTTATCCCAGGGATGCAAGGATTCTTCAATATATGCAAATCAATCAATGTGATACACCATATTAACAAATTGAAGAATAAAAACCATATGATCATCTCAATAGATGCAGAAAAAGCTTTTGACAAAATTCAACACCTATTTATGATAAAAACTCTCCAGAAAGTGGGCATAGAAGGAACCTACCTCAACATAATAAAGGCCATATACGACAAACCCACAGCAAACATCATTTTCAATGGTGAAAAACTGAAAGCATTTCCTCTAAGATCAGGAACAAGACAAGGATGTGCACTCTCACCACTATTATTCAACATAGTTTTGGAAGTCCAAGCCACGGCAGTCAGAGAAGAAAAAGAAATAAAAGGAATACAAATTGGAAAAGAAAAAGTAAAACTGTCACTGTTTGCAGACGACATGATAGTATACATAGAGAATCTTAAAGATGCCACCAGAAAACTACTAGAGCTAATCAATGAATTTGGTAAAGCTGCAGGATACAAAATGAATGCACACATTCATTTTGTATAGGAATGCAAGCATTCCTATACACTAATGATGAAAAATCTGAAAGAGAAATTAAGGAAACACTCCCATTTACCACTGCAACAAAAAGAAAAAAATACCTAGGAATAAACCTACCTAGTGAGACAAAAGACCTGTATGCAGAAAACTATAAGACACTGATGAAAGAAATTAAAGATGATACCAACAGATGGAGAGATATACCATGTTCTTGGATTGGAAGAATCAATATTGTGAAAATGACTATACTACCCAAAGCAATCTACAGATTCAGTGCAATCCCTATCAAACTCCCAATGGCATTTTTTACAGAACTAAAACAAAAAATCTTAAAATTTGTATGGAGACACAAAAGACCCCGAATACCCAAAGCAATCTTGAGAAAGAATAACGGAGCTGGAGGAATCAGACTCCCTGACTTCAGACTATACTACAAAGCTACAGCAATCAAGACAATATGGTAGTGGCACAAAAACAGAAACATAGATCAATGGAACAAGATAGAAAGCCCAGAGATAAACCCATGCACCTATGGTCAACTAATCTATGACAAAGGAGGCAAGGATATACAATGGAGAAAAGACAGTCTCTTCAATAAGTGGTGCTGGGAACACTGGACAGCTACACGTAAAAGAATGAAATTAGAACACTCCCTAACACCATACACAAAAATAAACTCAAAATGTATTAGAGACCTAAATGTACAACTGGACACTATAAAACTCTTAGAGGAAAACATAGGAAGAACACTCTTTGACATAAATCACAGCAAGATCTTTTTTGATCCACCTCCTAGAGTAATGGAAATAAAAACAAAAATAAACAAATGGGACCTAATGAAACTTAAAAGCTCTTGCACAGCAAAGGAAACCATAAACAAGATGAAAAGACAACCCTCAGAATGGGAGAAAATATTTGCAAATGAATCAACGGACAAACGATTAATCTCCAAAATATATCAACAGCTCATGCAGCTCAATATTTAAAAAACAAACAACCTGATCAGTAAATGGGCAGAAGACCTAAATAGACATTTCTCCAAAGAAGACATACAGATGGCCAAGAAGCACATGAAAAGCTGCTCAGCATCACTAAGTATTAGAGAAATGCAAATCAAACCTACAATGAGGTATCACCTCACACCAGTTAGAATGGGCATCATCAGAAAATCTACAAACAACAAATGCTGAAGAGGGTGTAGAGAAAAGGGAATCCTCTTGCACTGTTGATGGGAATGTAAATTGTTACAGCCACTATGGAGAAGAGTATGGAGGTTCCTTAAAAAACTAAAAATAGAATTACCATATGACCCAGCAATCCCACTACTGGGCATATACCCAGAGAAGACCATAATTCAAAAAGACACATGCACCCCAACGTTCATTGCAGCCCTATTTACAATAGCCAGGTCATGGAAGCAACCTAAATACCCATTGACAGACGAATGGATAAAGAAGATGTGGTACATACATACAATGGAATATTACTCGGCCATAAAAAGGAACGAAATTGGGTTATTTATTGAGATGTGGATGGATCTAGAGACTGCCATACAGAGTTATTAAGTAAGTCAGAAAGAGAAAAACAAATATCGTATATTAATGCATATATGTGGAACCTATAAAATGGTACGGATGAACCGGTTTGCAGGGCAGAAATTGAGACACAGATGAAGAGAACAAACATACGGACACCAAGGGGTGAAAGCTGCAGGGGGATGGGGGTGGGGGGGTGATGAATTGGGCGATTGGGATGGACATGTACACCGTGATGTGTATAAAACTGATGACTAATAAGAACCTGCTGTATAAAAATAAATAAAATAAAATTAAAAAAAAAAAATGATACACACAACCCAATGCTCATAGCAGCACTATTTACAATAGCCAAGACACGGAAGTAACCCAACTGCCCATCAACAGACTATTGGATTAAGAAGATATGGTATGGGGCTTCCCTGGTGGAGCAGTGATTAAGAATCCACCTGCCAATGCAGGGGACATGGGTTCGAGCCCTGGTCCGGGAAGATCCCACATGCCGCGGAGCAACTAAGCCCATTCACCACAACTACTGAGCCTGTGCTCTAGAGCCCGTGAGCCACAACTACTGAGCCCACGTGCCACAGCTACTGAAGTCCATGCGCCTAGGGCCTGTGCTCTGCAACAAGAGAAGCCACCGCAATGAGAAGCCCATGCACTGCGATGAAGAGTAGCCCCTGCTCGCTGCAACTAGAGAAAAGCCCTCACACAGCAATGAAGACCCAACACAGCCAAAAATAAATAAATAAATAAATAATTTTTTAAAAAGATATGGTATGTGTGTATGTATGTGTGTGTGTGTGTGTGTGTGTATATACACACACATATATCTGTGTGTGTGTATACACACACACACACACACATACACACTGGACTATTAACCATGAAAAAGCATGAAATACTGCCATTTGCAGCAACGTGGATGGACATAGAGAATATTATGCATAGTGAAATAAGACAGAGAAAGACAAACACTGTATGATATCACTTATATGTGGAATCTAAAAAAATAATACAAATCAATATATATGCAAAACAGAAAAAGACTCAGATACAGAAAACAAATTTGTGTTTACCAAAGGGGAGAGGCAACTGGGGAGGGACAAATTAGGGGTATGGGATTAACAGATATAAACTACTATATATAAAATAGATAAGCAACAAGGATATAAACTGTATAGCAAAGGGAATTACACCCATTATCTTGTGATAACCTATAATGGAGTATAATCTGCAAAAATATTGAATCACTATGCTATACACCTGAAACTAACACAATATTGTAATTTAACTATACTTCAATTAAAAAAAAGAACTGGCAAGAGCAGACATGCTTATCTTGTTCCTGATATAAGGGGGGAAAGCTTTCAGTCTTTCACCATTAAGTATAATGTTAGCTGTAGGTTTTTGTAGATACCCTTGATCAGGTTGCGGAAGTTATGTTGTATTCCTAGCTTGTTGAATGTTTTTATTATTACAGGATGCTAGACTTAGTCATATGCTTTTTTCTGTACCTATTGAGAACACATGGTTTTTGACCTCTGCTTTTGGATGAGTTAAGTTTGATATGTCTATTATCAAGTAGAGATGTCAAGTAAGCAGCTAGATACAGGAGTCTGGAGTTCAGAAGAAGTCAGGACAAAAGACAAAAATGTGAAAATTCTCAACATAAAGATGGATTTAAAACCAAGAACCTGAATAAGATCACCAAAGGAAGGAGTATAATTAAAAAAAAAAAAAAAAAAAAAGACATGGCATTCCAACACTCCAACATTAACAGATGAATTCCAGCTAATGAATACAGAAAGAATGGTGAAATTAGAAAACCATCACTTGTAATCCCTAATGAAATAACTGATTTGGGCAATGATTATCAATGGATGAAAGGTTGCTGGGGAACTGGGTATCCACAGGATGCTAAAGTATCCCCGACATATTATTTATTCATCACAAAGGGGAAAATGCAATGTTGCAAAGGAGTGATCAGCCTATGACTACCTGAACCTATTGATCAATCATAAAATTACTAAAAGCAGGAAAATCAGACATTATATGCTTCCTGATATGATGCAATAGGAAGTACATGACCTCACCTATGAAGTATTTATGTCAAAAATATTGAAACTTGGGCTTCCCTGGTGGCGCAGTGGTTGAGAGTCCGCCTGCTGGTGCAGGGGACATGGGTTCGTGCCCCGGTCTGGGAGGATGCCGCGTGCCACAGAGCGGCTGGGCCCGTGAGCCATGGCCGCTGAGCCTGCGCGTCCGGAGCCCGTGCTCCGCAATGGGAGAGGCCACAACAGTGAGAGGCCCATGTACCAAAAAAAAAAAAAAAAAAAAAATTGAAACTTAAATCTTTTTGTTTTGGCTCTAGAATAGTTTTTTTTAAAAAAATTTTATTGAGGTATAATCTACATACAGCATTATATTAGTTTCAGGTGTACAACATAATGACTTGATATTTGTATATATTGTGAAATGATCACCAGAATAAGTATAGTTACCATCTGTCACCATACATAATTACAGATTTTTTTCTTGTGGTGAGAATTTTTAAGATTTACTCTCTTAGCAACTTTCAAATATGCAATATAGTATTATTAACTATAGTCACCACACTGTATATTACATCCCAGGATTTATTTATTTTATAACTGGAAGTTTGTACCTTTTGACCTCCTGCATCCATTTTGCCCACCTCTCAACTCCAGGAACCACCAATCTGTTCTCTGTTATCTATGAACTTGGTATTGTTTTTGTTTTAGATCCCACATATAAGTGAGATCATACAGTATTTGTCTTTCTCTGTCTGACTTATTTCACTTAGTATAATGCCCCCAAGGTCCATCTATGTTGTTGTAAATGGCAAGAATTCACTCTTTTTTATGGCTGAATAATATTCCTGTGTGTGTGTCTGTGTGTGTGTGTCACATATTCTTTATCCATTCATTTATCAGGCCTTTAAATTTAAATTACAGGAGATAGAAGAACAAACTAATGACACTACAGACTAATCCAAATTATTGGCATAGAAATAAAAGTGGGGAAGGATTTTTCTAGATTAAAAGATTGCAGCTCTATTTACAATAGCCAGGAGATGGAAGCAACCTAAGTGTCCATCAACAGATGAATGGATAAAGAAGATGTGGCACATATATACAATGGACTATTACTCAGCCATAAAAAGAAATGAAATTGAGTTATTTGTAGTGAGGTGGGTGGACCTAGAGTCTGTCATACAGAGTGAAGTAAGTCAGAAAGAGAAAAACAATTACCATATGCTAACACATATATATGGAATCTAAGAACAAAAAAAAAGGTCATGAAGAGCCTAGGGGTAGGACAGGAATAAAACACAGACCTACTAGAGAATGGACTTGAGGATATGGGGAGGGGGAAGGGTAAGCTGTGACAAAGTGAGAGAGTGGCATGGACATATATACACTACCAAACGTAGGGTGGATAGCTAGTGGGAAGCAACCACATGGCACAGGGAGATCTGGTAGGTGGTTTGTGACCACCTAGAGGGGTGGGATAGGGAGGGTGGGAGGGAGGGAAACGCAAGAGGGAAAAGATATGGGAACATATGTATATGTATAACTGATTCACTTTGTTATAAAGCAGAAACTAACACACCACTGTAAAGCAATTATACTCCAATAAAGATGTTAAAAAAAAAGAAAAGAGAAACTGAACTAGAAGGTAGGAACACAATCAAGTCACTCCATTCAGACCACGTAAAGCTACACACAGCGACAGGTGATTACATCTGTTTCTCCTTCTTTCTGCCAAGCCTCCTGGGAGAGGAATTGTCGTGAGCTAGCAGGGAGGGAACTAAAATCTTGCCATGAAAAGTGTAATATATAAACAGATTTAGTTTAACTAAACTTGCAGTTTTACTTCAAGACCAAGGGGGTGGCGTAATATATCCTGTGAAGGGAGGGAAATAGGGTTCAAAGGCCAAGTAACCTGGTGAGATGAAGGCTCCAGAGGGAATTCCCTGGTCGCCCAGTGGTTAGGACTCTGAGCCTTCACTGCCAAGGGCCCAGGTTCAATCCCTGGTCAGGGAACTAAGATCTCACAAGCCGCACAGCACAGCCAAAAAAAAAAAAGAAGGCTCCAGAAAAAAAAAACCCGATTCATAACTGTTAAAGAGCATAGGTCTACTACTGTATAGCACAGGGAACTCTGCTCAATATTATGTAACAACCTGAATGGGAAAAGCATTTGAAAAAGAATAGATACATGTATATGTATAACTGAGTCACTGTGCTGTACCCCTGAAACTATCACAACATTGTTAACCGACTCTACTCCAATATAAAATAAAAAGTTTAAAAAGATATTCTTAATGCAAAAGAATTGTCAAAAAAAAGGAGCATACATCTAAAGAAAGATCTATTGCTCAGGGTGAATTGATAATGATAATGCTAAAGAAAGAGTTCTGTTTGGGTAGAACAAGGACAGTTGGGTGAGAAAGAGGAAAAGCATAGTTGGGTGAAGCTATACACCCTGGGGCAAAGCCAGAGGAGGCTGGTGCCAATCTCAGCTGAACAATTTACAAGCTGTGGGGCCATTGTGGATTGACTTGCCTGCGTCCATGTTGGAGTCCTAACCCCCAGCACCTGTGAATGTGACCTTATTTGCAAATAAATGTAATCAAGGTCATACTCCACTAGGGTGGCCCCAGATCCAATGACTGGCATCCTGATAAAAAGAAGAAACAGAGACACAGGGAGAGCACCATGTTGGAGTGATGCTTCTACAAGCCAAGGAACCCCAAGGATTGTCAGCCATTACCAGAAGCTGAGAGAAAGGGAGGGAACAGATTCTCCCCTGGAGCCTTCAGCAAGAGTATGGCCCTGCCAACACCTTGATTTTGGACTTCTAGCCTCCAGAACTGTGCAACAATAAATTTCTGATTGGCATTAATACCATCTGGGGGAGATAACTACAAGGGCTTTCTAGAGAAATGTTTGAGGATTGATCTTTTTCATGGCCTAGATGTTAGTAATGTGTAGTAAATGTTTAATGGATGCTTGGATGGATCAATGAATAAATGAATAAAAGGTGATAATTCTCAAAAAAAAGACTTAAGACCATTTGAAAAATGCAAATATGAACTGTGTATTAGCTGATATCAAAGAATTAATTTATTTTGTTAAGCATGATATGGTACAGTGGTTTTGTAAGAATATGTTCTTTTTTAGAGATGCATACTGAAATATTTAAGGATAAAATACTACGATGCCTGAGAATTTACTTTAAGGTACAGTAGGGACTTCCCTGCTGGTTGAGTGATTAAGAATCCACCTTCCAATGCAGGGGACACGGGTTTGATCCCTGGTCAGGGAACTAAGATCCCACATGCCACGGGGCAACTAAGCCCGCACACCACAACTACTGAGCCCGCACACCACAGAGAGCCCACGTGCTGCAACTAAGACACAATGCAGCTAAAACTAAATAAGTATTTTTTTAAAAATTAAAATAGGGGCTTCCCTGGTGGTGCAGTGGTTGAGAATCTGCCTGCCAATGCAGCGGACATGGGTTCGAATGGGTTCAAGCCCTGGTCTGGGAAGATCCCATATGCCACAGAGCAACTAGGCCCATGAGCTACAATACTGAGCCTGCACACCTGGAGCTGGTGCTCCGCAACAAGAGAGGCCGCGAGAGTGAGAGGCCCACGCACCGTGATGAAGAGTGGCCCCCGCTCACTGCAACTAGAGAAAGCCCTTGCACGGAAACGAAGACCCAACACAGCCAAAACTAAATTAATTAATTAAAAATTAAAATAGAGGACTTCCCTGGTGGTCCAGTGGTTAAGACTCTGAGCTCCCAACACAGGGGGGCCGGGTTCGATCTCTGGTCAGGGAACTAGATCCCACATGCTGCAACTAAAGATCCCACACGCCTCAACAAAGTTCCCTCAATCCCACACACTGCAACTAAGACCTGGCACAGACAAATAAATAAATAAAATATTTTTAAAAAAATAAAAAGGGACTTCCCTTGTGGCGCAGTGGTTAAAAATCAGCCTGGGGCTTCCCTGGTGGCACCATGGTTAAGAATCCACCTGCCAATGCAGGGGACACAGGTTCAAGCCCTGGTCCAGGAAGATCCCACATGCCACAGAGCAACTAAGCCCGTGCACCACAACTACTGAACCTGAGCTCTAGAGCCCAAAAGCCACAACTACTGAGCCCATGAGCCACAACTACTGAAGCCTGCCCACCTAAAGCCTGTGCTCCACAACAAGAGAAGCCACTGCAATGAGAAACCCACGCACCACAACAAAAAGTAACCCCCGCTCGCCTCAACTAAAGAAAGCCCACACACAGCAACGAAGACCCAACGCAGCCAAAAATAAATAAATAAATAAATTTAAAAATAAATTAATCAAACTTTCAAAAAAATTTTAATAAAGTACATTAGAAGAAAAAGCAAAAGCAATTGGGGATATGAGAAGAAATCAGCAGAATCTAAGAAGCAGCAATCAGCGAGGTAGGAAGAAAGTCAGGAGAGTGAGGGGTCCTGGTGGCCAAATGAATCTAGCATTTTGTGGAGAAGTGATCAATTCTGTCAAGTACTACTGGTGGGTCAAGGAAGAGGAAGATTATGAACTGACCATTAGATTTATGAAAGTCGACCTTGACAAAAGCAGTTGGAGTAGAATGATAGAAGAAAGTGGGTGACATAGAGAATAGAAAGCAGATGGGTGACAGCAAGAGAGAGTTGACAACATAGAGTACAAGCAAGTGAGTAACAGAGAGGGTGACACAGACAGTAAGTGACACGGAAGAGAGGTTGGATGACAGATAAGTAGAGGTCAGATAACTCTGCCAATCATCATTTATTGCCTCTCAGTTCCAAATTCACCCCTCAATACCTGCTCTGTGATAATGACAGAACTCCTTTAAGCATCTCTCCTCTACAGCCAGCATGATGTTAAGCTTTCTCAGTAGAGGATGCCTGAGGGACACTACAGGAGGAAGGGGCTCTCCTGAAGTTGCCAGCTACTGCTGCACAAGGGGGCAACCAAGTGACACACAGCCACCCACCCAGAACACGCAGTCTTTCAACGACCTTGAAGTCGCCACCTGGCCTGGCGATAACCTTCCTGCAGCCTCTCTACATGAGAACCAGCCACCCCGGCAGCTGCCTGTGCCCCAGGTCTCACCCCTTCTACACTCCTACACCATGGGTTGCTGCTAGCCTGCTCCCCACCTGCACTCCAGAAGGTTGCTTCCTATGAGCCCAGGGAGTGCAGACCAGCTCCAGCCTGGGCAAGCCAGCACACTTCTCTGCTATCTAGTGGGCTGAACTATACCTTCTCCAAGGAGGTCTGAACCTCAGCCTTGAGGAGAGGGCCTCCTTCCAAGTTTGTCCTTCCTTGGGTACTCTCCCTTAGCCCTAGGGCACCATATGGAGTTTCCTTATTTCTTATAGTTATTCATTTATCAGTTTAATAACTCTTACTTTAAAATTCCTGTTTTAATATACTGTATGGTTTCTTCCTCCTGATTGGACCCAGAATGATACAGTGACAGAGAAAAAAAGAGGATGGGTGACTGAATAAGGGAATGGGTAACAGAGAAAGAAAGTGGATAACAGGGAAAGAGTGGGTAACAGAAGGAGAATGGGTAATAGAGGTAGAGATTAGGTGACAGAGATGGTGGGTGACAGAGAAAGGGGGTACAGAGGTACAGAGTGGGGAGGCTGACAGAGAGACAAAGAGTAAGTGGGTGAGAATGAATGGACGACAGTGTGAGCAGGTAGTTGAGAGTGTGAACAGGTGGGTGACAGAGAGATAATGGGAGAGAGGGAGAGAATGAGAGAGAGAGAGAGAATTATGAGTGCTAGAGAGGGAGAGCAGGTGACAGAGGTGGGTGACACAGAGAAAGACATAATGGACAACAGAAAGAGACAGAGGCAGGGGAGGGAGAGAGAGAGGGAGGGAGGGAATGCCAGAAGAAGAGAAAGAGGGGGCAACAGGGGGAGAGGGACAACACAGAGTGGAAGCAAGCAGTGGGTACACAGAGAGCACAAGGGGGCAGTAGGCAAGAGAGGAGCTGGTGGGCGGGCATCACCAAGGGAGAGCATGACTGACACAGAGTGTGTGACAGAGTCATTGTATGAGACAGAAGATGAAGGTATGGCAAAAGGAAAACATGCAGAGAGTGTATGACAGCAAGTCTCAGTTCACTTTCATCTCTTGGACAGGAAAGGCAAAGAAAAAGGTAAGGAGAGGGACAAAAAAGTGAGAGGAGAGAGGGAGGAAGAAAGAGAGACAGAGAAACTGTGAGAGCAGGATTGTGCCAAGGAGTAGAATTATGAGCAAGAGAGAAGGGAGAGAATGTAGAGAAGGCGATGCTTTGTGCGAGGCGGTGTTGGTTTGGGGGGATTTGGAAGAGGATGAGAGAGATTGAGACAGATTAGGAGAAATAAAAGAGGGATTGGGGGAGTTGAGGGCTCATGAGAGATGGAATGTCAGGAGAGACAGAAATGTGAGAAAGGTGGGGATTGTGAGAGTAGAAGATGATTGCGAGAGAAGGGGGTGCTTGTTGAGGGGGGTGGGAAAGAGACCATTTGAGCATGCTCACAAGAGACCATGTGGAGTGAGTGAGACAGGTGCCAGCGTGAGAGGCAGTGTTGGTGAAACCAAGCGGGGCCCTGTGGGGCTCCTGGACATGGAGGCCTTTTTGTCCCCTGTTTCTTGTAGGCAAGACTCCATCCGCCATGACCTTCCCTGAGTTCCAAAGGGCAGATTCAAACAGTTGCTAATCAATGGGGGGAAACAGCCAAGAAACCACCTGAGGCAGGATTAAAAGGACCAGAGAAGCTCATCAAGATTAGGATGGGGGGGCGCTTCCCTGGTGCCGCAGTGGTTGAGAATCTGCCTGCTAATACAGGGGACATGAGTTCAAGCCCTGGTCTGGGAAGATCTCACATGCCACAGAACAACTAGGTCCGTGAGCCACAACTACTGAGCCTGCGCGTCTGGAGCCTGTGCTCCACAACAAGAGAGGCCACGATAGTGAGAGGCCCACGCACCACGATGAAGAGTGGCCCCTGCTTGCCACAACTAGAGAAAGCCTTCACACAGAAACGAAGACCCAACACAGCAAAAATATATAATTAATTAATTTTTTAAAAATCAACAAGCTTGATTTTTTTAAAAAGATTAGGAGATGAACCACCTGAGACCCTACACACACCCTAATCTTCTCAGCAACTCCACCTTGGGAAGTATTGTTATAAAACTCCTCATCAGGGCTTCCCTGGTGGCACAGTGGTTAGGAATCCACCTGCCAATGCAGGGGACATGGGTTCGAACCCTGGGCCAGGAAGATCCCACATGCCATGGAGCAACTAAGCCTGTGCGCCACAACTACCAAGCCTATGCTCTAGAGCCCGTGAGCCACAACTACTGAGCCTGTATGCCACAACTACTGAAGCCCACATGCCTAGAGTCCATGTTCCTCAACTAGAGAGGCCACTGCAATGAGAAGCCTGTGTACAGCAATGAAGAGTAGCCCCCACTCGCTGCAACCAAAGTCCACATGCAGCAACAAAGACCCAACGTAGCCAAAAATAAAATAAATTAAAATTTAAACATTAATTAATTAAAAAAAAACTCCTCATCAAATCCTCGGGGTGGGGGGGGTGTGGTGAGCACATAGTTTTTTGAGGCAGGAGCCCACTGCCCGCTGTGTCCCCCTTTGCCTGGCAAGGTAATAAAGCTACTCCCTTTCTACTCCTCCAAAGCTCTGTCTCCACATTTCCATTCGGCACTGGAACAGAGGCCGGGTTTTCGGCAACAAAATTTGGGGGGCTCGCCTGGTATCTGACTCGTGGGCCGGCAGCCCCTTAGGGCCCCTCAGGTTGATCAGACACTCAGAGGTTTCTCTGCACGCCAGCCTCCTTCGGGAGAGCAGAGGTTTGGCAGACTTCTCTGAGGCCAGATCACTAGGGATCCCCTGCCATAGGGCTGTGCCCCGATAATACCCAGACTGCCATCTCAGTAGTTGGAACTCCGAGATGGAGAACGGGAGAGAGGTTGCCCTAGCAACTGCCAAGGCCCCCTTTGCCTTGAGGACACCCCCTCTTCTATCCACATCAGCCCAGACTTCCTGCTCTGAAAAAGCATTTTGGAGAAGGAGAAAAGGAGGATTAGGTATGTCACAACACCTCTGCCAGCATTTTTGGTAAGTCCCCCGGCATGCACACTGAGGCCGCTCGACCTGGTCCGTTTAGGGGAACTCTGGTTCCCGTTTGGGGATTTTCCATTAGGAAGATCCCATTTGTAAGGCGCAACTTGGACCAAGGCCACCAGCTTAGTGGGACTTAGAACCCAGTTTGAACCTTGGGCTGTTTGTTTTGTTTGTGTGTGTCTTCCTTTTGGCTGGCGAGAATTCTGGTTTTGCTTTCAGTTTTGTGCACATAGCTGTTTAATTCAACTCAATATGGGAAAAGCGCTTCCTCTTCCTCTCCATCTGACAGTCCCCTAGGGAAGATTTTGGCAGATTGGTCGACCTATAACTATGAATCTATTTTAATTGTTTAGCCAATGAATATTCTTAAAAGTGAGGAGAGGTGGCCTTTGTATGGTGGCCTAAATTATACTATTCTTCAGCTAGAATTGTTTTGTCACAGGAATGGAAAGGCTGGGAATTCTCTCCACTCCATCTGGGCTAGCCACTTTGGCCTCACTCCCTTGCAGCAATTGAGCCACTCTGGGCCCCCTGAGAGCCAACTCTGGGTTTGTTATCTTTCAAGAACTGAGCCAATCTGTTTGGAAGACTTCGTCCTGGAATGGAAGTGGAATTTTTAAACTATACCTCCTCTGAGTTTCTGTCTGTGTGGCCATAGCCTATCTGTCGTTTGTGTTTCTGTGTGTATTGTTTTGGGGTGAGCCACTGTTGCTTGTGTAGGGTGGGAAAATTCTACCGGATCATTGCGAGCCATTTTGAGTCCTCTGTCTGGGAGTGGAAATAGGCTACATCTAGTCTGATCTTTTGTTTGTGGGACCATGTTTGTTGTCTGTATGTATGTGTCTCAGTACTTGCATTGACTGGTTGAGAATAACAGGGCTCACATGTGACAACACCAGGGTACCCTATCGCGTCGGGCTTTGCCTGTGGCAGAATTGTTGGTTGGGATTTTCCCTTTTGGACTAGCCTTGTTGAAACCGTGCACCTCAGATTGGGACTTGAACCCACGTGCCGGGACTCAAACCCAGCCAAAACCCAGACTGGGACTTGAAACCACGTGGCTGGGACTCAAACCCGGCCAAAACCCAGATTGGGACTCGAACCCACTGGGCCGGGACTCGAACCTGGCCAAAACCCAAGGTCCTCCAACTGAGATCACATACCTGGCTTCAGGACTTAATGAAGCTCAGGTTCTCTTTTTTTTTTTTTTTTTTTTTTTTTTTTTTTTTAAGAAGTAATGGATTTACTTTATTTTTTAACATCTTTATTGGAGTATAATTGCTTTACAATGGTGTGTTAGTTTCTGCTTTATAACAAAGTGAATCAACTATACATATACATATATCCCCATATCTCCTCCCTCTTGTGTCTCCCTCCCACCCCTCTAGGTGGTCACAAAGCACCGAGCTGATCAGAAGCTCAGGTTCTTGATGTCCCATCACAGAAAGAATTCAGTGAGAGACAAAATGATAGGTAAGAAGTGGATTTATTTAGAGAGAAACACACTCCACAGAGTGAGGGCCATCTCAGAAGGTAAGAAAGGCACCAGGGTATGGGGTTGCCAGTTTTTATAGGGGTGGGTAATTTCATAGGCTAATGAGTGGGAGGAGTATTCCAGCTTTTTGGGGAAAGGGTGTGGATTTCCAGGAATTGGGCCACAGCCCACTTTTTGATCCTTATGTTTGGCCTTGGAACTGTCAGGGCACCTGTGGGTGTGTCATTTAGCTTGCTGATGTGTTACAATGAGCGTATACTGAGGCTTAAGGTCTAGTGGAAGTCTACTTGTCCTGCCATCTTGGACCCATTTGGTTCTAATCAGTTTATGTCATGTCCTTGGACTATGTCATTCTTTCAAAGGTTGTTCCCTGCCCCCTTCCCTCCTGTTTCATTGTTATGGATGACCAGAGTTCTATTCCATCTTGTAACAGCCCCCCCAGGGTATTTTTACAGAACTAGCAGATCTTCAGCTATGCCCCCATGAAAAGGAATTGTTATTTCTCTCCCCCTGTGCCTGGGACCTCCAGAACACTTATCTAGACCATCTCTAGTTCCTGAGACTGAAGAAAAAGGCAGGGAAAGAAGGCCTTTTTTGTGGAAGGGGGAAAACTGAGGTCTCTGGTTCGGTCTTTATGTAAAAGTTAACTTGTAAATGAGCTCTGTTTAATTGACTTGAAAGTAAGCTCTTACAAACTAAATCTAAATGTCTAGAAAATTGGCCAAGATAAATTTTAGGACCACATGATCTGGGAAATATTCAGTACTGAATTGATATCTGCTATTGAAGGTGGCTTAAGCTTGTTGGTTTGATTAATATAGACAGGTCTTTAGAGTCATCAATGTTAAATAATGCAAGTGAGATAAGAGCTTTTGGGTAAACTCTTTAGAAATAATTGTTTTAGGAATGTGTACTTAAGAATAATCTCTTCAGGGGCTTCCCTGGTGGCGCAGTGGTTGAGAATCCGCCTGCCGATGCAGGGGACGTGGGTTCGTGCCCCAGTCCGGGAAGATCCCACATGCCGCGGAGCGGCTGGGCCCGTGAGCCATGGCCGCTGAGCCTGCACGTCCGGAGCCTGTGCTCCGCAACGGGAGAGGCCACAACAGTGAGAGGCAGGCGTACCGCAAAAAAAAAAAAAAAAAAAAAAAAAGAATAATCTCTTCAGCTACTTTGTAGCTTAAAAATTTAGAGTTAAGTTAAATGATTGAAGTTTATTGAATAAGTAGGCCATTTACAAATAAAATAAGATACTGAAACATTAGTTAGTGAATATTGGCTTACCTTGGCAGAGAGAGAAACGAAAGGTATTTGGTGCCACCCTGAGATACTCTCCATAAGAAAGCACATGTTTTTAGAGTTGTGCATGATCAGGATTTTCTAAGATTGGATTAAATCTAATTGGATAAATGGATTTTGTTGGGAGTGGGCTAAGGCAAGACCAGATTTGGTTTCTCCCTTCAACGTTTTCTTGGAATACTGCTTTTGATAACAGCTTGTGAGTTCCTTTGCCTTTAAGTGATCTGTATTTGCGTTGAAATCTTTTCACTTTGGTTAAGTAAATAAGTATTGTTTGGCAGTTTCTAAAAGTTTTTTGACCTCCAGCTAACTTTGAGATGCTTCAGAGGGCCCCTGAGTCATCTCAGAGAGAAGGATTTAACTAGGATTATTTGGTATGTTAAATCAAATGTAATCAGTTAAATTAAATATAATCCCGATTATTGTAACCAAGTTTCTTTAACAAGTTTCTTTACCCATTACATTGCAATCATATATTTAACTATGCCCTTTTTTAAAATTAAAAGTCCTTCTGTCATTTATAGACAGTTATTATTGTACTCTGCTTTTGCAAAGTGCTTCATCTTCAAGAAGATTTATGTGAAGGACCCCTTTTGACAAATACAGGTCTCTGATAAATTTCACATCATACTGCTGAGCTGGATAAGAAAAAAAATTCTTAATGGAGAATCTGATGGCTTCATAAAAATTTAACAAAAGGATTGGTTACTGAGTGAACTAGTGAATATGGTTATAATGTTTTTTGTTTTTTCTTTTTTTTGGTCTGGAATATCACTGGTTACTTAATATTACAGACTTACTTTGAAAGCAAATGTCTTGTTTGGCTGTGTTCAATGAAGATGAGGGTAATTTTAGGGAAAAAGATTATGTTTCAATACATATAAAATTCTAGATCTGTTAATTAAAGTCTGTATTTATGGAAGTTATTGTGTTAATCACACTTTTGTCCTGATGTTTAGGAGACAAGGAAAATTACCTAGTAAAGTTATCAGACTGTAATTATTCATGATGTATCACTGTTTGCTTTAGGTCTACTGCTAAAAGCACATATACAATGCTTATGTGACAATTGGTCATAAATGATAAAATGTATAGCCTATAAAGCATTTCCTCCTTAACATACCTCTGAGCTTGTTCAGTTTTGCTCTGATCAGCTTTCCCCCAATGAGGATTAACTAGGAAAATATAAAGGAGGCCTAGCACCTAGGGACATGATCTATACCTGGGGCGAAGAGCTGAATCACCCTGGCACCGAGTGATAGATATTTTGATCATCAATGTCTTCTATTGAAAGACCTGCAATCAAAAGGGGAAATGAAAGAAAAAAATCTGCACTTATTGAAGTATGAGGAAGTCACTCTGGCCTATACATGGTTTAACTTTAAAAAGCAGCCTGTTTTGTGGCTTTTCAGACATGCATTGTACATATCCTTTAACATTGAGGAGGGGAATGCATTTGAAAGTCAAAATGGAATAACTATGGTAAAACTAGGTGACCACTGTGGATGTGATTCCAAATGCATTTATTCCTGTATTTTTGTGAACTTGAATTTTCTGAGCTATATCAGATTAGGGATGCCACAAGGATTTAAAAATTCCCCCACCCTCTTCAACTGAGATTTTGGTTAAAGATTTAAAAGGATTACACCTGGTTCAAAGTGGAGTAGAGGCCTTTCCAGCCAGAAGAGGAAACGCATCTGGTAGTGACAGAAACACTTCTGAAGGACATTATTCCTAGGTACTGCCTTTCCTCTACTATTCAGAGTAGCAATGGATCTGCTTTTCTCGCAGGAATAACACAAACAGCAAATAAAGCTTTAGGTATAAAATGGAAACTTCACTCAGCATGGAGACCCCAATCTACAGGAAAAGCTAAGAAGATGAATCACAGGAAAACATCTAAAATGGGACAAGGTCTTGCCAATTGCTCTCCTCTGTACACTGGTGGCCCCTAGAAGCTGGCTAGGATTGAGCCCTTATGAAATTATATACAGGAGACCACTCTTAGCTCCTAAGAGTAAAAAAAGAGAGAGAGAGAGACATTTCTAATGTAGGAAGAAAAAAATTAAACAGTATGTACAACAGGTTGGTCAATTGTTAACTGCTTTGCATAAGTTTATGTTCCATAGGTCTCCCTCTTGCCTGGAAGTTCCCTTACATCCCTTCAAAGCAGGAGACCAGGTGCTGCTGAAGGTTTGGAAAAAACAAGGACCCGAGTGACAGCTGGAGGAAAATGGAAGGGACCATACAAGATGTCCTCCTTACTATTCACACCTCCTTAAAACTGGATGGAGTTAAACCATGAATACATCACACTAGAGTAAAGATTATCTGAAACCGATGAAACCAGCCTGCCCCCAGCCTGCCCACGGCAGAGGAACAGACCTGCGGGAAGTGGATGTCTCACCCTTTGGGAAATCTTAAGTATTTGTTCCAACAACCAGAATGAAAGTTCTGTTTTCTTACCCTTTCTCATACCTTTTACCTACAAAACTATAGATTCATATGCTGACTCTTTCGATAATTCTAACTGCCAGATATGTGGTCAGTTTCCTACTTCCAGGTCTTCGGGATTGCCTTGGTGGGTTTCCTCCCTTACAGGGAATGGTTTGGAAACAACTGGCTTCAGACATATTCTCCTGAATTCCTAAGGAAATGAGATCTATTCTGTCTACTAAAGTTCTAGTTGTCACTCCTCTTACCTCTAACCTGGTCTGTTGTATCAAAATAGCAGAACAAGGGATTGAGATCTTAATCATATAAGACTCAGATCCAGGACTTGGAACTCAAATATTTCTAATTTGGTATCTATTCCCCAAAATTTAGGCAGGACTATGCCCCATTTCAGCAGAAGTAGTCAGAGCGGTTGTTGACCCATTCACTAAAAGATCTGGGGAAACATAAAACCAAAGTGGGGATTAAAACTGAGTCCCCTGCTGAGTTTATGATTAACATCTTTATCCAAAACGATTGTTCCCTTTTCTCATCCAACATGTTCTCCTCAAGATTGAGGAGTATCAAAGAAAAGGGGGACGTGAAACCAAGCAGGGCCGGTGGGGCTCCTGGACACGGAGGCCATTTTGTCCCCTGTTTCTTGTAGGCAAGACTTCAGCCGCCATGACCTCCCCTGAGTTCCAAAGGGCAGATTCAAACATTTGCTAATCAATGGGGGGAAACAGCCAAGAAACCACCTGAGGCAAGATTAAAAGGACCAGAGAAGCTCATCAAGATTAGGAGATGACCACCTGAGACCCTACACACACCCTAATCTTGTCAGCAACCCCACCTTGGGAAGTATTGTTATAAAATTCATCAAATCCTCCTGGGGGGGGGCGATGGGGACACATAGTTTTTCGAGGCAGGAGGCTGCTGTGTCCCCCTTTGCCTGGCAAAGTAATAAAGCTACTCCTCCAAAGCTCTGTCTCCCGCGTTTCTATTAGGCACCTGTGAACAGAGGCCAGGTTTTCGGCAACACTGGGGAATCAGCACAAGCTGCTTGCTCAGGGAAAGGACAGGGTGGGGGACTAAAGGTCTTAAGCCTTATCCCCATTTTCCAGATGAGAAAATTGAGGCTCATAAGTCAGGGGACTTACCTGAGGCCTCCCAGCTAACAAGTGCCAGAGTCATAATTTGAACCCCAAATGGCCCAACTCTGAAGCCAGCACTCTACCCCACACACACTTCCTCTCTCTGTTTTCCCCAAGTCTTCTTTAAGGAAGTCATGTAACTCAGTCCAAAGATGTGTTTCACTCCTCTGTAAGGAGACCTTTTGTCTTCTAACAGCCTTAAAACATTCTTTTTTTGGAAAGGGAGATGGAACTATTCCACTGCTCCAATTGATTTCTTTGTACTACAACAAAATTTAAAACTTCTGTGCATCAAAGGACACAATCAACAGAGTGAAAAGGCAACTTACAGAATGGGAGAAAATATTTGCAAATCATACATCTGGTAAGAAGTTAATATCCAGAGTATATAAGGAATTACAACTCAACAACAACGAAACAAACAACCCAATTAAAAAATGAGCAAAGGACTTGAATAGATATTTCTCCAAAGAAAATATACAAATGGTCAATAAGCACTTGAAAAGATGCTCAACATCACTAACCATTAGAGAAGTGCAAATCAAAACCGCAATGAAATACCACTTCAATATCGTTAGGATGGCTAGTAACAACAACAAAAAATAAGTGTTGGAGAGAATGTGAAGACATTGGAACCCTTGGGCACTGTTGGTGGGAATGTAAAATGGTGCTGCTGCTATAGAAGACAGTATGGAAGTTCCTCAAAAAATTAAAAGTAGAATTACCATATGATCCAGCAATCCCACTTCTGGATATATACCCAAAAGAATTGAAAGCAGGATCTCAAAGAGATATCTGTACACCCACATTCACAGCAGCACTATTCACAATAGTCAAGAGATGGAAGCAACCCAAATATCCATCAACGGATAAATGAATAGACAAAATGTGACGTTATGCATACAATGGAACATTTTTCAGTCTTAAAAAGTAAGGAAATCCTGTCACATGACAACATGAATGAATCTTGAGGACATTATGCTACATAAAATAAACCAGTCATGGGCTTCCCTGGTGGCGCAGTGGTTAAGAATCCGCCTACCAATGCAGGGGACATGGGTTCAATCCCTGGCCCGGGAAGATCCCACATGCCTTGGAGAAACTCAGCCCAGTGCACCACAACTACCGAGCCTGCGCTCTAGAGCCCATGAGCCACAACTACTGGACCCACATGCCACAACTACTGAAGCCCACGCACCTAGAGCTAGTGCTCCGCAACAAGAGAAGGCACAACAATGAGAAACCTGATCACCGCAACAAAGGGTAGCCCCTGCTTGCCACAACTAGAGAAAGCCTGTGCACAGCAACGAAGACCTAACACAGCCAAAAATAAAAATAAATTTCTTTTAAAAATTAAAAAAATAAACCAGTCACAAAAAGACAAATACTGTATGATTGTACTTATATATAAGGTTCCTAGAGAAGTCAAATTTACAGAGAAAGTAGAATGGTGGTTGCCAGGGGCTGGGGGAGAGAGGAATGAGGAATTGTTGTCTAATAGGTATAGAGTTTTAGTTTTTCAAGATGAAAAGAGGGGCTTCCCTGGTGGCTCAGTGGTTGAGAATCCGCCTGCCAATGCAGGAGACACGGGTTCGTGCCCTGGTCCGGGAAGATCCCACATGCCGCGGAGCAACTAAGCCTGTGAGCCATGGCCTCTAGGCCTGCGTGTCCGGAGCCTGTGCTCCGCAACGGGAGAGGCCACAACAGTGAGAGGCCCGCATACCGCAAAAAAAAAAAAAAAAAAAAAAAAAGATGAAAAGAGTTCTGGAGAGAGATGATGGTAATGGTTGAACAACAATGTTAATGTATTTAATACCACTGAACTGTACACTTAAGAATAGTTAAAATGGGTGCTCACTTTGGCAGCACATATACTAAAACTAAACTAAACTAAAAACAATACAGAGAACATTAGCATGGGCTCTGTGCAAGAATGACACGCAAATTCGTGAAGCACTCCATATTTTTGGAGTTTGGGATTAGCAGATGTGAACTATTATATATAGAATGGATAAACAACAAGGTCCTACTGTATAGCACAGGGAACTATATTCAATATCCTGTAATAAACCACAATGAAAAAGAATATGAAAAAGTATACTTGAAACTAACATGATACTGTAAATCAACTATACTTCAATTTTTAAAGATTTTTTTAATTTTAAAGAATATATATAAGTATAAATGAATCACTTTCCTATATACCAGAAACTAACACAATATTGTAAATAAAAACACTTCAATAAAAAATAAATTTTAAAAAAATAATGGTTAAGATGGTAAATTTTATGTTGTATTTTATAATAATTTAAAGAAAATTTTAAATGCTCATTCCTACATCACCATGTCCTCCACCCTTAGCCATCTGGTGAATGATTAGTTTCTCAACACCAATGTCTCCTCTTGTGAGCCCTTCCCTTAGCTCACTGATCCCTGTAGTTGGCCATTCCCTCCTGTAGTATGCCTTGCATATTGTACCTCTTACAGCACTTATCAAACAATATAGCAATTAGGTCTACCTATCCCTTTCCACCACTAGATTATAAGCAGTTTGGGGGCAGGGACAGTGTTTTACTCCTCTCTGTATCCCCTAGGCCTGGGGCTTGGAAGACTGGAAAAACCCAAGAAAGGCTTTTGTAGGGGAGTATCTTAAAATTAATGTGTATTTTTGTATATTAAAGCACAGCATACACAAAAATCATTGAAAAACTACAAAAGGAAAATATTTTACCATATATAACAAGAATTTTAAATCTTTAATATATTAATATATATTTAATTTTAAAAAGATAGTTCCAAACAGAAAGATGAATGTTGAACCTTGACTGAAAATGTATACATTAAATTATAAACATAAAATAGAATAACAGAAAATATTTAAATTTAGTAAGAATAATATAAGGCATTACCAATCTTTATTAAAAGAAAATGGATTTCAAAATGGTAATTTTGTGATACAGCCACTATGGAGAACAGTATGGAGGTTCCTTAAAAAACTAAAAATAGAACTACCATACGACCCAGCAATCCCACTACTGGGCATATACCCTGAAAAAAACCATAATTCATATAGTCATGTACCACAATGTTCAGCTCTATTTACAATAGCCAGGACATGGAAGCAACCTAAGTGTCCATCAACAGATGAATGGATAAAGAAGATGTGGCACATATAAACAATGGAATATTACTCAGCCATAAAAAGAAACGAAACTGAATTATTTGTAGTGAGGTGGATGGTCCTAGAGTCTGTCATACAGAGTGAAGTAAATCAGAAAAAGAAAAACAAATTCCGTATGCTAACACATACATATGGAATCTTAAAAAAAAAAAGATTCTGAAGAACCTAGGGGCAGGGCTGGAATAAAGACCCAGATGTAGAGAATGGACTTGAGGACACGGGGAGGGGGAAGGGTAAGCTGGGATGAAGTGAGAGAGTGGCATGGACATATATATACTACCAAATGTAAAACAGATAGCTAGTGGGCAGCAGCCGCATAGCACACAGGGAGATAAGCTCGGTGCTTCGTGTCCACCTAGAGGGGTGGGATAAGGAGGGTGGGAGGAAATATGGGGATATATGTATATGTATAGCTGATTCACTTTGTTATAAAGCAGAAACTAACAATCCATTGTAAAGCAATTATACTCCAATAAGGATGTTTTTAAAATGGTGATTTTGAAAGCTGTAGACCCAAGAAAGCCTGGATCGATTGAAGTTCTGGCTCTTAAGGAGTTCATACCGGAGAGTTATTTGACCCGGGGCATCGGGGGCTCCACAGGCTTTAGCAATCTGGGGAGATTCCTACGCCTCCTCCGAGAACACGGGCGCGCGTCTCATAAGGCTCCACCTCAGCAGTTTGGGCTCCTGGAAGGGTCCAAGGGACCTCACACCCACACCCACTCCCGGCCAGGGCCTGTGAACTAGACCCGCCCAGCGACCCAAATGTACCTCAGGTAACGGGCAGCCTGCTCTGGGCTTAAGGCCCCAGCTTCCACAAACCCTCGGGACGCCTCCATGACCCTCAGATTGGGCTCCGTGTATCTCGGCCGCTGATTGAACTTCCCTCGCTCCTGCCCTGCGCATGAGCCTTGCGCGTGGAGGCGGGGCAGGGCCAACGGACAGTGTAGCAGCCGGCCAATCCACTGCACCGCGCTCTGGCGCCGCCGCCTGAGCCCCGCCCACGAAGGTCGCGCGCATGCGCATGCGCGCGCTGGGGGCGGGGGGGGGTGTAGAGGCGGTAGCTGACCCCGTGGCGGGGGCTGGGTGGTGTCCTCTTGTCGTCTCTTGCATTTTCAGTCTAGTCCAAACCACGCTGCGGCGAATGCTTGTGTGCGTGTGATATTCTTGTGAGTGGAGTAGACCGCCTGATATGATCTCAGTCGTTTTAATGGCCCTTAGAAACCTCCTCCACAGCCTGGATCCCCAAATAATCCTCCCTTCCCTGTTCGCCAACGTCTGGTACTGAGCGTGCTTTGAATTCATACGCCCTAGGAGGCAAAGTCCTCGTGATTTAAACTCACAGTAAAGAAGAGTCTTAAAGAACCAAGCCAAAAGTCTCATTTGAGAAATAAGTAGTGCTGTTGTGTATGGTCACCACCATTTCTTAAGAACCTCCAACTGAGATGCAGTCATATTTTCGAAGGCAGAGCTCAGGGCTTCAGGTAACGTGGTGATTGAGTTTAAGTGGCTTCCTTGGGCAATGCTAAATAGGTTTGTGAGCCAACAAAAATTGTCCTTTCTCACATACTGTCAAGAACATGGACATTATGATTCCTCGAGGCACTAACATTCAGTATTTGAAAACTCACCTATTGACCCAGTCATATGCCTACCACATATCCAGAAGATTTTTAACTTTTTGTAAATTTCATAGAACGTCAGTGTTAAGGAAAACACCGACTGAAACCCCCCTGCCCTGGCCAGGCACCATAGTAACCACTTGCGTGAGTTGTCTTAAAACAGGAGGTCCTGGTAAGGAATACGGAACTAACAAGCTACCAGCAACCAGAGTTAAAAAGGGAACTTAAAGAAGGTGGTCTACTTTCCTGATTTATATGACTTTAAGTCATATGTTCATGTGACTTCAGGCCCTCTGTTAAGAGGGCTTTTAGTATACCACTACTATCCCCATTTTTCAGATGTGAAAATTGAGGCTCAGAAAAATAAAGTGACTTGGCCTAAGGTTCCAAAGCTGGGAAATGATAGGGCCAGAATTCCATACCAAGTCTATGTGAACACAAATCTGTGCTCATTCACAGTGTCACACTGCCTATTGCTACAAAGAAGAGGGGAGTGATGGGAAATGAGGTTTCAGGGGTAGTTGGAAGCCAGTTTGTGAAGGAGCTTGTTTACCCTGCTGAAGTGTTTGAATCACTTCTTCTCCTGGAGGCAAGTTTGAACTGGGGATGAGGGGTGGGGAGTCAAGTGTATAGGTGCCCTGGGTACCCAAATGATGAGTGTCGTGAGAAGAAGAGCTGGTGGAGAGAATTCCATTGAAAAGAAAACAGAGATAGGAGCACAAATATCTTTATCTTGAGTCTGAGGAAGGCCATCTCTAGTTGTGCTTTGGCTCAGTGTCTGCCATCATCACTCATACCCTTGGAATTGTTGAGAACCCAGGATAAAACAAAGCAGAACCCTGATTGCTGCCTTAGGCAGCTGCCACTGTCTTGGCTTTGGAGAAAAGCTAAAAGGAAGGCCTTCAGGAGCCATGCTACTCTCTGTCTGTTTCCCTGGGACTGTGATCTCCAAAGGCCCTGATCATTAAATAAAAGGACCAACCCTCCTGCTTATCTGCCCTTAGGCTACTGGATTTTTCTCAGTGCCATTTTCACGTAGCCACAGGACTCCCCCTCTTTAAACACAAAGTCCTCCAGCTCTCCTTCCCTCCCCCTCAGTCCTTCAGTAGCTGCTTCCTTTGGGCCCTTCTCAGTGCCTTCTGGAGTGCCAGCTCCCACCACAGGGTGCCAGTGACCTAGGAAACTTGCCACCCATGACTCCTAGTCCTCCTCTGTAAATGGTCACACACATTCACAGGCTGAAAATAAGAGAAATGTTAGGGAGGATTTAGAGTGGATAAATGGAGAGAATGAAAAGAAGATCAAAATAAGAGTTACCACTCATACTGAAGAATAAAAACCATAGGATCATCTCAATAGATGGAGAAAAAGCTTTTGATAAAATTCAACACCCATTTGTGATAAAAACTCTCTGGAAAGTGGGCATATAGGGAACCTACCTCAACATAATAAAGGCCATATATGACAAACCCACAGCAAACATCATTTTCGATGGTGAAAAACTGAAAGCAATTCCTCTAAGATCAGGAACAAGACAAGATGTCCACTCTTGCCACTGTTACTCAACATAGTTTTGGAAGTCCTAGCCATGGCAATCAGAGAAGAAAAAAATAAAAGGAATACAGATTGGAAAAGAAGAAGTAAAACTGTCACTGTTTGCAGATGACACGATACTATACATAGAGAACCCTAAAGATGCCACCAGAAAACTACTAGAGCTAAACAATGAATTTGGTAAAGTTGCATGATACAAAATTAATGCACAGAAATCTCTGGCATTCCTATACACTAACAACGAAAGATCAGAAAGAGAAATTAAGGAAACAATCCCATTCACGATTGCAACAAAAATAATAAAATACCTAGGAATACCTACCTAAAGAGGTAAAAGACCTGTACTCAGAAAACTATAAGACACTGATGAAAGAAATAAAAGATAACACAAACAGGTGGAGAGATATACCACATTTTTGCATTGGAAGAATCAATACTGTGAAAATGACTATACTACCCAAAGCAATCTACAGATTCAGTGCAATCCCTATCAAATTACCAGTGGCATTTTTTACAGAACTAGAACAAAAAAATCTTAAAATTTATATGGAGACACAAAAGACCCCGAATAGCCAAAGCAGCCTTGAGGGAACAAAACAGAGCTGGAGGAATCAGACTCCCTGACTTCAGATTATACTACAAAGCTACAGTAATCAAGACAATATGGTAGGGCTTCCCTGGTGGCGCAGTGGTTAAGAATCTGCCTGCCAATGCAGAGGACATGGGTTTGAGCCCTGGTCTGGGAAGATCCCGCATGCTGTGGAGCAACTAAACGCATGCGCTGCAACTACTGACCTGTGCTCTAGAGCCTGCGAGCCACAACTACTGAGCCCATGAGCCACAACTGTGGAAGCCCATGCGCCTAGAGCCCATGCTCTGCAACAAGAGAAGCCACCACAATGAGAAGTCTACACACCACAACGAAGAGTAGCCCCCACTCGCCGCAACTAGAGAAAGCCCACGCGCAGCAACAGAGAAGACCCAACACAGCCAAAAATAAATAAATAAAATAAATTAATTAATTAAAGAAAAAGAAAGACAATATGGTACTGGCACAAAAACAGAGATATAGATCAATGGAACAGGATAGAAAGCCCAGAGATAAACCCACACACCTATGATCAGCTAATCTATGACAAACAAGGCAAGGATATACAGTGGAGAAAAAACAGTCTCTTCAATAAGTGGTGCCGGGAACACTGGACAGGTACATGTAAAAGAATAAAATTAGAACACTCCCTAACACCATACACAAAAATAAACTCAAAATGGATTAGAGATCTAAATGTAAGACCGGACACTACAAAACTCTTAGAGGAAAACATAGGAAGAACACTCTTTGACATAAATCACAGCAAGATCTTTTTTGATCCACCTCCTAGAGTAATGGAAATAAAAACAAAAATAAACAAATGCGACCTAATGAAACTTAACCCTCAGAATGGAAGAAAATTTTTGCAAATGAATCAACAGACAAAGGATTGATCTCCAAAATATATAAACAGTTCATGCAGCTCAATATTAAAAAAACAGACAACTCAATCCAAAAATGGGCAGAAGACCTAAATAGACATTTCTCCAAAGAAGACATACAGATGGCCAAGAAGCACATGAAAAGCTGCTCAACATCACTAATTATTAGAGAAATGCAAATCAAAACTACAATGAGGTATCACCTCACACCAGTTAGAATGGGCATCATCAGAAAATCTACAAACAACAAATGCTGGAGAGGGCGTGGAGAAAAGGGAACCCTCTTGCACTGTTGGTGGGAATGTAAATTAATACAGTCACTAGGAGAACAGTATGGAAGTTCCTTTAAAAACTAAAAATAGAATTACCATATGACCCAGCAATCCCACTACTGGGCATATACCCAAAGAAACCCATAACTCAAAAAGACACATGCACCCCAATGTTCACTGCAGCACTGTTTACAATAGCCAGGTCATGGAAGCAACCTAAATGCCCATCAACAGACGAATGGATAAAGAAGATGTGGTAAGGACTTCCCTGGTGGCGCAGTGGTTAAGAATCGGCCTGCCAATGAAGGGAACATGGGTTTGAACCTTGGTCCAGGAAGATCCCACATGCCACGGAGCAACTAAGCCCGTGTGCCACAACTACTGAGCTAGCGCTCTAGAGCCCATGAGCCATAACTACTGAGCATGTGTGCCACAACTACTGAAGCCCGTGTGCCTAGAGCCCGTGCTCCACAACAAGAGAAGCCACCGGAATGAGAAGCCGTCACACCACAACGAAGAGTAGCCCCTGCTTGCCACCACTACAGAAAGCCCATGTGCAGCAATGAAGACCCAACACACAACCAAAAATAATAAATAAATAAATAAAATTAATTCTTAAAAAAAAAGGTGTGGTACATATATACAATGGAATATTACTCAGCCATAAAAAGAAACAAAATTGGATGATTTGTAGAGATGTGGATGGATCTAGAGACTGTCATACAGAGTGAAGTCAGAAACAAACAAATATCGTATATTAACGCATATATGTGGAACCTAGAAATATGGTACAGATGAACCACTTTGCTGGGCAGAAATAGAGACACAGATGTAGAGAAGAAACATATGGACACCAAGGGGGGAAAGTGGCGGGGGGGCTGGTGGTGGGATGAACTGGGAGATTGGGATTGACATATATCCAGTAATATGTATAAAATAGATAACTAATAAGAACCTGCTGTATAAGAAAATAAATTAAATAAAATTTAAAAATTAAAAAAAAAACACAAACCCAGTGCCAAGGGCCCCATCTCTAATCTCCTGGAGCTAACCGCCATCCTCCTATGATTCATCAGGGAAGTGATTAAATAAATTAAGTGTACTGAATTGCTTTAGACACCAGGGAATGAAAAATATATGCTTGTTTCTGTTCTTTCTTTTGTATTCCTTTTCAAACAAATAAGTACTCCATAAACATTAATTTTTAAAAAATGAGTTACTACTATATTCCATTTATGTGTCAGGCCCTGTTCAAAGCACTTTACTTTTATTAACTGTCTTGGCTGTTCCTCATTTCACATCTACCCACAAAGCAAGGGCTTGAATTCTCACTGCTTCTCTCAAGGCAATGGAGTTTTTTAAACCCTCCCTAATTATTGTTAATTTTTAAAGTGTGATGGTGGTATTGTTGTATGTTTTAAAGCCCTTATCTTCTAGAAATACATAATGGCGTATTCTCAGATAAAATGATATGACACCTGGGATTTACATTAAAATACTCCAGTAGAGAGAAAAATGAGAGATAGATGAACATAGATTGGCAAAATGTTGATAATTGTTGAAGCTTGTTACAGAGGTTCATTATCCTCTTCTCTCTACTTCTCTGCATGTTTGAAATTTTCCATAATAAATTTTTTTTTAAAACCCCTTTGCTTTCGAATCTGCAAATTACACTGAGTCACCCGCACTCACAGACCGGAAATAAGATAATGAGGCCTTGTGGGAGAGTTCAGAATAGGTAAATGGAGAGATGGATGAGGCAGAATATGAACAATAGCTACTACTGGGACTTCCTTGGTGGCACAGTGGTTAAGAATCCGCCTGCCAATGCAGGGGACACGGGTTTGAGCCCTTGTCTGTGAAGATCCCACATGCTGCAGAGCAACTAAGCCCGTGCACCACAACTACTGGACCCATGTGCGACAACTACTGAAGCCTGTGCTCTGCAACGAGAAGCCACCACAATGAGAAGCCCATGCACCGCAATGAAGATTAGCCCCCACTTGCCGCAACTAGAGAAAGCCTGCACACAGCAACAAAGACCCAACGCAGCCAAAATATAAATAAATTAAATAAATAAATTTTTTAAAATAAAAAAGAACAATAGCTATTACTAATAGAGCACTTGAGTGCCAGGCCTTGTTGTATGTGCTTTACATATATTAACTTTTAATCCTCACAACAACCTTGTTAGGTAGTGTATACCATTATTTAAATCCCTTTATAGATAAGGAAACTGAGGCACAAGAAAGACTGAATAAGTTACACAAGTTTACACAGCTTGTGAGTGGTAAAGCTGAGTTCCAAACACAAGCAGCCTGGCTTTTGACTTTTTGCTCTTAAATACAATGCTAGTTAGATATAGAAAGCAGCTGATAGGTGAAAAGAAGGATTCATTCTTCTATTATTCATTTATTTAATAAGTATGTGTTAAGCCTTTACAAGATGGCCAGGCAAGGACATGGATGCTAGGGAACAGTGGTGAGCAAAACAGACAGATTCTTTTTTTTTGTGGTATGTGGGCCTCTCACAGTTGTGGCCTCTCCTGTTGCAGAGCACAGGCTCCGGATGCGCAGGCTCAGTGACCATGGCTCACAGGCCCAGCCACTCCACGGCATGTGGGACCTTCCCAGACCGGGGCACGAACCCATGTCCCCTGCATTGGCAGGCGTATTCTCAACCACTGCACCACCAGGGAAGCCCCAGGCAGACAGATTCATGCTGTCAAGGAGTTTAAATTTTCATTGGGGGCTGGGGGGTGGGTACACTTGAAACAATGATCACGTAAGCATGTGGAAAATTACAAACCATGATGAGGTTTGTAGGCAGGAAAACTCCAGGGAGTTGTGAGAGCATCTGATGAGGTACCTGACCCAGTCTGGAAGGGCTGGGAAAGGTTTCTCTGAGAAAGTAGTATTTGAGCTGAGAGCTGAAGGATAAAGAGGAGTTAATTAAACAAAAATAAATAAATAAAAAGGGAAGGGAAGAGCATTTCAGGAAGATGGAAGAGAATTACTAAAAACCCTGTGACAGGAGAAAGCCTGATGCATGAGAAGAATTGAAAAGGATAGGGTGATTGGAGCAAAGCCTAGAACACTAAAGTTGGAACAGTTTTCTGGAGTCCAGTGCAATGTCACAGGTGAGGGAACTGCCACTGGGAAAGAAGGAAGTGGCTTGTCTGAGGTTACACCCTGAATCAGTAGCAGAAATGGGATTCAAATCTAAGTTCCTTGACTCCCAGCCAAGTGCTCTTTCCAGCACAGACTTTGGCTTCCCTGCATATGAGAAGGAGGGAAGCCAACTTGGTGTCAGCAAAATTCTGCTCTTGGGGACTGAGAGTGGGAGAGGGTATTTTTAGAGATAGGTAAAAATAACCAAATGAAGTCTTCATGGGCAAGGAGATCAAGAGTGGGTTGGGGGCATAAAAAATAAGAAAGTGATTTGGAAACAGAAAGAATTTAATTTGTGATTCCCAGATACCTAATTAGGCTTTCCTCCCCTATTTCTAGCTAGGGTTCTAAAGTGGGTGGAGGTTTTGTTGGAGGGTGGAGAAGGGGACTGAGACTGAGGTCTTAATTCCCTCTTTTGGGGGTGAGAGGCCTCTGTTCCAGGGGAAGCAGGAGGGAAGGTGCTTGGAGGAGGTGAGTCATCTCCAGCTCCGCCAGCAGGGGGAGCCGGAAACCAAATTTCCTAAGAATGGCAGCTGGCCTGGCCCCAGGGCTGGATAAATTCTTTTCTTTTTTAAAATTACATTTATATATTTTATTTTTGGCTGCACTGGGTCTTCGTTGCTGCATGCGGGCATTCTCTAGCTGCAGCGAGCGGGGTCTACTCTTCATTGCGGTGCGCGGGCTTCTCCTTGCAGTGGAGCATGGGCTCTAGGCACGCGGGCTTCAGTAGTTGTGGCACACAGGCTTAGTTGCTCCGCGGCATGTGGGATCTTCCCGGAACAGGGCTTGAACCCGTGCCTCCTGCATTGGCAGGTGGATTCTTAACCACTGTGCCACCAGGGAAGCCCCGGGGCTGGATAAATTATTATTGGAAACTAGTCAAGTCAGCCTGAGATGCTGTGGAAATGACAGGAACTGAGAGGAAAGAGTCAGGAGTTATGATTATCCACAGGGAATTTGCACTAAATTGCAAAGTCTGATGAGTGCTTTCTAAACTGTCTCCTAGGGTTTGGGCTGAAGCAGGCACCAAAGGGGAGGGAATCCTTTGACAGGAAGGACAATGCTGCTGCAGAAAACATGGCATCCTCCACTCTCCTTGGGCTACCTCATCCACTCCCAACACATCACAACTCTGTCTGTAACCTCATCCTCTCTCCTGAGTTTCAGACCTATATGGCAAGATGGCTACAGGACATGTCTTCCTGGAAGCTCAAACTCATTTCCTACCTTCCCCTACACCTGTTCCCTCAATATTCCCTGTCTCCATGAACAGCACTACCAATCCCCCAACTGTTCAAGTCAGAAACTGGGAGGCATCTTTCCAATCTACCAATAAGTCCTGTTGCCTCTACCTCCAAAATATATCTCAAATCCAACTGCCACTGCCAATCTCCACTGCCACCATTCTGGTCTATGCCACCATTGTCTCTAGCCTGGCTCACTGCAATAGCCTCCTTTCTTCCAGCTTTTATATTTGTGCCTGTTCCTCATTGTCTCCGCACCCAGAAACCAGAGTGATCTTGAAAAAACACCAATCTGATCATGTCATGGGCCAGTCTAAACCCTTCAAAGCCACCTCTTTGCCCTCAGAATCAAATCCTGCCTTCTCACCATGGCTTACAAAGCCTCCCTGATCTGGCGCCTGACTGCTTCTCCCGCCTTATGTCTCACTTCTTCACGGCCCCTACACACACACACACACACACACACACACACACACACACACACACACACACACACACACACACACACACACACACACACCATGATCTTCCCAAACTGAACCACCTCCACTTACTCAAATCTTGCCTCTAGGCCCTCTCACTTGCTGTTTCCTCTGTCTGGACTTTCCTTTTTGTCTCACTATCCCCTAATCCACTCCCTGGCTCTCAGGTCTTCCTCCTTCCAGAGACCTTCCATGATCCTTCTCAACAGTGGTCCTCTGTGATGCAATGTGACACACCTTGTCTTTATCTTTAGATTTAGTCCATGGAATGTGGCTGCCTGATTACCTCTCTGGCTCCTCATGTTCATGTGAGCTGTGTGAAGGACAGATCTGTCTCTTGAACAGTTACAGCTTCACAGAGCTTAGCAAGTACCTACACATAGTAGCTGATAAGTAAATATTTGTTGGAGGGATGGATGGATGAATTGTCAATTCACTAATCCTAGAGGAGAGCAATGGGCACCATGTTAGTGAGCTCAAATGAGGCTGTGGATGGGATTGATATATCCAAAACAATAATAGGGACCAGGAACCAGGGAAGAGGGGAGGTCCAAGCATGCCCATCCCAACCACTCCTCTTGCCAGCATTGCCCTGTTTCCCTCTTGAACCTGCTTCAAGAGGGGCCTGGAAATAGCGTAAAGGAATCTGAGTTACACCCAGGAACAAGATTTTCCTTTCCCAAATCTTGGGCAGGGACAAAGTCATGCATGCTTGGCTGTGAGATGGATGGGCTCTAGCCAGGTCCAAGAGTTGGTAGATTCTCTGGATGTCCTGTACCCACTTGTTCCCCAGGTCAAGGGCATTTCTGGGAGCTCCCTGTGAGTTCCTTTTCAGTTTCCTCACCCCCCTGAAGCAGCAGAGAAACCCTCCCTACATGGATGGGCGCCTCTCCCAAAAGCTGGAATCAAGGCTCCACCCTGGAAGCCCAAGAAGGGATTCCTGGAGGTGTCGGGTGGGGGGGGACCTAATATTAACCTCTGTGGTCCTTTTTCTTGCCTCTTTGGCACTAAAAGAGACAGACAGTAAAAACTACAAGCTCTCGTGTGGGGGATGAGGGTTACGTTTTTCTCCAGCCCTTCGAAGGCCTTGGCCCCCTGCCCAGATCTGAGTCAGGAACTGTATGTCCCAAAGAACTGGCTCCCCAGCCATCTGCTCTGAGCTTAAAGAGCCTAGGGGCCCTCGTGGGATGCTTTGTTCAAATTAGCCAAGAAGGGCAGGGTGAGGACAACACAGCAGGAGGGACCTTGGCCAGTCTAGGCCTCTGAAGGTGTGGAGGGAAGGGGCAGATACATGACACCAGGGCATGTTGAGGGCATGGCAAATCCCCAAGCAGAGAGCTCCTCTCACAGCACAGCTGCACTGCTCCTACAGCCAAGCTTTCCCAGCTCCTCTTCTGAGGGAACTAATGGCTTTGTGAGCACCTACTTTATGCCAGCCATTTCCCCTACAATAAGCAAGAAATGACAGTTCTCCTTCACCAGCCACGGGTATCAAAACTCAGGGAGGTTAATTGCATTATGCAAGGTCATGAAGCAAGTACACAGCAGATTCAAAGAGACCAGGACCAGGCTATCAACTCTCAGCCCCTTGGTGAATGGTTGCCGAGGCTACAAGAAAGTGAGTCTCCCTATCAGTGAGCAGGTAGGCAGACTGAGGATGATGGATGAGAGGAGATACAGAAGTTCACACTTCTTCTGTGCCTGGGATATAGCTTGCTCCATTCAGGAGAAAACTTATCTTTGTCCCTTTGACACACCATCTCAAGGTGGTAAGAATGGGTCAAGCAATAAGGTCAAGTTTCACATGAGGAAAATTTTAGGGTGGAGACAAGAAAACACTTACCCAAGGTCTCATATCAGAGGATAAGAGAACAATTCAGATGAATAGACCTGTCCAAGAAGCCAGAAAGATCCACAGAAGGAAGACTGACAAGGCACCCCTCACTCCTAAAATCCTCACAGACCTGGACGTTCACATACATTGAAGAACCAGTCCTCAGGCATAGTTGCCAGGGGGAAGATTTGGAGACCCATAAAAGTAGGGAGCCTCTGGGGCTGATCTTTAGTGTACCAGGAGTTCTCAACCCTAGATTCATGTTAGAATCACTGGGGATCTCTTAAACAGTGATTATATTTGCAATACATGTATCTGACAAAGGACTAGTATCCAGAATATATACAGAGTTCCTACAAATCAACAATAAAATGATTGGGGACTTCCCTGGTGGTGCAGTGGTTAAGAATCCACCTGCCAATGAAGGGGACATGGGTTCGATCCCTGGTCCAGGAAGATCCCACATGCCACAGAGCAACTAAGCCCATGCACCACAACTACTGAGCCTGCACTCTAGAGCCTGCGAGCCACAACTACTGAGCCCACACGTCACAACTACTGAAGCCCACATGCCCTAGATCCCGTGTGCTGCAACTACTGAGCCTGCATGCTGCAACTACTGAAGCCCTTGCACCTAGAGCCCATGCTCCACATCAACAGAAGCCACCGCAATGAGAAGCTGGCACACCTCAACGAAGAGTAGCCCCCACTCGCCACAACTAGAGAAAGCCCGCATGCAGCAAAGAAGACCCAACACAGCCAAATATAAATTAATAAAAATAATTTTTTTAAAAAAGACCTATGCAGTTTACCATGTGTTAATTACACCTCAATTAAAAAAATCATGCCCAGGTCCCATCCCTAACTAATTAAATAAAAAATCTCTAGGGCTTCCCTGGTGGCGCAATGGTTGAGAGTCTGCCTGCCGATGCAGGGGATGCGGGTTCGTGCCCTGGTCTGGGAAGATCCCACATGCCGTGGAGCGGCTGGGCCCGTGAGCCATGGCCGCTGAGCCAGTGTGTCCAGAGCCTGTGCTCCGCAACGGGAGAGGCCACAACAGTGAGAGGCCTGTGTACCGAAAAAAAAAAAAAAAAATCTCTAGAGGTGGGGCGTGGGCAAGGGCATTTAAAAAATCTCCCCAGGTAACACTAATGTGCAGCAGTCTGAGAACCACTGATTAATATATTACTGCCACCTTTCCCTAGCAACAAACCCTCTCAGCGTCCTGGGTCATGGAGGCTTTTCAAAGATACCCATTGGAAAAAGTCCCTCTCACTATCACCAGCAGAGGTGGGAACCGAAGGTGAGTGAGGGTAGGCACTTACCAATATATCTTGGACAGTGTTTCACATAAAAACATAAAGACACCCTGAGAAAACCATAATTCAAAAAGAGGTGGGATAGGGAGAGTGGGAGGGAGGGAGATGCAAGGGGGAAGAGATATGGGAACATATGTATATGTATAACTGATTCACTTTGTTGTAAAGCAGAAACTAACACACCATTGTAAAACAGTTATACTCCAATAAAGATGTTAAAAAATAAAATAAAATAAATTTAAAACAAACAAACAAACAAAAACAAACAAACAAAAAAAGAGTCATGTACCACAATGTTCACTGCAGCACTATTTACAATAGCCAGGATATGGAAGCAACCTAAGTGTCCATCGACGAATGGATAAAGAAGATGTGGCACATATATACAATGGAATATTACTCAGCCATAAAAAGAAAGGAAATTGAGTTATTTGTAGTGAGGTGGATGGACCTAGAGTCTGTCATATGGAGTGAATAAGTCAGAAAGAGAAAAATACCATATGCTAACACGTATATATGGAATCTAAAAAAAAAAAAGGTTCTGATGAACCTAGGGGCAGGACAGGAATAAAGACACAGACATAGAGAATGGACTTGAGGACACGGGGAGGGGGAAGGGTAAGCTGGGACGAAGTGAGAGAGTAGCATGGACACATATACATTACCAAATGTAAAATAGATAGCTAGTGGAAAGCAGCTGCATCGCATGGGGAGATCAGCTCAGTGCTTTGTGACCACCTAGAGGGGTGGGATAGGGAGGGTGGGGGGGAGACACAAGAGGGAGGGGATATGGGGATATATGTATACTTATAGCTGATTTACTTTGTTATACAGCAGAAACTAACACAACATCGTAAAGCAATTATACTCCGATAAACATGTTAAAAAAAGGGCTTCCCTGGTGGTGCAGTGGTTGAGAATCTGCCTGCTAATGCAGAGGACACGGGTTCGAGCCCTGGTCTGGGAGGATCCCACATGCCACGGAGCAACTGGGCCCGTGAGCCGCAACTACTGAGCCTGCGCGTCTGGAGCCTGTGCTCCGCAACAAGAGAGGCCACAATAGTGAGAGGCCCACGCACCGTGATGAAGAGTGGCCCCCGCTTGCCACAACTGGAGAAAGCCCTTGCACAGAAACAAAGACCCAACACAGCAAAAATAAATAAATTATAAAATTAATTTGTTAAAAAAACCATAAAGACACTGGATTTTACACTTTAAAATGGTTAAAATAGTGAAGTTAATGTTATGTGAATTTCATCTCAATTAAAAAATAGTAAATAAAAACATCAAGAGCTTCCTTTGTTTTAATGGCTGCATATATGCCATTGTAAGAGTGCATTTTAATTTATTTGACCAGTCTCGTTGATGGATATTTTTTCCAATCTTTTGCTATCACACACTGCAGCAATAAATATCCTGGTACATGCATTTCTGTGAATATGTGTGAGTATATCTGTAGGATAATTTCCTAAAAGTGGAATTGTTGGGTCAAAGTGTATGTGTCTTTCTCATTTTGATAGAACCTGCTAAATTGCCCTCCATAAGGGATGGGCAAATTTACATTAGCATGAACAATATATGAGGGTGCTGTTTCCCCACATCTTTGCTAACAGTGTTTTCCAACCTTCACCTTTCTGACTATTAAAAAGGCATACCTGATAGTTTTATTTTTCATCTCCCCTGAGAGTAAGTCTTCACTGAGACAGGTCAAGGGCATTCAAGTGGAGGGCAAGGGTATTGTTTTGGAGGCAGGGAGGGAGGCATTTACCCCCACCCCCATCCCCCATTTCTGTTCTAGCCTATTGTTAGCTTTGAACAAGTCACCAAGAATTCCCAGAACTCTTAGCTAAATATTAAGGACTCCCACATGTCTTTCTTAGGTCCAAACCTCTCACTTGAGCCCCAGACTCCTATACCAAGGCGTCCCTGAGATCTCATACTGAAAATATCCAAAAGACAAGTATCGATTCCCAACCCTCAAACCTCATCTGCTCCAGTCTTCCCCATCTCTATATATGACACCACCATCCACTCACTTGCTCAATTCCCAAACCCAGAAACTAGAAGCGTTGTCTCTTCTCTGTCCCTCATCTAAACCATCACCAAGCCCAGTGGGCTCTGTCTTCAAAATACATCCCGAAGCTCTCCACCTCTCCCCACCCAACTGCAAGCACCCAAGCCTAAGCCACCTGGCATTTACCAATGGCTTCTTAACCAGCCCCTGTACTCCTATTCCTGTCTCCCAGTCCATTTTTCTTATTAGGAAAATCTAATCCGTTCTTCAAACAGCAGCCAATAATCTTTTTAAAAAATATAAACCAGATCACATCACGCCTTCGCTTAAGACCTTTCAGTGAGTTCACAATGCACTGAAAATACCATCCAAACTCCTTACTGTGGCCTGTAAATCCCTAGTGACCTGGCCTGTCCAAATCTCATCTTGTTTGTTCATTTCACTTCAACCACATTGGCTTTCTCGGAACTACCAAGCCCATTTCCACAGAGGGTCTTTACATTTGCTATTCCCTCTGCCAGGAACACCTTCCCCTAAAATCTTAGTATGGCTGGCTCCTTATCATGTAAATCTCAACCACCTCTCCCTCGAGACCTTCCTGTTTATATCCTTTAGAGCCTTTACTACTATTTAAACTTACCTCCTTTCTGTTTACTTCCATACTGTCTGTTCCTCCTCTAGAACATTACCTCCATATCTGGATGTCCAATACCCGCAATAGTTCTGGCACATAGTAGGTGCTTAAAAAATGTTTGAAATGAATGAAGAGTTCAACAGTGCTTTCTTGTTTTCAAAGCCTTCTCTTGGTCAGGATCTCAGATTTAGATACAGAAGAGGCGATTGGAGAAGGAAGGGTTGTTTTTCATCTCCTTGGAAGGAACAAAACTGATTTTAAGGACTTTAAGGTCTGCGTCTATCCAAATAATTACCAAAAGTCTTATCTATTCCCTAACTAAATCTCTCCTTGGAAACATTCAGGGAGCCTCCTTTGAATTATCGCGTGTCACTGCAGGCAATAAAACGTCCTTTCTTTGTCAATATTCTCTGCTTCAAATTTGTCACTAATTCCAGCTGGCCTCGTCCCAGCCCATCTGAATGACCGAAAGGCAGAGTGAATACAATTTAATCAGTGGCTTGGCCCCCGCGGGATGAGCTGACAGTGTCTCTGTGGGCCTCATCGCCAAAAGGTGTTCTGGGGCCGTGATTTTTGCACTGAACAAAGGCGGGCCAGCAGGGCCCTCGCTCCTGCGGCGGCGGGGGAATCTGGCAGGCGCTGGCTCCGGGCGGGGGCGAGGCGGCAGGGGAGCCGCAGAAAGGCGGGGAGAAATAAATGGCAAAGGAGACAATCCCACAGAGAAGAAAAATCATTGTTCTCATAACCGGCCCTCGATTTACAGTTGTACAAACTGTTCCAGCCATTATCTTGTTTCTGCCCCACGACAGCCCGCGTGCGGGTTAGTATAACATCCGGTGGTAGCAACGGGGAAACCGAGGCTCCGGGAGGCCAGTCTGGGAGTGCGGCTGTGCCCCGGGCCCTGCCGGTCGCCCGGAGCCCGGTGGCGCCGGGGCCGTTGCTATGGCATTTCTGGATTGTCACAAGTGCCCAGGAAGCATACAAATCGACCTGCGTGAGACACAGCCCTGGGCAAAACAACTTCCAATTTACTCGCAATAATTACCACCCCCAGATAATCGCCTGTACCCGGGCGGGCGCGGAGGGCTTGGCTGGGGGAAGGGAGGGAAGAGGCAAGGGAGGGAGGCCGGGCGGAGGTGGCCGAGCCGAGGTTGGGGTTTGGGGCGGGGTGGGGGAAACAGAGAGGGAGTCTTCCTGCACTCGGTACTGAGGAGGGTACTGAGGAGGGCTCTGTCCTGTGCCCATTGAAGAAAAACACACAACCTAACAGTTTCAAGTTACGTTTGGGGGGGTGGGGGGGGGGACCTTACTGAGGACTGTAGCCCGGGAGTCAGCCTCTCACATAGCTCTCAGGAGGTGCTCCTAAAGAGGTAGGGGAGGAGCCAGGATACACACGAATTTTTTTTTTTTTTTTGCCTGAGAAATACATAATGTCAAGCATATATCTTGGGAAAAGTTACTGCTAGTCATGAGGATCAGCTATCTCAGTTAATTATTTTAGTGCTTTTTCTACGTATGAGTAGATGCAAGAGTCTGGGGTCATTGAAATTCTTCCTTAGATATGCATCTTAACTATCTAAGGCCAGTCAGTATCCAAAGCAAAGGAATGTTTTCTGTTTTTCTCCATCTGAATACCCCTCAGGGTGCACCTTGAAGGGATGCAGGTGGGGGGAGGCTGCAGTGGCTGACGGCTTGATGGCGGCAACATTTGATGTTTACGGGAATGGCAGGCAACATTCTTTGTCCGCACCTGTTTGCTTCTGGAAGCTCAACATTCTGGATGGATTATATCAAGGCATTTCATTCAATATGTACTGGGCACTTTTGGTGGTGGGCACTTTGCCTGGCATTAGGGCTGCAAAGGCCATTCTGTGGTGGAGTATGTCACAGACTCCTGGGAGACACCCCCACACACACACCCACGCACATACACAAGACACACAAACAAGGTACAATTATAAGGGCCATTCATTCAACATATATTTATTAAGTACCAGGCATTGTGCTGAGGATACAACAGTGAACAAAACGGACATAAATCCCTGCCTTCATGAAGTTTACGTTGGCGTGGAGGGAGACCAACAATTTTTTTTCTTACATAATGAAAGTATACTGTTGGTTGGTGTATTTGTCTGGGTTCTCCAGAGAAACAGAACCAATAGGATGTGTATATATACATAAAGAGATTTACTATAAGGAATTGGCTCGTGCAATTTTGGAGGCTTGAGAAGTCCAAGACGTGCAGTGGGCAAGCTGGAGCCCCAGGAGAGCCAATGGTATAGATAGTTCCAGTCCAAGTCCAAAGGCCTGAGCCAGGAGAAGTTCCAGTCCAAGTCCAAGTCCAAAGGCAAGACGGGGGCTTCCCTGGTGGCGCAGTGGTTGAGAGTCCACCTGCCGATGCAGGGGACGCGGGTTCGTGCCCCGGTCCGGGAAAATCCCACATGCGGCAGAGCGGCTGGGCCCGTGAGCCGTGGCCGCTGCGCCTGCGCGTCCGGAGCACAGGCTCCGCAACGGGAGAGGCCACAACAGTGAGAGGCCCGCGTACCGCAAAAAAACAAAACAAAGGCAAGAGGGAACTGATATCCCTCACGCAGAGAGAAAGGATTTCTTTCTTCCTCAACCTTTTATCATATTCAGGCTTTCAATGGATTGGGTGAGGCCCATTCACATTGGTGAGGGCAATCTGCTTTTCTCAGGTCTACAGGTTTCAAATGTTAATCTCATACAGAAACACCCTCACAGACACACCCAGAGATAATGTTTAGCCAAATATCTGGGCACCCCATGGCCCAGTCAAGTTGACACATAAAATGAGCCATCACAGTTGGTGATAAGTGCAAACAAGGGAGAAAAATGAAACAGGCAAGTAGGAACAGGAAGTGTTGGTAGGGAAGGGGTGGAAAATTTTAAACAGGGTGATGGTGAAAGTCTCACTGAGAAGGTATCATTTGAATGAAGACTTGAAAGAAGTGAGGGAGCAAGCTGTGCAGATTTCCAAGAATGTTCCAGGCAGAAGAAACAGTATATACAAAGGCCCTGAAAAAAGAGCATGTCTGGTGTATCCGAAGGAGCAGGAGTGAGTCCAGAATAGCCAGAGCAGAGTGAGCAAGGGAGAGAGGGTTAGGAGAGAGGCAGAAACAGAACACACAGTCAATGTAGGCCAACATAAGGAAGGACACTGTAAGTGAAACAAGAGCCAGGGCAGGATTTTGAGTTGAAGACACATGATTTAACTTGTGTTTTAATGGGCTCCCTCTAGCTTCTATGTGATAAATAGACTGTGTGTGTGTTGAGGCAGAGGGTGGTGAGGGGCAAGGGTGAAGCATTTAGGAGCACTGTGGGAGAGGGGGCCAAAGGAGCAGTTAGGGTACCACTGTAGTAATCCAGGTGAAAGATGATGGGAGCTTAGACCAGGGTGGTACCTGTGGAGATGGTAAAGTGGTAAATTCTGGATATACTTTGAAGGTAGAGCCAATGGGATTTGCTGATGGATTGGACATGTGGTAGGATAAAAGGAAAGGAGTTGAAGGTGATCAAGGAGGAACGTGTCCTGGGACAGGCAGTGCGGTATAATCCGGAGAGAGTTCAAGTTCATAGGGACTTGAGAGTTAAATTGCGCTAGATCCCTGCCCTTCTCGGCTGTAGGACCTTGGGCAGGTTGCTTTCCATCACCGAACCCGGGTTCCTTTACCTGTAGAACCTCACAGGGCTGCTGTGAAGATTGAATGAGGTGAGGTATGTAAAACCCCCAGGGCTACAGCTGGCACAGAGTATGTGCTCACTGAGTACTTGCCCCTCTGCCCTCTTCCCTTTCTGGGGAAGCTGAAGAAGCTTCATAGGAGGGCCAACCAACATTGGAGGGGACTGTAAGGATGAGTGGGGCTTTGTTAGGAGGAAAAGAGGGGCAAAGGGGTTCATCCTTCACAACAGGCAGGGTGAAATGGAGCCAATGGCCAGGCAGGCCTTAGTAGATGTCCTACAGTGGGGAAAGCTGCAGGAGGACAGGGAGCATCTGGGCATAGAAAGAGTGTGAGGGAAAGAAAAAGTCATGTGCGAGGAAACGGGCCCCAACAGGGAGTTGTGAGAGGATGGGAGGCCAACCTTCTTCCTCCCTGGCTCTGCCATGGGCCAGCCTTGGCCCAGAGGATCTTTGAAACCTTCTGAATTAAGGGATGAAGCTGGTTGGAGCTATGGCACACAAATTCCCACATGGTGAGGAGTAGCGAGCTCTGCGCTGTGGGGAGTCACATGACAAACATCTGGCTTGGCCACTGACCAAGACAGCCCACCCCTCCCACCCCAGTGGTACATATACTGATTGTGAACATATGGCCCCCAAGGAGGGGGCTTTCCAAAAGAGCCATCTTTGCCTTCTGCCTGAATCACCCTGGCCTGGGGCCTACCACCAGGGCCTCCTTTACTCCCTTACTCCTTGCATGAAAACATGAATTCCCCTTACATGGAACCAATAGGCCCATGCCGAGGAACCCCCCTCCAGAACCACAATCACCAACCCTCCACTTCATGGGAGGCTCAGGCAATAGACTGCCTGAGTTTCCATCCAACCCCATCCCTATTCATTATGTGAACTTGGGCCAAGGTTCTTGACCTCTCTGAGCCTTATTTTCTACCTCTACAAAGAAACATATACATGACACCTCCCTAACAGGCTTGAGGAGAGGCTCAAATAGGATTATATGAGACTATGATCCAGAGGCTCTAACTACTGAAAAGATGTAGATTGTACCTGTAAACCAACCCCCCACCAAATCTACACTCAATACTACTGCTATCAGTAGGTGATTCAGAGTAGAACTTGTCACAGAATGTAAAAAGGGAAAGTCCAACCAAGTTCGGATTTTTCCTGTGATGACTCCTTTGATGGAGTCTCTTGAAATATCAGCTATCATATTCTCTCCTCAAACACTTTTGTTGTTGTTCCTGCTATACGAATGCCCTAAGCATTTTTTTAAACTTTTTTTTTTTTTTTTTTGCGGTACGTGGGCCCCTCACTGTTGTGGCCTCTCCCGTTGCGGAACACGGGCTCCGGTCGCGCAGGCTCAGCAGCCATGGCTCATGGGCCCAGCTGCTCCGCGACATGTGGGATCTTCCCGGACCGGGGCACGAACCCCTGTCCCCAGCATTGGCAGATGGACACTCAACCACTGCGCCACCAGGGAAGCCCTAAACATTTCTAAATATTAATTTATTTTTGGCTGTGTTGGGTCTTCGTTGCTGCGCGTGGGTTTTCTCTAGTTGCGAGGAGCGGGAGCTACCCTCTTCATTGCAGTGCACGGGCTTCTCATTGCAGTGGCTTCTCTTGTTGCAGAGCACGGGATCTAGGCACGTGGGCTTCAGTAGTTGTGGCTTGCGGGCTCTAGAGCGCAGGCTCAGTAGTTGTGGCGCACGGGCTTAGTTGCTCCACGGCATGTGGGATCTTCCTGGACCAGGGTTCGAACCCGTGTCGCTTGCATTGGCAGGCAGATTCTTAACCACTGCATCACCAGGGAAGTCCTGCCCTAAGCATTTTTATTGAGCAATTGGGCCCTGGAGAATTTGGATTTGGAAACTGGAATGGGTCAGATACATTCTTGTTGGCCAGGATCAGCTAACATTCAATAGAGTTTACTACCTGCCAGGGAATGTTCTAGTTCATTTTTTAAAAATAAATAAATTTATTTATTTATTTATTTTTGGCTGTGTTGGGTCTTCGTCACTGCTCATGGGCTTTCTCTAGTTGTGGTGAGTGGGTGCTACTCTTCGTTGTGGTGAGCAGGCTTCTCTTGTTGTGGAGCACAGGCTTTAGGCACATGGGCTTCAGTAGTTGTGGTGCACAGGCTCAGTAGTTGTGGCGCATGGGCTCAGTAGTTGTGGCTCATGGGCTTAGTTGTTCCACAGCATGTGAGATCTTCCTGGGCCAGGGCTCGAACCCATGTCCCCTGCATTGGCAGGCAGATTCTTAACCACTGTGCCACCAGGGAAGTCCCTGTTCTAGTTCATTTTATCCTCACAACAAACGCTATGAGGTTGGTACAGTTATTATTCCCTTTTACAGATGGGAAAGCTGAGAATCACGTTAGGGGGTAAGCTGACTTGCCCAGCGTCACACAGCTAGTGAATGTTGGTGGAGGTTTTGAACGCAGGCAGTCTTGCTGTAAAAGCCATACTATGCTTAACAACAAGGTCCTACTGTATAGCACAGGGAATTATATTCAATATCCTGTAATAAACCATAATGGAAAAGGATATGAAAAAATATGTATATATGTATAACTGAATCACTTTGCTATACACCAGAAACTAACACAACACTGTAAATCAACTATACTTGAATTAAATATTTAAAAAATAATAAAAATAAATTTCTAAAAAGAGAGACTGGGACTTCCCTGGTGGCACAGTGGTTAAGAATCTGCCTGCCTGTGCAGGTGACACGGGTTCAGGCTCTGGTCCAGGAAGATCCCACATGCCGTGGAGCAACTAAGCCTGTGTGCTGCAACTACTGAGCCTGTGCTCTAGATCCCGCAAGCCACACTACTGAGCCCGCGTGCCACAACTACTGAAGCCTGTGCACCTAGAGCCCGTCTTTTGCAACAAGAGAAGCCACCGCAACGAGAAGCCCGCACACCACAACAAAGAGTAGCCCCCGCTCGCCACAACTAGAAAAAAACTGCATGCAGCAACGAAGACCCAACACAGCCAAAAATAAATAAATAAATAAATAAATTTTAAAAACAAAAAAGAGAGAGACTGAGCTATTTTTTTTTAAAAAGGCCGTATGCTAAACCACTATACTATACTGTCTCTTCAAACAGTTGGATCAAACCCTTGTCACACAGGTGAGAGCCTTGTATCCCAAGGGGGACTGGGATGGGTTGAGGGAGTGGGATTGGTTCTGAGTAGCCCTCCCCATGGCTGAAGACCCAGCCCCCCAGCCCTCATCCTTGCTACAAAATACATGAGTGCTCAAATTGGCAATGGGGCTGCCAAGTGTCCCTCTTTGTGGAGGCACCTATAATTGAGAGAGAGGTTTGAACTTAATACCTTCCAAAGGTCCTTTCAGTTCAAGAAGTTGAAGTCTCTAATCTACCTCAGGTCTGCCCGCTGTCTCCTCCCAGAAGAGCAAGCCAACTCTTCGCTATTCCCTGCAGGTCCTTTACCCTTGGTTCTCCTACAAATGGGTGGGGTACATCTGCCCTTGCCTTGCTCACTGTGTGCACCTGGAAGACCTCATCCCTCCATGGCTGATGCCTTCTTTTTCCTGATTCCTGATTCACACCTCTTCTCTGGGCTCTAGAACCATCTCTCCAGCTACCTCTTGGACCACTTGGTGCTCTCCCTGCAGTGTGAATTGCATGGGTGTCTTCTTCCCTGAAACCTCTTCCTCCTCTCATGCTCCTCTTCTCGAGGAATGGCTCCTCCATTTATCCATTTGCTTAAGCCAGAGCCCCAGGAGGCATCCTCAAAGTTTTCCTTTCCCTCACTCCCCACATCCCATCAGGCACCAGGGCCTGTCAATGTTACCTCCTATGTATCTCATGAATCCACTGCCTTCTCTCCATCCCCACCACCACTTCCCCAGTCCAAGCCACCACCATTTGAGAGAGGAAGTAGAAAGCAAAGCCTTCCCCTGCCCTCTCTGCCTCTATTACCTCCCTTCCAGTCCATCTTCCACCCCGCAGTCAGGGTGAGCTTTTGAAAACAAAATCTGGGTGTCTCTTCTCTATCCAAAACTCTTCTATGACTTTCTCTTAAGATTAAGTCCAGGACTTCCCTGGTGGCGCAGTGGTTAAGAGTCTGCCTGCCGATGCAGGGGACACGGATTCGAGCCCTGGTCCAGGAAGATCCCACATACCACAGAGAAACTAAGCCTGCGTGCCACAACTACTGAGGCTGTGCTCTGGAGCCTGCAAGCCACAACTACTAAGCCCACGTGTCACAATTACTGAAACCCGCGCGTCTAGAACCCATGCTCCACAACAAAAGAAGCCACCACAATGAGAAGCCAGTGCACCTCAAGAAGAGTAGCCCCCGCTCTCTGCAACTAGAGAAAGCCCGCGCACAGCAACGAAGACCCGAGGCAGCCAAAAATAATAAATTAATTAATAAATTAAAAGATTAAGTCCAAATTCCTATACACGTGTGATGAGGCACTGTGCTATTAGGCGAGCCATTTTCCAGGATGGATTCTGGAGTCTGTATACTTTTTTTTTTTTTTTTTTTTCAGTACACGGGCCTCTCACTGCTGTGGCCTCTCCCATTGCGGAACACAGGCTCCGGACGCACAGGCCCAGCGTCCATGGCTCACGGGCCCAGCCGCTCCGCGCCATGTGGAATCTTCCCGGACCCGGGCACGAACCCATGTCCCCTGCATTGGCAGGTGGACTCCCAACCACTGCGCCACCAGGGAAGCCCTATATACATGTTTTTAACTGAAGTACAGTTGATTTACAATGTGTTAGTTTCAGGTAGACAGTACAGTGATATATATATATATATATATGTATATATATACACACATATAATTATATATTCTTTTTCAGATTCTTTTCCCTTATAGATTATTATAAAATATCGGGTATAGTTCTCTGTGCTATACAGTAGATCCTTGTTGTTTATCTATTTTATATATAGTAGTGTGTATATGTTAATCCAAAATTCATAATTTATGCCTTCTGGAGTCGATATTAAACCTCGATCCTGATGTCAGACCAGCCACCTAATAGCGAATGTGACTTTCAGTACACTTCTTAAACTCTCTGACCTGTAGTTTTCTCATTTGTAAAGTAGGACAATAGCAGCACCTACCTGGTAAGCTTGTGAGACTGACAGAAGGTAGTGTGTGGAATGCACTGAGCTCCGTGCCCTGAGAAGATGTGCTTTAATCATTCACTGCAAGTGAGACCTTATGATTAAAAACTTAGCAGTATCAGTCATATAAACTATTATTGATTATTATTAGTTGATTATTAGTTGATTCCAACTAATGATTAATAATTACGATTAATAACATTGTGGATCTTCTTATATTGTATTAGACATTATTATTATGAGGTTATTATTATATTACTTTGGATTTTATGATTCTCTCTCCAGGCTCACCTCTCACAACCCTCCCACCACATCTTTTCCTTTCTTTTCATTGCCACAAGCTCTCGCCACCCCCTCACCCCCCAGCTTTTTCACTCTTTCCCTGGAAAGTTATTTAAAAAAAAATTGTATTGAAGTATAGTTGATTTACAGTATCGTGTAAGTTTCAGGTGTACAGCACATCGATTCAGTTATATATAAAAATATATATTATATATATTCTTTTTCAGAATCTTTTCCATTATATGTTATTACGTAATATTGAGTTTAGTTCCCTGTGGTATACAGTAGATCCTTGTTGGTTATCTAACCTTGGAAAGTTCTTTTCTTCCCATCCTCTGGTTCCTCGAGCTCCTTTTTCTATTGCTAAGTCTCTTCCATTATCAGCTCAGGCGTGGATTCCCCTGGGAAGCCTTCCTAGACCCTCCCCCAGACCACTGTAGATGGCTTTTCTATGGGTCCCCAGAGGGCCCTGTGTTTCCCTTCTCAAAGCATCCATCACACCATATTTATAAACATTTACCTGTCAGGATCCTGGAATTAGGCCGTCAGTTTGGGGAGGAGTTCTGTGTCTCATTCACCACTATATTCCAATCTCTCAGCACTGTTGTTCACATAGTAGTTGTCCAGTAAATGTTTGCTGAATGAACAAAAGACTGGCCTGGCAGCAATCCTCCCCCACACCACTCCTACCCACCTTCCAAGGTCCTGAGCCAAACCTCTTCAAAGCCAACAGCTGTTAACTGAGCACAGAATCAGACTGAACCCAAGTGGGTGGGTTGACCACCTGGTCACAGCAAGAACTTTCTGTCTCTGCCCTAGAGGTATTTCTGTCCTTGGGTTCATAAACCTCTCACTCCCTGTGGGCTTAGTAAAGGTGTGGATGTTAGTGGTAGGGAGTGATTTAGGGCAAGTTGACTCACCTCCCTGAACTTCATTTTTGTCATCTGTAAAATGATGAATAAGGCCCACTTGGCAAGGTCATCATGGAGATTCACTGAGGTAACACACAGAGGTGCTTTGTAAACTGCAAAGGACTGCATGTAGCACTTGATGACGATCAAACAGAAAATGGGTCACTCTTTGGCTCAACTCTTTTCAAGACCTCATGTAGACAAGGGCCCTCCTGCTTATACAAAATTATCTCCAGCAATCAGGTTACAATTGATTGACATTATTGCTTTCTTTATATTTGGCAGATTCCCAGCCTGTGGCAACATGCTGGTCACCATAGAGACCTGAGAAGCACCCTTGTCTCATTGGTACCACATTTTAAAAACCAACCCTTAAAGTGGCTTATTTTGCAGATGGCTGATCTCATCTATTCATTGTTGATTGTATTAGTTCCAGTTTGAGAAGGTGACATTTTCTGACCTTGTCCCCTTAAGCACAAGCAAAAACTGTGGCTTTTTTTTTGAAAATGAAAAAGTACAAGGTGTGCAGTAAGGATACAAGACAGATGGAGGGAAGGGTTTGTAGGGGAACTGCAGGATATACCTCTCATTCATTCATTCATTCAGCACCCACAATGTGCCAGTTACTGGGCTAGATACTGGGGATACAGCGGTGAGCAAGATTAGCCTTTAGGACCTCGCAGTCTCCTGGAAAAGACAGACAATTAAAATACAGCGTGGTAAATTCCATGATGAGAAGAACAGGGAAATGGTGGGCCCTGGGCCCCTACTCTTCCCAGAGGAAGCAACATCTCAGCTGAGACTGGAAGGATGGGTGAGAGTCCGCCAGAAAAAAACAGATAGGGGAGGGGCATGCAGGAGAATAGAGTGAAAAAAAAATGTTCCTGGAAGAAAAAAGTGTCCAAATAATATGAAGAGAGACAAGAACGGGGTAAATTTGAGGGCCAAAAATAAAATCATTGACTATAGGAATAGAAGCGCTGTGGGGGCGGGAGGGAGAGGAAAAGGATGCGTTCTACTTGGGACATGCTGAGGAGACGTCCAAGAGGAGACTCCAAGTGGCAGGTGACTATGTGGGTCTGACTCCAAGAAAGAAGTTGTGAGAAATAGAAACCTGGGAATCGGGAGCTAGTGTGTTTTCCCCTATTGAGAAAATAGCTTAGGACCACATTGGGGAGGGCTTGCAAGGGTAGCCCAGGCATTTGGACTTGATTCTACAGGCAGTGTGTTTGAACAAGAAGCTTTGAAGAGGAAGTGACACAATTCAAAAAATCTACAAACAATAAATGCTGGAGAGGGTGTGGAGAAAAGGGAACCCTCTTGCCCTGCTGGTGGAAATGTAAATTGATACAGACACTGTGGAGAACAGTATGGAGGTTCCTTAAAAAATTAAAAATAGAATTACCACTTGACCCAGCAATCCCACTATTGGGCATATACCCTGAGAAAACCGTAATTCAAAAAGTCACATGTGGACTTCCCTGGTGGTGCAGTGGTTAAGAATCCACCTGCCAATGCAGGGGACACGGGTTTGAGTCCTGGTCCGGGAAGATCCCACATGCCACGGGGCAACTAAGCCCGTGCGCCACAACTACTGAGCCTATGCTCTAGAGCCCACAAGCCACAACTACTGAAGCCCGCACACCTAGAGCCTGTGCCCCACAACAAGAGAAGCCACGCAATGAGAAGCCCACACACCACAACGAAGAGTAGCCCCCGCTTGCCGCAACTAGGGAAAGCCCGCACACAGCAACAAGACCCAACGCAGCCAAAAATAAATAAATAAATAAATAAATTTTAAAAAAGTCACATGTACCCCAGTGTTCATTGCAGCACTATTTACAATAGCCAGGATGTGGAAGCAACCTAAATGTCCATCAACAGAGGAATGGATAAAGAAGATGTGGTACATATATATAATGGAATATTACTCAGCCATAAAAAGGAAGGAAATTGGGTCATTTGTAGAGATGTGGATGGATGGACCTAGAGTCTGTCATACAGAATGAAGTCAGAAAGAGAAGAATATCGCATATTAACGCATATATGTGGAATCTAGAAAAATGGTACAGATGAATCTATTTGCAGGGCAGGAATAGAGATGCAGACAGAAAATGGATGTGTGGACACAGGGGGCGAAGGGGAGGGTGGGATGAATCGGGAGATCAGGTTTGACAGAAGTATACATTACGATGTGTAAAATAGGTAGCTAGTGGGAACCTGCTGTATAGCACGGGGATCTCAGCTTGGTGCTCTGTGATGACCTAGATGGGTGGGATGGGGGCAGTGTAGGGAGGTCCAAGAGGGAGGGGGTATATGTATACATATAGCTGATTCACTTCATTGTACAGCAGAAACTAACACAACATTTTAAATCAATTATACTCCAATAAAAAATAATCAATTAGAAAAAAATTCTAAATGTTAATATATAAACTTACAATTAAGTAACTTATATTCAATAGAGGTAATAAATAAATACTAAAAACTCATCACTTCCTAATTATTTTACTATATTTTACTATTATCTATAATCTTGAGGTTATTTGTGCCTGCTGTATCCTCACGGTGGGAATGCTATATGATGGTGTGCTACTGCTAACTTCTTCCCAGCTGCCTGTTCATGGTGGTAGCTTGAAATCGGCTATGGAAATTGGTAAACACTACAAATCAGGACTTGATTACTGTTTTGTTGATTGTCTAGAGTTAAGGAACTGATGGAGAAAAATGTTAAAATGCTGATAAAACTTAGAAACGTGTTGTGTCTTGTAGCCATTACATTGTAAATTATACAAAAAAATATGGAAACATTCAGTATTTGAAAAGTATTATCTGATTCAGCAAATAAGTTGTTCATGTCATTGACAAATGAGTGAAGTTCTAACATATGTCTTGGTTGTTTCACTTTTGTCTTATTTGTTAATGCAAACAAAAATATCAACACTTGTCAGAACTACATTTCTTTGTCAATTGCAACCATGATGATAGGTTGATATGGATATAAGAGTTTGGCAAAAATCAATGAAAACATTCTGTGAGAATCAACTGGCTGTATGGAATTTACAGTAAACAGTCTTGCCTACTTTATTACTTGCAAATTGTGTTATACATCCTTTTATTTATTTATTTTTAATTTATTTTCGGTTGCATTGGGTCTTTGTTGCTGCACGTGGCATTTCTCTAGTTGTGGTGAGCAGGGGCTACTCTTCATTGCGGTGCACGGGCTTCTCATTGCAGTGGCTTCTCTTGTTGCTGAGCATGGGCTCTAGGCATGCAGGCTTCAGTAGTAGTGGCATGCAGGCTTAGTAGTTGTGGCTCGCGGGCTATAGAGCACAGGCTCGATATTTGTGGCGCGTGGGCTTAGTTGCTCTGCAGCATGTGGGATCTCCCCGGACCAGGGCTCGAACCCGTGTCCCCTGCATTGGCAGGTGGATTCTTAACCACTGTGCCACCAGGGAAGCCCTATACATCCTTTATATCTATCAGTAAAATGTACAATAAACCTATGTAGATACACACACACACACACACACACACACACACAATTTTTTCCAGAGAGCTAGATGTTTAAGATTTACCAGCACACCACTAATTATACATGTTTACCATTGCTAGAAAAGCTCAGAAAAATACATGAGCATATCCCTACCAAATTCCCTGGAATAAATTGAAAAGCTGTTGGCTCCTAAGAAGTTTCTTCTTTCTGTTGTTGTTGTTGTTGTTATTAATAAAGGCTATTTGTTGTCTCTTGGGAACATTCTTTATTATTATTATTTATTGTCCAAACAGTACCACATCCTCAGAAATCAAAATGGTAGAGAAAAAAAATTGGCCCACAAACTCCTGCCTGAGCAAATCAAACCTTTTCATTTTTCATTCTCTCTTTGGCCTTTAGGATTGATCTTTGGGTTTGGGGAATTTTCCAGGCCCAACAACCTGGGGCAGATGAGCGGACTTCCCTGATTTAGGACGGATAAGTCCTCCCTGAAAAGACAGCACCTCTCTGGGGTGTCCAGTTACCCAAGGTAACGTGGAAATTAACTCCTTGAGTGGAGCCCCCGAGAGCCAGCACTTGACATTTCTTGGCACCAGGAACTCAAGGTCATTATGTCTTCAACTGACTTTCAAAGGGTTCGAAAAATAGGTGTTTGTGTGTGTGTGTGTACATGTCTACACAGAGAAATAAAGCAAATGTGACAAAACGTTAACTATTATTGAATCTAGCTAGTGTCTATACAGGTGATCACTGTACTACTCTTTTGGCTTTTCCTATATATTTGAAAGTTCATAACATAAACTAGCTGTATAGAGTCCATGCAAGGTGCTAAGACAGAATACCTCTCTTGTTCAAGAAACAGCAGTAGGGGCTTCCCTGGTGGCGCAGTGGTTGGGAGTCCGCCTGCCGATGCAGGGGACACGGGTTTGTGCCCCGGTCTGGGAGGATCCCACGTGCCGCAGAGCGGCTGGGCCTGTGAGCCGTGGCTGCTGGGACTGTGCGTCCGGAGCCTGTGCTCCGCGACTGGAGAGGCCACAACAGTGAGAGGCCCGTGTACCGCAAAAAAAAAAAAAAAAACCCAAAACCAAAAAAACACACAAAGAAACAGAACACTAAAAAAACAAAACAAAAATGAAACAAACAAACAAAAATAAACAGCAGGAGGCCAGTGTGGCTGGCACAGATTGATCTGGGGAAGAGTAGTAGGAGATGAAGTCAGAGGCCAGATTGTAGGGGGCCTCATGGGGCCCTGTGATGCCGGTGGATTTTAGTCTGAGTGAGATGGGAGCCACTGGGGCCTCTGAGCAGAGGAGTGACCTAACTTACACTCTTTAAACAGGGTTCCTCTTGCTGCTGGGTTGAGACTGTAGGGAGGTAAGGATGGAAGCCAGGAAGCCAGGCAGGGGTTAATGCTATAATCTATAAGGTAGGCCAGAGTTGTTGGTGGCTCAGACCAGGGTAGTAGCAATGTAGGTGATGAGAAGTGGTCTGATATTGTTTGGGGGCAGGGAGAGGGAAGACACCTTACCATTTTTTTGTCCCTTTATAAGTTTATTGCGAAAAATGTCAAACATATACAGAGGGGACTGCCCTGGTGGCTCAGCGGTTAAGAATCCGCCTGCCAATGCAGGGGACGCGGGTTTGAGCCCTGGTCTGGGAAGATCCCACATGCTGCGGAGCAACTAAATGCGTGTGCTGCAACTACTGAGCCTGTGAGTCACAACTACTGAAGCCTGCATGCCTAGAGCCCGTGCTCTGCTACAAGAGAAGCCACCACAATGAGAAGCCCGTGCACCACAACGAAGAGTAGCCCCCACTCACTGCAACTAGAGAAAGCCCACACACAGCAACAAAGACCCAACACAACCAAAGATAAATCCATGGTCTGGGAAGATCCCACATGCTGCAGAATAACTAAGCCCACGCCCCACAACTACTGAGCCCACGTGCTGCAACTACTGAAGCCCGTGCTCTGCAACAAGAGAAGTCACCACAATGAGAAGCCCGTGCTACGCAATGAAGAGTAGCCCCTGCTTGCCACAACCAAAGAAAGTCTGTGCAGAGCAATGAAGATTCAATGCAGTCAAAAAAAAAAGAAAAAGAAAAAAGAAAAAAAGAAACATATACAGAAGTGTTGTGACTGGTGTAATGAACCCCATGTACTCGTCACCCAGCTTCAGCATTATCAGTACATGTTCAATCCTGTTTCATTGATATTCCTCACCCACTAGATTATTTTAAAGCAAATTCCAGATTGCTCTTCATTTCTTCTGCAAACCCTTCATTATGTGTCATGGAAAGATAAGGACTCTTTATGATTATCACGTAAAAAATGACCAGTAATTCCTAAATATCACCCAGTGTGGACTCTGGATATATTTTGAAGGTAGAACCAACAGAATTTTCTAATAAAATTATGTGTGGAACATAAGAAAAGGAGTAGAATCAAGGACAAGTCCAAAGTGTTTGACTTGAGTAACTGGTAAGACGGTATTTGCCGTGAAATAAGATGGCAAAGACTTTGTATAGAGCTGATTGGCATGGGTCAGGGGGCAGAGAGGTGGATATGGACCTTCTTTAACATCTGGTTTAGAAACAACACAGGATTTGGATCTCAAAGAATCAAGAGGGCTCTTGTAGAACTATAAGGTTCTACACAAGTACCAGCTGTTTGTATTCTCGTTCTCATTAAAATCTGTGCTGTGCTGCCCTGAGTGGAGCATGAAGCCCAGTCTGCTAAAGGCACAAGGGAAGTAAACCAAACCCAATAAAGTTCTGCTTGCTTCAGTCAGTTTTATCTTGGGACCATTTGTCTGCCTTTCTGCTGAGATGATCTCTAAGATTCCGTCTAGCTCTAAGATTTTATGAATCAAATTGGAAGCCTTAAGCTTACAAAGACTCAAGCCATATATTTGGAAACTGTAGCTCATTCTAATGATACAGGCTGCTTTCACTAAGTCTACCAATACAACTTGGTATGAGGATGGAAATCTTCCCCACATTGGGACTAGTTGCTTAAAAAAAAAAAATCCCCGTGCTAGTTTAACAAATAACCAAAATAAACTTAAAATGTTTAAAAAATTCTGGTGATGTGAAGAGAATGCAGCCAAATACACCAATTCTGCATTTGGAAAAGATGGTTGGCCAGTCAGCATCTAGGAAACCACTGCACTTGTGGAAAGAACCAACTTGGAGGCCTTTCATCCCCCATATTTGCTTTGCTTCCTTAGCTAAAATTCAAACATTTCCATCATCTGCTGAGACTCAAACCTAGAAAGAAAGTGCAAGAGAATCCACCAGCATTCAGTGACTCCTGCCCTCTAGCCTTTCAGTCTTCCCTGCCTGTTTCTCAAGGGGCACCATAAAGATTACTTCCGATCTGACCCCTCATTGTAACTACCTTTCTGGATAAGCTCCACTCCTGGCAAGAGAATTAGGCTGAAATAACGTGTCTGGCAAGCCCACTTCCACACCCCTCTCCCACTGGATTTGGCTGGACCCAGTTCTGCAGAAATTCCTTTTCTCCTGCTTAAGCAGCAGTCCTGTGGCCCCAGCTAATTGTGCTTTAGTCTGCAATATGGAAGGCAGAGATGCCCTGTGGGGTCAAACCTGGGCTTGGGAGACACCTTGGCATGCATCCTACTTTTGCTGACTAGTTTGTATGTTGCTCAGTTCTTTGGCAAGACCAGTATTCTACTGCTTGACTCCAAGCCCAGGACGCAGACAGGAGTGGAGACACTTTCCCAAGCCACAGCTCAACAGGCTTCCTCACCCACTGGACCACAGGCCTGGGCAACAGAGATGACCATTAGAAATTCCCAGTTAAATATGCAATGATTTCACAGGTTCATGCCTCAAATGGAGGAAGACGTCCAAAACAACTGGTTTTCACTCCAAATCCTGCCATGAGAGGCAAGGGAGATTAAGTGGTCTGCAGTAAGATGTTAAATGAAGGTGATGGTGAGATCTAGAGGGCAGTGGTTCTTAACAGAGGGAAATTTTGCTCCCATGGGGGATCTGGCTATGGCTCAAGTCAGTTTATGGTTATAACAGTGAAGAACAGAAGGGCATGCTGTTAACATCTGGTGGGTAGAGGCCAGAGATGCTGCTCAACATCCCACAGTACACAGGGCAGCCACCCTCAAGTTATCTGGCCCAATAGTATGAAGACTGAAAAGCCCTGCTATGAGGCCAAGGTGGTTTTGGTTCTCAGCTGGAAGACGCACATTGTAGGGTGACAGGAAAGAGAGCTGGTTGTTATCACACTGCAGGGTAATTGACACTCTTACAAGAGACCCAGGGCTTTAAATGAGGAACAGATCTAAACAGCTGGCCCCTCGCAGCAGGGGTACCTCTTCCTGAGACTGGCAAGCAAACATGGTTTTGCAGTCCTGAGGAATGGAACTGAGGATTGAATGCTGTGGCAGCTGGAGAATGATAGAGGACTAGGTCCAAGCAAGTGTATTGCTTTGCAACATCAAGAGCCCATAATTTTATAATGACCTGTACCCAAAGCTGGACACAGATGTGGGTAAAACAGATGAACCAGGCTTGTGTGTGGGTAGTGCAATGAAAACCAGAGGGCAATCATTTCTTTAAAAAAGGCTAAGAGAACAGGGTAAATGAGGTCCAGCCAAGTAAGGGAGCTTGGCCTTATGGGCTTCCCTGGCTCTCTCCATTCTTCGGTTATTTGCTGCTCCTTCTTTGCCAAGTTTGATGTGTTCTCCCTCCCACCACCACCCAGGTCCAGCCTATAGGCGACAAGATTCACATCCCAGAATGCCCAAGCCTGCCTGAAAATTCAATCTACTTTTCATGTTATAAAGTAGAAAGGAAAATGTAAATCAAAGCAAACGAACAAAGACAAACCCAAACCACAACAAATACTAAAGAGGCTTTTAATTATGTAGCATGATCTCTAAGTACAAAGACTTTCCCAATCACCTCACTTAGACATCATTTTATCCGCTGCTCTGTTTGGCTGCCAGTCTCTTGTCTCTCTCCTCAGCAATGGTAAGGCGGATACCCTTTCCACGAGGAAGAGAGATCCATGGTTTGTTGCCCTGGAGGAGAAAACAAGGAGAATCAAAACCTGCTACATACCGTCAACAGGTTGGCACATGCTACATTTGTCTTCTCATCTAGAGGAACAGAGAAGCCTGTCTGTGACAACACTCAGCAACAGTCAGGCAGTCTTAAGACACTTTGATGCTGGTTTATCAGAAATACCCACTTTAAACTTGTTGCCTGTATCTGTAGATGCAAACTACAATACCCTTCATAATTAGTCTCAGAAGTACTGAAATAATGCCCAAGGCCAAGCATTAGTTTCAAAAATGCACCCCCCCGCCCCAACACAGGCACAAATTAAAGAACCTAACTATAAGGCATATTCATCCCATTACTGGCACTTTCCACCAACCCAGGTGTGAACTGGTCCGCGGCTGATTCTGGCACTGAAAATGCACAGATCTGCCTCAGCCCTGTTGTGAGCCCTATCCCAGAGGAGGCAGGCACTGCAACCCCAGCCATTACCTGCATCGTACAGGTTTCTCCAGACTAGAGAGAAGACAGAGAGACCCAGACTTACTTTGCCAATAACAAAAATGTTGGAGAGCCGGGTGGCAAAGCTATTGCCGTTGGCATCTTTCACATGAACTACATCAAAAGAACCAGGATGTCTCTCTCGGTTAGTGATCACACCAATTCTTCCCAGGTTAGCACCCCCAGTCACCATGCACAGGTTACCTAGGCAGGAAGGAACAGACGATATGCTCAGAGCAAGGAACCATGCCCTGTGTAGTGACAGAGACAGGTCTGCAACGAAGTTAATCTTTTTTTCCCAGTTGAATTCACTTCTATGGATCTGTTACCCAAGCTAGAACTCTCGGGGCCCTCTTTTAAGATTTGCCCTATCCTTCCTGCACAGCTAATAAATGTAATAAACTCCACTGCACCCACCTCACTAGGTCCTTACCATGTCTTGCCTGGACTACTGCTGTTCCTCCAAGACACAATTCTCTGCTACTGTTGTGAACAGATTTGGGGGATGATGACAGCATTACAAAGGGCTGTTATCTCAAGTTTGTTTGCTTTTTTATTAGACTTCCCTGCCCAGCCCTCAAGCCACTTCCATGGATGGGGAGGCTTTTGAGATCTGGAGCAGGCCTGAGAATGTGTTATACAAGACCTCATCTCTGCCACACAGATTATTCTAAGCACTTGGATCCCTGAGGTAAAAATACCATACACTGGGCATTGGAGCAGTTACCCATTCACAGCTTCTCACAACTCCCCATTGAAAACATCCTTAGCTGACTTCCCTCCCCACAATTCAGAATATATTCCTCTAACCCTCATTGCCACCACAAAGCCATGCTGAAATGAGATACCATAAAGGTTTACAGATTCTCTGAACATTTCTTAAAACTAAGAGTTGCCTCCTTCCCAATCCGTTACTACATCAACAAAAGACATCTAGCTTTGGGTGCTAACTAGGTGCACATCAGAATCACCTCGAGCCCCCAAAACGCCAAACAAAAAACCCTGCACCCAGGCCCTGTGCAAGTCATAGGTCTTGATTAAATTAACTTAAAAATAAAAGTAAAGAACAACTCTTATGCCTGGCCTTTGAAGAGAATGCCTATGTAGCAGAGCCTGCTTACCCGTGTCAAATTTGATGAAATCAGTAATCTTGCCAGTCTCCAAATCAATCTGAATGGTGTCATTCACCTTGATGAGGGGATCAGGGTAGCGGATGGTGCGAGCATCATGGGTCACCAGATGAGGGATTCCTTTTGTCCCCACAAAGATCTTTCTCACTTTGCATAACTTATACTGAAACACATGGGTTAGCCACATTAATCTAGCTCACATGCACTATGCTCCAGAGTACAAGAAACAGTTTTTTCAAAGCTACAAATCACCAGCTTAAAGGTGCAACCAGCAGCTGAAGGTACCAACCCCCACACAGAACAGCCTGTTTCCTGAGCTGCAGCTGAATAATGGGATCCCTGACTTTTCTTCCCACTCCCCCATAAATTCATCTTGCACACTGCCCCCTTCTAGGCTAGCAATGTATTTCCTCTGTAGTAATGCATCACCCCCAAGGTTAAAAGTTCAAAGCACTGAAGTCCTCACAACCTCAAACTCCCAGGTGGAGGGATGATCACCACCATTTCCTCCCGGCTCCAATGCAAATCACCTCCCCTTACCCAGGTTGTTTAAGTCTCAAGGTGCGTGTGAATTCTTCCTTCCAACTCACCCAGACAGCTAACAAGTGCCTCTTAATGGTTCCCTCTACATCACAATTGAGTTTTGTCTCACAAACTGCAATTGTATTACCAGTTCATCTAATCAACAATTTCACAAAACATTTCACTCCCCAAGACATCCTTTAAGTAAATCAAATCACCTTGATGCCAATGGACGTGCCCTCCAGCCTGCTGCTAACAAGGTAGCTAAGGAAATTAGGAGCTGAATCATCCAATTGAATTAACCTTCACTTACAGCCAATAATTCAAGAAGCCATGAACTTTTGCATAAAACCATCACAACAAACTGGATTAAATAATCAATGTCTGTAACCTTTTTTGAGTTATCTCAAACTAGTGCCCCAAGGGTTATTGGTCCCCTCCACTAATACCTTTCCCCTCCCCAGAGTAAAGCTAGACAAAGGACCAGTAGGATTGAACTAGATATTGGTTTTCTGGCCCTTTATCCTTAAAGGACCCATACTTCAGATACTCAAACGTTCCTAGGAATCACTCTCCTTGCCTCAAAAAAAGGCAACCAGAAGTCACTGCTCAGCTAGAATTCATTTCTGCCATAAAAAGCACTCTGTTGAGGATGTTAACTTGACTGGCTGTTTCCAGGTATAAGATTATGAGTAATTCTAATCTACCTACCTCACCACAATGGATCAGCCCATGTGCTTAATTCAGGCTGTAACTTAGAATCAAGTACTTTTACTAAACGAAGGCCCAGCCTGCTTGCAACACTCACCTTGGCCTCCTCAGGTGTAATACGATGAACAGCAAAGCGACCCTTGGTGTCATAGATCAGACGAAAATTCTCTCCAGTCTTGTCAATGCTGATGACATCTGATATCAAATGGTAATAACTAATGTTACTATAGTGACCCCCAGTACCCCCATGCTGAACAACAACCACGCTATAAGGGAAAAAAAAAACCCGTATGCTTCCCATTTCGAATATTAACAAGGATTCCTAAGATCAATGATGGCTAGCTAATCTTTAATGTTTCAAAATCCTGTTTTTATGACCCGTAAAATCTGAAGTGAATTGAATTTGGTTTTGAGAAATGATTTATGATTTGCAGCCCTACAATATGGACGTAAAACTCTTGAGAGGGACAGTCATGCTTTATTTCTGAGAGACTGAAAAAGCCCACCACTTTAGAGAGGGAGATTAAAAAAAATCAAGGAGCACCACCAAGTGCCCACCAGTAACCACTTACCCATAAAACCAGCAGGGTAGGTTATATCAGTGCGGACCTTGCCATCAATCTTAATGAAACGCTGCATGCAGATCTTCTTTACTTCATCTCCTGTTAGGGCATATTTAAGTCTGTTCCTTAGGAAAATAATTAGGGGGAGACATTCCCTCAGCTTGTGGGGACCAGTAGATGGACGAGGAGCCTGTAAAATGATTTTAAAAATTATTAGGTAAGAGGTGGGGCACAGCTAGATAGCACAGGGCCCTTAAGAGAGTAACTCAGGATACAATAATCAGGGATGCCTGACACATAAAGTGGTATAAAGTGTGTCCCTTAAATACATCAATCATATCTCGATAAAACTGTAAAAGAGGAAACACATCCCTTAAGATACTTACAACATAAAAAACATGCTTACAATATAATGATACTTACAAACACACCCGTCAGTTTATCCAGCATCCAATGCTTTGGAGCTGCTACGCGCTTCAGGTGCTTCTTGGGACCACGAGCCTGAAGGATTTTTCGATTTTAATACTGTTAAACAGTTTCAGGTCTTTTCAAGAACAGTTTACACAGCTACAACTATTCTCTAAAGAACAGCATCTGTTCCCTCTTCAGCAAAATGTGGACAATGTAAAAAGCACAGGGCCGTGATTAAAGGCAGAGAAGCAAATGCATACACAGTATACAGCAAAATACTTTAGGTTTCACAAACTGCAACCAGTCTTCTCATTGTACAGAGGTTAACTGTCTTTCAGAGCAGTATTTCCTGTTTACTAATTATTTATAAATTACCACTTAAAAGTGCGTATGCTTCTAGAGGCTGTTTTTACTAGGACATTATGCTGGTCAAATAGCCAGGGGCTGGACCTCCTGGCACACAGCCAGCCAGCAACAGAAACGGACCAGAATCTGTGCTTCTACTTATCAAACAGAAAATTTCTCGAAATATGTCAGGTTTTAAAAGTGTTAGATGTGATATTTAATCTGACCTCAGCACAACCACGTGCCAACAGTGACTTACTCAAACTCTAAAGGTGAGATCACTTTTCACCTTAAAATGCGGAAGGAAGCCTTTTTAATGCCGTATACAGAGGCTTACTGGCCACACTACGTAAAGTCAGGCCGTGCCAAAAACACGACGGAAAAAACGTTTCTCCGCTCTCCCCAGGCCAGACCTCTGTCCTCTGGGCCCACCCGGGGCTCCGGCCTGGGAAGCAAGACGCTCTTCCCAAGGCCGCATGATGCGTGACCTGGTGTGGCCGGCCGGGAGACCGAAGCCTTCCCGCCAGCCGAACCGATCATCCCCCAACCTCCCACCGCCGACAGCCGGTGTTCGCCCTAGCCCTCGAGCCCGCACGGGCCCACCCCACCAGCCGCTCTCCCTTCGCCTCCGCCCAACCACCCCCTGCGGGAGCCCCGCAGCCCCCGGTAGCCCCAGCCCTTGGAGGATGGAGGCTGATGGGCCCCAAGAGCTCGTAAGGAATCTGCCTTACCATGGCTGTGCTAGGCACGGAAAGAGATCCGCCTATTTCCGGAGCGCCAAGAAAAGAGGGCGCGCGGCTGCGCGCGCCGGGGCTTCGGACGCTCCGCCCAGCTCCGCCTTTTCGCGGCGCGCGGGGAAACTATCTTGCCACCTGCTGGTGGGAGGTCAGAGGTCCGGGGCTTGGGAACCGCTGCCGAAAAAGGGGTGTCTCCCAAGGGCGAGTTCCTCCCTCCCTTTCCGCCCTCCCCTCTCCAGTGTTTCCCGAGCGCCTCTGGGGCGCCTGATTTTGTGTGAGGTGCTGGACAAACAAAGATGAGCTAGACAAGCTCCCTGTCTTTGAGGAGAGGGCAAAGTGAGGCTACTTTAAGACCCACATATACATGATCATATAATCAATAGAATACATTGACATGAATAAGGTCCTACTGTATAGCACAGGGAACTAAGTTCAATATCTTGTAACAAACTGTAATGGAAAAGAATCTGAAAAGGAATATATATATATACATATACATATATATCTGAATCACTTTGTTGTACTCCCGAAACTAACAGTTTTGTAAATCTACTATACTTCAAATAAATAAATAAAATTAATAAAAGAATACATTGAAATGAATATCTAATATTATTTCTTAAACATATTTTGTCTGCTTCTTCTTCCAAATTCCTTCAAGCCAGTCAACCTGCCCATACTGTAAATTGGGAAGAATCAATATTTTTTCCTCTTCCTTCTCTGCAGATTACCGAGGGGGTGGAGTGTAAGGGGTGGAAAGGTAGGATCTCTGCTTGAACTCTGCTCCTCAATTTCTGTACAACGCATTTAGCACTTACCATAAAGTCTCAGGGACGAGAGGGAACATTAGAGACCATCCAGTTATCTAACTAAAACTTAGATCCGATCATGTGATTTCCCTACTTTGAAACTGCCCTTGGGCCTCCTGCCTAGCCCCTCAGGTCTCTCTGCCTGCCACCTCCTGTCTCCTGCACCCAGATACCCATTGTTCCCTTACCCTATACCAAACCTCAAAGCTTAAGCCACTCCAAGGTATTACTGCTCTGACAAAGCCACCTCTTTCAAGTCTCCTGCCTGTGGACCCGATGATCCCTCAGCTTGGAACTGCTATGAATAGCCCAACCCCCTTCCTGTGCACCTAATCCCACTTGCCAGCCTTGGAGATGCATACAACTCAGGTCCCTCTGGCTCTGTGAGCCCCGGGTCCCCTCAGGCAGGGTGAATCCCGCATTCTTCTGTCCCAGAGCCCTCGGTTCAAACTCGATGACAACACAGTAGCAAATTGGGTTGTAATGACGCGTTTCCTCATCTGTCCTCCACTAGACTGTGAGTATCTCCATGAAAGAGGCTGCCCTAATTCACCTTTGCCACCTAACAGAGAGCTTAGCGCTATGTCCAGCACTTGGTAAATACTTGTTGAACGAACAAACTGAGTCAACATCCCACTCATTGTGCCAAGTCTCACTGTACTATCCCCGAGAGCATCCAGCCTCTCTGCCTGACCTCCTCCCACCATGGGTCAAGCTCCTAACCGAGGAGGTTCCATCTTACTTGTCTCTGTCTCTGCCCTCCACTTCATCCCCCAGCAGTCTGCAGAGGAGCAAGAGAGAAAAAAAAAATGGTTGGCTCTTTTCAATCAGACAGTATTCACTAGGAGGGCAGGGACTCCTCTTTGTCTAAAACTAGGTCCATAGTAAAGCATGCTATAGATGATTATTAGCAAGAAGGGGGCAATTGATTGGAGGTGGGGATTAGAGAGAGAGAAGATGATGAGACAATAGAAGGTACATTTTTTTTTTTTTTTTTTTTTTTTTTTTGCATTACGCAGGCCTCTCACTGTTGTGGCCTCTTCCGTTGCAGAGCACAGGCTCCGGACACGCAGGCCCAGCGGCCATGGCTCACGGGCCCAGCCGCTCCGCGGCATGTGGGATCTTCCCAAACTGGGGCACAAACCTGTGTCCCCTGCATTGGCAGGCGGACTCTCAACCACTGCACCACCAGGGAAGCCCAGAAGGTACATTTTGAGGTATTCAGTCTGAGGGCATTGGGAAGATGGTGGTGCAGCTAACAGATATGATGGGGGTTCACTTGGGAGTGAGGAAAAACCATGGGACTTCCAGCTTGAGAGGATAGGAAAAATGGATGGTTAGAGCTGCAGATCTTACTTAATATCATGCAGTTAGCTGGGAGTGGGGGATGGGGTAGGGAGGCTGGTCTCTTGCCTCCCAGGTCAGTGGTTGGTTTGTTTTTGTACCACAGCTTGTCAAAGGACTTGACGGAATCAAAGCATTTTCAGTATATTTTATTCTCTGTCAATTTGTATTTATGGACAAATGACATTCTAACAACAGTAAAGGGAATTGGGAAAGAGTTAAGAAAATCACAAAACAGTACCTCCCAAAACACCCTAAACACATCATCTGTATTCATTTGTTCCTGTTCCTGTTCTCATTCTGATCGGTTTGTGTGCATGCATACTTTTACATAATTTTAGGCCTAGCATACAGACTATTTGGTATTCTGCTTTTATTATATTATAAAAACTTTCTGAGTTGCTACATAATCTTCATAATGAGTATTTTAACAGCTGCATCATACTCCATTAAATGGATAGCCCATAATTAATAAAAGTTCTTTATTGTTGAACATTTAATTTTTTGTACCTTTTCTTTATTATGAATGTTGCTACAGAGAACAGTTTCCTTTATACGGCTTTTTCCTTCAGTGGAATGATTACCTTAGAATAAAACCATTCCTTCACTCAGCATTTATTGAGTGCCTACTCTGTGTCAAGCTCTGTATTATGAGCCAGGGAAATAGAGATGATTAAGATCTAGTTCCTGCTCTTAAGGAATTCACATTACAATGGGAGAGGCAGGCTGGGAGGAGGGGACAGAAAGCCAGGAGAAGATCTTCAGAGGAAAGATGGTGGCGAGGCAGTTTGGAACACGAAGGGCTGTTAAATCTTAAGAATTTGGACTTTAACCTGTAGGTAGACAATGGGGAGCCGCTGAAAGATTTTAAAGAGGACGGGATCAGCTTTGTGCTTTAGAAAGATAACTCTGACTGCTCCTTGTAGAATGGTTTGAAGGAAGTGTGAGTGGCTTGGAGGAGATGGGCCAGGTCTGTTTCAACAACACAAGCAAGAAACAGAAGGGTGGGACCCAGGTCTGTGATTGTGGGGCAGAGGAGGAGGGGGGAGATTCAAAAGGCATTGCAGATGGAGTATTGGCAGGATCTGACTGGGAAATGACGTATATGCAGGGGTGAGGGACAAGGAGGTAATTAGGATGATTCCCAGGTTTCTGGCTTGGTGACTCAGAGGTACATTCACTGGGAACTAGGAGGAGGCATGCTTGGTGTGTGACGTGGGGCTGAGGGGGAGGGGGAGGGGGCACCAGCTGGAGATGTTTTATAGACACAAGTCTGAGCTCAGGTATATGGTCTGGGCTGGAGACTCCCACTTGGGAGAACTGGTACATTCGTGCTTAGTCCATGGGAGTGGTTGGCAGTAGCTGTCTGAAAGGGAGGGGGCATTGTGTTAAGAGTCTGAACACTCTGATAGTGGTGTATGTGTATTGCCAAAAAACCTTCCTTGGAGCATCCTTGCAGTTTTACTATACTTGTGTCAGCCTGGTAATCACTTATTTTTAAGTTTTACTAACATAATTGTTTTAGTTTGCACTTCAAAAAATCACTAGTGAGGTTAAACATTTTGCCATACGCTTGTTTAATCGTTCCATTACCCCTTGTGTGAAGTATCTCTGCCCATTAATCTTTGGGGGACGTGTTTTAAAAAAATATTTATGTATTTATTTGGCTGCACTGTGTCTTAGTTGCGGCATGCGGGATCTTTAGTTGCGGCATGTGGGATGGAACCCAGGCCCCCTGCATTGGGAGCACAGAGTCTTAACCACTGGACCACCAGGGAAGTCCCTGAGGGATGTGTTTTTCTGATCAATTTGCATGAGTGCTTTATAGATCACAGAAGTTCATCTTCTGTCATATTTGAGGCAGATATTTTTACCAATTAGTTACTTTCCTTTTGGTTATATTTTTCTATGTACAAAGTTTCAAAGTTTTATATAGCCAGATCTGTTGATCTTTTCTCTTGTAATTTCTCCTCGTCATTTCAAAGCTTAGAAGGTTACCCTCAGTTCAAAGATCTGCTAAATACTCAATTCTATTTAATAACATGTATTTAATTCTTTATCAACTTGGGGTTGATAAAGATAAATAGAATAAAAGATAAACTGAAAAAAATCTATTTTTTCCCCAAATGACTAATCAATTTTCTCAATGTAATATATTGAATGATCTTTGTTTTCTCCGTTGTTTTGTAAGAACTGCTTTAGCATTTAATAAATGAAATCATGTAGTGCATAGTGAGTAGGGAACTGAGATGTACATCCCCAGCATCCTGTCCCAGATTGCCAGAGGGAAGTTATGTGTATGAGTGGTTCATGTTCATAAGTCACACCAAGAGTGGAGCGGTCCAAGCCCCTCACTCTCCATCTTAAAGAGTAACCTTTCATGCCTCAGATTCCCTGATCAACTTACTGTCAGCAATCGATGAACCAGCACAGCCTTCTCCTCACTTTCTCACATTGCTGGGAGACAGTGAGGCAGAATGGAAAGAGTACAGTTTAAATCTATCTCTGTGTGCCCTTGAGTAAATGGCTTCATCTCTCTGAAACACAGATGCCTTATCTGGAAAGTAGGGATAACCATACTTACTTCTCAGTTTGTTGTAAGAATCAGAGATGATGTATCAAATGCGTAGAACATAGTGACTCAGTCAATGAATTAGTGCTCCAATTCCCTCCTGGCCACTTCTGGCTACTTCCTTCTGAAACTTATTTTTTTTCAACAGCTTTATTGAGGAATAATTGACATACAATAAATGGCACATATTTAAAGTATACAGTTTGACAAATTTTGATGTGCGTATACACCCAATGCAACCATCATCACAACTAAGATAGTGAAATTCCATCAGCCCCAAGTTTCCTCATGTCTCATTGTAACCCCTCACTCCAGCTCCCCCCCTCCCCCGCACTCCCAGGCAACTGCTGATCTGCTTTCTGTCACTATTGATTAATTTGCATTTTCTAGAATTTTGCATAAATGGAAATCTTCCAGTCTGTACTCTATTTTTTTTTTTGTCTAGCATCTTGCACTCAGCATAATTATTTTGAAATTTATCCATATTGTTGCATCTATCAATAGCTTATTATTTTTATTGCTGAATAGCACCTCATTGTATATATCATATAGTACATGTATGTATATATACATATACACACGGATATATGTGTGTATACCACAATTAATTTATCCATTCACCTTTGGATAGACATTTGGGTTGTTTCCAATTTTGGGCAATTACAGATAAAGCTGCTATGAACATTTCTATACAAGTCTTTTTATGAACAAATGCTTTTATTTCTCTTGGTGAATACCTACAAGTGGAATGGCTGGGTCATATGGTAGATGTATGATTAACTTTTTGAAAAAATTGCCAAACTGTTTTCCAAAGACGTTGTATTATTTTACATTCCCATTAATAGTGTTTCAGTTGCTCCATATCCTCACCAACATATGTTAAGTTCAGTCTTTAACTTACTTTTTTTATTGGGGTAAACTATACATAAGATTTACCACCTTGACCATTTAAAAATGTACTTTTAGGGGACTTCCCTGGTGGTCTAGTGGTTAAGACTCCATGCTTCTAATGCAGGGGTTATGGGTTTGATCTCTGGTCAGGGAACTAAGATCCCGCATGCTGCTCGGCACGGCAAAAACATAAAAACAAACAAACAAAAATAAAATGTACATTTAAGTGGTATTAAGTACATTCACATCAAAAAGATACATGCACCCCAATGTTCACAGCAGCACTGTTTACAATAGCCAAGACATGGAAGCGACCTAAATGTCCATCAACAGACGAATGGATGAAGAAGATGTGGTACATATACACAATGGAATATTACTCACCTATAAAAAAGTATGAAATAATAGCATTTGCAGCAACATGGATGGACCTAGATAGAGATTATCATACTAAGTGAGGTAAGTCAGACAGAGAAAGTCAACTATCATATCATATCACTTATATGTGGAATATAAAATATGATACAAATGAACTTATTTCTGAAACAGAAACAGACTCAGAGACATAAAAAGGAAACTTATGCTTACCAAAGGGGAAAAGTGGGAGGAGGGATAAATTAGGAGTTTGGGATTAGCTATATAAAATAGATAAACAACAAGGTCCTATTGTATAGCACAGGGAAATATATTCAAAATTTTGTAATAACCTATAATGGAAAAGAATATGAAAAGGAATATATATATATATATATATATATATATATATATATAAAACTGAATCACTTTATTGTATACCAGAAACTAACACAACATTGTAAATCAACTATACTTGAATAGTTTTTTTTTAAAAATGCATTCACTATGTTGTGAAATCATCACCATTATTCATTTCAGAACCTTTTCATCTTTCCAAACAGAAACTCTGTACCCCTTAAGCAGTAGTTCCCCTTTCCCCCCTTCTCCTAAACTCCTTGTAACCTCTATTCTACTTTCTCTATGTGAATCTGCTTATTCTAAGTATCTTATATAAGTGGAATCATACAATATTTGTCCTTTTGTATCTGGCTTATTTCACTTAGCATAAAGTTTTCAAGGTTCATCCGTATTGTAGCATGTTTCAGAATTTCACTGCTTTTTAAGTCTGAATAATATTCCATTGCTTGTATACACTGCAGTTTGTCCATTCTCTGTTGATGGACACGGGTTGTTTCCACCTTTTGGATATTATGAATACTGCTGCAATAAACATTGGTGTACAGGTATCTGAGTTGCTTCTCTCATTTCTTTTGGGTCTATACCTAGAAGCAGAATTGCTGGATCATATGGTAATTCTATGTTTAAGTTTTTGAGGAACTGCCAATTGTTTTCCATAATGGCATTTACACTCCCATCAGCAATGCACAAGAGTTTCAGATTTCTCCACGTCTTCACCAACACTTGTTATTTTCCATTTAAAAAAATAATAGCCACCCTAATGGATGAGAAATTATACCTCATTGTGATTTTGATTTGCATTTCCATAATGATTAGTGATGTTGAGCATCTTTTCATGTGCTTATTAGCCATTTGTATATCTTCTTGGAGAAATATCTATTCAAGTCCTTTGCCTGTTTCTGAATTGGGTTGTCTGTTTTTTAAAATTGTTGAGTTGTAGGAGTTCTTTAAATATTCTGGATACTAATTCCTTATCAGATATATGATTTGCAAATATTTTCTCCCATTCTGTGGGTTGTTTTTCACTGTCTGGGGTTCTTTGATGCACAAATGTTTTTAATTTTGATGAAGTGTAATATATATATATTCTTTTGTTGCCTGTGAAAGTCAGCCCCTTTAATTTGGGCCATTCTAATAGGTGTGTAGTTATATATCATTATGGCTTTATTCTGCATTTCCCTGAAAGCTAATGATATCAATCATAGCTTGATAGAGATAGCTCAATATCTTTTCATGTGCTTTTTTGCCATACATATATCTTCTTTGGTGAACTATCTGTTCCAATGATTTGCCCATTTAAGAAAATTGGGCTATTTTTTCTTATTATTTAAGGGTTCTTTAAATATTCTGGATGCAAATCTTTTATCAGATATGTGATTTGAAAATTTTTTTCCACATCTGTGGTTTGTCTTTCATATTTTAACAATGCCTTTTGAAAAGCAGAAGTATTTAATTATGATGAAGTCCATTTTATCATTTTTTCCTTTTATGCACTGTGCTTTTGGTATTGTACCTAAGAAATATTTGTCTAACCTTAGGTCATGCAGATTATGAGTTCTTCTAGAAATTTAATAGTTTTAGTTTTTATATTTAGGTCTATGATTTTTTTTTTTTTTTTTTTTTTTTTTTTTTTTTTTTTTTTGCGGTACGCGGGCCTCTCACTGTTGTGGACTCTCCCGTTGCGGAGCACAGGCTCCGGACGCGCAGACTCAGCGGCCATGGCGCACGAGCCCACGGGCCCAGCCGCTCCATGGCATGTGGGATCCTCCCGGACCGGGGCATGAATCCGTGTCCCCTGCATTGGCAGGCGGACCCTCAACCACTGCGCCACCAGGGAAGCCCTATGATCCATTTTGTGTTAACTTTTTAATATGAAACAAGATATGGATAGAGGTTCATTTTATACTTATGGATATCCAATTGTTCCAGAACTATTTGTTGAAAAGATAATTCCCTCTGGTTACTTCTTCATTAAACTTTAAAACAGTTCTTTCTTTTTTTTTTAAACATCTTTTTTGGAGTATAATTGCCCCACAATGGCGTGTTAACTTCTGCCTTATAACAAAGTGAATCAGTTATACATATACATAACGTCCCCATATCTCTTCCGTCTTGCGTCTCCCTCCCTCCCATCCTCCCATCCTCCCTATCCCACCCCTCCAGGTGGTCACAAAGCACCGATCTGATCTCCCTGTGCTATGCAGCTGCTTCCCAACAGCTATCCACCTTACGTAAAACAGTTCTTTTTAATCACATAAGTCACAGATGAATATATTCTCCTTGTAAAATATAAAATCATTTTTGACCACTTTTATATCCAGTCAGGCTTCCCCCAACACTCCCTACCAGGTAACAGCTCTAATGACATCAATTTGAAGTGTATCCTTCCAGGTCTTTTTCTATGTATGGAGATAAATTGTTGTATAAGTGTATGTATACGTATATATATATATATGCAGTATTGTATGTTTAGTTTAGATAGGATATGTATCATTCTGAATTTAGCTTTTTGGTACACAAAAACACCTGTCACAGATCTTTCCATGTTAGAACATAGCGATTTACTTCATTTTTTTAGCTGTTTCATAGGATTCCACAGTACCACTATACCTTCCTTTGTTTCACCATCGCCTTATTGATGAATATTTAGGTAGTTTTCATTGTAGATGAGCATCCCTGAACCTGCTTTTGGTGCACGTGTGTTTCCCTAGGTAGATATGGAGAAGGGGGATTTATGCAACAAATGCATATATAACACTTACTGTATGCTAAGTTATCTTCTAAATGCTTTACATATATGAATTCAATTAATCCTCACAACAAGCCCATGTTTTTATCCTTGTTTTACAGGTTAGGAAACCAAGGCACAGAGAGGTTAAGCAATTTACCAAAGGTCACACAGCTGGTCAGTAGCAGGGCCAGGATTTGAACTCAGATAGTTTGGTTCCAGAGTTCAGTTTGCTGGGTCATAGGGCATGGGTATTTTTAAAGACCTGCAAAATTGGCCTCCAAAGAGGCTGTATGAATTGCACGCCCATCAGCAGTGTATGAGAGTATTCATTTCCCTTCACCCTTACTGACACGTAAAACTTTAAAAATAGCATTTTTACTGATTATTAATAACAGTGTGTAACAACTAATATTTATTGAATATTTAATATGTTCTAGAATTCTGCTAAGCACTCCATATGCTTTCTCTTCACCTCACTTTGCTTTAGTTTTCCTGATAGTACCCTCTCTGCTGATATGTATTAATTAGTATGTTTGTTTATTGCCTCTCTCTACCCACTAGTGTCACCTCTATGAGGGCAAAGATTTTTGTCTGTCTTGTTCACTGCTTTCCTCAACACCTGGAACTAAGCATTTGTTGACTGACTGACTGAATAAATGAATGATAACAATTTTATGGGGACTTCCCTGGCAGTCCAGTGGTTAAGCCTCTATGTTTCCATTGCAGGGGGCCTGGGTTCATCCTTGGTCAGGGAACCAAGATCCTGCAAGCAGTGCTGCACGGCCAAGAAAAAAAAAGTTTATACATGATTTTTTTGTGTGTATTTAACAAAACAGCTACTAATTTTTTTTAGGAAATAAATACTTATTAAGTGTTTGGGCCTAACAACAACAACAAAAAAACCCAAACCATTTTATGAACATGGAAATCAAGGCTCAAACCGATTAAGTAACTCACCCAAACTTCCACTAGCTCACGGTGAAGCTGGATTTAGAAGCCAGTCTAATTCCAGTGTTTGTCTGTGCTCTTGTTTAGCCTCCCGGAATCTGTTTTCCATTTCCATTTCTATAATTATGTTATTTCATGGATGTTATATACATGGAATCATGCAGTATGTATCCTTTAGAGATTGGCTGTATTTCATTCAGCATAATTTCCTTGATGTTCATCCAAGTTGTTCATTCCCTTTTATTGCTGAACAGTATTCCATGGTATGGATGTACCACTGTTTGTTTAACCCAGGGAAGCATATCTGAGTGGTTTCCAGTTTGGGGCTTTTAGGAATAAAGCTGCTACAAACATTTGTGTACAGGTTTTTGTGTGGGCATAAGTTTTCATATCTCTGAGACAAATGTCCAAGACAGCAATTGCTGGGTTGTATGGTAAGTGCATGTTTGCTTTGATTAAAACTGCCATATTCAGGACTTCACTGTTGGCGCAATGGTTAAGAATCCGCCTGCCAATGCAGGGGACACGAGTTTGAGTCCTTGTCCGGTAACTAAGCCCGTGCACCACAATTACTGAGCCTGTGCTTTATAGCCTGCAAGCCGCAACTACTGAGCCCATGTGCCACAACTACTGAAGCCTGGGCGCCTAGAGCCTGTGCTCCTCCACAAGAAAAGCCACCACAATGAGAAGACCGTGCACTGCAACGAAGAGTAGCCCCTGCTCACTGCAACTAGAGAAAGCCCACGCACAGCAATGAAGACCCAACGCAGCCAAAAATAAATAAATAAATTTAAAAAACCCCCAAAACTGCCATATTCTATATCACAGTGGTTGTACCAGTTAACATTCCCACCAACAATGTGTGAGTGATCCAGTTTCTCTGCATCCTTTTCAGCATATGGGGTTGTCACTAATTTTTATTTTTTATTTTATTTTAAAAATAAATTTATTTATTTTATTTATTTTATTTTTGGCTGTGTTGGGTCTTTGTTGCTGTGTGTGGGCTTTCTCTAGTTGCGGTGAGCGGGGGCTACTCTTCATTGTGGTGCGCGGGCTTCTCACTGCCGTGGCTTCTCTTGTTGGAGAGCACCAGCTCTAAGCACATGGCCTTCAGTAGTTGTGGCGCACGGGCTTAACTGCTCTGCGGCATGTGGGATCTTCCTGGACCAGGGCTCGAACCCGTGTCCCCTGCATTGGCAGGTGGACTCTTAACCACTGCGCCACCAGGGAAGCCCACTAATTTTTATTTTAACCATTCTGACAGGTGAGTAGTAACATCTTATTGTAGTTTTTTTAAAAAACATCTTTATTGGAGTATAATTGCTTTATAATGGTGTGTTAGTTTCTGCTGTATAACAAAGTGAGTCAGCTATACGTATACATATATCCCCATATCCCCTCCCTCTTGTGACTCCCTCCTACCCTCCTTATCCCACCCCTCTAGGTGGTCACAAAGCACCAAGCTGATCTCCCTGTGCTATGTGGCTGCTTCCCACTGGCTATCTATTTTACATTTGGTAGTGTATATATGTCCATGCCACTCTCTCACTTTGTCACAGCTTACCCTTCCCCCTCCCTGTATCCTCAAGTCCATTCTCTACGTCTACGGCTTCATTCCTATCCTGCTCCTAGTTCCTGAGAACCATTATTTTTCTTTTTTAGATTCCACATATGTGTGTTAGCATACAGTATTTGTTTTTCTCTTTCTGACTTACTTCACTCTGTATGACAGACTCTAGGTCCACCCACCTCACTACAAATAACTCAATTTTGTCTCTTTTTATGGCTGAGTAATATTCCATTGTATATATATATGCCACATCTTCTTTATCTATTCATCTGTCGATGGACATTTAGGTTGCTTCCATGTCCTGGCTATTGTAAATAGTGCTGTAATGAATATTGTGGTACATGTCTCTTTTTGAATTATGGTTTTCTCAGGGTATATGCCCAGTAGTGGGATTGCTGGGTCATATGGCAGTTCTATTTTTAGTTTTTTAAGGAATCTCCATACTGTTCTCCATAGTGGCTGTATCAATTTACTTTCCCACCGACAGTGCAAGAGGGTTCCCTTTTCTCCACACCCTATCTATTATTTATTGTTTGTAGATTTTTTGATGATGGCCATTCTGACCAGTGTAAGGTGATACCTACCTCATTGTAGTTTTGATTTGCATTTCTCTAATGATTAGTGATGTTGAGCATCCTTGTTTGTTTTGTTTGTTTTTATTTTGTTGTGTTTGTTGGCAATCTGCATATCTTCTTTGGAGAAATGTCTGTTTAGGTCTTATGCCCATTTTTGGATTGGGTTGTTTGGTTTTTTGATATTGAGCTACATGAGCTGCTTGTATATTTTGGAGATTAATCCTTTGTCCGTTGCTTCATTTGCAAATATCTCCTCCCATTTTAAGGGTCATCTTTTCGTCTTGTTTATGGTTTCCTTTGCTGTGCAAAAGCTTTTATGTTTCATTAGGTCCCATTTGTTTATTTTTGTTTTTATTTCCCTTATTCTAGGAGGTGGGTCAAAAAGGATCTTGTTGTGATTTATGTCATAGAGTGTTCTGCCTGTGTTTTCCTCTAAGAGTTTTATAGTGTCCAGCCTTACATTTAGGTCTTTAATCCATTTTGAGTTTATTTTTGTGTATGGTGTTAGGAAATGTTCTAATTTCATTCTTTTACATGTAGCTGTCCAGTTTTCCCAGCACCACTTGAAGAGGCTGTCTTTTCTCCATTGTATATTCTTGCCTCCTTTATCAAAGATAAGGTGACCATATGTGCATGGGTTTATCTCTGGGCTTTCTATCCTGTTCCATTGATCTATATTTCTGTAGTTTTAATTTACATTTCCTTAATGGCTGATACTGAACATCTTTTCGGTGCTTATTTGCCATCTGTATATCCTCTTCAGTGAAATATCTGTGCAAGTCTTTTGCCCATTTTCTACTTGGATTGTTTGTTTTTTTATTGTCAAATTTGGGGGGTTCTTTACATATGCTAATTTTGAGAGTGCTTTTTGTAGTCTAGATGCTAGTCATTTGTCAAAAGTGGTTTAGAGGTATTTTCTCCCAGTCTGTAGCTTGTCTTTTCATCCTCTTCACATAGGTTTCACAGAGCAAAAGTTTTTACTTTGGGCAAGGTTGAAGTTATCAATTTTTCCTTTTATGGATTGTGCTTTTGGTGTCAAGTAAGAATTCTTCACCTGACTTTAGGTTTTGAGGATTATCTTATACGTTTTTTTTCCCTAAAATTGTGCAGTTTGTTTTACAATCTAATCAGTTACCAACTTGAGTTAATTTTTGTATATGATATCCAATTGCTCCAGCAGCATTCTTTGAAAAGGCTATCCCTCCTCCTTTCAACTGCTTTTGCACCTTTGTCAAAAATCATTTGATTATATTTGTGTGAGTCTATTTCTGGGTTCTCTATTCTGTTCTATTGATCTTTCTATGTGTCTCTCTTTCCACCAGTATCACACTGTCTTAAATACTGTAGCTATATAGTAAGCCTTAACATCGATTAAAGTGATTCTTCCCCCTTTATTCTTCTTTAATTATTATTATTATTGTTATTATTCTTTGGCCGCAAGGCGTGTCTTGTGGGATCCTAGCTCCCCAACCAGGGATCGAACCCGGGCCCTCGGCAGTGAAAGGGTGGAGTCCCAACCACTGGAATTCCAGAGAATTCCCCACTTTATTCTTCTTTAATGAAATTGTTTTAGCCACTCTAGTTCCTTTGCCTTTCTCTATAAATTTTGGAATAAGTATGATTACGTCTACCAAAAAAAAAAAAAAACCTGCTGAGATTTTGATAGAAATTGCATGAAATTTGTAAACCTATTTAGGCCTTCTTTGATTTCTTTCACCAATATATTGTAATTCTCAGCATACAGATCCTGATCAGGTTTCATACATAGTAGATATATATTTAGTAATTGTAAATAGTACTGTCACGCCCTAAATTTCGGTTTCCATGTGTTCATCGCTAGTATATAAAAATGCAATTGCCTTTTTTTGTGTCGATCTTGTCTCTTTTGAGCTTGCTGAACTCACTTATTAGTTCTAGGAATGCTTTTGTAGATTGCTTGGGATTTTCTACATAGCCAATCATGCCATTTGCAAATAGGGAAATTTTTTCCTTTCTTTCTTTCTTTCTTTCTTTCTTTCTTTCTTTCTTTCTTTCTTTCTTTCTTTCTTTCTTTCTTTCTTTCTTTCTCTCTTTCTTTCTTTCTTTCTTTCTTTCTTTCTTCTTTCTTTCTTCCTTTCTCTTTTCTTTCTTTCCTTCTTTCTATCTGTATGCTTTTTATTTCTTTTTCTTGCTTAACTGTACTTGCCTCACTTCCAGTGTTATGTTGAATAAGAACGATGAATGTATATCCTTGTCTTGTTCCTGATCTTAGAGAGAAAGCATTTAGTTTTTATCCATTAAGTATAATGCTAGCTGTAGGGTTTTGTTTTTTTTCTGAGATGCTCTCTATGAGGTTGAGAAAATTCCACTCTATTCCTAGTGTACTGAGAGGTAATTTTCTCTTTTTAAATCATGATTTGGTGTTGGATTTTGTCAAATGCTTTTTTGCATTAACTGATATGGTCATGTGTTTTTTCTTCTTTAGTCTGCTGAGATGGTAAATTACATTGATTGAGTTTTGAAGGATGAACCAACCTTGCTTACCTGGAATAAGTCTCACTTGGTCATGGTGTATTATATTTTTTATATGTTATTGGATTGGATTTGTTAAATTTTTGTTTAGAAATTTTGCGTCTAAGTTCAGGAGAGATATTGGTCTGCAGTTTTCTTCTTGTGTGTGTTGACCTTGTCTGGTTTTGGGATCATGGCAGTACTTGGGAGGTATTTCCTCCTCTTATTTTCTGGAAGACATTGTGTAAAATTGGTGTTAATTCTTCTTTGACTATTTCATAAAGCTTTCCAGTGAAAAAAATCTGGGTCTAGAGATTTCTTTTCCAGGAGCTAAGTGGGGGCTACTCTTTTGTTGCAGTGCATGGGCTTCTCATTGTGGTGGCTTCTTTTGTTGTGGAGCATGGGCTCTAGGCGCACGGGCTTCAGTAGTTGTGGCACACAGGCTCAGTAGTTGCGGTGCACGGGCTCAGTTGCTCTGCGGCATGTGGGATCTTCCTGGACCAGGGCTCGAACCCGTGTCCCTGGCATTGGCAGGTGGATTCTTAACCGCTGCACCACCAGGGAAGTCCCTCCATAAATCTTGATATGTCATATTTTCATTTTCATTCAGCTCAATATGTCTTTTAAAATTTTCCTTTGAGACTTCCTTTTTGACCCATAGATTATTTAGAAGTACGTTGTTTAGTTTCCATGTGTTTGGAGATTTTCTGTTATCTTTGTTATTGATTTCTATATTGATTCCATTAGAGCTGGAGAACATACTCTGTATGATTTTGGTTCTTTCACATTTATTAAGATTTGTTTTATGACCCAGGATATGGCCTATCTTGGTCAATGTTCTATGAGTACTTGAAAAGAATATGTATTCTTCTGCTGTTGGGTGGTGTTCTATAAGTGTCAATTAGATTCTCTTGGTCGATGGTGTTGTCGAGTTCTTCTATATCTTTGCTGAATTTGCCTAGTTGTTCTATCAGTTGCTGAGAGAGTGTGTTAAACTCTGCAACTCTAGTTGCAGGTCTGTCTCTTGCATTGCAGAGCTCTCAGTTTTTGCTTCATGTATTTTGAAGATTTGTTGTCAGTGCATACACATTTAGGATTGCTATGTCTTCTTGGTGGATTGATCCATTTAACATAACATAGTGTCTCTCTTTGTCCCTAGTAATTTTCTTTGCCCTGAAGTCTACTTTATATGATATTAATATAGCCACTTCTGCTTTTAAAAAAATTAATGTTGGGAATTCCCTGGCAGTCCAGTGGTTAGAACTTCATGTTCTCACTGCCAAGGGCCCAGGTTCAATCCTGGGTGGGGAGCTAAGATCCCACAAGCCATGCAGCCAAAAAAAATTAATGTTTGCATGATATATCTTGTTTTTCATCCTTTTAGTTTCAACCTACATATGTTGCTATGTTTCTTCTAGACAGCATATAGTTGGGTTGTGGGGTTGTGTGGTTTTCCACTCTACTTTTCTCTTTCCCTTAATTGGTATATTTAGTCTACTTACATTTAAGAGATTATTGGTATGTCAGGGCTTAAGTCAGACATTTTGTTTTCTGTGTCTCATTCTTTTGTTTATTCAAGTAATTTATTTACTAAATTGAAGTGTAGTTGACTTACAATATCTTTTTATTTTTGCTTGCATTCCTCTGAGTTACTTGAACATATTTTAGAGTTCTATTTGGATTTACTTATAATGATTCTGAATATGTATAGTGCTTTGTATAGTTTTCTTAGTACTTGCTCTAGGTAGTATCATAAACACACATAACTTATCATAGCTTACTGCTGTTTTAGTGGGTTCAGATTGACTAAGTTCTATTGATCTGTCTTCAAGGTCACTGATTCTATCATCTGTCATTTCCACTCCATTACTGAGTCTATCCAGTGAGTTTTATGATGGCTGCTTTAAAACCCTTGTCAGGTAATGCCAACATCTGATTCATCTTGGTATTGGTGTCAATTGATTGTCTTTTCTCATTCGAATTGTGGTTTTCCTGGCTTTTGCTATGATGAGTGATTTTCTATTGTATCCTGAACATTCTGGTTATGTTAGGAGACTCTTGATCCCATTTCAATCTTCTATTTTAGTAGGCAGTTACCCTGTTTAGGTTTAGTATGTATGTTTTAGTCTACTTCTGTGGGTTGTAGTTCAAGTGACAGTTTAGTTTTCCAAGCCCTTGCAATGCTATTTTTGTCTGCTTCATTCTTCTGTTGTCTGTGGGGCTCCTGCTCCATCCTTGCTGGTGCTTTCTGCAGTGGCAGAAGGCACTTCCCTGAGCTGCTTGTTTTTGCTGGGTGATCTTCTGAGGGAAGAGGAAGTTGCTGAAGCCACAGTACCTCCGTGTCCTTATGCCACTGATTCAGTGGAGGGTAGAAAGATACAGGGCTACTGCTACCACTGCATGCAAATCAGGCTTCCTGCTGGTTTCCCAATTCTGGAGTGGGGACTGAGACAGTCCAAAGCTTTGCTGCCGCAAGCAGATCAGACCACCGCCTGGAGCTCTGGTTGTGGAGCAGAGCTTAGGTCCCTCAACTAGGTCTCTGTTGGGCTTCTCCTTTCCCAATTCCTCTGTGTGTGTGTGTGTGTGTGTGTGTGTGTGTGTGTGTGCGCGCGCACGTATGTGTGTGTGTGTGTGTGTTTGTAGCGGGGGGTGCTGTTGGTGGTTTGCCATTGCAGGCCTCTTTGGCACCCAGTATGTGGAAGATTAAAAAAAACAACTGAGGAAACTCACCATGTTGTCATCCCTCAAGTCCTGAAGTTCTTAGCCTGCTTTCCTGCTTTCAGAGCCTTTTTGTCATTGTCTGTTGAATAATTTCTAGCATGTACAGTTCTATTTGAAGAAGAGGAACAGAGAAAAGTGAGTCTACATCATCTTGCTCTGGAACCAGAAGTCCCCTAGTATAGTCTTAAAATACATTTATTTTAGTATGAGTGAATTTGAGCATCTTTTGATAAGTTTTAAAGTCATTTTAATTTCTTTTTCTGTATTTCATTTTGCTATTATTTGCTATTATTTGCTCATTTTTATATTGGGTTGAAGGTCTTTGACGTCTTGATTTGTAAGAGTTGTTTTCAAATTCATTGTGAGTTGCAGATATTTTTTCAAGCCTATCGCTTATCTTTTGATTTTAACTTTTTTGTTTCTTTTTTTTTTGCCATAAACTTTTTTTTTTCGACGTAGGGTTTTGTGTCATTCTTGGAAAGGTCTCCTCATATCAAGATTTTCTTTTTAAATCCCCTCATATTTTCTTCTAGTACTTTTATGATTTCATTTTTTAAAAAAATATTTATTTGGCCATGCCGGGTCTTAGTTGCAGCATGCGGAATCTTCATTGCCATGTGTGGGGTCTTCCTTGTGGCATGCAAGATCATTTTTTTAGTTGCGGCATGCAGGATCTTTTAGTTGTGGCAACTGGAATCTTTAGTTGTGGCATGCAGGATCTTTAGTGGCTGGCATGTAAACTCTTAGCTGCAGCATGTGGGATCTAGTTCCCTGACCAGGGATCGAGCCCGGGCCCCCTGCATTGAGACCATGGAGTCTTAGCCACTGGACCACCAGGGAAGTCCCTCATTTTTTATTTTTAAATCTTTGGTCCATCTGGAAATAATTTTGGTGTCAAGTATGAGCTAGTGTATCCAGTTGTCCCAAAGCATTTATTGAATAGTTCCTCATTTCCTCTCTACTTTGAAATGCTAACTTAAAAATTGTGGTAAAAAAACACATAAAGGATTGACGATCTTAACCTTTGTTTGTTTGTTTGTTTTTGGTTTTTTTTGGCTGCACTGTGCAGCTTGCAGGATCTTAGTTCCCTGACCGGGGATCAAACCCGGGCCCATGACAATGAAAGTGCCAAGTCTTAACCACTGGACCGCCAGGGAATTCCCATCTTAACCACTTTTAAGTGTGTAGTTCAGTAGTGTTATCACATTGTTGTGCAACAGAGTTCTAGAACTTTTTTAGCTTACAAAAGTGAACCTCTAGGGACTTCCCTGATGGTGCAGTGGTTAAGAATCCACCTGCTAATGCAGGGGACACGGGTTAGAGCCCTGGCCCGGGAAGGTCCCACATGGCATGGAGCAGCTGAGCCCGTGCACCACAACTACTGGGACCATATGCCTAGAGCCCGTGCTCAGCAACAAGAGAAGCCACTGCAATGAGAAGCCCACGTGCTGCAATGAAGAGTAGCCCCCGCTCGCCACACCTAGAGAAAGCCCTTGTGCAGCAACGAAGACCCAACACAGCCAAAAAAAAAAAAAAAAAAAAATCAAAAGTGAAGCTCTATAGTCATTGAACAACAACTTCCCATTGAAATGCTACTTTTTCATCATAGACTAATTTCCTGTCTTTGTTATTTTTTGCCTGGACCATTGTAACAGCTTTCTAGCATCACCATAATTCCAATCTTTCATGCACACTGTAGCCTGATTCATTTTCCTCATGCAAGCTCTGACCACAACACTCCTTTATTCAAAACCTTCAGAAGCCCTCTTGGATAATGCAATTGAAATTAAGTCCCCCATTTGCAGCAACATGGATGGTTCTAGAGATTATTATATTAAGTGAAGTAAGTCAGACAAGGAAAGACAAATATCATATGATATCGCTTATATGTAGAATCTAAAAAAATATGATACAAATGAACGTATATACAAAACAGAAACAGACCCACAGACATAGAAAACAAACTTAAGGTTAACAAAGGGGAAAGGGTTGGGAGGGATAAATTAGGAGTTTGGGATTAACATATACACAGTACTATGTATAAAATGGGTAACCAACAAGGACCTACTGTATAGCACAGGGAACTATACTCAGTATCTTGTAATAACCTATAGGGGAAAAGAATCTGAAAAAGTTACATATATCTATATCTATATATAGATATAGATATAGATATATGTAACTGAATCACTTTGCTGTACAACTGAAATTAACACATTGTAAATCAACTATATTTCAATAAAAATTTTTAAAAAGAAATTAAATTCCCCATTGCACTCTTTCATAGCACCTATACCTTTTCTTCTTGTCACTTCTCATGATTTATGGTTTTAATGATCTGCATGATTATTTGACTGTTGTCGATCTCCTTGCTAAACTTCAAGCTTCATGAGAGCAAGGGCAATGTGCTCGTCGCCTATGCCCAGATGCTTTGTGTGTGCCTGGTATATAGTAGGTGCTCAGTCCATGTTTGTGGAATGCTACTCCCCTTGCTTGTGGAATAAAGTAGAGGCAACTGCAAGATCTGATTCCAACTTACCTTCTCTCAGCCTTCTGCCCTTCAAGGAAGTCAAGCTGCTGGACTTTCTGCCCTTCCTTGAAAAAGCCATGGGCTTCCTAACAGTTGGTTCTGGTTTACACCATGTCCTGATTTATCTTTTAATTTGTGCTCCAGTTGTTCCCTGTGCCTGAAGGCCATGCCCTCCCCTCAGTCCCCTACCACAATTGCTGCTTTATGGAAATACAATGTATCCTTCGAGACCATGGCTGTCTTTGCCACTGGACTGTGAGTTCCTTGAGAGTAGGAACAGGGTCCCCCACATTTGTCCCCAGGGAGCAGCACAGCTCCTGGCCTCTAGGAGGCACTCTTGCTTACACATCCTCACCTGTTCCCAGGCTACAAGCTCCTTGTGGGTAGGCAACGTTCCTTACCTGTGTGTATCTGGGAATCTTGTTTCCTAGCCTCCTAGGACCTGGCCCAGGGTGAGGCTTGGAATTGGCTCAGGAATTTCCTGGAGACCTAATGAACGTGCCTGGTCTTGTTGTGAGAGGCCTGAACATGAAATGGTGGGGCAGGGGCAGAGGCTTCCTTGCCTTCCCCCATCTGTACTCTGTGATGTCCACCCTCCCCCCTCATCATGCCCTTTCTCCAGCAATAAACGATTACCACCTTACACCCTCACCCTGCCTCCCCAGACCCCTTAGGACTCCATGTCTCCCTGTTCACAGCCTTAGATGAATCTAACCATCCACCTTCAGCAGGATCATTCTAAAAATCAAAGTTGGTTAATTCTTTGCTTTCCTGCAAATTTCCAGAGAGGCTCCACAAGCCACAGGGATGGTGGTACCAAGGATAAAGGCTCGCTCCCAGCTTGGCCTAGAAGGCCCTTGGAGCCCAGCCTCTTGCACACTTCTTTCTAGTCTCCTCCTCTCACACTCCGTCCCGGCCCTATGACCCTGCTTGCTAAACTCCAGTTTTGTAGCTAGTACAGCCACTTTCATGAACATGCACTTACATAACAGCTTTACCCCTCACTCATTCTTTCCTTGGCTGACTCTGGTCTTGTTTTTAAACCCAACTGTTTCTGTGGGTAGATAAGTCTTTGTGTAAAGGCACAGAACAAGGCCAGCGAGGATGCACCACAAACACATAAACAGTTGCTACCTCGGTGGAGGGCAAGAGGCGATCAGGATTGAGGGAGAGAGCTGGTCAAAGGGTATTTTTGCTTTATCTGTAGAGTTTCTACTTTTCACAGAGATTGGATCATGTATTTATTACTTGTGAGACATCAAAACAAACAAATGAACCAGTTCAATACTAGGAAGCTTTCCCCAGACTTCCCAGGCAGATGGAGCTGTTTCCTTTTCTGGGATCGAATAGGACCTTCCCCCTGTGTTATAGGAAATACTGTTTTTTGTTTTGTTTTGTTTTGGTTTTTTGTGGTACGCGGGCCTCTCACTGTTGTGGCCTCTCGCGTTGCGGAGCACAGGCTCCGGATGCACAGGCTCAGCGGCCACGGCTCACGGGCCCAGCTGCTCCGCAGTATGTGGGATCTTCCCGGACCGGGGCACGAACCCGCGTCCCCTGCATCGGCAGGCTGATTCTCAACCACTGCGCCACCAGGGAAGCCCAGGAAATACTGTTTTATTGTAATTTGTTGATGCCTTTCTCCTTCTAGATGGGGGACCCCCTTAAAGGTACAAACTTTAATTTATGCTCTTGATACTGAGCAGAGTGCCTGGCCCAGAGCAGATGCTCAGGGAATGCTCAACCCAATGCCTTGCCTCTTTCGGTGGGCTCCTTCGAAAGCACTTTCTAGGGGACAGGCACTATTCTAGTCCTGAAGTTGATTAGTTTTCACGGTGTCCAAGGAAGAATGTCTCTGGGAGTCTGAAATGTGGGTAGAGGAGTCTCTAGGCTCTTCGGTTGTGTCAATATGAGGACAGGGCTGGATTCCACACCAGCCCCATGCCCCCACCTGCCCCCTTCCACCTCAAGGCTGGGATCCAGTTCAATGCTACCGTCCTGTCATTTGGCATGCTTCTAAAGCAACTGCCTCCTCAGCAGTTAATCTAAGAGCAACAGATATATCCCCAAATGTTGACCTTGTTGAGCCCAGCTCTGATCTGTTTCTAAAATGGAGGCCAGCCCAGAGAAATGGGCTGTCCCCATACAGTGTGGGCCAGAGTTAGGGGACAAATGTCCCAGGCATGGAGGTGGGGCTTGAGCAACTGTCTGAAGGACTTGAAGGCACCTAAAATCTCAGTTTAACGGTCTGTAGCTTTTGCAATTTTCCAGAGAAATCTGAGCTCCCAGGTCATAGGATCCTTCTTGGGTCATACTTATTGCCCAAGGGCAAAAAGGCAAGGAGTGGCCTACTGCATCATCTGGATTGGGGCTAGAGATGGGGTGGGGGTGCCTTTTAGAGTTGGTGAAGCGTGTGCCACGTGGCTAGGGCAACCCTTTAGACTTGGATGCACAAGTGGCCAGGATGCTGTAGAAGGGTTGGGATCAGTCTTTCTTCCAAGAATGCTCCCAACCAGCCTTTCATCAACCTCGAATAGGACAGTGTTCCTGGGGTCTTAGGGCAGTGAGGCTAGGTACTTGGACTCCTGGAGATATAATGGCAGTGGTGATGGCAGTGGCAGCAGGAATTCAGTGAGGATCCTCCCCTCCCCACCCCCGGCCCCACCTTGGTCTTCCCCATTCCTCCCATCCAGTTCAGCTCCCTCCCAGCTATCCACCAGCAACCCCACCATGGGTCTCAGGCAACCACACCATGGGTCTCAGAATTGCTAAAAGAATGTCAGACCATGCCGCACCCTATTAGACCTCAATGAAGAGCACCTCCAGTTGGCCCATCTCTTGTAAGTAACTTTTATTTTTATTTACAACAGAATTGGTGGCTTTATTCCTCCATCTTTAGCAACAGTTGGCATCAGCAGCCAGATGGAAAGTCTGCAGTGAAGTCAAACTCATTCTGCCCCAGCCACAGCTCCGGAAGCTCATTGGCTCGGTCCAGTCCCAGTTCCACCACCAGTGACATCAGCACCTCCTCATCCACCGGGTCTGAATCGATGATGGCAGGGCTCTGGGCACCAGCAGGAGAGAGTGACCCCGCCCCTCCCGCCTGAGCCCCAAAGCCCCAATTTGGCAGGGGCCCTGCCTCCCCAGGTTGGCCCGGAGTAGCAGCGGCCATCCCATGATACTGGCTATTAAGTTTCTGCAGCTGCATACTGGCCAGCAGGTGAGGGGCGGGGTGCAGGTTGAAGGGTGGGGGTTTAGTGGGAGGGGCAGCAGTAGGAGAGCTTATTGGAGTTGGAGATCCCGAGGAGCTAGCGGGAGCCCCATTGGCCTTGGTTCCATTCGAGGTTACCCCGGGGTAGTGCAGGATGGCCACTGCTTTGCGATCTTTCACTGCTAGGTTCGAGTAGGCCAGAGAGCTCATCTCTGGGTTGGCATCCTAGAAGACAGAGAAAGGCAGAGCATGGTACCCCTGCTCCGGGCTTTGTTCCTCACCATTCATCAGGCCCCAAAAGTGCTTCATCAGGGGGCTAGTGGTGGGGAAGCAGCAAGAAGGCCCCCTGGAAAGGTAGGCTCCCTTCCTAGCTTGAGTTAGGCTCAAATATCCTTCTGCCACCTTGGCTCCGAGCACTGTGCTCAGGCCTAAGTCCTCATGCTGGGCACCCGCCATCCTAAATGAGTTCACTGCTTTCATCTCCGTCCCCCGACTCTGCCTTCAGCTCGCCATTCTACAAATGGGATCTCATTGCCCCTCTTCTCAGCCTCACTTTAAATCCATTGAGACAATGGAGTGGTCTTTTCCAATTCTGCTTCTCTGCTCCCTTCTCTGCCATCTTTCAGTACCCCTCGTGGGTTCGAAGTGACCACGTTTAGGTAGAAGCTGTTTTCATTCTCTCCCAAGAAAGCCCTGCTGTCTTCAGTCTGCTAAAGGACACCAGATACCCCAGCCAGGAGGGCCTACCACACAGTCCTGGCCCCAACCCGGTTGTCTTTCCGGCTCCAGTGTCTCCATCTGTAAAATGGCAAAAGTTACCTCCTTCATAGGTGAGGTGCCACCCTTGACATCAAGTGCAGGCCTCGACATGGTTGGCATTTCAGAGCCTTGGCAGAAGTTGGATAAATTGGTGGGATGTGATGCTGCCAGCTGGAGCTGTTGTGCTGTATGTGAGGGAGAAGAGGTAATAAGGGCAAAGGCTTTATTGACCAAGCAGGTACTAGCAAAGCCCAAAGCTGGGCCACTCCACACAGCTACAAGGCAAGGATGGTGACAGGTTAGAGCCAAGACCAGAGACCACCTGAGCAGAGGGAGGAGATCCAGTTGGAACTTTTGCCTGAGGCAGGAAAGGTGCTAGATTTGGCCAGGTGCTGCCCAGAGAGCCAGCTACCCACATCACCAAGAGGGGACACGTGTGACTGTTTCCTCGTGCCAGTGATGTCAGAGCCCCAAGTGGGGTGCACTCTTCCTGATTCTGAGGACAGCAATGTCCCTGAGTAAGTAGCACACTGTCTCAAAGGGCCACTGGCATTCACATTGGAGGCATTTAGGCCTCCACCAGAACTGGGAGAAAGTAGGAAGGAGCCAGGGAGAGGAAGACCTAGAAAGTTGGGGGCTGCCACCCACAGAAGGAATAGGTCCCCAAAGCAAATGTCATGGGGCTCCAAAGTCCTGCCTCAGCCATGGTTTTGTGTGAGAGAAGCTAGGCTGATCAGCATAGTCTGGGGGCTCTGAAGTAGCCAGAGAGCAGCTAGGGATGTCTCAATTTCCTCCACACCACAAGCCCCCTCCCAAGACAGACCTGGCAGCACTTGGTTTTCCCAGGACACCTGCTCTGAGCCCAGACACACTCATCTGTAGTGACAGGTGGGCATAATTCTTCCCAGAGGGAAACTGAGGTACAGAGGTTCAACAGCTTTCACATCAGGTGGCAGTGGCTCTGGGAGCAGGAGCCAGCACTCCTGTGCCCACATGCCTCATCTGACTGCTGGCCAAATCATCATACCTAGAATGATTCAAATGGCTCCTGAAGAAATGATCCCCTAGGTCAAACGCCAAAGGGATAAGATAAGGGGATGAAGGGAAAAGAATCTCCCCAAACCAGAAAATAATAATAATAAACAATCTCTGAAAACTCTAAAGTTATTTTCCCAGAAGCTTTTTTTAAGCTCCATATATTCTAGCCTTAATGATGAATTAGAGATGTAGAATTTCATATTTATAAATACTTCTTGGCCCAAAGGATCTTCAGCATCTTCAAAAGTCTCTAATCTTTCCAACAAGGCTAGAATTCTCTGTGACACCTCCTTCCCCCCAGTGGTCATTAAGAATCTGCTCAGACCCTTCTAGAAAGTGGGCACTTACTACCCCTCTTTATCATCTCTGCACTGCTTACTTGTAGGGGAGGGAGGCAAGAAAAATAGAAAAAGGAAGGGGGGGAGAAAACACGAGAAAACAATCGGTTGCTGGGTCCGCCACCACTGCTTGATTGGAGCCCTGTTTCCTCTCTGAGGCAACCAGAGAATATTTCAAGCCAGTTATTACAAGACAAGGAATCTAATCCATGTCGTCTTCAAGAGCCCAGCACCTTCAGTATCAAGCAATTTTCATATCCTAAGAAAAATGTCGGGAGGGGGGTGGCTGTCCATCTTTTCCTGTTCCTATCCAGCCTTCCTTCTTTCTTTATGCTACCAAGTACCCGAATATACATAAGAAAAAAAAATAGTAACAGCAGCAGCAACCACAAAAAGAAACAGAAAGAGGAGGGAAAAAAGTAAAAGGAAAAAAGAGAGAGAGAGCGCAAGAGCAAAAAGTATCTCTGTTCTGATATCAGTTTCTGGGGAAGACCATTTTACCACGTCTCCCCCTTCAGGCTGTGAGCTCCCCTAGGCAGGACCCTGTTTACATTCAGATCTGTTGCCTCCCGTCGCCGCCTCCCCCTCCACCAGCCCCGACCCCCGGCCTGGGTCTGTGCTCCATAGGCGCTCAGTAAGTGTTGTTGTATCCGTTTGAAGAGGCAACCGCATCTCGATCGGAATCCTTGCCCCTGCTTCCCCGATTTTCTGTCTCCCCTCTGCCACCCAGCCCATTCGAAGGCAAAACTTGGCAGCGCAGAAACGTCCCAGCTCTCTCTCCAAGCCTCGAGCCGACCACTGCGAAACAGCTGCGAGAGACGGCTGGGCAACCCAGAGCAACAAGTGCCTCCTCTCCTGCCGATGCCTCGCGGGCCCGGGCCACCAGTTCCCGGTTCCGCCGCCCACCCTCCTTCACAGACCGTCCCGTGGGCCGGCAGCCCCCTCCCGCCTAGATGAGGGTGGGAAAGGGAGAGGAAGAAGAGAGAAGGGATAGGCAGGTAGGGGGGCCGCGTCTTTGACCTGTTGGGGGACCAAAAGTTAAAATGGCACCAACCGGATGGCTCCATCTCGATTGCTATTTTCTCACTCAGGAGAAATTTAAAAATCCAAACAGTACTGCGGCTTGGCTTGGATGCGCTCTAACCAGACCAGTCAGTTTCGCCACCTGAAAACTAAAGGCCCGTTGTTTGCGGACAGCTCGGCCGCCCTCCTCGCCACATCCCAGGTGGAGCCGCTGGAGCTGGGGGCGGCCGGGAGCATCCCTGCACGGTGGAGCGCGAGCACCCAGGCCGCCAGGGCCCCGAGCGTCCGATCCCGCGAGTGCCGTATCAGGAACCGATCGTGGAGACAGGATACACAGGCGGGGAGGGGCCCGGGGTCTCGGCCTCCGCGGCGAGTTTGGGGCCCCGCGGTGCTGCCGCGCGCGGGGGCGCACTCCGGCGCCGGCTGCGGCCACTCCCGCGCCTCACCAACACTTACTGAGCGCCCGCAGAGCACCCGACGCGGCCGCGGGCTGAGCCTACCCCCTAGCCAAGTCGCCTGAGGTCAGTGCTATCACTCCGCTACGAGAAGAGTGAGAAGCTCGGAGAGGTTCGGTAACTTGCCCAAGGTCACAGCGCTAGAAAGTGGCGGAGCCGGGATTCGCAGCCAGGTCTGTCTGCCTCCAAGTCCGGCGCTTGGCGAGGCAGGGACTCCGTGCGCCGCCCGGCCCCGCCGCCGGCGTTTATAGGCAGAGGGGTGTGTGCGTGGGTGTGCGTGGGGGGGAGCGTGAGTGTGGGGGAGAGCAGAGGTCGACCAGGCAGTAGAGGCAAGTTGCCCGAATTCTCTAACTTCCATCCCTCAATTCCGCTGAACTCGGCCCGAAAAGCCCCTCTCGCCTTCAGCCCGCAAAGGAAACCTGAGCTTTGTGCAGCCCCAGAGCCGGAGCGTCCAGATGCGGTCCGGGCGATTAGCAAAGTCGGTGGAAGCCAAGCTGGAGAAAGCGCGGGCGCGGGGAGAAAAGGTGCTGCTGTCTCCCCAGAAGAAGCGGGCGCTTGGCCCGGCTGGCCGGCAGGCGGGCGCGCTGGCGAGCGAACCGGTTCGCTGGCTGGCGGGCGGGCGGGCGGCGGCCCCTCCGCCCCCCAGCAGAGAAGCTTTCAAACACAAAACAAGTCCCCCAAAGACCCCCGGCCCGCCCGGCCCCCGCCCGCTCCCGGTGCCCGCTCTGCAGGAGTCCCCGGCCCCGCCGCCCAGCCCACCGCCTTACCGGGCGGCCCGGCTTACCTCCGCGAAGCCGCCTGCCCTGGAGAGAGGGAAGCGCGGAGCCCGGTGAGCCGCGGGCGCAGCGGCGGAGCCCCCAGCCCCTGGCACGCACGCCGCCACCGCCGCCGCGAGCCGGTCGCGCTCAGTGCCACCCGACCCCGGGGCGCCTGGGAAAAGCCCGCACCACCGCGCCGCGCCGCCGCCGCACCTCACCGTGCCGCGCCAAGCAGCCCCGGCCCGCGCCCGTGCCCGCCCGCCCGCCCGCAGCTTCGGCGCCTGACTCCGGGGCGGTGGCGGTGGCGGTGGCGGTAGCGGCCACCGCGCTCCCTTCCCGGCGCCGGGGAACCGGGTCTCAAGCCCCCATTGCCGCCCGGAGAGCCCTGACGCACACGCACACGGGAGCAGGCTGGCCTCGGCTAGGAATCCCAGGAAGGACAGACCCTTTTCCCCCTTTTTTCTCCCCCCCCCCAATTTCCACGTCTTTATAACCGGCTTAGGGCATTATTAGCACATGTCCTGGCTCGTGGGCGAGTTGGTGGCAAAATCTGAACTGGATACTCACCGAGGGCCAGAGCGGGTGCTGCGCCTTCCTCAGCCCTCTTCCTCCTCGCCAGGAACGACCCTTCTCCGGCGGGCTGTGGGCGGGCAGCCGGGCGGAGCGAGCCTCTTCTCGGCAGCTCAGCGGTGCCCCTTCTGCAGCTGTGCCGCTGGGAACATTTTATAGCGGCGGCTGGCGTGTGTGGCCCTTTAAAGGCGCTCGAGCTGGTGCAGTCACCGCGGATCGTGTGAAAGCGAAGGGCCGGCTGGGGAACGGAGTCCGAGCGGCTCCGCGGGTCCGGCGGCGCCGGGGACCGGCCACGGCTCCCGGGGTGCGGCTGGCGGGCTCAGGCCGTGGTCGCCCCGAGCCCCGAGCCCCCGGCCGACGCCTGCGCTTCTAAAGCGGGAGGGGGCCCGGGCCCCGGGCACAGTCTCTCCCCACCGCCCTGCATGGACTTGCCCAATAAATTCCACTTAGTAATTTCGCTGAGGCGAGGGAGAGCTTGTTAGTGTCTGTTTTCTGACCTAAATCTAGAGGGTGGTCAGAGCGGGCTTCAGGGGGTTGTGGGGAGAGCTATGGGCTCAGGAAATGACCTGTGGGAGGAGGACGAACAAGGGACGGGGCCCAAGGGGCACGATTTGGGTTTTCTGCAGGGCTTTCTCAGAGTCTGTCTGCTCCCTTTGGGCTGCACCATCTCCCTGGTTGAAGGGCCGAGGCTGGGGGTCCCTTTCCCCTTAAAGTCGCCAGATTCCAGGCAGAGCTTCTTGGAGGGCCTATCCGTCCCGCAGCGGTGGCTTCCCTAGAAGACCTGAGCTGGGATTGGGTTCGAGGGATTCTCTCTTGTGGTTATCCAGTGCTGAAGGAGGCCGGTGGGTTGCGACGTGGAGATATGTCACGGATCGTGGGGCCAGGTGCAGCTCACGAGGTACAGCCGAAAGGCCAAGAACAGGCAGCAGGGTATGAAGAGCTTGCCCCGGGGCTCGCGGGGACTCTTCCTGCGTTCCCAGTATGCCAGGTTATTTTATTATCATTATATAATCATTCCAGGTAATAAGAATAACATTTTGCATTAGGAGCACATCTTTCTCGGGTTAGGATGTTATCTTACAAATCTCTTTGGGAAAGAGGTCCGGGTCTTCTCCATTTCAGTCATGCTCCTCCTGGCCAACAAGCTCCCATCTCGCCTCTTACAGGAAGGCCACCAGGACTACCCTTCTGCCAAACTCTCTTTTCTTGGCCCCTTTCAGCAATAACTACTCAGTTTACAGTGTTTATAAAACATGCTTTTTTAAAAAAAGTCCTGATGTTAAGAAAAAAAGGGGGGAGGGAATGTCATGAAGTCATTTTCACTGTGTATGTGTTCTGTCTTCTTAATTGGATTTGAAGACCTAAAGGTCTTTTCCTTTTCTTTTTTCTTTCCCACTTTTTCTCTTCTTTTCTTTCTTTCTTATCCTTTTTTCTTTAGTACCCCCAAGTGCCCTGCATTTGCTCTTTGAACAAAGTTCTGTTTGTTGATGGACTGACCGGCTTACTGACGTAAAGATGGGGAGCAAACAGAGGGACAGATCAAGGCCCTTCCTTGACGCCTGGAGGAAGCTGGGGCCAGTGCTCTGGACGCCAGGTAAACCCATTCCCCAGCCCCCAAAGCTACCTTGCCTGTCTCCCTTCTTTCCCCTCACCCTGCCTCAACACAAACCCCAGTAACAATCACATTCCACACACCATCCTTGCACTTTCTCACTTTGCACAAAGGTCGTAGGTCGTGCCCAGTTCCCTTCTGATAAAAGGTGGGATCTGTCGGGACCCTAAAACCCTACAAAGTTTGCTTGTGAAATACACCCTCAAGCCATCTTGGTGTTTGCCTGATGTGAGCGACCCCGGGCTTTCGAATTGTGTTTTGCTAATTTGGACCTCCGACCTACCCTCCCCCTCAGCCCCCGCTCGGGAGAGGGTCTGGAAACCGCGACAGCGTCTCTGCGGAAGGCTCCGGATCCCGGAGGTGGTGGATCCGCCCTCCATCTATTGGATGGCTCCCAGGCCAATTGTTAGAAAGAGGCATATGTTCATCTCGGCTTCTGGAGTGTCTCCGGAGCAGTTGCTCAACAGCCAGCCCCCTCCCCCATCCGGACCATTGAAGGGCAGAAAAAGGAGCGCCCTCCGCCACATTTCTCTTTGCCCACATGCCAGAAAGGGTCTCCCCACTGGTAACTTCCTGTCATGTCCACTGTCCACCTCCTTGGGAGCAGGAAAGAGAGGGGCTACGAGCACTCAGCTTTGGAGTACAAAAGCCACCCTTTTCCTTTGGGGGGGCAGATGGAAGGGGAGGTTAGTCTCAGAGGCAGGGAGAGAGCAAAGGAGACATTTGCATTTCTCTGCAAATATGCCCTGGCTCACTGACTTCCCAGTCGGTTCCAGCAGAGCTCAGAGCTCTCCGCTGAACTCTTATCTCTAACTTGGCAACTAGACTGCGAGCTCGCAAGCCAAGGAGAGGACAGGGATGATCACCCAGCAAGAACCTTCTGTGCTCCAGCATTGGACCTGGCATGTTCCCATCCATCATCTCATTTAATTCCCACGCCCTGTGAGGTAGGGTTTACCAAAGGTGAAAAGGAGTCCCAGAGATTTGCCCAAGTTCACACAGCCAGGAGGTCCGGTGTTTGAATCCAGATTAGGCTGACTGTAGAGTCCTCACCCTCACCCCTGCACCTTGCTGCCTGGGAGGGTAAGGGGGCATCTAAACTGTGGTCAAGAGTACAGGTTCAGGGGTCAGTCCTCCTGGGTTTAAATCCCTACTCTGCCAGTTACTAGCTCTGTGATCTTAAGCCAAATGGCTTCATTCTTTAGGCCTCAGTTTTCCCATCTGTTAAATGGGGATTATAATGGGAGCAACGCCGTGGGCTTGTTGCAAGGATCAAAGGAAAAGCTTGGGTTGATTCCTGCTGTGTAGTAAGTGGTCCACAAATGCTGTGCCTTCTGAATTTTTTCCTTTTGCCTCCTAGTCCTGCCTCAGCTTACACACTTCAGGTTCAATAATACTTGCTGACTGATTAATTTAAAAACCAGGCTGTGAGGGAATGAAGCAGGTCTAAACTCAGGAAAGGGAGAAAGAGGAAAATGCAGGTTTGTTCTCAAAATCTCACCTTCCAGAACCAAGGGCTGTATGAGCCTTATGATGGGAGTAAATTAGGGAGCAAAAAAAGACCATGACTTTTTACAGGACAGCCCGTACGCATACAGAGTGGTCTCTAGAAACATATACAATAAATGTGTAGAAAAGTTAAAAAGCACACATTGCCACGTGGCTTGCTGGGTCTCAGTTCAAACCCTGACCAGGGATCAAACCCCGGACCACAGCAGTGAAAGGCTGGAATCCTAACCACTAGGCAACCAGGGAACTCCCATAAAAGCACAGGTCTTTGTTTAAGAATGTTTGGAGCAGAATTGTTTGTAATAGTGAAAAATGGAAAGCAATTTAAATGTCCATGGTGAAGGAGCGTCCCTTGGTACCTTGATACTAAAAAAAATTGTTTTTAAATCCTGATTTCAAAAACTCTTTTATTCATGGGAAAATGTTCACAACAAAATATTAACTAAAAAAAAGACACAGGGTACAAAGTTGCATAAATATGATGCCAAGTTGCAAAGGGCACAAAGAGCAGAAAATTAAGTACTCAATGTTTCCAACCATGTATGAATATGGGTAATGAAGCAATGGTCAGGAAAACAACAACAGTGTCAGGCGGGTGGTAGGATTGTGAGGTATTTTTTTTCTCTTTTCTCTATGTTATGCAATATAATTATATTATAATTAACTATAAGTTTATAGTTAATGGACTGCATAAACAGTATGCTTCTACTATTGTTAAAATTATTTGTGCATAGAAAAAATATTGAAAGAATATACACCAAAATAGGGACTTCCCTGGTGGTCCAGTGGTTAAGACTCCGCACTTCTAATGCAGGGGGCACAGGTTTGATCCCTGGTTGTGGAACTAAGATCCCACATGCCGCGGGGTGTGGCCTCCCCCCAAAAAAGTATCTTAAGGAAAAAAAAAACAAAACCTAGAAAAAAAAAACCAAACAGAACACCAAAATGTTAACAGTGATTATAATTGAGTGGTGGGATTATGGATGATATTTTTCTTTTCCTTTATTTTTCTGCTATAAGATTATATTATTTCTTACAATTAAAACAGGTTCATAATTTGAAAAGTGCATAATCAGTACAATCCCACTGGTGTTAAAAGTATGGCTTCCCTGGTGGCGCAGTGGTTGAGAGTCCGCCTGCCGATGCAGGGGACATGGGTTCGTGCCCCGGTCCGGGAAGATCCCACATGCTGCGAGCGGCTAGGCGCATGAGCCATGGCCGCTGAGCCTGCGCGTCCGGAGCCTGTGCTCTGCAACGGGAGAGGCCACAACAGTGAGAGACCCGCGTACCGCAAAAAAAAAAAAAGTATGGTTGTAAATTGAAAAAAATGGGAAGGAAATATATTAAAATATTAACAAATTTTATATTAAGTGGTAAAGGATTATGATTTTTCTTTAATATGATTTTATCACTTTTATAGTTAAAATAAAATGAATACTTACAAATGGCATATACAGTAGGATCCCACTTTTGTTAAAAATGTATATATATGTGTATATATATATATATATATATATATATATATATATGTGGGTGTGCATAGAATAAATAATAGACAAATCCAAAATCTGGTTGTCTCTGGGTGGTGGGGTTATGGGTGATTTTTGTTTTCGCTCTTTTTAAAAAAAAATTTATTGGAGTATAGTTGATTTACAATGTTGTATTAGTTTCAGCTGTACTGTTTTCTCTTTTATACATGATTTCTTCGTTTTCCAAATTTTTTACAGCTATCATGTATTATCTTTTAATTATGAAAAATGTAAAAAAGAATTCAATACTGAAGTATTTATGGGAAAAAAGGGCATGTCTGGGATTTGCTTTAAAATATTCCAGTGGGGATGGGAGAAAAGTGGTTGGGGATATAGAAAAAAATAAGATGGTAGTTGTTGAAAAGGGGTACATGGGCCTTCATTATAATGTTTACTTGTGATTATGTTTGAAAAGTTCCATAAATACTTTTTAAAAAGCATTTTCACATCCATTATCTTATAATCTTATGCCAACCCTGTGGGGTTGATTATCTCCATTTTGTAGAAAACCGGAGGTTTAAAGAGGTGAAGTCACTTGCCCCACCCGTCACACAGCTGGGAAGTGAGACAGTGGGCTTGACTTGGGGCTCCTCACTCCAAGCCCAGGGCTCCCCACCACATCCCAGTTGCTGCTTCTTTATAACAATTAAAAAAAATAACATTTTGTCTGGCGATAAATGTCATAATTGTCCCCTGCACAGAAATTGGAAATAACAGAAAAGCACCAGGAGGAAAACATAACCCACCGGCATCATAGTTAACCCTTTGGTGTCTGGTCATACAGACTTTATCCCTGCTGTCTCTTACTCCAGAGGTAATGGGTGGGGCAAACATCGTACATGTAGTAGGAGTGGTGAGTCATTCCTAATGAGCTAGTGAGTAAAGCTGCAGCTGTTTGGGGACCCCTTCATGTGTGAGAGGCTCAGGAGATGGTGAGTCCTAGCCACCCCCTCCCATCCTTCCTTTGTGCCCCCTCCAGATACTGCAGTCTGGATCACAGTTCTTTCCTGTATTCTTCCTTTTCCTGTAGGATCTCAAGGACTTACAAGTCCATTTGGGAAGTCAGGGTGGCCTTTCTCCCCTTATTTCATCTGGAGACCCTGCCCAGAAGCTCCCTTGTGATCCTGCAACCACACCGAGTGTGGTTGTGCCTCCATTTCCCCATCTGGAAGATGCTAGTGAGAATAGCAGACCGGTTAGCCTCTGCCAGGGAGTGATGAGCTAACGTCTGTAGCGCTTTCCAGCCCCTCGGAGCAAGGTGCCGGAGCCTCCCCAGCGCCTCGCCTGCCGCTGCCAGCCTGAGTGAGTGCCTGGGCCTGGCTGCCCCGTGTGGAGGGAGCGGTCGCATTCCTCTGCCCCAGGCCAGCGGGCTTGGACCCGCACTCTCTTCTGCTCCTGTGTTAAAAAAAAAAAAAAGGAGGAGGATTGAAAAGAAGAGAGGATGAAGAAGAAGAGGGAACAGGGAACAAGATTAGTCCTGGGGAAAGGGCCTTGAGAAACAGAAAACTGAAAAGAGAGCAGGGAGATAACAGGGCATCCTTGGGCACTCCAGTCAGCTTCAGCGATTGTAGCCTTGGTTTCCTGTTTACACAGGGGGGTGGGGAAGTTTGGAAAGGGCCAACAACTGGGGCCAGTCGAATTGATTGATTCCCTACTTGATTTCCTGTTATTTATACATAATGGGAAAACCTCAAATATATGCAAACAGCTTTGGCCACCCAGCCTCTCACATCCTTCATGGCTCCGCCCACTTCAGGCTTTGGAGATGTCATTCCAGTATATGCCCCTTCTCTGTGTTCCCTCCTGGCATTTAACTTCACAAGAGACCTAGGAAGTCAGCACTATCACCCCATTTTAGAGAGAAAGGCACTGAGCCCAGAGAGGTGAAATAACAGGCCCAAGATTGCAAAACTAGTAAGGCAGGGGAGCTGGGATGCACAACAGGCTGGGACTCACCCCTAAGGCCAAACTCTCCCTCTAGGCTCCCGCTCCTCTGTTATCAGTGTCTATGATCTTCTTGCTTCTAGAACAGATGCTCGGCCTCTCCCACTGCAGTTGGTGGTCAATGTGTGTGGGGCAGAAGATATTCATGGCCCAGCTTGAGGGAGAGACCCTTGAGGGAGGAGCCCAGTTAGGGTCTGTGGCAGGAATCTCCAGGGATGAGGTGCGGGGTGGGAGAGGGCTGCAGCCCGAGGATGGCAAAGACGACTCTGAAAAATATTATCTAGGGAAAAGCACAAGGTTCAAAGGCAGGGAGGGAGAAAGGTGCTGGTGTCAGGGAGAAAGAGACACAGCTGGGCCAGCCAGGCCCTGGGCTGTTTGGGTGACAGCAGTGAAGCTGGAGGCCTTGGGAAGGTGTGAGGTTTTTGTGGGGGAAGAGAAACTCTGCTTTAAGCATGTTTAGTTTAAGCTGTTGGCAGAACATCCAAGTGGAAATAGCTTGCACACAGCCAGGAATATAGGACTGGAAAGAAAGTGTGAGGTTGTGTCAGAAAGAGCAATCGGCAGGATGACTTTCGGCCAAACTAGGGGGGGATGTTCCCCTGCGTCTCTCCGAAAGCACAGAGAGGGGCTTTATCCTCAGGCGCAGGACACCGGCGCTTCACTGCAGCGCTCCTTTCCTCTGCCTCACTGCAGCCCCTGGAGCCCAGCACAGTCGTGCTACATGCTTCAAATCCCTAAAGGGCGCTGTGAAGGGATCTCAGTCCATGAATTTTCCCATGCCACGGAGTGACAGGGGCCTCATCTTACTTTGCTAAATACATTTTGGCTGGGCCTCAACATACCAGGCCTTCCCTCGTTTCACTTCAGCTTCTAGAACACAAGTCTTTGGGGTCTTGTATACTCTCTTTTCTGCCACCCGCCACTTTTAGGTCAGCACAGCTGACTTCATCCTTCAGAAGGTGAGGCCATTTTAGTCTGGCCTTGATTCCTGCAGCATCAGGCTGAAACTGCTCCCCTCACCTGAGCCCTGAAATGATGTGGCAGCCCCTTGGCCCCCAATCTCATGTCTATGCTGGGAGTACTACCCTGCCCTTGTCTCTCTTGGGCTCTGGGGTCCTGCCTTCCCAGCCTTCTAACATCCAATCGCATCTGAGACCTCAGACTTCCACTCATGATCTCTATCATGGACCCCACTTTTCCTCTAGTCAGAGCCCTGCTGGCATGGAGAAGTCTCCCAGCTTGGACCAGTTGGCCCTGATTGCCTCTGGGGTTGGCTCAGACAAACGTGGCTGTGTGAATGTGGTGAGGGTGCATCTCACATGTACAACCTGGGGGACTGGAAAGGTTTCCCTGGATCCCCACAGCCACAGACGCTTATCCTTTTGGGGACCAGCAGTCAGAGCCAGAGACAGATGGAGGATCTAAGGTAGCTCAGGGGGTCAGGGTGCAGACTCTGCTGCCAGCCACGAGGAGAGGACCACAGGCCCAGTGACCCAGGGTCCCTCTGCTGGCTCCACACTGAGACAATGCCCTCAGCCAGCGCATCCAGGCACCTCCTCTGGGAGGACCAATTAGAAACAGGTGTTGCTCCCTCTGGGATTTACACAACCCTCACCCCAGGGCACGCGGCTTTGCAGGAGGAACACAAGCTGAATTTCAGGGGTCCCTGTGTGGGGTATGATCTGAACAAACATATTCGGAGGCCCTGCAAAGAGATGAGCCTGGACGGGCACATGGCTGATGTTCCTGCAGTGGCCTAGGACCCCTAAGAATGCCACCTCAGGAGAGTTTTATCCCTCCCAGCTCTGATGAAAAACATCAATGGTAACGTTTCCTGGGCACTTACTAGGTGACAGACCCTCACTGTTCTTACTGTTCCATATTTATTCTCTCCTCGAATCCCCACAACAACCTGAGGTGCTGGGCAACTACTATTGTTACCTCATCTCTATTTTTCTGATATGAAAATTGAGGCACAGAGATGTTAGGCAGCTTGCCTATGTCCTACACCCTGTTAGTTTTGGGCTGAGGATTCAAACCAGGCCCCAGAGCCTCTGCTAGTGACCAGTGGGCCTCACTGCCTTCTAAGTAACGTAATGTCTGCTGGGACCTGCCCCTTATAGTTCCTAAAGGACTTTCCCACCCGTGAGCAGGTTCAATTCAGAGCCCCTTCTCCCCCACTGAGGTCATTGCTATTATTATCAATCCCATTTTACAGAAGGAGGCTCAGAGAGGTGAGGCAACCTTGCTGAGGTCACACAGCTAGCAAATGAGGATGCTGGGATTTGAATCCAGTTCTGCCTGTTTCTATCTCCCTTTCTTGCTCTCTAGCTACCCCCCGACCCCAAGGTTCTTGCCTTTCCTCAAAACTGAATGTCAGCGCCAGTGGGGACTGGAAAGATGACCTCATCTGAACCTCACACTGTTACAAAGGAGGAAGCCAACACTGCATCACTACCTGGTTAGAGTCAGAGGAAAAGAGACAGACAGACTGAGCAGAAAGAAATGTGTTCAGTGGAGAGAGAAGGAGAGAACAAAAGAGCAAGAGGGTGAATGCCTGGGAAGAAAACAAGGCAAGGAAAAGAAATCAAATGAGAAAGAGAAAGGCCCAAAGTGGGGTGAAGGCATAAGTGACCGGCCATCTGGAAGCAACACCGAGCTTGGTGGGGGCGTGTGTTTGTGAAGCAGGGGAGCCAGACCCACAGGTGCAAGGGCCCAGCTGCTGCCAGCCAAGAACTCTCTGGGCCCTGCGCCCAACCAGAAAGAAGGGGCTTTGGGCTGGGACAGACTCTCAGCCAGCCTGATGGGGCTCACCCCTGAAGCCTTCCTTGGGAAGAGGAAGGAAGGTTCCCATAGCCTCTTGGCATTTTCTTCAAACTTCTGCCAAGTGATACCTTTGGAGTCTCAACTCTGGATGATCCCTGCTGCATTTGAACCCAGGCTGCCTGGCCCTGGCCTCGCCTGGTCTGAGGGGATGGCTAAATGCCAATTCATACTGCCACCAGCTTGGTACACAGGAGGGACAGGTAGGGAGGGGGAAATGGCTGTGTAGACCTGACTGGTCACCTTCCCAGCCAGCTCGAGGCCTGACCTAGTCTGAGGTCCAGAGCCCGGGGCTCTGCCATCAGATTGACCTTTGTTCAAGAACTGAGGCTGCCACTTCCTAGCTGTGTGACCTTGGGCAAGTGACTTTAGCTTGTTGGGCCTCAGTTTCCTTCCATGTGAAGTGGGAAAAATAAGAATACCTACCTCATGAGGCTGTGCCAGGGTTGAATGAGATAATGTCTGTGGCTATAAACTCTCAAGTGCTGTACACATGTGAGTAATTACTCTTCTCTGACCCCTGTTCCCTGCTGCTTGGGGGATGGAGTCAGACTTCCAATCCAAGTCCAGTTCCAAGCTTGACTTCACCTCCTTGGCCCTGTTTTCCTCATTGTCACATATGCCTGTGTGGGAAGTCAAGCCTCCCGACCCATTGGGGTGGGCTCAGGGCTGCTGCTATTCCTACATAGTTGTTCCTTTGGGCTACAGACATGAGCTGAGCCCCTGCTCATCCCCGTTTTGGTCACCAAGGCCTCAGAGGGGACCACGGTGCCAATTCGGCCCTCAAGGAGTTCCCAATACAGTGGGGGAGATAGAAAAGCAGACAGATCAAATCAAGCGGGAGATAAGAAGAGATGACATCTGAGCAGAGGGCCAGCATTCACCAGGTGTTGGGGACTGCATGTGCAAAGGCATTAATGGGAACTAGGAGAGCAGCACAGGATGGGGTCAGTAAGGATGCCACGTTAAGAAATTCAGCCTTGATGTGCTCACTGAAGGTGGCGCGGGCAGATTATACGTAGAGTCTGGTACAGTTTGTTACTCAGTAAACCATGTGCATTGCCTCCACTTTCTCCATCCACCCTCCACCCCCACCAGCAAGCAGTCAATCTGAGCCCTAAGCTTCCAGGAGAGATCCCAGTCCTTTCTCCTGAACTCAGGCCAATAAGGCACTTGATACCCCGTCCCCCATCCCACCCCCACCCCCACCAGCTTCCCAAGCTCAGTAAATGGCACCTCTGTTCACTCAGTTTCTCAGGCCCCAAACCTTGTCTTTCTCTCTCACCCTATGTTCAACTGATAAGCAGATTGTCAGCTGTCTCTTTAAAGTATATCCAGGAGCCAAACCACTTCTCACCACTTCCACAGCCACCACTCTGGTCCAAGCCACTGTCATCTCTCTCTCTGTCTTTCTTTTTTAATTAAAAATAAAAATTGAAGTATAGTTAATTTACAGTGCTGTGTTAATTTCAAGTATACACCAAAGTGATTCAGTTATACATATATAGCCACTGTCATCTCTTACCTAGATCACTGCTGCAGCTTCCTGACTGGTCTCTGCTCCCCCATGCCCTCCAGTCTGTTTTTCACGCAGCAGCCAGAGGGATCCTGTCCTTCTCTACTCAGGACCCTCCAACAGCGCTCCACCTCCCCCAGGGCAAAGGTCGAGGTCCTTACAGTGCCTGTAGGACCTGGGCCCTCCTACTTCTCTGCACTCTTTCCTCCCCCCGATTCCCTTCGCTTCCAGAACACTGGCCTTGACGTTTTTCACATGTGACAAGGTGGTTCCTGCCTCAGGCACTTTGCATTTGCTGTTCCCTCCGCCTGAAACACTTTACAGGGGAGCCACATGGCTTGTCACCTCACTGCATTCAGGTCTTGGCTCAGTGTCACCTCTTCACATGGGCCTTCCCCGGGCACCCTATCTAAAACAGCAATCCTGTCACTCTCAACTCTTACCTTGCTTTATTTTTCTGCATAGGACTCATCACCACTTGCCGTATTATATTTGTTCTGTCTGTCCAGCTACAATGCACATTCCACAAGGGTAGGGATTTTTGTGTTTTGTTCACTTCTGTATCTCTGATGACTAGTATACTGCCTGGCACACAGCAGGCTATCAATAAATATCTGCTGAATGAAGGAATGGCTGAGCTGGAGAGTCCGGCTTCTGGGTGTGGGAGAGAGAAGTTGCAGGAGAGTCAGAAGTGAGATGGGGCAGAGATTAGCCAAATGGGCTCAGGAGTGGAATATGAAACAGATTCTGCAGAATATTCCTCAAAGGAGAAAAGAATATGAGTGAAAATCAGATGAAGGCTGGTAGAGGAGAGCCCAGTAACTCAGGGACAGAGTGGATAGGGTTAGAAGGATGGCATTTGCCCCTCTCTCCCGCCTTCTAGGCTGGTAACCCCAGGACCACGCCATGGAGCTGACAGGTGCGTTCAGAGGAGAAAGTCCAGTCTGGCAGGAAAACTTCAGGACAGCAGCCCCAAGCCTGGCAGAGAAGCCAGCCAGGGAAGACTGGAGAAGGCCTTGACAAATGACACCCCCTGCCCCCAGTATATAGCTGTGATTTTGGTGGTTTCTCTTCTGTTTGTCTCCATTCACAGACACATGTAAACATTATTCCCACCTCCCAGTTTAACCCTCATTCTCACCCTTATTCTGTCTTTATGTCCATTTCCAACTAATACAAACCCATGCCCTCCATGCCACTCACAGTGTGAATTCCAACAGTGTTTAGGTGACTTCTGGGGGAATGTGTGTTAGAACTGCACTGGACATCAAGAGCTAACCTTGGCCCCTGGGGGAATCAGGAAGAGCTGACAGTCACTGCTTTCCCTTCAGCTCCTCACCACTACGACTAAAGTCCTACTATGTTCCAGTCAGGAGTGCTGACATGAACAGGTGGGAAAGGTCTTGAGTGTAATGGAAGAGACAGATAGTTAATAACTTACTGCTAAGCATATAAAAACTTGTCCAATCTCACTAATAAAATCACAGCAACCAAAATTCAAACAATGAACACTTCTGGGGATCAAAATCCATCATCTGTTTTGTTTGTTTTTAATGTCCACACTCTTTGATCCAGCAGTTCCATTGCAACAAAGGTATCATAAGGAAATAATACAACAAATGTGCAAGGGTGTAAGTGAGACGATCTTCACTGCAATAATTTTTCTTTGAGGCAAAATTCACATAACATAAAGTTAGCCATTTTTAAGTCAATAACTCAATGGCATTTGGTATATTTACAATGTTGTGCAATCACCACCTCTGCCTAGTTTCAAAACACTTTTATTACCTCAAAATAAAATCCATGCCCATTAAACAGTTACTCCCCATTTCCCCCTCTGCCCAGCCAACAACCAATCTGCTTTCTGTCTTTATGCTTTTGCTTATTCTGGATGTTTCATATAAATGGAATCATACACTATGCAACTTTTGGTGTCTGGCTTCTTTCACCTAGCATGATGTTTTCAAGTACTGTAACATGTATCTGTACTTCATTCCTTTTTTTTACAGCTGAATAATATTCCACTGTATGCATATGCCACAGTTTTTTCATTCATTCATCCATTGATGGACACTTTAGTCATTTCCACCTTTTGGCTATTATGAAGACTGCCTCTATGAATATTCATGTACAAATATTTGAACATCCATTTTCAATTCTTTTGGGGCATATACCTAGGACTAGAATTGGTGGGTCATATGGTAATTCTATGTTTAACTTGTTGAGGGACTGCCAAACAGTTTTCCACAGTGGCTGCACCATTTTGCATTCCCACAGCAATATATGAGGGTTTATTTTCTCCATATCTTCATAGACTCTTTTTATTTTCTGTTTTATTTTTATTATAGCCATCCAAATAGGAATAAACTGGCAACTCATTGTGGTTTCGATTTGCATTTCCCTAATGACTAATGATGTGGAACATCTTTTCATCTGCTCATTGTCCATTTTTGTGTCTTCTTTGGAGAAATGGTTAAACAAGTTATTTGCCCATTTTTAAACTGGGCTGTGTGTCTTTTTGCTGCTGAGTTTTTTATACATTCTGGATACTAGATCTTTATCAGATACATGATTTGCAAATATCTGAACCCATTCTGTGGGTTGTCTTCTTTCTTTCTTGATAATGTCCTTTGCGGCAGCAAAAGTATTTAATTTCGAAGAAGTCCAATTTATCTATTTTTCCTCTTGCTGCTTCTGCATTTGATGTCATATCTAAGAATCCATTGCCAAACTCAAGGTCATGAAGACTTACCCCTATGTTTTCTTCTAAGAGTTTCACGGTTTTAGCTCTTACATTTAGGTCTATGATCCACCTTTTTTTTTTTTTTTTTTTTTTGGCGGTACGTGGACCTCTCAGTGCTGTGGCCTCTCCTATTGCAGAGCACAGGCTCCGGACGCGCAGGCTCAGTGGCCATGGCTCACGGGCCCAGCCGCTCCACGGCATGTGGGATCTTCCCGGACCGGGGCATGAACCCATGTCCCCTGCATCGGCAGGCGGACTTTCAACCACTGCGCCACCAGGGAAGCCCCTATGATCCACTTAAAACAAAATTTATTCATTTTTTTATGGCTGTGTTGGGTCTTCGTCGCTGCTCGTGGGCTTTCTCTAGTTGCTGCAAGCGGGGGCTACTCTTCATTGTGGTGCGCGGACTTCTCACTGCGGTGGCCTCTCTTGTTGCAGAGCATGGACTCCAGGCATGCAGGCTTCAGCAGTTGTGGCTCACGGGCTCTAGAGCACAGGCAAAGTAGTTGTGGTGCACGGGCTTAGTTGCTCTGTGGCATGTGGGATCCTCCTGGACCAGGGATTGAACCTATGTCCCCGAATTGGCAGGCGGATTCCCAACCACTGCATGACCAGGGAAGTCCCCTATGATCCACTTGGAGTTGATCTTTATTTATGGTGTGAGGTAGAGGTCCAACTTTGTGGTTTATTTTTTAATTTTAAAAAAATTTTTGCAGTACCCTTTGTTGAAGAGACTATTCTTTCCCATTGAATAGATTTGGCACCTTTGTCCAAAATCAGTTGGCCATAAATGTTTGGGTTTATTTCTCTACTCTCAATTCTGTTCCATTGGTCTGTATGTCTATACTTGTGCCATTAACATACTGTTTTGATTACTGTAGTTTTATAGTAAGCTTTGAAATCAGGAACAATGAGTCCTGTTCTTTTTTTAAAATTAATTTATTAATTTATTTATTTTTATCTTTGGCTGCGTTGGGTGTTTGTTGCTGTGCGTGGGCTTTCTCTAGTTGTGGTAAATGGGGGCTACTCTCCGTTGTGGTGCACCGGCTTCTCATTGCGGTGGCTTCTCTTGTTGTGGAGCACGGGCTGTAGGTGCGAGGGCTTCAGTAGTTGTGGTACGCAGGCTCGGTAGTTGTGGTGCACGGGCTTAGTTGCTCCGTGGCATGTGGGATCTTCCCGGACCAGGGTTCAAACCTGTGTCCCCTGCATTGGCAGGCAGATTCTTAACCACTGTGCTACCAGGGATGCCCCAACTTTGTTCTTCTTTTTCAAGATTGTTTTGGCTATTTGTGGTCGCTTGAGATTCCATATAAATTTCAGGACGGATTTTTCTATTTCTGCAAAAAAGTCATTGGGATTACATTGAATCTGGATAACTCTGGGTAGTAGCGACACTGTAGCAAAATTAAGTCTTCCAATATGAACAAATATGTCTTTCATTTACTTGTGTCATTTTCTTTCAGTAACATTTTGTAGTTTTCAATATACAAGTCTTTCACCTCTTTGGCTAGGTTTATTTCTAACTATTTTATTCTTTTGGATGCTATTGTAAATAGAATTTTCTTAATCTCCTTTTCAGGTTGTTCATGGATATAGAAACACACTGATTTTTGCTTGTTTACCTTGTACCCTGCAACTTTGCTGAATTTGTTTATTAGCTCTAGTAGTTTTTTTGTTGTGCAGTGTTTTTATTTGTAAGGAAAAATGAGAGCATTCTGAATGTTCAGCATTAGGGGACAAGTTAAACAAATTTTGGAGCATCCATATAATGTGACCACTTTATGGTATCCAGATTTTTTGGTATGTCTGAACTATGTCATAAAAGATAATGTGGTAGTTCTTTGTGGATTGATATGGAAAGCTGTCCACGGCATATAACAAAGTGAGAAAAATCAGGTTAACAGAAAGGATGATTTCATTCATGTAAAAAAAAAAAGTCAAATGGTCATATATGCATAATGCCAGCTCCCTGGGGTCAGGGATTGTTGTCTGTTTTGTCCACAGATATAACCCCAGTGCCTGGCATGCTGCATGGTACATAGTAGGTGCTCAATAAAACTTTATGGAAAAAATGAAAAAAGTCTGAAGATATAAACACCAAACAGCTAACAGTGGTGATTGCTGAGGTATGGAGTTATGAGGGAACCATTATCTTATTGTTTGAATGTTTTTACTTCAAGCATCTATTGCAACAAAAAAAATAAAGTCTTTCCATTACACTCTCCCCATCCCCTCCCCTCACCAAGTAAGAAAGGCACTGTGGGCAGGCTGAGAGAGGAAGGCACTAGGACTCATCCCATCAGGAGTAAACAGAGGCTTCTCAGCCACTTTGGAGCTAGGCCCCAGCAGGCTCATTTCTGTTGTGCCAGCGGCTACAGCGATATTTTAAAAATGCAAATCTGATCAAGCCACTCTTTGGCTAAAAAGTCTTTGATGGCTCCTTACCTGCAGGATCAAGTCTAGCCTCCTCTACCTGGCACAGGAAGCCCTTTGTGATCTGGCCCCTGCTATTGTTCTTCCTGTCATTCACTAATATATATCACAACTTTTTCTTATGGAAATTTAAAAGCACACAAAAGTAGAGAGAATAGTACATTCGACCTCCATGTGTCCATCAAACCAGCTTCAACAATGATCAACATTTTTCAAATTTTGTTTCAGTTATCTCCATCCACCACCCGCTGCCACTTCCCCCATACACTTTCCCCCTCTGGAGTATTTTAAAATAAACCCCAAATATATTATTTCACCTGTAAATACTTCACTTTGCATCTTTAACAACTGAGGACTTAGATAGATATATAACTACCATGCTGTTATCATACTTAACAAAATTATCAATAATTTCTTAACATCACCTAGTCCCTGTCCAAATTTGTCCTATTGTCTGAAAAATATCTTTTTATAGTTGGTTTGCTTGAATACTGTCTAATATTCTGTGTTCCAGCAGCACCAAACTGCTTGTCACTTCCTTAAATTTCATGTGCCTTTGCCAGGAATGTCTGCCCCGAGTCTAGATTGCCTGTCCCGCCTCTGTGTCCCATAATACCCAGAACGTGAGGCGTTGCTTTGTCTGAGTGTGTAGTTCCACCATTCCATAGGTATGTATGGAGAATTACAGGTGCCAGGTACCATGCCAGGCACTGGGGTACAACAATGAAACTGCCCAAATTCCCACCCTCCTAGGGGTTGTGTGTGTGTGTATGTGTGTAGGGATAAAAATGAATAAGATAATGATAAATAGTATAAAAATAAATGGTGTTTTGGAATAAAGAGAGCAAGGTGGCTCCTTTAGATGGCATGGCTAGAAGCAGCCAGTCTGGGGAAGATCTGAGCATTCCAGATGGAAGTACTAGCCTGTGCAGAGACCCTAAAAGGTGAGGGTCTTAGAAGGCCCCCATCTTCGAAGGCTCTATATATGTCTGTCTTTACCTCTACATTTGTAGCTCTCATCCTTTGGGGGAATCATGAAAACCCCTTTGAGTGTTGAGAATCTGATAATAGCTGTGGTTCCTTGCCCCAGAACAACATACCAATGCACAGCCGCATGAATTTGCATATTATTCCCCTAATTCCTGAAGCCAGAGAATGTCAGGAAGCTTCCTTGCCTAGACTGGGCTCTCATTTAGGGCAGAAACAGTGTCTAATACTGACAGCTAATATGTACACTACTATGTGCTTTCTTTCATGATCTCTTTGATCCCTCAAAACCACCCCGTGAAGTAAGTACAGGGATTATCTCCATTTGATCAATGAGGAGGCTAAGGCTCAGAGAAAGTAAATTACTTGGCCAATGTCACACAGCTAGTGAGTGACAGGGAGGGGAGTCAGACCCAGACAGTCTGAGGGCGAAGTGCATATGTGCTGCTGGTCAGCTTGGGGCCCAGCACTGAGCAGATTTGGAGACTCGTCCTTAGCAAAGGCAGGGGAGGAGGAGCTGCTGGAGCTTTCCGTGTAGGGGCTTAGAGATGTCAAAACCTGCTGGGCCTGATGGCTATTTGCTTTTCTTCTTTCTCTTCCTCCTCCTTGTCTTCCTCTTCTTCCTTTTTTGTTGAATGACAATAGTTGATTTTCTTATAAAGAAGTCTTTCTGCCTTAGAAAGAGTCTTTTAAATATAGAATTGGAAATATACCCCTCTTTCTGAGACCACTCACACTGAAGGCAACAGAGGCAGATGCACCTCCCCAAAGGGAAACTGGCTTGGGATTTTTCCATTGGCTTTCAAAAAATATATTTATTTACTTTTTTTGATCAGGTAATACATTCACATGGTTCAAAACTCAAAAGGTACAAAAAGGAACACAGTGCAAGTCTTCCTTACTCCTCTGCCACCTGCCACCTGGTTCCCCTGCTTGGAGGGAACTGAGGTGTCCCAGTTTCTCATATATCTTCCCAAAGGTGTTTTATGCAAATATAGGCATGTCCAATATATATATTCTTTTTGTTTTGTTTTTTTGTTTTTTTTTAAACATCTTTACTGGAGTATAATTGATTTACAATGGTGTGTTAGTTTCTGCTGTATAACAAAGTGAGTCAGCTATCTCTATACATATATCCCCATATCCCCCCTCTTGCATCTCCCTCCCACCCTCCCTATCCCACCCCTCTAGGTGGTCACAAAGCACCAAGCTGATCTCCCTGTGCCATGGGGCCCGCTTCCCACTAGCTATCTGTTTTACATTTGGTAATGTATATATAAGTCCATGCCACTCTCTCACTTCGTCCCAGCTTCCCCTTCCCCTTCCCCGTGTCCTCAAGTCCATTCTCTATGTCTGCATCTTTATTCCTGTCCTGCTCCTAGGTTCGTCAGAACCATTTTTTTTTTCTTTTTTAGATTCCATATATGTGTGTTAGCATACGGTATCTGTTTTCCTCTTTCTGACTTACTTCACTTTGTATGAGAGTCTATCTAGGTGCATGCACCTCACTACAAATAACTCAATTTCGTTTCTTTTTATGTATGTGCCCCCACTTTACAGGGATAAGGTAACACACCCAGAAAGGTCGAGTAACTTGCTGAAAAGCACACAACTACATACTGTTGTCGTTGTGTGGGGAAGGCCAGAGAGCAGCATGAGGCTTGGTCCAGCTTGGACTTTGGAAGCAAAAGGAAAGTTGTTTACTCCAAAGTCACAGTTTAAAAATATTTTAGCGGCACGCGGTGTGGGCAGGGGGGAAAGTAAGGGAACTTGTAGTTCCAGGTGGGTTGGCTTCCTGGCTCTGCCACTGACAACTGGGCAGGTTACTTCAGTTTGTGGCCTCAGTTTGCTAATCTATAAAGTAGAGAAGATAATACCCACCCAGCGGGGTGGATAGTGACATACTCTAAATAAAAGAGATTTGTAAAATGAGGCATATTCCAATGCTTGCTTTGCATTATTATTATGGTTATGACGGCTGGTCCTTGCGGGCACAAAGGCGGCTGCTTCCTGAAGGGAAGGCAGGCTTACACTGGGTACAAAGTTGCCCCGCCCTCAAGCCACCTTATCTAAAAAGACCCTCTCCAGCTGAGTGAATTGTAAATCAGGAACCCTCCAGCTGGATCAGTCTTCCTTCCCAGCTCAGAACCTCCAGGGTGGTTAGAACAGCCCCAGGGCCTGAGCACAGACTCTTCCTCAGTGGGTGTCTTGAATTTACTTTGATCTGTAACTTTATCTGCAGATCAATTCTTTTAATAAAAAGTTTATGTATTTTTTTTTTCTAATTACAAAACTAGACCCTGCTTACTAGAGAAAATTGGGAAAATATTGAAAAGTAGAAAGAACCAAAATTAAACCATCTTTATACCTTCTTCCTCCACAGAAGCCCACCTCAGTTAATATCTTGGTGTATTTCTTTTCTTTTTTTTTTTTTACAGCTTTACTGAGGGTGTAATTGATAGATCAAAAGCTGCACATATTTAATGTGCACAATTTGATGAGTTTAGACCGAGCAGAGCAACTCTTGATCTCTCTTGCTTGTTTTGGGAATACCACCTTTGTTTGAAAAAATGGAAAATGATTCCTACTTCCATCTATGGGATTTTTTTTTTAGCCTAATGTTTTCAGCAAGAATCAAATGAAAAGGAATCCTGAAGGCCACTGAGGTGATGCCGTCTCTCAGGAACAGGCCTGGCCTCGGTTCAACAGCTCACTCTGGGGCTCAGCCATGAGGACCAGTGCTGGTGAGAAACGGCTACTTCTGGTTTAGGCCCATTCCCCTTGAAAGGAAAATGCAGCAGTAGTATTCACCACTTTACCAGGTGGTTGCGTCTTAGGGCTGAGCCCTTCACAGGAATTTGGGTGATGATTTTGGGGGGTGGGTCCCTTAGAAAGGATTGGGATACCGGACCCAGCAAGCCTTTGAGACCACAAATCTTGGCGGGTGGTCCCTTGCAGGCTGGAAATTCAGAGTTCTCATTTGCCTTCCTTGGCCTCCCCACACCCCACCTGCCCCATTCAGCGCCTCCTCCCTCTTCTAATTTTTCAAATCCCCCTTTATTTTGGCATAAGTAAAACTGTCCTTAAGCCGAGAGTGTATAATTAGGATAGTGGGCATTTGAAGTGACTGGTATTCCTAGCCGACCAGGCGCCCTGATGCTGTTTAATAAAAGCTTGGCTATTCCCAGCCCCAGGACACGTTCAAGGCTTTTTCCACTCTCTTCTGCCGAATGCCCTTCCCCCCTCAGTAGCCTGGAGAAATACAACTCACCCTACAAGGCCCAGCTCAAATATCATCCCCTTTGAAACGCTCTGGGATGCCGCCCCCGCTGGGCGAATTGCTATCTCCCTAGTGCTCCCACAGCTCGGGATTCATGTTGGCTACAGAGCACGAAGCATGCTGGGATCTGGTTCTTTCCCTCTTACTTTGCCTTGTCTGGGAGTTCCTAGATGGCCAGGATGGGGCCGTGTCCTTGTCTCCCATCCAAGTCCCAGTAGCTGTAGGAGCTGCATAAATACTTGGCGAATCAAATTCCAAAATTGTGACGTTTGGCTGTCCCTTCTGCTTCCTCATCTCTCTCTTGACCCCCCCCATCTGCATTTTGCCATCTTTCCTTCACCTTTGAGGTTATAGTAACACCAATGCATCACAACTGTGTCCCATTTTCATCAAGTGTCTACACTTGACGGGAAGTAGCTTCTATTCATCAAGATGTCCCTCTTGTCTCTGACATGCCACCTGCTCTTCCTATCCCTGACTGGCTCCCCAGGCAGGGACAGCTCCTCCGTGGGGTGCCAGCAAGACCCTCTCCATGGTTGCAGCACCTGTATTCCCGTGAGCCCTGGACAGGCCCCAGTGCAGGTCAGAGCTTGGCTTACCGGCCCCAGGACTTAGTGGAGACATACTAGTTCCTCAGCAGGATCCGGTACTCAGAGTCAGCCTCCCAGGCTGGGCCAGAGCAAAACAGGGAAACAGCAGGGTTATTCTTGATACTTCAGTGAGAGGAAATGTTCAGAACTGTGTGTGCTGTCAGTGGTAATTTACAATGAGGACAATGGGACAGAGAGGTAGGTTTTCAAAGATTTTATTAAAAAACAAAATAGATCCGCAATCCTGAAGACAACACGGGTGATTTCTCCCCACCTCCCAGTCTGCTGACCAGCCCCCCTCCCCCCAAGGCTCCACCTGGATGGTCCTGAGGCCTAAACCCTGCCTGTCAGCTCCCCCCTGCCCCACAAACTGGCAACCAAAATCTCCATGCTTTCCTCCAGCTTCTGATCTGTCTCCTTTAAGAAAATAAAAATACCCCCTCCCCAACTTGCTTAAAAATAATTTTCAAAGATTAAAAACGGCATCTGTGTGTTTTTAAAAAATAAACACTTTAAGTGTTGGAAATCTTTTGTCTTCCCCTAGGTCTAGTTGAGGGCTCTGGGGTGCCTGCCTGCCTCACCCCAGGAGGCCAGCTGCCACTTGGTGCCCCTTGGAAATTTTCAGGAAGTAAAATTCTTCCAAATTTCCCCTGCAGTCACAAATTCCACACACTGCTCGCATAAACACGCTGTCTTCATTACAGGCACTGCTTCTCAGCTCTGGAAACCTGATCTCTTTTTGTCAACTAGACCACATGCTTCAGATTCCCTACAAACAGGAGAGAAAACAAAAATCAAATTCAGGTAACATATGTGAATTGTACCTCAATAAAGCTGCTAAAAAAAGGCACTTTCATTTTGGGGCTAGTTCTCTTGCTGCCCTTGGGAACCCTGAGACCCCCAACATATGAACAAGCTCAGGCTAGGCTGCTGGATGGTGAGAGATATCTGGCCCAGTTACGCCAGCAACCACCAGCCACCCACCAGACATGTGAGTGAGGCCTTTGACAGCTGGCTGACTGCAGTGCTGGGTGAACCCAGCCAAAACCAGCCGAAGAACCACTCAGCTGAACCCAGCCCTGACTGTTGTAAGCCACACACACACACACACACACACACACACACACACACACACACACACACACACACACACACACACACACACACATTCCGGCAACACTTTTCAGAGTTGGCATCTCACTAACTGCATCAGATCTTCCCCTGCCCCCACCCTTTCTTCCCCTGCTTAGCAAGGCTCAACCCTCCTAGCATTTTCTCTCCTGAGTACCTGTGAAATACAAATTGGGGATTTCCCCCTGCCCTCAGGTCTAAGAATCTTAGAGGGAAAAGCAATAACTTGAAATCCTACAGGACTGGGCTCTAGGAATGAAGTTTGCTCCCTTGGTCCCTCCACAGTCTTCTCCTTGACCCACTTCCCCAAGCAGAAATACTGGGCTCCAAACCCTACTGACCACTTCTCTAAAACAGGAAGGATGTTCCATGAGGGCAGGGACATGGGCTGCCTTACTTTTGGTTGATCTCCAAAGTCTAGCCCAGTGTCTTACACATAGTAGGTGCTCAATAAATGGCTGAATAAATGGATGAATGGAAGAAAGGAAGGAAAGAAAAACAAATCAGCACCCACATGCCTATCTGGTTTAATTTTTAATTTTAAATCTACATACAGTGAAATTGACTCTTTCTGGTATGTGCAGTTCTGTGATTTTCAACACACGTAAAGATTCATGAAACAGATTGGTCCTATTACCCACCAACATCCCCTGTGCTAACATTTTGCAGTCACATCCTCCTCTCCCCCTCTTACCACCTGGCAACCACTGACCTATTCTCCATCACTATAAGTGTTGTCTTTTTCAGAATGTCATATAAATGGAATCAAACAGTATGTGACCTTTTAAGACTGGCTTCTTTCAAGCAGCATAATGCCTTTGAGTTTCATGCAAATTTTTCAGTGTATCAGTAGTTCATTCCTTTTTTGGTACCCTTCACCAAGTTTCTCCAAGTGGCAACATCTTACATAATTATTATTTAATATCAAAACGAGGAAATTGACACTGGTATAATTCACAGACCATATTTAGGTTTCACCAGTTTTATATGCACTCATTTGTGTGTGTGTGTGTGTGCATAAGTGTTTGTGTGTAAGAGTATATTCTATGAAATTTTATCACAGGTATAGGTTCCTGTAACCCCCACCACAAGGAGATACAGAACTATTCCATCACCACAAAGATCTCAATGCTACCTTGTTAACTCCCCTCCACCCCCTATTTGTAAGCCTGACAACCATTAATCTGGTCCCGAGGTCTATAATTTTGTCATTTCAAGAATGTTATCTAGGGCTTCCCTGGTGGCGCAGTGGTTGAGAGTCCACCTGCCGATGCAGGGGACACGGATTCGTGCCCTGGTCCGGGAAGATCCCACATGCCGCGGAGTGGCTGGGCCCATGAGTCATGGCCGCTGAGCCTGCGCATCCGCAGCCTGTGCTCCGCAACGCGAGAGGCCACAGCAGTGAGAGGCCCGCGTACCGCAAAAAAAAAAAAAAAAAAAAAAAAAAAAGAATGTTATCTAAATGGAATCATACAGTATATAACCCATTTTAAGATTTTTTTTTTCTCTCACTCAGCACACTGCCCTTAAAGATCCATCCAGGTTATTGGGTGCATTAAGTTCCTTCCTTTTTGTTGCTGAGTATTGTTCCATGGTATGGACATGGCACAGTTTGTTTAACCACTCACCCGCTGAAGGACATCTGGGATGTTTCCAGTTTTTGGCTATTACACAAAAAGCTGCTATGAACATTCATGTACAAGCTTTTGTGTAAACAGTTTTCATTTCTCTGAGATAAATGCCCAAGAGTGCAATTGCTGGGTCCTATGGTAGTTGCATGTTTAATTTTATAAGGAACTGCCAAACTGTTTTCTAGAGTGGCCATACCATTTTGCATTCCCACCAGCAATGTATGAAGGATCTAGTTTCTCAGCATTCTTGTTAACATTTAGTGGTGTCACTAGGTTTTATTTTAGCCATTCTGATAGGTAGGTGTGTAAGGATCTCTTATTGTGGTCTCAATTTGCATTTTCCTAATGGTCAATTATGTTGAATGTCCTTTCATGCACTTATTTGCTGTCTGTATATCCTCTTCATGTCGTTTGTTAATTGTACTTTTTTTACAGTTGAGTTTGGAGAGTTCTTTATATATTCTAGATACAAATCTGCTGTTGCATATATGATTTGCAAATATTCTATCTCAGTATATAACTTGTCTTTTTTATTTGGCTCCAAACCACGTTTGCAGGATCTTAGTTCCCTGACCAGGGATTGAACCTGGGCCCTCGGCAGTGAAAGTACAGAGTCCTAACCACTGGACCACCAGGGAATTCCCTGTCTTTTCATTCTTCTAACTCTTGCAAAGCAAAAGTTAATTTTTTGGATCATGGTTTGGGTGTTTTCAACCCTTAAGCTCACAATCTCTGGATAATCTTTGATTCTTCATCTCTTAGTTCAAGCTCCCTTCACATCTTATGAGTTGCCAAGCCTAACCTCAAGATGTCTCCCAAATCTTTCCTCTCCTTTCTGTTCCCCTGTCTCCACCTTATTAACAGTTCTCATCACTCAAGTCACTGCAACAGCCTCTTAACTGGTGCTCGCACCTCTGGAGGTGTCCCCTGCACAATTCTAGCTGTGACCACATGCCTCCTGCTCCGAAATAACTTTAGCAGCTCCCGACCACCTATGAATGAAATTTAACACCTTAGCTTACATGTGCCCCATCCATACTTTCCCATCTCCTTGTGGGCCTTTGTGTTGTTGTCTCTTCTATGGAGAACCTATAGGGGATCCTGGTGCTGAAGTGAGGGTCCTTCCATCTGTAAGTACAGCTAGAGATTGATGAATGAATGATTGCACGGATGAACAAAATCCTGTGTCCGAGTGTCCCAACAACACATGTTCACAGAAAGGAAAGGTGGGTGCTGTGTTCTCTGCTCTTCTGTCTCACTCTCCAGTTACATTTGGAGGCAATTAAGAAAAACAACAGAAATAATTTCCACCAAAAGTTGATGATGAGCAATACTGAGTTTGAGTAACAATGCAAATGTAAGCTTAAATAATGCCCATTGTTTTCCCCTCACATCTAGCTTTTCCAGCAGTGGGTGGCAGCCTGAGAAAATTCTAAAAGCCAGCATGGTCTGGGGCCTGGGGAGACACAGAGTACAGACCAGAGGGCGCAAACTCAGATGCCTACAGAGGCCAAGAATGTACTAGATGTCAGTAGAACAGACTGGGGGCAAGACTTACGGAGCCCTCTGGATCCTTTTTTCTTTTTCCTACTTTGCATAATAACATGAGAATAAGAAATCATTTCCTTTTTTCTTAACTCTATTACAAAAGAAAACAAAACCAAAGTGGTGTCGGTGAGATGAGAAATGGAAACTCACACTTGGCCTAGAGTAGAAGGTACAACAGGAAAAGGTGGTGTCTGTGGCAAACAGGAAGGTACCTGCTCACAAAGGGGGCAGCTGCTACTCGCTCCAGCCATTCACTAGTGTGCAGGAATGTGGGCTCACTGTGACCAGATCTTTCCATTTTCCAAGAGAAGTCAGAAATTCACATTTTTATGCAAAGCTTTCACAGTGTGAAATGTGGACAACTACTTAAAAAAATTTTTTAGCATCTTTATTGGAGTATAATTGCTTTACAATGGTGTGTTAGTTTCTGCTGTATAACAAAGTGAATCATCTATGCCTATACACATATCTCCATATTCCCCCTCTTGTGTCTCCCTCCCACCCCTCTAGGTGGTCACAAAGCACCGAGCTGATCTCCCTGTGCGATGTGGCTGCTTCCCACTAGCTATCTAATTTACATTTGGTAGTGTATATATGTCCATGCCACTGTCTTACTTTGTCCCAGCTTACCCTTCCCCCTCCCCGTGTCCTCAAGTCCATTCTCTAAGTCCGTGTCTTTATCCCTGTTCTGCCCCTAGGTTCTTCAGAAGCATTTTTTTTTTTAGATTCCGTATATATGTGTTAGCATATGGTAATTGTTTTTCTCTTTCTGACTTACTTCACTCTGTATGACAGACTCTAGGTCCACCCACCTCACTACAAATAACTCAATTTCATTTCTTTTTATGGCTGAGTAATATTCCATTGTATATATGTGCCACATCTTCTTTATCCATTCATCCGATGATGGACACTTAGGTTGCTTCCATGTCCTAGCTATTGTAAATAGTGCTGCAATGAACATTGTTGTACATGTCTCTTTTTGAATTATGGTTTTCTCAGGGTATATGCCCAGAAGTGGGCTTGCTGGGTCATATGGTAGTTCTATTTTTTAGTGTTTTTTTTTTGCAGTACGCAGGCCTCTCACTGCTGTGGCCTCTCCCGTTGCGGAGCACAGGCTCCAGACGCGCAGGCTAGTGGCCATGGCTCACGGGCCCAGCCGCTCCGCAGCACGTGGGATCTTCCCAGACCGGGGCACGAACCTGTGTCCCCTGCATTGGCAGGTGGACTCTCAACCACTGCGCCACCAGGGAAGCCCTATTTTTTAGTTTTTTAAGGAACCTCCATACTGTTCTCCATAGTGGCTGTATCAATTTACATTCCCACCAACAGTGCAAGAGGGTTCCCTTTTCTCCACACCCTATCTATTATTTATTGTTTGTAGATTTTTTGATGATGGCCATTCTGACCAGTGTGAGGTGATACCTCATTGTAGACAACTACTTTAAATTTTTAAAGAATATCATGTGGCACGTCAATATGTGAAGCTAAACAAAAGAATTTTGGAAGCAAGATGTGGTCATGGGCTCCCAGTTTGTGATCTCTGGGACAGCTCTGCTTTACACCCATGGCACCCCATTTCATTCTCAAGTATCTTGGTTTCAACAATAAATTATATCGTCACCCTATCTCTGATGTACAAGAAGGAGCACTGAATTGGGACTCAGGAGGCTTGGGTTCTATTGATTCATTGACTGGCTGACTCATTTATTCATCCACTTATTCAATCAACACTTATGGAGTGTCTATTCTTTGCCAGTACTAGGTGCTGGTGAGCACTCTAGTCTTTTGTTGTTGTTGTTGCTATTTTTTTTTCTAAAATATATTTATTTTGGCTGCACCGGGTCTTAGTTGTGGCATGCGGGATCTTTTAGTTGTGGCATGCGGGATCTTTTAGTTGCGGCATGTGGACTCTTAGTTGCAGCACGTGAACTCTTAGTTGCAGCATGAGAACTCTTTAGTTGCGGCATGCATGTGGGACCTAGTTCCCTGACCAGGGATCAAACCTGGGCCCCCTGCATTGGGAGCCCACAGTCTTACCCACTGGACCACCAGGGAAGTCCCTGTTGCTAATTACTAGACTTTATTTTTGCTAATTAATAGACTTTATTTTTGGAGCAGTTTTAGGTTTACAGAAAAACTGAGCAGAAAGTACAGAGAGCTCTCATACCTCCCTGTCCCCCTCCTCCCCTAGGAGGCAATTTCCCCTATTATTAACATCTTTCATTAGAAAGTATATTTGTTACAGTTGATGAATGAATGTTTATAAATTATTATTAAGTACAGTCCATAGTTTACATTAGGGTTCACTCGGTGTTATACAGGTCTATGAGTTTTGAAAAGTGTATAATGTTACATATCCACCATTACAGTATCATAAGGAATAGTTTCACTGCCCTAAAAATCCTGTTCTTCACCTATTCATCCCTCCCTCCCTTTCCCCAAAGTCTTGGCAGCCACTGATCTTTTTACTGTCTCTATAGTTTTGCCTTTTCCAGAATTTCATATGGTTAAAATCATACAGCATGTAGCCTTTTCAGACTGGCTTCCTTCACTTAGCAATACACATTTAACGTTCTTCTACATCTTGTCACTTAATAGCTCATTTCTTTTTAGCAGTGAAAAATATTCCATTGTCTGGATGTACCATAGTTTGTTTATCCACTCACCTGCTGAAGGACATCTTGGTTGCTTCCAAGTTTTGGCAATTATGAATAAAGCTGCTATAAACATTCATGTGCAGGTTTTTGTGTGGACATGAGTTTTCGTCTTATTTGAATAAATAGCAAGGAGCATAATTACTGGACTGTATGTTAAAAGTATGTTTAGTTTTGGAAGAAACTGCCAAACTGTCTTCCAAAGTGGCCATACTATTTTGCATTCCCAGCAGCAGTGAATGAGAGTTCCTGTTGCTCCAACATCCTTGTCAACATTTGGTGGTGTCAGTGTTTTGATTTTAGCTCTTCATAGGTATGTGGTGGAACTCATTGTTTTAATTTGCAATTCCTTAGTGAATGATAGTGAGCATATTTTCATACTCTTAATTGCCACCTGTACAGCTTCTTTGGTGAGGTGTGTGTTAAGATCACTGGCCCATTTTTTTGATTGGGTTATTTTCTTATTGTTGAGTTTTAAGAGTTCTTTGTATATTTTGGCTAACAGTCCTTTACTGGATATGTGTTTTGCAAGAATTTCTCCCAGTCTGTGGCTTGTCTTTTTATTCTTGTAATCTTTAGTCTTTTTAATGTAGAGTGGCATTGTCCAATAGAACTTTCTGGGATGATGGAAATGTTCTATATCTATGCTGCCCAATATGGTAGCCACTAGTTACCTGTGGCTACTGAGCACTTGAATTGTGGTTAGTGCAAGAGAGGAACTGAATTTTAAATTTAATTTTAATAACAAATTTAAATGGCCACTGTCAGTGGTGACCATATTGGACAGTACAGATATAGAACAGTTCCTTTTGCTTTTTTTTTCCTTCATGACATTGACTGGGGGGTCATTCTTATTTGCTCTTTCATTTACAACCTCCCTATTGATCCATTGGCAAGTCCTGTCAATTCTACCTCCACAATATTTTCCAAATCCACCCACTTCCCTTCAACCTTCACTGCTATAACTTTACTCCAAGCCACTGTCACCCCTTGCATGGACAACTCTAATAGCCTCAACAGTGGTCTCCTTGCTTTCATCCTTGTTGCCTACACCTTTTTCTCTATGTAGCAGCCTGAGTATTTTGTTAAAACTTAGGTCAGACCACGTTACTCCTATGCTCAAAACCCTCTATGGCTTACAATCACACCTAGAATAAAATCCAAACTACTTAGCCACCAAGCTCTGCAGGGTCTGACCCCGTCTCTGGTCTCCTGTCTGCCACCACCCTTTTTGCTCACTCTGTCCTGGCCACATGGGGCTTCTTTATGTTGCTGGAACACACGAATCATTTTTCCCTCTTAGGGCTCCCCCTTCTTTGCATGTGTTGTTCCTTCCACCTGGCATGCTCTGTTCCTGGATATTGTCATTCCTGACTCTTCTCATCACTCAGGTCTCAATCCAAAAGTCACCTCTGAGGGGCCTGATGACTACCCAGTCTAAGTGGCCACCCCCAGTCACTCATTTTCTGTCACATCACCCTGCTCTATTTTCTTCAATATCCTTAGCACACCAAACATATCCTGCGTGCTTATTTGCTAACTTGTCTGTCTCCCCCCACAATCTCCATGCAGGCAGGGACGTGTCTGTCTCACTCATCACTGCTGTTAGTCCCCTCAACAGCGCTCAGGAATTGATCAATCAATATTCACTGAAGGAATGAACATCTCTAGAGCTACAGGGCAGCTGATAAAGCACTATCCCATTCAGGCCACAGAGCCTTAAAGCTTGGCCATTGCTCTTAAAGCCCTTAGAAACATGGTTGAGGTGAGCTGACATATGCTTACAAAAAGAGCCTCAATGCCACCAGGCTAAGTGGCAAATAAGTTCTGAAGACTGTCAGCATCATAGTAGTTTGGAGGAATGTTGGGGGCGACCCCAGAACCCTTGGAGGCTGAGTGGCACCACGGAGGAACAGAGATGTGAATTTAGGACTGCTGAAAAGTGTTCCAACTTTCATTATAGGAGTACCCCTTTCAGGAATGTTGTCATATTGACTTAACATCTGTATTAATAGTAACTCTTTTTCTTTATATCAACTTACTTTAAACATTTTAATACTTATTTTGGCCTCATTTATCCTAAGTAATGATAATAATAATGATAACAATAATGTTGTGCTTAGTAGATTTTAAAACATACATTAAAATAAATATGACTATTAAATGAAAAATGTCTTTGTGTCACATCAAATCGTCTCTCACGCAGAGGTATATGAGGCACATTTTGGGAAAAATTATCGAAGGGATCACTTTTGGACAGCTGGTGCTTGGGCTGCTTTGCTGCCACGAGCCTTTAGTATCTGTGAATCTTGGACGTGGCACCCCCTCCCCATGTCTACAGTGGGCTAGGCCCTATGCCGGGTGCTGGGGCCACAGAGGAGAACAAGACACAATTCTTGCCCTCAAGGAGTGCTCAGACTAGCAAGGAAGGCATATATGGAGACAAACACATCATAGTCCATAGCAACAAGCCCATATAATACCAGTCTGTACAGAGTGCTGAGGGCATACAAGAGAGGGCATGGAAGGCTTCACGGAGGAGGTGGCATCTTGAAGGGCAAAGGGAGAGAAAATGTTCCAGGCAGCAGGTACAGAGCAGGATGTATAAAGGCACCTGCAAAGTTTTTGTGGCCAGAGCACGGGATGAGGATCAGGGACAGGGGTGGGAGGTTTGCAATGAAGCTGCAGAGATGGTCAGAGGCCAGATTATCAAGGGCCTAGGAGACCATGGTCTTATCCTAGAGGCCATGGGGAACCTCTGAACAATTTTAAGATGGGGAGGAGGCCCATCTAGTGTGATCTAAGGCTAGAGCAAGTTCCCCAGCTGCTGCCCCATCACACCGGGCTTAAGGGTCTCACTCTTTACCTGGGAACAATGGCAGAACAAAGGATTTCTATGAAGCCTTGGGCATGTGCTGAAATGGATCGCTGATTTTAGTTTTTAGCTCTTAATTGTCAACTACATTGTTTGTCTTGGAATATAGATCCCCCTGTTATCAGAAAGCCTTTCAATGACAACTAAGTATAACCACCAATTATCACTTTCCTGCCTCTGACCTGAATTAGAACCTGAGGCTGTGAATTAATCCCCCAGGCTTCTGGCATTTATAGGATATCAGCACTTAAAGGATGTTACCCTGATGTTTTGGGTGCTCTGGTCTTAACTTGCAAGGGACTACTGCAGTCTGCAACGGAATCGAAGCGATTTCTAAAATAGCCTATGATTCATTTTTTCTCCCCTCCTGTGCCTAAATCTGCTGGCTCCATGTGGAGGGATAGGCACAAGTAACTGGAGAGGTGACGTCACAGGAGTGTGCTGCGTGCCTGCCAGCCAGGCAGCTTGTGGAGCTCAGCCTCGAGTGGTCTATCTGCCGGTCTGGGCGATGCCTCCCAGCCGCTTTGGAGTCACAGCTCCAGGTTCTTTGGTCCATGAGCTTTCTCCACATTTTTTTTCAGACAAAAATTCTGGGCTGGGCAATCCAGGATAATGGGAACAGAGGCAGCAGGAAGAATAATACAACCTTACATCTGTATAATGATTTAGAGCTGTGAGAGCCATTTGTTCCATTTTCCTCTACCCAAACACCAGTGGGAAATGGAAGCTGGGATTTTGGGCCTGCACTGGAGACAAACTCTCGCTCTCTTACACAAAAGAGCAAAGTGCTAACATTCCCTGTCCCCCCCAAAGTACATCCTGATTGGGCCTTGGATGCCACCAGAAGGTCAGAGAGATTCCTTTCAGCTTCTAGGTGCTTTCCTGGAAGAGAAATTCTCCAGGACAAATTTGCCTGGCAGGCACAATCTATGAACCATGCCATCCTGATGGAGCTAGCAAGTAGTGCCAGTCTCAGCACTGCCAACTTCTTCTGCACACCCTGGCTTACAGTCCCTATGGTCCCAAAGACCTTTACTGGAGCCAAATGCATAGCCTCTAACTGTGGAGCCCCGAAGGTAGGGTGTGTCATGAACATCTGGAAGTGCCAACAGCTGCCATGGTAGCTCAAGGTCCCGTGAAAGGAAAAAACACCACTATATCAGCCATCATTGTGGATCCTGCAGTGAAGCGCCACTGAGTCTGCCTGTAAATAGCCGAGGAGTGGGGTGGAGGGATTCTTTCCTTGGAGGAGCCATAAAAATAGTTCTACAGTGGTCTCATGTTGGCTCTGTGATATTCAAGCACCTGGTCTCAGCATAGCTTGGTGTCCCCAATGCTCTATTGCTACTGCCAGCATAAGAAGTCTCCCAGCCTGGCTTCCTTCCCCTGTTCCTCCCCAGCATTGTGGCTGCCAGGCAGGACACCGAAGGGGTGGCATACTCTTGCTTGGCCTTCTTGGTTAAATTTCAGTGTCACGTGTGTGTGTGTGTGTGTGTGTGTGTGTGTGTGTGTGTGTGTCTGTGGTGATGGTGGTGGTGGTGCGCCTGGAGTGGGGGTGGAACATGATGATAGAAGCAGTGACCCACAGATGCTTAGCAGTATTGTGAGAGTGGCAGGTGCTGTGGCTGCCGTAGCTGCCACTACCGCCACCACTACGTGAATTCAGAATGACCCAGTGCAAGACCATAGGTGCCGGTTAGTGCCATGAAAATGTCATCTTGGTAAATCAAGATACTGTACTCATGCAGTTCTGTCTGTTGGAAACCTTGGCGGGGTATAAAAGTGATCCTTTGGAAAGTTGAATCGGTAAACCTATATGTGGAAAGTGACAGGCAGAGCAGAACATCATCACCTCCAAAGCAGAGAGGCCTCCCAGAACTTGTTTTCCAGCTCATGGGGGATATGTGTACCTATGAAAATAAAGGATCACTGCCTCAGCCTGTTTTAGAGATGTGAATAAAAATCTTGGCTGGGGACCACCTCCTCTCTGGTTGACTGATTTTCCAATTGATTTGTATTTATTAGCTAATAAAATTAAAGTTGTAAAAATGATAACAGAAACATAATAAATCTCTCCCACAACTGCCTGTTTCTATGTCACTATGGTGCATTCCTCACTTTGATTACTTCAAAGTCTATTATTTTGTTCTCAATTATTCTGTTTTTCTGGCACTGGAGAAAATCAATTTGTTTTATTTTCTCTTATTCATGCACTCAATTATGCTCTTTGGGCACATTTAATCACTTTGATGTTTTCATTTTATGGCCCGTCTCTAGGCACTTCAGCTGCATTGCTGCCAACGGGCAAGCAGGACTAATTTGCATGTCACAATAGACTTGAAATTCTAACTCAATTTAGAAATCTTTATGAAATCTCCCTCCAAAATATGCTTGGAGCTTCAAAGAGGGAGAAGGATGTGGGTAAACCAGGAGCCTATAAAGATGCTTTCCTTTCTCAAACACTGAGAGCTCTTTGGTGACCTGACTGTAGCTTGGGGCTGTCCCTGTCCAGGTACAGCAGAGCAGTCCACGGGATGGGATGTCTGCAGAGTTTCCTCTGGAATTTTGTGGTGAGAATCTTGCAAAGGCTGTCCCTTGGCAGCAAGGCCAGGGAGGTTGGGCCTGCTTACTCTGGTGTACACTGACCCTCAGCACTGCTGGATTTGGCGGCAGTGCTAAAGACACTACCTGAATCTCAGTTGGTTAAAGTGCCTCCGGGTAGATGGAGACAATTGTCAACAGTTAGTCATTCCAGAACCCTGAGTGGTTTACCTTATTTTCTCTAATAAGTTCCAACACCCCTTTTGCCCCTCGATTATTTTAGAGCTAAAGGCTGGAGAGGACTAAAGTGATATAATTGCTTTAGGTATGAACTTTGGACAAACAGGAAAAAAAAAAGCTTAATTAAACACATTAGAGGCCTCCAACTATTCTTCAAAAGTTTTTGGTTTGTTGCGTACAACAACCATCAGCTCTACCTGGCAGAAAGAAAATTCTGTATTTCTTCTTCTGAACTTTGGGTATGATCTTCAGTTTCCCATGTGGAATCCCAGCTCCCTCCCTTACTTGCTGTTCAACCCTGTACAAGCTAATCAACCTCCCTAAGTTCTTTCCTATGTTAAATGGGGCTAGTAATTTTATCTACTTCAGCGATAGGTTTGTTTCCTAAACTTCAGTACTGTTAAGAATTTCACCATGTTCACATATCACTTATGTGGAAACCTCTCTTACACTCTTAAAAAAAACAACTTAAATTCATCCTAAGCAAGGTGTCTGTGAAATCAAAGTGTTTGGTGTGGTAGTTATATTGGTATTTCTTTTTAATACACATTAAGACATACATACATGAAATACACCAAATTCATTCCTGCTTAAGAAGCTTTGATCCTGCTCTCCCATTCATCTAGAATGTTCTTCATCCCAATTTTTGCAAAACTCCTCCCCTTACTGCATTAAACTCTATTTCCAAATGTCACCTCCTCAGGGAGGCCTTTACTGGCTATCCTATCTAAAATAGCACTCTTTCCAAATTTTTCAGTAACCAACCACTAAATATTTATTTATTTGCTCAGTGTCTATCTTCCCCATTAGAACATAAGCTCCATGATGGGCAAGGCCTTCACCTGTCCTTTTTACATCTCTATCATGTAGAATAGTGCCTAGCACATATTAATACCAATTACATGTTTGTTGAATGAATGAAACATAAAAATAAAAAATCCGCCTAGTGGTAACCAGGCTCTCCTTCCACCCTAAGAGGGTGGTGTCAGAAAAGGAAGAGCGAAAAACAAGGACTTTCATCCCTGCTCAATGGCAAGGAGGCCCACCCACCACTGTGTCAGTGGAGGCCACATGGGGAGCAGTAACAAGGTGCCACTGCCATTCCTGGCCAGGGTGGTACCTTGAGGTCGAGTGGGGAGCCTGAATTTCCACCCCTGCCCAATAGTAATGAAGTGCCCCTCCTCCCCCCAGACTGTCAATGACAGCTGAGTGGGGAACCAAGACTTTTACCCCCACCTGGAGGTAATGGGGTGGTGCTTCCCTTCCCTGCCAGCATGGTGTCAGAGGAAGCCTGCTGAAACAAGATTTAAATAAGGTACAGGATTTCATAAAAATATCTAAAGTGTTCAGGATATAATAGAAAATCACTCATACCAACAACTGAAAACTCTTAACTTGAATGAGAAAAAGGCAAACAAGAGAGGCCAACATAGGGCTTCCCTGGTGGCACAGTGGTTGAGAGTCCGCCTGCTGATGCAGGGGATACGGGTTTGTGCCCCAGTCTGGGAAGATCCCACATGCCGTGGAGCGGCTAGGCCAGTGAGCCATGGCTGCTGACCCTGTGCGTCCAGAGCCTGTGCTCTGCAACGGGAGAGGCCACAACAGTGAGAGGCCCACGTATCACAAAAAAAAAAAAAAAGAGAGGCCAACATAGAATGACAGCAATGTTGGAAATATCCAACAAGTAGTTTAAAGCAGACATCATAAAAATACTTCAACAGGCAAATATAAACATGTTTGAAACAAATTTAAAAAATGTCTCAGCAAGGAAATAGAAGAAATAAAGAAAAACTAAATGGAGATTTTAGAACTGAAAAATTGAATAAGTAAAATTAAAAAAAACCTCAACAGATGGGCTCAACAGCAGAACAGAGAGGTCAGAGGAAGAATCAGTAAACTGGAATATATATAACAACAGAAATTACCTAATTTGAACAAAAGACAAAAAATAGTCAAAAAAAATGAGCAGAACCTCAGGGATCACATGGGGCTATGATAAAAGATCTAACAGTCATGTCACCAAGGTCCCAGAGGAAGAGGGGAAAGAAGGTGGGACTGCAAAAGTATTTGAAGAAATAATGGCTAAAGATTTCCCAAATTTGACAAAAGATAAAACCCTACAGATTAAAGAAGATGACTGAATTCCAAGCTGCCTAAACTCAAAGATCAAAACCAAGATCTATCATAATCAAATCCCTGAAAACTAAAGAAAAAGAGAAAATCTGGAAAGCTGAAAAACAAAAACAAAGGCTTACCTATAAGGGAAACATAATTCAAATGACAATGGTTTTCTCATCAAAAACCATGGAGGCCAGAAGGAGGTGGTTCAGCAATTTTCAGGTGCTGAAAGAAAATAAATGTCAACCCAGAATTCTACATCCAGTGAAAATGTCCTTCAGGAATGAAGGGGAAATGAAAATATTCTCAGAGGAAGGCAAACTAAGAGAATTTGTTGCTACTAGACCCACCCTAAATGACTAGCTAAAGGAAGTTTTTGACATGGAAAGGAAATGATGAAAGAAGAAATATTGGGACTTCCCAGGTGGCACAGTGGTTAAGAAGCTGCCTGCCAATGCAGGGGACATGGGTTCGATCCCTGCTCTGGGAAGATCCCACGTGCTGTGGAGCAACTAAACACGTGCGCCGCAACTACTGAGCCTGTGCTCTAGAGCCTGTGAGCCACAACTACTGAGCCTGTGAGCCACAACTACTGAAGCCCACGAGCCTAGAGCCCGTGCCGTGCAACAAGAGCCCACGCACTGCAACGAAGAGTAGCCCCCACTTGCCGCAACTAGAGAAAGCTCACGCGCAGCAACAAAGATCCAACACAGCCAAAAATAAATAAATAAATACATAAAATTAAGGAAAAAAAAGAAATCTTGAAGGAAGGAAGAAGGAACAATGCAAAGGGTAAAAATATGGGTAAATATCATAGATTTTTCTTCTTCTCTTGAGTTTTCTAAATTATGTTTGATGATTGAAGGAAAAATTATAACATTCTCTGATGTAGTTCTGAATATATATGAGGAAATATTATATTATATAATAACACAATTAGATTACAAATGGGGGAGGGGAAGTGGACTTAAAAGTAGGTAAGGTTTCTACACTTCACTCAAACTGGTAAAATGGCAATACCAGTAGACTGTGATATACTACATATGTATAATATATACCCAGAGCAACCACTCAAAAGCCTATACAAACATATACAGTCAAAATTACTGCAGATAAATCAAAATGGAATTTGAACAAAGGTATAAGTCACCAACAGTAAAGGTAAAGAAAAGAGAGAAACAAAGAACAGAGGGAACAAAAAAAACACAAAATAAAATGGCAGATTTAATCCCTAATATCAAAATTGCATTGAATATAAATGATCTAAATACACCAATTAAAAGATAAAGATTGGCAGAGTGGCTAAAAAAATGATCCAACTATATGCTGTCTACAAGAAACTCAATTCAAATATGAGTAGGTTGAGAGTAAAAGGATAGAATAATATATGTCATGAAACATTAGTAAAAAAAGGAGGAGTGGCTATATTGATATTAGATAAAGTAGACCTCAGAACAACAACAACAAAATGACCATGGACAAAGAAGGACATTACATAATGGTAAAAAGGTCAATCTACCAAGAAGATATAGCAATCCTAAATGTGCATGCACCAAACAACAGAGCTTTAGAGTACCTGAAGCAAAACCTGATACAGCTATAAGGAAAAATAGATAGATCCACAATTAGAATTAGAGAATTCAACATCACTCTCTTAGCAATTGATAATAGAAAAACTAGACAGAAAATTAGCAAGGATATAGAATAACTCAACAATGTTACCAACCAACAGGATCTAAGTGACATTGATCAAATAATCCAACAAACAACAGCAGAATATACTGCATTCTTTTCAAGCACTCACAGAACACATGCCAAGATAGACCATATACTGGGTCATAAAACAAGCCTCAACAAATTGAAAATATTTGAAATTATGCCCAACATGTTTTCTGACCACAGTGGTATCAAAGTAGAAATTTAAAAAAAAAAAAACCTCCTGAAAAAAAACCTTCAGGTCCAGATGGTCTCATTGGAGAATTCTACTAAAGATGAGAAATAACATCAATTCTATACTCTCTCTTGAAGAAAACAGAAGAGGAGGTAACACTTCTGAACTCATTTTTATAGGGCTAGTATTGCCCTGATACTGAAAGCAAATGATGGTGTCACAAAAAAGAAAACTACAGACTAATATCCCTTATGAATATAGATGTAAAGTGCTCAACAAAATATTAGTAAATAGAATTCTTAGCAATTAATTCTTAGAATTAGCAAACATGTGTGTGTGTGTGTGTGTGTGTGTGTGTGTGTGTGTGTGTGTGTGTATATATTTTTTTGGCACCATGAACAAGTGGGGTTTATCCCAGGTATACAAAGCTGGTTCAGTATTTGAAAATCAATCAATGTAACCTACCATATTTAAAGGCTAAAAAGAAAAATTACATATATACTGGTATTAGTGTCAACTGATGCAGAAACAGCATTAAATAAAATTCAGCATCCATTCATGACATAAATTCTCAGAAAACTAGGAATATAGCAAGGTACTGCCTCAACTTTTAAGGAAAATCTACAAAACCTACAGCTAACATCATACTTAATGGTAAAAGACAATGTTTTCCCTCTAAGTTCTGGAACAAGGCAAGGATGTCTGTCCTCAGCGCTCTTATTCAACATAATACTGGAAGTCTAATCCAGTGTAATAAGGCAAGAAAAGGAAACAAAAAGCATATAGATCAGACAGGAAGAAATAAAACTGTCTCTATTTGCAGATGGTGATCTATGTACAGAATCTTAAGGAGTCTACAAGAAAACAGCCAGAAATAATAAATGAGGTCAGGAAGGTCACAGGATACAAGAACAATATACAAAAACTGTATTTCTATATACTAGCAATGAACACATGGAAACCAAAATGAAAAACATAATAAATCAATAAAAGAAATAAACTTAGGTATAAAACCTGTTAAGGATGTGTATGCTGGAAATGACAAAATGCTAATGAAGGAAATCAAAGGAGATCTAAATAAATGGAGAGACGTACCATGTTCATGGATTGGAATTCTCTCTAAATTGATATACAGGTTAAACACAATTCCTAACAAAATCACATCAAGGTTGTGTTTTTTTAAAAGATATAGACAAAGTTATTCTAAAGGTTATATGGAAAGGCAAAGGAACTAGTATAGCTAAAACAACTTTGAAAAAGAAAGGGGAATCACTCTACCTGATTTATTATATAGCTACTACAGTAATCAAGACAGGAATAGGTACATAGATCAATGGCACAGGAGAGAAAAGCCAGAAAAAAGACTGAGACAGTTGCCTTGGAGTGAATGACAGTTTTGGAAAGGGAGGTGGTCCTAGGGAGCTATCTGGATTTTCAGCCCTTCTACTAGATTGAAGAGGCTTTACATCATGACATGCTTTTCAAGACAAATGGAAGCACCCTAGAATTTACTAGAGTACTTAAGAAAGGAATCAGTATCTCAAACATGTAAAACAGTCCATCTCCAGTCCCTTATTTTTCCAGCTGTGTGCAGTTACAGTGACCAGATTTTGTAAACCAAAAACTGGGACATAAGGTCTGATAAAAGATTATTGTCTTAAAAAAGCTCCAACATGTATTTCTTTTTTTCTGACTATAAAAGCAATATACGTTCATGGTAGAAATTTTGAAAAATACAGAAAAAGAATAGAGAACAAGTAAAAAATTACCCATAATTTAAATCCTACCATCAAAAGATAACTACTGTTAGCACTTTTGGTATATTTCCTTCTAGTATTTTTCTATGCATATCCACACACTCACTCACATACATATTATGTATATTTACAAAATTGAGACTATATGGTATTAAATCATTTCATATCTTTTTTTTTACTTAAGATTGTTACCATGAGCATTATTCTCTTGTCATCAAATTATCTTAAAAAATTTCTTTTTAATTGGCTGCAACAAATTCTTCCATGTAGTTATACTGATATTGTATCATACCTCAAACTCAATGTATTGAAAGAGAACACATCAAGTATATGTTTCTGTAAAACTATCCCCCACCCCCAATGGCTCCCCATTCCAGTTGGTATCCAGGCTGGAAACCTCAGAGTCATCTTTACTCCTTCCTTTCTCCTTGATCCCCTATAAATGACATACCTCCAAGTGCTGTTGATACTCTCTTCTTAACAGCTCTCAGCCATTCAGGAGGAATAGGATAGGGAGTAGCCTACCACCACTGTTCTGGTCCAGGTCTTTGCAGGCTCACCCTTGGAATACCACCATGATCCATCCAAACATCACTGCATCATGTCATGTCCTAATTCCAGAACCTAAAATGGCTCCCACTTTTCTGTATCTGATATGGACAATTCAGCCTGAAGGAAACCTGCCATCTGCCCCTGGCTCCCACCTATCCAAGTTTCCGTTGCTTATGAGCACTTCCCTATTCTATCTATTCAAAACATCCTAGCCTTCTGAAAGCACTCTCCTTAAGTCTTACTTCTTCTGCCTTGCATCAGCCCTTATTATGTCCTGATCTGTCTAAGGGGGTTAGTTTTGTCTCCTCACCTAGACTTCTCAGCTGTTTTTTAGAAGCAGGGTTCATATATTAAACGTCTCTTATATCTCCCATGACACCAAACACATGGCAAGTTCCAAAAAATATTCATTGATTGATTTAGCTGGGCTTTAAAGTGGAGACACAATGATACTTCTTAAAATCGACCTCATTCAGAACCTCACTTTGGGAGACATTGCAAGGTGGGAAGGGTTTACTAGGGGCGATTGGAAAGAGCAGACAGGGATGATGAGTAGACTTGACTGAGCAATAATGCCAGAAGAGGAGGGGCACCAGGCCTAGATTCAAATCCTGATGTCACTACTTACTTGTTACGTGACTGTGGGCATGTTACATTAGCTCTGCGGGCACCAGTTTCCTACCTCATGAGGTAATAGTGAGGATGAAATAAGATCAAGCTTGTAAAGAATCCAGCATGGTGATGCACAGTAGGCTTTCAATAATGGGAGTTCACACCTCCTGGATTTAGGTAGGTATTTCAAGTCTTCAAAAGTAACCTGCCAAGGGTTTTCATCGTTTGTTAAAAGCTGCCGTCAAAGTTACTAGAACTTTGGGGAGCAGCCTTCATTTTCATCTTAGAATTTCTAAAATTTTTAGCATGATATATTTACAACATTTTTGTTTAACAATGAGAGTAACAACAACAATAACCAACCTTTCCAATTCTTACACACTTTAGTGAAGCAAGTGAGGCTCCTGGAAGAGACCACATTGGGCTGAAGAGGGATGAAGAAAGGATAGGGGATGGCAAAGGGAGATAAGGGATGGACATCACAGAGATCCTCACCTGAAGTCATGCAAATTGGCTCAAAGCAGCCTCCACAATCCTGCTCCAAAGTCCTTCCAAGAAGCCCTAAAGCAAATGGTCAGTCTGTCTTGGGACCAACCCTGACTTTCAATTTACCCTCATGGCTTCTCAGGAAGCAAGAGAAGATGTGGAAGTAAGCCGAGTTTCCATGGTGTAGAGTCCCACAGGGCAGGAGCACTGCTTCAAGCTGGGGGCTCCAGCAGGCCTTGGACATGCCCAGACCTGATGCCCCAATTGCTAGTCCCTAGAAGAATTTCAATCCCAGACTTCAGGCTGCTAGAGGAGGTGCTGCTTACATTCAGCACAGTGGTTCTCCCAAGAATATTACCGGTAGATGTGCAAAGGGTCTCAGCTTGGGGCTGTGGAACTGTAAATAGACTGGGCCTGGTGACCACAGCACACTTCAGGCAGCAGGAGTCACGTGGGCTGGCTTCTTCCACCTTCTGTCCTTCTCTTTTACTTCTCTACTCATCTCAAAATGGAGTGGAAGTTTCAATTACAGAATGGTGGGGTGAGAGGGGCATGGCTAAAAGACCTAGGTCAGGGACCAGAATTTCAAATGTTGTCCATGGCTGATTTCCTCCCATTTCCAGAGAGACATCAGATTTCAGGTGCTTTGGATCAACCACAAGGAAGGAGCCGGGTGTGTAGTACAAGGTGGGAGGGGTTTACCAGGGGCGATTGGAAAAAGCAGATGATGAGTAGGCTTGATAGGGCAACACTGCAAAGAGAGGAGGGGCACTGGAAAGGCCAAACAGCCTGACTTCAAAGTCTCAATTCAGACAGACCCGGGTTCAAACGTCTGCTCCACCACTTATTAGCACAGTGTGTGGCACAGAGTAGGTGCTTAGTAATTGCTTGCTGAATGACTGAATAAAGGTGACCTTGGCCAAGTCATTTATCCTCTCTGAGACTCTCTGAATTCCTCATCTGTAAGATAAATAGTAGCTATTATTCTTATTATTTCTCCTGTGGTGTCTCTCCCCACACCCATATCAGTTTGCTGGCCCATCTCCCAAACCCTGCATCATAGAGACTGCCATACTAAGTCTCCTTCATTTAGGGTCAGAAAGGGCAGATGGGCACAAGGCTTTCTCTTTCCTCTTGTGCCCTCCCCCCACCTCCTCCTTTCCTCCTGCTCCTTTCCTCCTGGTCCCATTTGTTTACTTTCCTAACTTAGGCAAACTTGGGGTAGAACCTGGGAACACAGAGCAAGTGTAGAAACCTCCAGTTATAACTGCTACACATACTCACATATACAGAACTCACCTTCCCCTCCCCCTCTCCCACCAGGTCGGGCCTGGGCTGCAACATGAAGCTTTTGGCCCCCTAGGGACTTCTACTTGATTCAAATGTCATCAGTACCAGGGATTAGAAAACCTCTACCCCTGTTTCCCCATGCAGAGCTAGGCAGGCTTAGGGAGCTAGCTGCCTCTGGGGATTGATCACATCAGCACTGTTCCAACTCTGGAAGGTTCACTGTGAGCCAACTCCTCTGGAGTACGTCAACCAGAGAGGAAAGACAAACAAGTTTGAGCACATGAAGATGGTGTGAGGGTGATTTTACAGTAGTGGTCATGAGCTGGGCTGAGCGATCCACTCTGTAACCCACACTTCCTTGTGAACAATGACACATATCTTCAAGATTCATTGGCACGAGAAGAACGATTTGTGAGAGCAACACATAGCTTTTCTCTGTATAAAGCTAACAGCTTGAATGGACTCTCCATAGTTTTATTTTTGTTGTTTTTCTCTCTTAGAAAGTCTAATGGGCAGTAAAGATGGGATAAGATGAGGTCCAAATCTGCCTGTGCCTCCAGTCATCCTGTGGCATATGAAATGCATCTCTATACGATGAACCTCCTCAGGTTTCATCTCCAATAGGTTAAAAATCCCACCTTTTGTGCTTCTAAGGGATGTGAGAAAGAGAGAAAACCCAAGCTCAAAGGTTAAACAAATTCAACCAGATATGCTGGTGAAACTCCTTCCCATAGAGTGGAGCTTAATCCATCCACTCTCTCATTGCCATCCACCTCCCCCAAATAATCCTCGCCTCTGCCCCACTACCTTTGTTTTTAATGGGGGGTGGGAATGAGTGGGGGGAGGGAGGCACTGAGAGAAATGGCCAGCCTCACAGAGGTTTTATATGCAAGAACAAATGATAGTCTTGTAGGCAGGTTCAGGAAAATCTTTCAGAATGCAGAAAATTCAGCAGCCTTTCCACACTGACCATTGTCATGGCAACACACTATCTGATGGCAGCATGCGTCACCAGGCTGGAGGGGCACGGTCTCAGTATAGCAGGTTAGCCTGGCCATTTTTAGCAACATTTGGACTTCTTTCTAGCCTCATTTCTTCTAGGTTCAACTGAATTTCTTTTCAGTTCTGGACTTATGTGCTCTGCTCATTTGCATGGCTAGAACACAAGACTTTGTCAATATGAAAGGGATGGCTAAATGGAAAAATCTGAAGATTCCTAGTATTCTATAGCCATGCTACTTGCTGTCCTGGCTCCCCACCCACTCTCAGCCACCTAGTTTCTTTTCTTCTCCTCATCAATTCTTTCCTATACACAGCATTACCCCCCTGCGCCCCCCAACTGTGACTCATCTACCAATCCCTGCACTCTCATCATCTTCTTTTTATTGTTTTTCTGTTTTCTCATTTTTTTTTTTTTTTTGCGGTACGCGGGACTCTCTCACTGTTGTGGCCTCTCCGGTTGCGGAGCACAGGCTCCAGACGCGCAGGCTCAGCGGCCACGGCTCACGGGCCTAGCCGCTCAGCGGCATGTGGGAATCTTCCCAGACTGGGGCACGAACCCGTGTCTCCTGCATCGGCAGGCGGATTCTCAAGCACTGCGCCACCAGGGAAGCCCCTGTTTTCTCATTTTAATGTACAGCATCCTAGAATCTTAGGATTGGAAGGAACCTTGACAATAACCTAGTATAATCACCCTCCTCCAAATGCAGGAGTCTGTCTACGATATGACAATCAAGTGACTGTCTTGTCTCTATTTGTATGTCTCCAGCGATAGAGACCTCATTCCTTTCTGGGCAGTCTGTTCCACTTTGGACAACTCTAATCATTAGAAAATTCTTCTTTCTCTTGAATGAAAATCTGCCTTTTAATAATATCTACACATGGATCCTAGATCTGTGCCCTGTGACCACATAGACTCTGTCTATGCCCTCTGCTCTGTGACAGTCTCTCAGAGATATAGGGTCACATCCCCCTGGGTATTCTTTTCTCCAAAGGCCCAGCTCCTCCAACCAGACCTCTTGGAGCCTGGGCTCCAGTCCTCTCCCCATCCTAACTGACCTCCTGGAGCATATGCTCCTATTTGTCTCCAGTTCTTTTAAAGTGAGGTCGATACTGCATTAGCATCTCTGGAGGCCACCTTGCCCTGGTGACTCACACTGACGAAACTCCCTAACTCTCTTGCAGACAAAATGCTGCAAAGCCATGTTTCCCATCTTGTGTGTGTCCAGTTGCTTTTGAGGACCCAATTCCTAGTCCATATATTTTCTCCCAGTTTAATTTCATGGCGTTGCAGCCAGAATATTGCTTTAACCTATTAGGATCTTTTAAAAAATCTTCACTTCCATGTAACTTACATATCCTCTAAGATTTTCTATTATTATTATTACTATTTTTAACCAACCCTCAAACTAATATTTTATCTCAAGTCTTTTCAAAATTTATTCCTCTTTTGGGTTTCTTACCTTTCCTAGTTCTCTTCCCTTTGAATTACCTTCCTTATGTCTTCTCTCGCTTGTCATTTCCATTTCCTCAATAGCAAGATGTCACCAGTCTCTGGAGATAAGTGCCTGGGTATGTGTGCAGGAAAGCATGAGGGCATACAGATATCTGCACATACCTAGGTGTGAGCAAGTAGCTGCAGAGCCTTGTTTAGCTTTTCTGTTTCTATTGCTTTGTCTGTGCTCTACCAGGATTTAGAGACTGGATGAGGGGAAAATGGCAAGGTAGAAAGAAAAGGGGTAAGAGAAGTTGGGCCAGGATCTGAGAAAGGCAGTAGGAAACTAGGGTGGGAGCACGAGTGTTAATCGGGGCTGCAGTGCAATGAGAAGGGCTGAAGAAGGGCCAGGAAAAGAAGGATTTTAAAGGCCTTAAAAAGGTTGGAGGAGGGAGGAGGATTTGGTTAGGAAGTGAGGACTTCTGAGGCTGGTAGCCATTGAGAGGCCAGAGGGAGGTGGCTTGAAACTACGGGGTCAGGGAAAGGCTGAGGAATGTGGGACACCTGAGAGAGGCAATAAGCATTGCTATGAGCACAATCTTATGAGTCTATGACTCTTGAGCTTAGAAACTTTTCTCTGGTCAAAGGAGCCTGGGATGTGGAGTCCCTGCGTATGGACTCATCTGTTGTCACAGACTTGGCTGTACTAGAGGACGGGGCCTTAATATCACCCTCGGCAAAGACTCCCAGGATACAATGTGCTCCCTCAGACTAACTCTGACACAGAATAGGCCTCCCTTTCATGCTAGATTCTATTCCAATGAGGGAGTCAAAGTTAGGAGAACTGGTGCTATCTTGGTTGTTAGATGAATAAACATGGGAATTTCACTCTCCAGGATAGGCAATGTGATACCTTTGGCCTCTTAACTTTGCAAATAATTAGGATCCAAAAAAATATGCACACGCACACACATTCAATGAAACAGGAATGTGGGTGCCAAAATGACTTTTAAAAAATGGTAGATGAAGTGAGTTGAGTTGAGAAGCAGCAGCTGGGGTTGGGGGGGGTGCTCTACCAATAGTGTCCCCAAACAGCTAGAGGACAGTGTGATCAAGAGGGTGATAAACTGATGACTGCCATTTTCCCTCTGTCCAGAGGCCAGAATAATTGGAGGCCAGCCTTAGGGAAGGGAAGGATAGGGCAGCAGCCTCATCTCCAGTGCTCTAAGTGAGACTGGGGAACCCACTCCCAGGGCTTCAGAATCCCTGACTACTCATTGTGGGCTCACAGTCACTTGAGGCTCTACTGGAGCAAGGAAACACATTGGAACTGAATGTCTGTGAGCATCCTTCACCACTACCCCCAACCCCAAGTCTGAATTGACTTGATTTTCCCTCATCTTAGAGAGGATTTTACTGTTGCCCTTTTCAAAGGGAGAGTTCCAGGTCACACTTTAGAACTGGCTTTCCACTGGAGGTGCCTAAAGTTGAACCTTTTGTTCCCCTGAAGGTGACATTAGCTGGCCAAATGACAATCCCAACCAGAGTGATCAGTGCGGAATTCCAACTACAAGCTCTCAGGCCAAGAAGAGGTTTCCCTTCCAAGTCGGTGTAAAGATTAGCCACCAAATGACAAATGGTATTGGGGGAAGCCCCCACTGATGGGTCACCACAAGCTGGGTGGAATGAGGAGGGCAGGACTTGAGGGGTGGCACTCACCTTTGATGTAGTTGAGGATTTGCTGGACTCGGTGGGGCTCATTGCGGTCTGGCCGGCAGCTTGGCGTGATTTCCAGCACATAATCAGGACCATATGCTGTGAAAAACTGTAAGGAAAAGGGAAAGGCCAAAAAACAAACTAAACCACAGAAAACCTCCAAACCAAACCACATACAAACAGAACAATCAAGAGAAATCCACCGCTACTGACAAGGTAAGGGAGGCCCAGGTGGGCAGGGCAGGAGGATGCAGCAGGAAACTGTTCCCCATTTTCAAACCTCCCATGACAGTCCACTGTGAAATTCTTTGGCTTGGTGTTCAAGGTCCTCTCTGCTCACGTCTCAACTTTTCTCTCTAGCCTCTCTATTCCCCTGTTCTCTAGCCACACTGGCCTGCTCTGGGCTCTCCCAAATGAGACCGGGCTTGGCTCCCCCCACCCCACTGTCCCCCCAAGGATCTTTGCCATTGCTCTTTCCTGGGGTCTGCAAAGGCCCTCCCCCAACCCCTGCTGCCTGTGAAAAACCTCCCCATCCTTCTAGGCACAGCTCAAATGTCACCTCCTTCACAAAGCTGTCCCTCATTCTCCACCAACCCCCAGAGTGTTCTGTTGGTACATCTCTTATGGCCCTTGTTCAACAAATCGACAGTGCTTGCCGGCATGTCACATACAGGTCACTGTGCTGGCTGCTGCAGGGGCTGTGAAGATGGACAAACCCTCCTCTGGGGTCCTCTGGGTGTTCCCAAGCACGTTCTGCAGTGTGTAGAGATTTTTCAACAGCGACCTGATCTCCCTGCACTGGATTATCAACTCCTTGAAGGCAGGCAGCACCTGTGCCTTAGTCACCTCCTTGGCCCTCACAGACCAAGGCAGCTGCCTGTTAGTTTTGGTTGCCTTGAATTCCCTGACCCGGGAATGTCAAATGAGCCTGGTTTCTCTAGTTTTCTTTCTCCATAGTAGAGTTTATTTGTTTTTAAATTCAGGGAATCAAAATAAAGGTTTTTGGATTCTATTTCTAGTTCACTAGATGATTCCTTGTGACCTTTGGTAAGTCACAATATCTGATTCAGCTTCTCTATTAGGGCCCGCTTGGGGAAAAACACCCCATGACAAAGGGAATCATTCAATTGGGATAAGCCTTTGAATGGGAAATATGCAAAGCTACTATTTCTGTTTAGTTTTTAACAGAAATAGTATTTGTGCACACTCTCTGGAGAGAGAGCATATGGTCCTTAACATTATGTGATTTCAATAGTGATATTGTTAGGTGGTAAGTAAGCCAGGGAAATTCAAATTCCATGGCAAAAAATGGTACAGAGGGCATGAGCAAAAGGGATCTTGGTATGTGTCATGAACTTGATGTCATTCAAAGAGCCTCTAAAAAATAATCCGGAGTGATTGCCATTGCCACCAAATCATCCTTGTTAAGAGTCTGGATGTACATCTGGCACCATAGGAGAGGTTGTGGAACAATCTCTAGGGATTGTGGAATCTATGGGAGTAATTTGATGGGGAGATGGCTTTTGCACATCCATGACAGAAGACTCCACACATCTAATTAATAGTAAAATGACCAAGACTGTGCCAATGCTTATAATGTTTTTTTTTGGGGGGGGACTGAACTAAAAAGGAAAGAGGGGTCTAGTTCCTTCCTGCTGGGGTTATTACTCTCTGATGCCTGAAGCCCCAAATTCTGTAGATAGAAGGGGCCTTGAGTACAGATATCTTTACCGCATCCATATATGGAATGGACAAGAGGGGTTACCTGGGGGACACATCCAGAAACTAACTCCCCCATTCTGATCAAAGAAACCTGAGAGGTTTGTATTTTTAGCCAAGGAGGGTCCCTCAGTCCAAGCCCGAGAACCTCGTGGGCTTGGCTCTGGAAGAGAAGGCTTCAAACAGGTGTGGCCCTCTCTCCTTGGACGGCCTCTCCTCCTCCAGAAGGTGTCAAGTAGTACACTCATTTCACGGGTATGGAAAGATGGGTTTAGAAAGAGCAATAGAAGAAAGGCAGCTGCAACAAAGAAGCCACTCTGGGGGACCCAAACCCATGGCATCAAAGTGCTATAAAAATTGGAGTCAGGGGGCCTCGCTGAGGTCTAGGAGAAGGGAATGTTCTGTCTCCATCTACGAAGATAACACTGCTTGATCCTCTGTCAGCAAGGCATGTTGTGAGCTATCTGTTTCGGGCTGAGCGTCTGGAACAATGTGTCCTCATTGTGAGGGCCTGCCGCACGCTCAGCCGCGTTCTCTGCCTTTAGCCCCCTCTTGGGCCAAGCGCACACGGTTGAAAGACGGTCAGCTGGGGCCAGAACTGACTGCCACGTGAGAGCTCAGCTTGACTGGGATCTAGGCTCCTGTCCTGGCTGCATGAGCACCTGGCTTTAACTAACCCATAAATAACCCATTCTTTGCTGAAGCAGGCTGGCTGCAGGTAAGCGTGGGCTCCTAAACATCTCCCCACATTTGCCAATCAAATACTATTCCCAGGTCCTGCTTATTCGCACCATTCTTAGGCTAGGGGACCCAGATGATTTAAGAAAGTCCCTGTTTTGTGATCCAGTTCCACATGGCAGCTGACTGGTCCTAGCCTTGGGAGGCTGTGCTTGGGGCTGAGGGAAGTGACATGCACCGGGAAGGCAGAGGCTGTATCTAAGGCAAAGGTGGTGCGGTGCCTCTTCCCCTCTCTGGCTCTCTCGTGGTATTTCTGTTTCTGTGTTATATTATGCTTTTAGTTTTGCACTCGTTAACTCCTTTCTACGGGACCATGAACTCTGCAAAGGCAGAAACTTCTGTCACATTCTCTTTGCGGAGCCTGTAGAGTTGAATTTCCTTCAACCTTTACTTTAAAATTATGTTGAATTACATTAATTCACAAAAGGTTTAGCTGGCTGTTCAGTTAATTCTGTGGAATAATGCAAAGAGCCAATTTATGGCATGAACAGTTTTCTCGGCTCTTGAGGCAGCATGATGAGGCGGGAAGAGCCCCGGCCTTTTCATACCCGGATTGAGCTGTGTGCCTCAGGCGAGCTTCTTAATCTCTTTCAGTCGTTGCTACCAGAGGAATGATAAATCCTGACCTGGCTGGGTTGCTAGGAATCACAGAGATAATATACATTAAAGGGCCGACCACAGGGCCCAGCACAGGGTAGGATGTCAGTACATGTGAATTCCCTTCTTCTGAGGCAAGAAGCTATTGCCTAACCAGTGCCTCACCCAGACCCTGGGGGATGTTGGGCCAAGCACTGGGGGCCCCCCACGATGCAGAAAGAAGAGCCTGTTCCTCCTGCCAGACAAAGCCCAGCAGCCCCAGTGGCTTCCCGCTTGTTTAAACCATGAGCTCCGCCTAGAGCCGGTGGAGAAACTGACTTCTCTCATAGTTTCCTGCCCTGCGCTCAGCCACTTGTTACATACTGGCAAGGTGGAAAGGAAATCTGATCAATAAGACAAAGATGTTGGGGTGGAGGGATTTGGCCAGCACTAGAAATAGCTCAAAGCCCCACCCTGAAATTGCCCTCCAGTGTTGAAGAGGAAAGGAAACAGGCAAGCGGCAATGCCATTCCCAGACAGGTGGAGAAGGGTATGAAAGAGCCCAGCCGGCTGGCAAGTGCAAACGCTGGCTTTGATCTCAGCGAAGGAAGGAGGGAGGTGCTAACCCTTCTCCACCCCTTCCCCTTTTTCCTCAGAGCTGCTTTTGCTTTCTGGGTTTCCGTTTATGCGTGTTTGAGGGGAACATGGTAGCAGGAATGGGGCAAATGGAAAGGATGAGGTGGGGCTGAAGGATGGGAGTGGAAGGGAATAGCACTTGAGGGGAGCTGGTCCCTTCTCGACCCAAGAGTCAATGAATAAAGAAAGGAAAATAGCTCCGTCTTGCTCGGTTCAGGCCAGCTCAATGTGCCTTTCTTGCTCACTCCCCTCCAGCTCTTGCTCGTGCAATGCAAACAGCACACACTTAGATATTTGGTCAAGAAGATATTCAGAAGAAGCCTTAAGGTTGTTGTTATTCCTTCCTAATCCTATGTGGTCACAGGATACCAAACCACAAACCCGGCACAGCCAATCCTTTTATCCTTCCTTCAACATTTATTATCTACTGACACCTAGTCAGTACTTAATAGATACTTTATTAAGTACCTAAGCTGATTAGGTTAGTCACTGGGGTGCAAAGATTGTAAGATATGCTTAGTAGGAGGGGTCAGTATGATGAGAACAGCATGATGAGAGGTATAACAATAATACTAAAGTCACAAGTAATATCAGTTAATGTTTTTTCTCTTTTTAAAAAATTGAAGTATAGTTGATTTACAATGTTGTGTTAGTTTCTGATGTACAGCAAACTGATTCAGTTATACGTATATATGTATATATATATATTCTTTTTCAGATTCTTTTCCCTTATAGATTATTACAAGATACTGAGTATAGTTCCCTGTGCTATACAGTAGGTCCTTGTTGGTTATCTATTTTATATACAGTAGTGTGTATATGTTAATTCCAAACTCCTAATTTATCCCCCTCTTCCCCTTTGGTGACCATAGGTTTGTTATCTATGTCAATAACAGTTAACAATTAATATTGATTAGAAGCTTCTTATGTGTCAGGCACTTAAAGTGTCTGAGCACTTTTTATGGACTGACAATTCTCACAACCAACTCATATGGAGGTTCTAGAATTACTTCCATTTTAAGATGAGAATCTGAAGCACAGAATAGTCAGATAACTTGACAGAGGTCACACAGCTAGCACGTGTGGTGTGAGATTTGAACCCAGGTCATTCTGGAGATCAGCACTACCCATAGGGCCTCTAAACCACCCCAGAGGAAGTGACTGTGTAGGGCGGGGTCTGCAAAGGGGGCCTGGTGGGTGGGAGGGAGGCATTCCCAAGAGACCCTGGGCAAGAGCAGGGACTGTGGAATGGAACAGCATATTTAGCACAATTTGATGTTGCTCGAGGGTAGGGCATAAGGAGGATCAGGACATGAGGCTGGGGAGGCAGCATGAGTTTCACGGTAGGTGCTGTGTGTTCCCCATACTAAGGCATTCGGCCTGATCCCAGACTAGAAGGTCCACAAGGGCAGAACACTCTTTTGCTTCCCACTGTCAGTGCCAGTTCCCAAAACAGTGCTTGTCCCTAGGAGGTGGCAAGTAACTATTTGTGGCATAAGTGAATGGAAACTTGGGGGAGCTTGGAAATGAGGGGGTGAACAGGTCAGCTGGGCACTTGAGAGGACTCAATGGCTACAGTGTAGAGAACAGAATGGAATTTGAGGGGAGGAATGCAAATAGGGAGACCAGTGACAAGGTTGGTGCTAGAGCCATGTCGAGTGATAACAGGGCCTGAGCCAGAACAGTTGTGGGAGGAACCGAGAGTGAAAAACTTAAAAGATAGCATCAATAGGACTAAACAATGAGTTGGCTGTGGGAGGTAAGGAAGAAGAGAGAGTCAAGGATTTCCCACTGTGTAGGAGGTACAGTGACAGGGTGAGGAATACAAGCAGAGGACAAGGATTCGTGGTGGGGTGTATATGTGTGAGGGGGGTTCAACGGGGAGCTTGTTTAGGGTCAGAATCGTGATGATACAGTGGTCTGTAACTCAGGCGAGAGGTTGGGCCTAAGATACAGATTATGTGTTATAGATTTGGGAGTTATCAATGACATAAAGGAATTGGATGAGAATTGCCAAGGAATTGCCTTGGCCGGCGTGGGAGGTTTCCTATAGAGTAAGAGAAGAGAAGAGAGGTGAGGAAAGAATCATGGGGAACAGCCAACACTTCAGAGGTAGACAGGGGGAGAGGAAACAGTTCTGGTGACGATTTGAGATGTTGCAGAGAGGTGAAATAAAAGGAGGGTGGTCTTCCGATTTGTCCATGGGAAGATCTTTGCTGCAGCAAAGTCAGTGGAGGGTGTGGACAAGGCCTGACTGGAGGGGGCTGAAGAGTTTATGGGAAGAAGTGGAGGTAAGAATGATGGGGACTTCCCTGGTGGTCCAGTGGTTAAGATTCTGCCCTTCCAATGCAGGGGGTGTGGGTTCGATCCCTGGTGAGGGAACTAGGACCTCGCATGCCATGTGGTGTGGCCAAAAATATATAAATAAATAAAAAGTTTAAAAAAAAAGAATGACGGTAAGAATACACACACACTCTCCTTTTTTTTAAGAGTTTGGTACAGGGGTGGGAGTGGAGTAGGGTGGTATTTTAAGATGGGAGGGTCTTAAAAGTATATTTATAGGCTGAGGGGAAGAGCCCACAGGATGGGAGTCAGAGGCAGCCTTTTAGGGATTTCGAGTTGTTTATATCTGTCTTTCTAGCTCCTTAGCCAGAGTGCCACAAGGGAAGAATACTGTTGTATTCATATTTCTATTACCTACAGCTCCTAGCATAGGGCTTGGAAAATAATAGGTACTCAATTCATGTTTGCTGAAGGAATGAAATTCTGAAGACATGCACATCCAGTAGGGAGAATCAGGGTCTTGAAGGATGGGCGATTGCAAATAGGCAGGGATGGGGTGGGGTTGGAGGATAGTTAGTGGAGGCAGGACAAGTCTGGGAAGTTGGCTAGAGTTCTAGAAGGAGAGCAAGGGAAGCCTTGAACCCCAGGTTGAGGAGACAGGACTTGATGTGACAGGCATATTGGGACTGGAGCTGTGCCTTAGGACACCTGGGAACAGTATACAAAGGCTGGGTGACCAGTGTGGAGGCCACTGCCATAGTTCAAGGGGGATATAGCAAGGGCTTGAACAAGAGTGATTACTGTGGGGATGGAGAGGATGGGAAAGAGACATTGTGAAGTTAGACTTCCGAGGACTTTGGTAAGTGGTTGGCTGTGGAGGAAAGAGAGCAGGGGAGGTCAAAGTTGACTCCAAGGTTTTGAGTCAGGGTAAGTAGGAGAATCAGTGCCACTGATAGAGCTGGGCTAATAGCAGGAAGAGCTAGTCTGGCTCAGGGAGGGGGATGGGCTTGGGTTTCGTGGGTTTGCGATGACAGTAGGATATGTGGGTCACTACGTCTAGCAGGCAGCTGGAGATGTGATGATGGTGTGTGGAAGTGAGGTCATGGCTGAGGACTAATGTAGTAGGGGGATAAAAAGAGCCAGTGACTAGGCAGAAAAAGAGCAACCAGAGAAGAAGAAACAGAATGGTAAAGTAAAATCTCTTAGAGCCTTAGGGATGACATTCAGCATGAGAAAGATGCCTAAAGGAATACACTTGCCACACTGGCAATAGACTCCTGTGGCTGAACTAACATCCCTCCCTCCTAGTCAGTATAAAAAGCCAGCCCCCTTTTTATAATACTCCAAAAAGCTCTCAAATTTTTTATTGCTAACTCAAGGTTTACCTTTTCCTAGAAGCTAGACTTGATCCTATCAGGGTAAGCCCAAGGTTGATGCCAATCCCTCTTACAGACCCCTGAGGCTTTGCTCTGTCGTCAGCTAGGGAGGTCATGCTGGTGATTGTGATGTGGGCCCTGGCCAGGAAGAGCATTTCTTGTCTTGACTCACCTTGGGAACAGAGCTTATCACAACAAGAGTGACAGAGCATCAGCACTTTGAACCATAACATGGTCTTGTAAGATGCTTCTCAACCTTTCTTATGTCACCAATTACTCCATCAAAGAATCTGGGCCCAACCATGATGGAAGCAAAAAAGCCCCTCTTTTCCCCAGAAAAAACATTTCTATTTACAGGAAATTCAGTTATTATATATATCGTTTATGGTACATTTTAAGGACACAAAATTGCAGTGGTATTATTGGGAGTAAATTTTATTGCCATGGCTTTACAACACAAACAAACAAAAATAATAACCCCGTTAGTCGTTGGACTCAACTGGCAGGAAGCAGCACATCAAAGGCGATTGCTTGTAGGCAGGGGAACGGGGAATTAGGATTGTCCAGAGCATGACCGAGAGGTCAGGGAGATGTGGACTATTGGAGACAAGATGTTACATGTGGAGTGGACACGAGAATGGAAACCCAGCGCCCCATCTAGACTGCATCTGTATCCCACCTGCGGAGCTCATCTCACAACTTGAACAGGGTCCCTACTTAAGAAGTGCTTCATGGTGAGGCTCATACACCAGTGCCAAGAACTGTTTGAATGAATAAGTGAATGAATGAATAAGGCATGGAAATCATTTCATTATCCAGAAGTTTTAATGGTATTTTAACTATTGGTATAAAAAATTTTATTAAGCAAAATAATCAGGTAAACCTGGGAACTATTAGCTTATTTGAGCACCGATTATATTTAAATGAAGAATATGCCCAGTATTAACTAGTCTTATCTCATTAGCTAAAGTACTTAGAGGCTTCATGAATACACACACATATATAGCCCTTTAGTGTATTGTGTATTCAGTAAGGTTCCTATGTTAGTTAACCCACAGTAGTGTGTGTGTGTGTGTGTGTGTGTGTGTGTGTGTGTACACGCACATGTTCTATTAGGTGCTGAACATTATTCTAGGTCCTTGAGGGGAAGCTGAGTACAAAAAAAGAATAAGGTCTGGTGACTGCTCTTGAGGAGATGAAAATCTAAATGAGAAAGATAATTACATGAAGGGCAGAGGAATATATCTAAGCTTAACTGTGTGGTACTGGCTAGAGTACAGTAAAGTGTCCTCACACGTGTGGGGCACTGGACAAGTAAGGTGACTTGTAGAAGATCACAGTGCTAAAGTAACAGATGTGAACTTGAACCCATGACTTAGGACTTTCAGTCCAGTGGGCTTTCCATTATACCATGAAGCAAAAAGCATAGTGGTTGAAGAATGAGATTTCTGGAGTCATAGGGGACAAGCCCTAAATCCTAGCTCCACCATTTACTAGCTGTGTGACCTTAGGCAAATTACTTAACTGTTCTGTGCCCTGGTTTTCTGTGTAAAATGGGGATAATAACAGAAGGTACTTGTAGAGCTGTTGTGACAGTAAGTTAATTCATGTAAAGCACATAGAACAGTACCTGGAGCATAGTAAGTGCTCAGTAAATGTTATTATTAAATGACAGATATTATTATTATTATTTATTGTGCTTTATCAACTGTACAAAGAAACAGGAGTTCTACATATAATGGACAGTAGCAAAACTGGATTTCTTTACTAATGTCCATTCAGAGTGAATGAGGGCGAACTTGTGAAGAGCTTACCCTGTATTCCAAAACTCTGAAGCCAGAAAGAGGGTAGAGAGAACAAGAAGAGAAGGATCCAAATGAATGAGACTAAGAAAAATGGAAGAGGAGTTCTCTGGTGGTCCAGTGGACTCCATGCTTCCAATGCAGGGGATGTGGGTTCGATCCCTGGTCAGGGAACTAAAATCCCACATGCCACACAGCCAAAAAAAAAAAAGCTAATTGCAAAAAAAAAGAGCAAGAAAAATGGAAGAGAGGAGGAGGGAATGAGAACTTGGAAGTGGCAGGAAAGAGGCAGGGGGACAGAGGTGATAGAAAGGAGAGGAGATAAAAACGTGTGTATGGGGTAAATTGGCAAGGAAGGGAAGGAGGCACAGAGGAGGTAGCAGAGGAGACAAGGGCAGGGTGGCTGCCACTTCACTAGGGGGACTTGCTGCAGGCCAAGGCTTTCCTTCAGGGTGTGGTTTCAAGGGGTTTGGGGGAAGGGCCCTGGCCAAGACTAATATCTTCCCCACATTACGGCTGATCCTCAAATTTCCACTATTAGAGAGAATTCCTCCTTCATAAATATGTGCAGGGCCAACTCTGGTTATACCATATGTCTCTGTTGATCAAATGAATACTTTGGAAACAAGCCTACACACAAAGCTTTTTTACATCAATTTTTCCTTTAGCCAAGGGTGTGGATAGAAGAAGGAAGAGTACAGGGATATTGCTTTACCTGGCTTGCTGCTGGACAAGTACTAAAATGACCTTAAGAAAATGGATTCTGGGACTTCCCTGTGGTCCAGCGGTTAAGATTCTGTGCTTCCACTGCAGGGGGCGCAGGTTCGATCCCTGGTCGGGGAGCTAAGATCCTGCATGCCTAGGGGTGCGGCCTTAAAAAAAAAAAAAAAAGAAATGGATTCTGCTAGAGGATTGTAAGTGCTGCCTTGGCCTGATCCTTACACTACTTCAAGCAACTGCCCTCTCTGTTCCTTCACTGCTAAACTTGTTAAGATCTCTTTTTTCTTCAGCACCTTGACCTCTTCATTTCTCAGACACTTCAACACACTGCTGTCTGAATTCTTCCCCACACCTCCACTGAACTGTTTTCTAGAAGGATGGCAAAGAGATTTTAGCTTGTTGGCAACTCTGATTGATTGGTAGTAGCTGCTTGGGGGTACTATGTTGAGAAGGATTCTGAGGCTGTGTCTAGGTTCAGCAGGAAAAATGTGCCCAAATCAGTCTGTCAAGTAATTCATGGGAATACATGGTAGGCAGGGTGGGGGGTGGAGGGATGTAGTCATATGTGCCCTGTATTTGCTGTTCCTGCCTTAGGAGACCAAGAGTGACCCCCTAATTACCCAACCTAATGTCTTCTTTTCAGTGATCGCACACCCTATTTGATCTCTCTGCAGCACCTGTCATCAACTACTGCCTCATCTTTGGCACTGTCTTCTCTCTTATCACCACTCCTCTCTCTGTTCCTTGTCAGTCTCCTTTGCTGGATAATTTTCCTTTACCTATCTCTTAAATGTAGGTGCCCTCAGGTTGTCCTCTCAGCTCTTTTCTCTCTCTCTGCAAGAGTTTACACTCTCTGCTGTGGTTTAAATCACTTCCATGCAGAGATCCTAAATTTCTGGGTTCAGTGTTTATCCCTGGCCTCTGACTTGAATTTATAATTGTCCGCTGGACATTTCTACCTGGAAAACTTGAATTCTTGGTATTTGATGCTTACTGTGTTCTAAGTTGAGCTAGTTCAGTATAAGTCCTTCAAAGAAAATGTTCATCTTCTCTTTTTGTTCACTCAGCACCATAGGTGCGACACATCATACAATAAGCTACTCAGCAAAGATTTGAATTTATGACCCTGAATGGATCAGTGTGCTTATGTTTTGTTTAGAGGCACTGGATTTTGTGCTTTCAAAATACCCCAAATGGTATGGGATTAGGGGATAGAGATTAGGGGATCTCCATCTCTGGGAGATATTCCCACTGTTTGATGAACAATGATTTTTCTTCTTGCCATTTGTCAGATGAAGAAAAACATATCTCACTGGGTGCAAGAAGATAGAGAGAGACATAGGGTACTCCCAAGACTGGCATTATCTCTAAGAGAACAGCCAGACAGCACACAATATGCTTGGGGTATTATTTGAAAACACTCACTGGTTATCTTCTGAGGCAGGATGCAGGGTGGGGAGATGCTAGGGAGACAATGATGAAGCAGACAATCCCTGGCCTTGAGGAGCTTGAAGTCTAGTAGAGAAGGCAGAGAGGTGCAGGAAGAACTATGATGAGATGAACATTACAGGTGAGTCCTTTCTCTGGAGCTATGGGAACTCAAGGGGTAATTCTGAGTGTGAGGCTGGGTGATGCATGACAGGAAGCAACTGAACTGGCCTTGAAGGATGAACGAGATTTAAATAGGAAGGGAGAGAAGGTAAGAAAGACAAAAGGAGCAGAATGAAGACGATGAAGATACATTCTAAACAAGTCATCAAAATTAATTTATGAGTGGGCTTCCCTGGTGGTGCAGTGGTTGAGAGTCCGCCTGCTGATGCAGGGGATGCGGGTTCGTGTCCCGGTCCGGGAGGATCCCACATGCCGTGGAGCGGCTGGGCCTGTGAGCCATGGCCGCTGAGCCTGGGCGTCCGGAGCCTGTGCTCCTCAATGGGAGAGGCCACAACAGTGAGAGGCCCGCGTACCGCAAAAAAAAAAAAAAAAAAAAAAATTAATTTATGAGAAAGAACAGAGTACAGGGTCATAAGTAGCACCAGCACAGCTCTGTAAGCAACTTTCTTGTCTTCTCTGAATAGCACATCCTTCCTTTGTGATGGACAGTGATAGGTTGATGGGCTTGGCAGAGGCAGAGGCAAAGTCATGGATGGACTTGATATTCTATCAGAGTAGGATTTCTCTCTGATATATCCATCACAGTGGTTAATTGGGAGCAAATCAACTTGCTTAGATCTTATTGATTCATTTGTTCCCTCATTCGCTTGATACCAATGTCTCCCAAGGACTCCTGTGTAGCAGGCTCTGGGTGCGAAGAGATGACTGAGACTCAGCCCCTGCCCCCAGGGAGTGGATGGGGAGACAGCTGTGCAAACAAGCAGTTCTAATGCTCTGCGGTAAGTGCCATAATAGACATGCAGGCAAGAGCTCCTGGAGTCCAGGGGGAAGATAAAGCAAAGCTGTGCTCTCTGAGTCAGCCTCTAACCGATTTCCCTGTCTCCCCTCCCTCCCTGAGTTTTCTGTCCGAAATTCAGATCTGATCATGTCATTGCCCCTGCTTAAAAACTGTGGTTGGCTCCCCACGGACTGTAGGACCCAGTCCAAACTCTCAAGCAGGACATACAAAGGCCTTCAGTCTGGCGCAACTGACTCCTCCAGTCTTATCTCACACCACGGGCCAGGCTCTGGCCCCTACACTGTAGCCACACTGCACTGGAGTGTCTCTCCTACTCCTCTTTATCTGGTCAACTTTTCTGCTTCCCTTGCACCCCTGCTAAATGTTGCTTCTCGGCTGCACTGGCCCCAACTCCCCCTGATGGAATGAGTTCCTCCTCTGCGTTCCCACAGCTTGCTGTCGACCTCTATTCTAGCACTTATCACACCATAGTGTAACTGTTTGTCTATGTGCCCATCTCCCCCACCGGGCCATGTTCTCCTCAAGGTTGGGAACTGGGCATTATTCTTTTCCTCATCCTTGAGATTTCGTCCGGGCCTGGCATATAGTAGGTGCTCCATCCATCTTGGCTGAGTGAATGAATGACTCTGACACTGGCCACTTGGGTCTGGTCGTTGTCAGCAGCTAGCATTACTTAACATGAGAGATGCATAAAAAAATGAAGGGCAGCCAGAGTAGCTGAAAAACAGGCGGCCCTAGTCACATCATGAAAAAAACAAGAGACAGAGGAGACAATGCTCCCACTCAGGCTTTAACTAATGACTCTCCCTTCTGAGCAGCCCCTTCTTGTCTGCTCTCCCGTTCACTTTCAAAAACCCAGTGATTGAAATGATTCTAATTATTCATGGTCGGTGGCACATCCAGGAAACAGTTTACAAGCAATTAAAATATGCCAAAATAGATTTATGCAGGTTGAACCTGATCCTGCTGGTAAAAAGGAAGTAAATGACTTACATCTTGGAGGGGTATTTTCTTCCTGAGGTTGCTCTTTATCGCTCTTTACTGTACTAGCTAGGGGCTAACATGGCAAACATCTGGAGGTCCTTCTTAAGGCGAGTGTGCAGCGAACGGTGCAGGGAGTGTGTAGACTGCATGCATGATGGCAGCTAGCTGTCTTCTAAATGTGGGAGCGCTGCCTCTGCCCACATCCCCCCCCGCCTCCCCCCACCATGGGGGGAGGATGGCTCAGCAGCAGGTAGCTCGTGGTAGTAGGAAAGCTCCCAGCACCATGATCATGACGGTTCCAATAACATTGGAACCACTTGGGATCATTAACCCCACAAGGTTCAATCTCCCGGTTGGTAAATTAGGGACACAGATCTCTGGCCTCCCAACTTTAAAGGGCTGTTTATGAGGATCAATGGAAGAAATGTTGTGAAAAGCTCTAGAGGCTACAGAAATGGCGGCGGGGGGTCACTTTCATTACAAAAACTCTAACTCGTGGGCCCTTTCAATGCTCTAGAAGTGGCTAATGCTCATCAGCAGATTAGTAAAGGTGTACTGGGGCAAGTCCCCTAATAGTTTACTTAAGAGTCCACACAAGAACTATTCGTTACCTTGCTATGCTCAAACCAAGTGTTTTAATGTCCCTCTAATGAAGACAGCAGTCAGCAGCTAAGCAAACAGGTCATTTGGTTGAGAATAGACATGGGGCAGCAGAGGCCTAGCACATGGAGTCCAGGTGTCTCCAGAGATTTTGTACCATCTCTCCCCATGGCAGGCAGGCTCTGCTTCCTTGGGATTGACTCTAGGGAAAAACAGCCTCCTTTTGCTGCTCCGAGAAACCTAGAACATATAGCTAAGCCATTCAGTGGGCCAATGTGATTGGTGCAAAATTTAGAATGAACAAATTGAAATGGCATATTTCAGCACCAGCTTTTGAGCTAAGTGCAGAGGGACTGCAGAAAGGCCAAAAGCCTGGCACAGAAGCAGAGGCAGGGGTAATGGTGGGGTGGGGAAGCAAAGGCCATGGAAAATCAGTAAACTGGACTGATAGTTTACCCGGAAGTCTAACTTTAAATTATTAAGCCCTTGAGATACTGTAATGGAAAGTTATATAGCTTACATCTGCAAAAGGATCCTGGGTTTCTTCATGCTCTGTCACACCTCCCTGCCTTTCCACTCACCATTCCTTGTGCAGAGAATGCCTGGCCCTCTCTTCTTACTCATTTTTCAAGACCCAGCTCCAATGTAACCTCTGAAGTCTTTGCCGACTCCCCAAAAGCGAGATCCTTGCTCCCTCGTCTGTGGTCTGTGCCGTCACAAGGTCTTTTACAGCCCTAAGGCCCACTCTGACACATTTGTTTACACACCCTTCTTCCCCATTCGGCCAGGAGTGTAGCTCTCAGAAGCAAGAACCAGATGGTAGCTTTACCTAGCACAGAGCAGGAACAAAGATGGGCCTCACTCAAGGCCAGCTGAATGAATGAGCATTTGAGCATACGTGAGCCGGCCACATTTATCAGGTCTGCAGAGGACCCAAAGGGAAGGCTCATTAGGCAATGATTTGATATGGTAGACATGCTTCTTCCACACTGGTTTACCTGATTAGTGACTGCCTCAGTGCTGGCAAGCAGCAAGAAACTTGCCAGCAGAGGCAGCCTGACAATGTACCGATGAGGCAAGGTCTGGTCCTGGCTATTAGCTTGGTTCCCACAACTTGCAAACGTGAGCTGGAAAAGTGCTGCCCTCCCCCTCACTCAACTCTCAGGTGCCTGCTTCTCAAGAAGTTGCCCAGCAGCACACACAGCATCATCTCGTACATCTGAAAATTGAAAATGCATCTATTACCAGAGAGGAAGGCCTAATGGACAGAGCCTGACCCAGGCTCGGCTCCCACAGAAGCTCCGGCTCAGCAGCCACAGCCTCCGGTTCTCCTTCTGGTTCTGCTAATGATGAACTCGATGACTTTGGACACATTGGCTCATCTCACATTCTCCATTCCCCCCAGTGGGCAGAATAATGAAGATGTTGCATGGATTGAGTCAATAAGAAGCTTGACTGAGATCCCTGTGGACGGGGGAAGCAGCAGTTGATGCTGGCAGAGCCTGCAGAGTTCTGTTGTTTTCGATATTTCTGTTTGTAAGTGAATCATTCTGCCTCAAGCCCAGATGTGCAACCCTTGGAGAGGAAGAGAGGAAGGGCAGGCGGGCAGGCAACTCTGGCCTAAGCTTCAGCAGTCAGAGCACACGGAAGTGGACGGGACTGGATGGGACAGGATGGGATGGAACGGGATGGGAGGGACAGGACAGGACAGGAAGGGATGCTCAGCTGCTGGCTTGCCAACAGCTGGTCCCCTGCTCCCTGATAGGGGCCAGGAGCAATAAGATCTGAAGGCTGTGTATACTGAAGCAGTTTTGTATTGAAATCAAATCAAACTCATGGCAAAGTCAATCTGACACATCTTTAATGATAAACATAATGATTATTGTGGTGTACTGTAATTAGGCATAATGGTAAGCAGCTTTCAGGAATGACTGCAATTACGATTACTTTTACACGGCTGAACCAAATATTTCTGAGGTCTGCCAGGATGGGGGTGGGGACTGGGGGGGTCTGGATAGGAGGCAGAGCAGAAATCTAGTTGCAAGGCATTTCTCTGGTTCTCCCCTCCCCACCCCACCCTGAGGCAACAATCCCTCCATCCCTTATTGGGAAACAGAAAAAAGATCTGATGAGGGGTTTGGATGGCTAGCTCCTTTCTCCAGCCAGGGAGAGGCCACACTGAAGTTCCTAGGGTTAGAGAATCTAGAATGTTCAGAGGTACTTTGAGGTGATTTCCCAATTCTACCAAGTGGCCTTAAGCCTAAATAGTATATGCCTAATGTGTAAACCATGTTTGGATCCTGGTTTGAACAAGTCCATTCAGAAGGATATTTTTGAGACAATTGGGTAAAACTTAACAGTGACTGGTATTAGATGGTATTAAGGAATTATTAATTTGTCAGTTTTGATCATGGTATTGTGGTTATTTAAGAAAAGGTCCTTATCTGTTGGAGAAACTTACTGAAATATTTATAGTCCAGCAACTGTGGAATGGTATGGTCCCTGGGATTTGCTTTCAAATACTTCAAGAAAAAAAAGAGGAATAGAAGAAATAAGAAGGGCAAATGTTGGTAATTGTTGAAGCTGGGTGATGGGTACATGCGGGTTCATCATACTCTTTTCTCTGCTGTGTATATATTTGAAAGTTTCCATAACAAAAAGTTAAGAAAGTCATATACCCTAGACTGCTCTGACAGTGATTCATACATTAGTGAAAATTAGTTTGGTCATGCTAACAACACCTAGTAGATGCAGACAGATCTCAGGACTGGGATTTGGGATGGGCAGAGCCAGGAGGGTGGGCAGTTTGGAGCATGGGCCACCGTCAGGGAGTGCAAAGTCCTGGCTGGGGTGGAGAAATGTGTGTGAGGGAAGAGGAAATTTGAATGGTCAGGGGACAGTCTGAAAGTTCTGGGAGAGAAGGCAGGAAGTGTAGGAAGAGAGGAGACAGAATGTAATAGGGGCTCATGTCCACCACCTGTTAGGTACCCTCTAGTCTGTAAGCTCCTAGATGTTGAGTCTGTATCGTAATGCTCTCTGTCTTATCTAGAGCCCCCAGGACATGAGTTTCTTCATTTTATTTCACTCATTCCCTTGAGAATATTTATTGCGTGCCTACAATAGCCAGGTAATACAAACATGTGCCTGTGGTAGGCAAAGGAGATGGAGCAGAGAACAAACGTGAACAAAAACCAAGTCCCAGTCCTCAGGGAGCTCACATCCCAGTGGGAAGAGACACAGTAAATAAACAGCAAGGATGTATGTCAGATGGTGATACATGTGGCAAAGAAAATAATGTCGGGTAAGGTGGAGAGGGAATGCTGAGTAGTTGCTCAAGACCAAACTTGCATGGCGCTTAGGCCCTTATGAGCTTTTCCAGGTCCCCCCTGCAGCCTGGCTTTTGGTCATGTTGGACCCTGTGCCTGGGGTTTTTGCCAAGGGCTCCTGGGCCTCTTGGCCTGTGTATACACTTTAACCTCATTCTTGACTTAATTGTTCCCTCCTATTCCTGATTACCCCACATTCCTCTCTAGGTACCACTTCCTTCAGGATGCTCTCACCGGTCCTTCCTTCCCCCCACCTCCACACTCTGCCCTTGGTCTTCTCCACTTCCACAGCATCCTTTAATGAATCTCTGCTATAGCCCTTACCATCTGGATTATGATTCTCTTCCTGACTAGACTTTGAGCTCCTTGAGGACAGAGAATCCGTCCTTTTTTACATCTTTATTGGAATATAATTGCTTTACAATGGTGTGTTGGTTTCGGCCATGGCTTACGGGCCCAGCCGCTCCGCGGCACGCGGGATCCTCCCGGACTGGGGCACGAACCCATGCCCCCTGCATCGGCAGGCGGACTCTCAACCACTGCGCCACCAGGGAAGCCCTAGTTTCTGCTTTATAACAAAGTGATTCAGTTATACGTATACATATGTTCCCATATCTCTTCCCTCTTTTGTCTCCCTCCCTCCCACCCTCCCTATCCCATCCCTCTAGGTGGGTCACACAGCACCGAGCTGATCTCCCTGTGCTATGCGGCTGCTTCCCACTAGCTATGTATTTTACGTTTCGTAGTGTATATATGTCCATGCCATCTTTTTATATTTATATGGCACAGGGCCTAGAACACAGTAGGGATACTATGCATGCTTAATGAATACACGAATGAATGGACGGATGAAAGTATGAATATGCTCCCTAGCAGAACATTGGAGACTTGGGAAGCATCCTCACCCTAAATCAAATGCTAGGGAAGCAGAGGTGCTAATGTGTGCTCAGATAACAAAGGGAGAAATGGGATCAGTATACTTGGATATGTATTAAACTCAATGATGATTTTTTTATAACTATATATATATATTGTTTTTTTAAAAATTATTTTTATTTATTTATTTTATTTTTGGCTGCGTTGGGTCTTCGTTGCTGCGCACAGGCTTTCTCTAGTTGCAGTGAGCAGGGGCTACTCTTTGTTGCAGTGCGCGGGCTTCTCATTATGGTGGCTTCTCTTGCTGTGGAACACCAGCTCTAGGCGCATGCGGGCTTCAGTAGTTGTGGCTCGCAGGCTTAGTAGCTCCGTGGCATGTAGGATCCTCCCAGACCAGGGCTCAAACCCGTGTCCCCTGCATTGGCAGGTGGATTCCCAACCACTGTACCACCAGGGAAGCCCTTGATGATGATTATAATCATGTTCACACTCAACATTTATTGCATGGACTCTGGACCAGATCACCTGGGTTTTAATTTTGTCTCTATCACTTCCTAGCTGTGTGATTTTGGGCAGGTTATCTATACTATCTGTGCCTCAGTTACTGTACATATCACCATTATATAAAGATAAGTGAGGGTTAAAGCTGTTAAGTAACTTGTTTTAGGTCACAGAGCTCATAAATTGAAAATTAGGATTCTATCTCTAGTCTGTGTGACTCTAAAAATCACTGCTCCAGACAAGGAATTGACAAACTATGGCCCATGGATCAAATTTGTCCCTCTGTCTATTTTTTTCCCTTGAGGATATAATTCACCCTTTTAGAGTACACAATTCAGATATTCACAAGTAGTACATTTACAAGGTTGTGCAACCATCACCACTGTCTATTCCAGAACATTTTCATCCCTCCAGAGAAAACCCAATACCCATTAAGTATTAATTTCCCCACCCTTCAGCCCCCTAGCAACCACTAATTTCCTTTCTGTCTCTATGGATTTGCCTATTCTGGATAGTTAACGTAAGTAGAATCATATACTATGTAGTCTTTAGTATCTGGCTTTTTTCACTTAGCATGTTTTCAAGGTTCATCCATGTTGTAGCACGTATCAGTACTTTATTCCTTTTTATGGCTGAATAATATTCCATTGTATATATGTATACCAGATTTTGTTTATCCAGTCATCAGCTGATGAACATTTGGGTTGTTTCTACTTTTTTGGCTATTATGAATAATGTTGCTATGAAATTATGTGTACAAGTATTCTTCTAAGGGTATTATAGTTTTAGCTCTTACATTTAGGTCTTTGATCCATTTTCAGTTAATTTTTGTATATGGTGTGAGAAAAGGGCCCAACTTCATGATCTTTCACATGTGGATATCCAGTTGTCCTAGTAGCGTTTGTTGAAAAGATCACTCTTTTCCCATTCAGTAGTATTGACATTCATGTCAAAAATCAATTGGCCATGGCCACTGAGCCTGTGCGTCCGGAGCCTGTGCTCCGCAACGGGAGAGGCCACAACAGTGAGAGGCCCGCATACCGCAAAAAAAAAAAAAAAAAAAAAAAAAAAAAAAAAAAAATCAATTGGCCACAGATATATAGGTGTATTTCTGGACTTTCATTTCTATTCCATTGATCTATATAGGTCTCTGTATGCCAGTACCACTGTCTTGACTATTGTAGCTCTACAGTAAAATTTAAAATCAGGAAGTGTGAGTTCTCCAACTTGGTTCTTTTTCAAGATTGTTTTGGATATTCTGGGTCCCTTGCACTTCCATATGAATATTAGGATCAGTTTGTCAGTTTCTTAAAAAAAAAGAAAAACTAGCTGGGATTTTGATAGGAATTATGTTGAATTGGTAAATCAATGTTGGGAGCATTGCCATTTTAAGAATAGTAAATCTTCCAAACCATAAACACAAGATGTATTTCCATACATATGGGTCTTTACTTTCTTGCAACAATTCCCAGTGTACGACTCTTGCACTCCTTCTTTTAAATTTATTTATAAGCATTTCACTCTTTTTGATGCTATTGTAGTAGGATTTTTTTCTTAATTACATTTTTGGATTGCTCATTGCTAATGTATTAAAATACAGTTGATTTTTGTATATTGATCTTGTATCCAGCAAACTTGCTGAACTCATTTCTTGAAAAGACTTATTTTTTTAGAGCAGTTTTAGGCTCACGGCAAAATTGAGAAGATACAGAGATATCCCATATACCCCCTGTTTTCACACATGCATAGCTTCCCTCATTAATGTCATTCCCCACTAGAGTGGTACATTTGTTACAACTGATGAACCTACACTGACACATTACTATCACCCAATGTCCATAGTTTACCCTATGGACATTCCATAGGTTTGGACAAATGTATAATGACATATCATTATAGTATCACACAGAGTATTTTCAATGACCTAAATATCCTCTATGCTCTACCTATTCATCTCTCTATCCATTCTCGACCCCTGATCTTTTTATTGTCTTCATAGATTTTCCTTTTCCAGAATGTCATATAGTTAGAATCATATGGTATGTAGCCTTTTCAGACTCCTTCTTTCACTTAGTAATATGTGTTTAAGGTTCCTCCAAGTTTTTCATGGTTTGACAGCTCATTTTGTTTTAGTGCTGAATAATATTCCATTGTCTAGATGTACCACAGTTTGTTTATCCGTTCACCTAGTTAAGGACATCTTGGTTGCTTCCAAGTTTTGGCAATAATATGTAAAGCTGCTCTCAACATCCGTGTGCAGGTTTTAATGTTGACGTAAGTTTTTGACTCCTTTGGGTAAATACCAAGGAGTGCAATTGCTGGATCCTGTGGTAGGAGTATGTTTAATTTTGTAAGAAACCACCAAACTCTTCCAAAGTGGCTGTACCATTTTGCATTCCCACCAGCAATGAATGAGAATTCCTGTTGTTCCACTCCTTGCCAGCATTTGATGTTGTCAGTGTTCTGGATTTTGGCCATGTGAACTCATTTTTTAAGTCTAATAATACTTTTGTATGGATACCTTAGGAGATCTATATACAAAATCATGTCATCTGAAGATAGTGGCAGCTTTACTTTTTTTTTTCTTTCTTATCTGCATGCCTTTTATTTCTTTTTCTCCAATTGCCCTGGCTAGTGCTTCCAGCACAATGTTGAACAGAAGTGGCAAGAGTGGACATCCTTGTCTTGCTCCTGACCTTAGGAGAAAAGCTTTCAGTCTTTTACCATTAAGTATGATATTAGATGTAGAGTTTTCATAGACCCCCCCCTTTATCAAGTTGAAGTTCCCTTCTGTTCCTAATTTGTTGAGTGTTATTTACTATGAAAGGGTATAGAATTTTGTCAAATAATTTTTCTGTGTCTATTGAGATGATCATGTTTTTGTTTTTATTTTATTGATATGGTTTATTTCATTAATTGATTTTCAGATGTTACAACAACTTTGCATTCATGAGATAAATCCTATTTGGTCATGGTGTATGGTCCTTTTTACGTGTTCCTGGATTTGGTTTGCTAGTATTTTGTTGAGGACTTTTTGTGCCCATATTCATAAGAGATGCTGGTCTGTAGTTTTCTTTTCTTGTGATGTTTTTGCCTAGTTTTGGTATCAGGGTAATACTGACTCATAGAATGCATTGGGGAGTGTTACCTCCTCTTCCATTTTTAAAACAAAAGGATTAGTGTTAAGTCTCTAAATGTTTGGTAGAATTAACCAGTAAAACCCCATATGTACCTGGGGTTTCCTTTGTGGGATTAAAAAATTATTAATTAAATCTCTTACTTGTCATAGGTCTAGTCAGATTTTCTATTTTTTCTTGAGTTAGTTTTTGTAGTGTGTGTCTTTCTAGGAATATGTCCATTACATCTAGGTTATGCAATTTGTTGACATACAGTTGTTCATAGTATTCTATTATGCTCCTTTTTATTTCTGTAAGGTTGGTAGAAATGTTCCCACTCTCACTTCTGCTTTTAGTAATTGGAATCTTTTCTCCTTTTTTTTCCCCCTTGGTCAGTCTACCTAAAGGTTTGTCAATTTTGTTGATCTTTTCAAAGAATCAGCTTTTGGGGCTTTCCTGGTGGTGCAGTGGTTAAGAATCCGCCTGCCAATCCAGGGGATACAGGTTTGATCCCTGGCCCGGGAAGATCCCACATGCCACAGAGCAACTAAGCCCGTGAGCCACAACTACTGAGCCCACGTGCCACGGCTACTGAAGCCCACGTGCCTAGAGCCCGTGCTCAGCAACATGAGAAGCCACCACAATGAGAAGCCCATGCACCGCAACGAAGACCCAAAGCAGCCAAAAATAAATAAATACATTAAAAAAAAAGAAGTCTGAGGTCATTCTGATCCATGATCTTTCTTATCAAATCTATATAAAAAAAAAAGAATCAGCTTTTGGTTTCATTGATTTTTCTCTATTGCTTTCCTATTCTCTTTTTCACTTATTTTCCTCTACTTTTTATTGTTTCTTTTCTTCTGATTGTTTTGGGCTTAGTTTGCTCTTCTTTTTTAGTTTCTTAAGGTGGAACATTAGGTTATTGATTTGGATCTTTCTTCTTTTTAAATATAGGCATTTGCAAGCTACAAATTTCCCTCTAAGCACTGCTTTCACTACATGTAATAAGCTTTGGCATGTTTTGATTTGGCTTTCATCCATCTCAAAGTCTTTTCTATCATTCTTTGTGATATCTTCTTTAACCCTTTGGTCATTTAGGGGTGGGTTATTTAATTTCCACATATTTGTGAACTTCCCAATTTTCCTTCTTTTACTGATTTCTAATTTCATTCTTTTTCATCTAATCTCATTCCAAAGTACTTTGTATGATTTCAATCCTTTTAAATTTATTGAGACTTGTTTTATGGTATAACATATATTCTATTCTGGAAAATGTTCCATGTGCACTTAATGTGCATTTTGCTGTTGTTGGGAGGCATGTTCTACAGATGTCTGTCAGGTCTAGCTGGTTTATAGTGTTGTTCAAGTCTTTGATTTCCTTGTTGATCTTCTGTCTAGTTGTTTCACCCATTATTGAAAGTGGGCTATTGATGTCTCCAACTATTACTGTTGAATTGTTTATTTCTCCCTTCAATTCTGTAGTTTTTATTTCACGTACTTTGGGGCTCTGTTGTTAGGTGCATATATATTTATAATTGTTATATTTTCCTGATGCCTGACACTTTTATCATCATAAATGTCCTTCATTGTCTCTAGTAATAGTTTTTGTTTTATAGTCTATTTTGTTTAATATTAGTATGGCCACCCAGCTCTCTTTTGGTTACTGTGTGCATGATATATCTTTTGCCATCTTTTTACTTTCAACTTATGTGTGACTTTGAATTTAAAGTATTTCTCTTTATGGACAACATATAGTTGGAGTATGTTTTGTTAATTTATTTTGCAAATTTCTGACTTAATGGGAGTGTTTAATTGATTAACATTTAATGTAATTACTGATGAAGTATGGTTTACATATGCCACATTTCTATTTGCTTTCTACATCTTATACTTTTTTGTTCTTCTATTCCTCCATTACCACCTTTTAAAAACTAAATAGATAACTTTTAGTGTACCATTTAACTTCCCTTTTTACTTTAGATATATTTAAATGTATTACATATAAATATATATGTGTGTATATATGTGTGTATTTTTTTCCTTAGTGGTTGACCTGGAGATTACAATTAACATCTTAACTTTTAACAATCTAGTTTGGATTAATACCAACTTAACTTCAACATTATGCAAATACTTTGCTATTATTGATATATAGCTCCATTCCTGCACCCCTCCTTTATGCTTTTATTGTCATACAAATTACACCTTTATATATGGCACACTTACCAAAGAAGATTTATAATTATTACTTTATGCAGGTGTGTTTTAAATCATGTAGGAGAAAACAAGTTACAAAGAAATATACGCTTGTACTTTTATATGTACTTATGCAGTGACTCTTACTGGTGGTCTTTATTTCTTTATATAGATTCAAATTATTGTCCAGTGTCCTTTCATTTCAGCCTTAAGTATTCCCTTTAGTATTTCTTATAGCATTAAATTCTGTCAGTGTTTATCTGTGACTGTCTCAATTTCCCCTTCAGTTTTAAAAAATAAGTTTATTTATTTTATTTATTTATTTTTGGCTGCATTGTGTCTTCACTGCTGTGCACAGGCTTTCTCTACCTGCAGTGAGTGGGGGCTACTCTTTGTTGCAGTGTGTGTGCTTCTCACTGCGGTGGCTTCTCTTGTTGTGGAGCATGGGCTCTAGGCATGCAGGCTTCAGGAGTTGTGGCACATGGGCTCAGTAGTTGTTGCTCATGGGCTCTAGAGCGCAGGCTTAGTAGTTGTGGCACACAGGCTAAGTTGCTCCATGGCATGTGGGATCTTCCCAGACCAAGGATTGAACCCGTGTCCCCTGCATTGGCAGGCAGATTCTTAACCACTGAACCACCAGGGAAGTCCCTCCCCTTCATTTCTGATGAATAGTTTTGCCAGTTTTAGAATTCTTGGTTGACTTTGTTTTCTTTCAGCACTTTGAATATCTGGCTTCTGGTTTCTGATCAAAAGTCAGTTAATATTATTGAGGATTCCTTGTACGTGATGAGTTTCCTCTTGCTGCCTTCAAGTTCTCTCTTTGTCTTTGTCTTTTGGCAGTTTATGATGTGTTGCAGTGTGGATTTTTTTGTTTTATCCTACTTTGAGTTTGTTGAGCTTCTTGGATGTGTAGATCAATGTCTTTCATCAAATTTGGTAAGTTTGGGGCCATTATTTCTTCAAATACTCTTTTTGTTCCTTTCTCTCTCTTCTCTCCTTCTGGGACTCCCATTATATGTATGTTGGTATACATAGTTGGTACACCTGTGTGATACTGTCACACAGGTCTCTGAAGTTCTGTTCATTTTTCTTCCTTATTTTTACTTTCTGCTCCTTAGATTGGATGATATCAGTTGACCTATTTTCAAGTTTACTTCTTTCTTCTGCCTACTCAAATTTGAGGTTGAGCTCCTCTAGTGAATTTTTCATTTCAATTATTTTACTTTTAGATTCCAGAATTTGTGTTTGCTATTTTATTTTATACATTTTGCCTCTTTATTGATATTCTTTATTTGGTGAGAAACTGGTCTCATAATTTTCTTTAATTCCTTGTGCATATTTAAAATAGCTGATTTTAAGTCCTTGTTGAGTAAGTCCAATGTCTAGATGTCCTCAGGGACAGTTTATATTGATTAATGTTTTCCAGTATATTGACCATACTTTCTCATTTGTTTGCATATCTTATAATTTTTGTTGAAAAGTGGACATTTAAAATTATATAATGATAGGAAAATACTTTGAAAAAGAATAGATACATGTATATGTATAACTGAATCACTTTGCTATACATCTGAAACTAACACAACACTGTTAATCAACTCTACTCCAATATAAAATAAAATTTTAAAAAATTATACAATGAGTTAACTCTGGAAATCAGATTCTCTCCCTCCCCAGGGTTTATTGTTAATGCTGGTAGTGTTTGTTTAGTGACTTTTCTGAAATAATTTTGTAAAGTCTGTATTCTTGTCAAGTGTGGCCACTGTAGTCTCTATGTAGTTAGCTTTTTTTTGCCACACTGTGCGGCATGCAGGATCTTAGTTCCCTGACCAGGGATCCAACCTGTACCCCTTCCAGTGGAAGTGCAGAGTCTTAACCACTGGACCTCCAGGGAATTCCCTCTACTTGGTTAGCTTAGTGATCAGCTAATGGTTGGACAGGGGTGTCCTTAAATGCCTGGAACTAGTAAGTCTTCCAGTCTTTGCCAAGAGGTTCTGTGTGCATGGTGGGGGCACGTCATTAACGTTCAGCCAGGCAGTTGGTAAGTCTTTACATTTCACCTGTGCACAGCTTGAAGGTCAGCCAGAGGTGAGAGCTTAGGCCTTTCTCACCTTTCTCAGGTCTCTTCTGAGCATGCACATAGCTCTGGGCATGCACACAGCCCTGTGCATGCATGTGCCACTCTAGATTCCCAGGAATATGTTGAAGCTTTTCAAAGACCCTACAGACATCTCATTCCCTAGCTTTTCCTTTTGAGTGTTTTGGTTAGACTACTGTTTACCCCAACTGTTATCCACTACCTCAGGCAGCTGTGAAGTCAATCATTTGCCTCTAATTGTTTTTGACAAATGCCCCAGAGAAAAAGTTTTGCACACTGAATGAGCCCTCGAGTCAGGTCTAATAAAGAGAGTCTTGCAAGTGGGGTCTTCCAGGGAACCACCAGACAGGTCAAATAATAATTCTCTGGGAATGAGGCTTTGAAGGAGCTCCAACACTATTCAGCCCCCTCTGGTGGCTGCTAGGCTGATGGTTTTCACCATGATTGTGGGCAGTCAGTTTCCAAGGCTACTACCTCTACCTGTTTTAGTAAATAAAGTTTTATTGGAACTCAACCATGCTCATTCATTTATGTATTCTCTATGGCTGCTTTTGTGCTTACAACAGTAGGGTTGAATAGTGGGACAGAGAACATAGGGCTTAAAAGGCCTAAAATATTTACCATCTGGCCCTTTACTGAAAGTTTTCTGACCCCTGCTCTAGACTAATGCTGGTTAGTAGAAATATAACATGAGCCACATACATAATATATGTAATTAAAAAATTTTTGAGTAGCCACATTAAAAAAGTAAAAAGAAACAGGTGAAACTAATTTTAGGAACATATTTTATTTAACTCAATATATTCAAAATATTACTTCAATATATAGTCAATATAAAATTATTAGTGAGATATTTTACATTTTTTCTTACTAAGTCTTTGAAACCTGATGTGCATTTTACACTTACAGCACATCTCAATTTGTACTAGCCATGTTCCAGGTGCTAGTGGTTACCATATTGGACAACATAGCTCTAGATCCTTGCTACTCAAAGTGTGGTCCCTGGATAGGCAGCATTGTATCACCTGGGAGCTTGCAAGAAAGGCACAATCTCAGGCTCCACCCTGGACTTACTGAATCAGAATTTGCATTTAACAAGGCCTAGGTAATTCACATGCATACTTAAGTTTGAGAAGTAAAGTTCTAATTCACTATACTACCTTTCTTTGGGATTTAAAACCCAGTGTACCCAAGTTATTATTCTAATAGAAAATGTAACTCTCTGGTTCAGTTGCCATTCTATTCAATAGATCATGGTTGAATTGTCTGAAAATCAGTCACATAAGGTGACTGTGTGTCAGACGCTATACTTGGCACTGTGGGATTTGCTGCGCTGAAGAGGATATGGTTCCTGCTTTCAGGGAACTGACAACTATACAAGAAATCCAAAAAAATAAAGAAATCCAGTCTTCCACACTAAATCCTCTAAATAACTTCTCCATCTCAAACGTAAATGTGGCAACTAGGCACTGGATTGCTCAAGCAGGCATTCAACTCAAGAGGTCCATGGGACAGAAACAAAACAGTTTCACTCCATTTGAAATTGGCTCACGGCAACGGTCTGAAGCAAACACTCAGGCTTTAGGACATGAACTCAATGGGTTCTTCTGAAAGGGTAGCAACCCTGTGTTTGTATAACAGGAAAGTTATAACATTCATCATGTTCAGATTCAGGAACTGTGCACTCAACTCAAGAGAAACCTGACAGTCTGATTTCCAGGTTCCAATGACTTAGAATAGGAATTCCCATTTAAAGCAAAGAAAATAAGAAAAGAGGAAGTGTCAGTCCTTGTTTCTCTGTGTAGGTGTTGACAAACTATTAAATCATTAGGCTGTCCCTTGCCAGAAGCAGCAGAATAAATCTTGGAAGTTGACAAATGGTCAGCAGCTCTGTGTGTGCCTGCACACTCAGAGGCACACACAAAGGGCACACTGTTTCCCTTGGTTTATCTCCTGGCTGTGTAAATATTTCATGTGACATTTGGATTGGATTCTGAGCTAGTTTCCCACCAAGCTGATGGTTTTTTAATCTGCTTTCATCAGCCTACAATAAACTGTCTAACCTGTCTGCACAGTGCAGTGTACTCTGCCCACTGGAAAACAGAACAAATGGAACCAGGAGATCCCCGACATACTTTTCTCAGATGTCTGAAGATGAGGAATTGCACCCAAGCTCTGCCCAAGCCAGAAACACAAGCTATGAGGCACTTGCCTCATCCCGTTATACCAGCACCCATGAGTACTTCCCAGACTAGACCAGTGCCAACGGGAGGTCACAACACATAACTTTGGCCTGCCATCCTGTTAAGACAGATCTTTGGCTCAACATAATTGTGCCACTGCCAGAGATGAGGATGGCCGTAATCTCATTCATTCTGGCTTGTATTCATGCTGGCTTCTCTTCAGTTTCAGATGAATTCCTTTAGTTGTCCAAAATGTAGGAAATGCTGTGATAACCTAAACCACAAATTACTGGCTCAGAAAGCTCCTATACGGTTAAAAAAAAGAAAAAGAAAGGAAGTACTGATACATGAGGCAATGTGATGACCCTCGAAAACTATGCTAAGTGAAAGAAGCCAGTGATAAAAGACCACATATTGTAGAATTCCATTCATATGAAATGTCCAGAATAGGCAAATCTATAGAGACAGAAAGTAGATTAATTGTTGCTAGGGTTGTGAGGAGAGCAATGCAGATTGACTGCTAGTGGGTATGGGATTTCTTTTAGGGGGGACAAAAATGTTCTGGAATTAGATAGTGGTAACGATTGCACAATTTTGTGAATATACTAAATACCACTGAGTTTCACACTTTAAATGGGTGAATTTTGTGGTATGAGAATTATACCTTGATAAAGCTGTTTTTTAACAAAATTAAGGCTCATTAAATGATTTCTTCCCTCTTCCGCCCCCCCAAGCTCCTATAGACCAATCTTCTTAGCCTTGCTATTCTGTATTCTACTTATAGGAGAAATAAGCAAAAGCAAGACATGAAAGATGGAACTAGGAAAGCTATAGTATCAGAAGAGTCTATCTACTCTACTGCCACAGTTCTCTACCATCCATCCATCCACCCACCTATCCATCCATTCATCCACTGAAAGTCTGCTATGTACTAGGCACTGAGGATAGATAGAGCATGAGTAAACCCTGCCCTTTCTATTAGGAGCTCATGATAAAAATGTTCTTTTTATTTATTTATTTTTTGACCGTGCCATGCAGCTTGTGGGATTTTAGTTCCCTGACCAGGGATCAAACCTGGGCCCTCGTCAGTGAGATCTTGGAGTTCTAACTGCTGGACTGCCAGGGAATTCCCAATAATGATGTTCTTAACATTGACCGTGACACACCCTGGATTCAAGAATTGCCTTTTGAATCATCAAAGATTAAAATATGTCAATTGCAACGTTAGTGTTATTCATATTCCAATTTTTTTTTTTGAAATTGGGAATTCACAGATGATACCCTTCTTTAGAAGTTTCAATATCTGAAGTATAAATTATACTGGGCAATTTATACTAATAGTAAAGCAAAATATTTAAAGAATGAGGAAGGGGCTTCCCTGGTGGCGCAGTGATTGAGAATCCGCCTGCCGATGCAGGGGACACGGGTTCGTGCCCCGGTCCGGGAAGATCCCACGTGCCGCGGAGCGGCTGGGCCTGTGAGCCATGGCCGCTGAGCCTGTGCGTCCGGAGCCTGTGCTCCGCAACGGGAGAGGCCACAACAGTGAGAGGCCCGCGTACCACAAAAAAAAAAAAAAAAAAAAAAATGAGGAAGGATGCAAACTTCCTGTTTCCCCAAGATGTTGTTAGCAAGAGTACTTAATGAAAATAGCCAAACCAGAAAGGTGACAGCATGTATTTCAAGGTTTCCTCCTTTAAAAGGAATTGTTTTTAAATTTCAGAATGTACAGAATTTCTTAAGAGGTGGCCTTTTCCTTGTCGTTTCAGGTAAATGAAGACATATATCTGCTGGTAATACTTCTGGTGTTAGTGTGGGGAAAACTGGTACAAAGGAACTCAATTGTTCATTTCTTCAGGCAGTGTGTCACATGGAGAAATAACAGTTGATCTCTGGAGCCAGGCAGGCCAGGGTTCAAATCCTAGGTCACACTTTTTTTTTTTAACATCTTTATTGGAGCATAATTGCTTTACAATGGTGTGTTAGTTTCTGCTTTATAACAAAGTGAATCAGCTATACATACACATATATCCCCATATCTCCTCCCTCTTGCATCTCCCTCCCACCCTCCCTATCCCACCCCTCTAGGTGGTCACGAAGCACTGTTAGCTCACACTTTTAATTCAGGCTTTCATCATCTTTTAGCTTCTCATCTGTTCTTCCTATCTCTCAAAGTCATCCTTTGTACAGCAGCCCATGTAAACTCTCAAAAATTGAATCTTGTTACTACTCCCTTACTGAAAACCCTTTAGTGACACCACATCTATGATAGGAGGGTCTAAGCTCCTTAGCATGACTCATAAAACACTGGCTTCATAGCCTGGCCTCTAGCTACATCTTCTACCATTCTCCACCTTACATTTTTCACATAGCTGTTTGTAGTTGCACATAGAGAGACACACACAGGCACCCACTCCTCTACTCAGGATGTTATTCTCTCCAAGAACCACTTTCCATCCTTTGGTACCTGGATAACGGAATCATTTTTGCATTGGGGGTGGGGTGGCAGCATAGCTGTTATGAGTACATGCTCTCAAGCCAGATGCCAGGGCAAGTCAGGGCCCTGATCTAGCCTCTTCCCCTAACTTTGGAAGCTAGATTAAAGGTAGTTGGGGAGATATTGACAATTGTGAAAAGCTCATTAAATTCTAGCATAAGCTACTTAAAGTTTTTTATTAAAAAATATCTGAGTAAGTAATAGATGCATACGGTATAAAATTCCAAAGGTAGGAAAGGGTATTTAGTAAAAGAATAAGTCTTTGCCATGACCTAGATACCCAGTTACCTTATCAGCATTTTTGTGACTCTTTCAAGAGATAGACTGAATATGTCAGCATAAAAATATAATTTTGATACAGTATGGTAGCATACTTTATACATTAGCCTGAATGTGTCCTTTTTATTTAATCATATTATCTTGGAGTTCATTTCACAATGACCAAGTCTCTACTGATAAGCATTTAGACTGTTTCTAAATCTTTACAAAGCTACTCCTTGAGAACTCTTTCACTATTCTTGCAGTGCCCTACTCGCCAGAAGAGAAATTCTTCTTTTTAAAAAAATGTTTTTAATTAAAAACAATTTATTTATTTATTTGGCTGCACCGGGTCTTAGCTGTGGCCCACAGGAATCTTCATTGCAGCATGCAGCATCTTTAGTTGCAGGATGTGGGATCTTTTTAGTTGCCAGTATGCGGGATCTAGTTCCCTGACCAGGGATCAAACCCGGACCCCCTACATTGGGAGTGCGGAGTTTTAACCACTGGACCACCAGGGAAGTCCCTTCTTTTTAAAAAAAATCTCAATTCCTTTATATTCTTTTTCATTAAAAATTGCATTTACTGTGATTTTGTTTTCTAATCTCAAAGATACTACTTTTCATTTGTAGAAAACTTGGAAGACATAAAAAAGCACACAGGAAAAATATCACTCATTTCTAAAGCCAGTTATTTTAACGAATGTCCTCTAGCATTTTTTTTCTATTCACCTATCTGTACTTTATTTTTAATTTTTATTATTTTTTAAAAATTTTATTTATTTATTTTAATTTTTATATTTGGCCACGTTGGGTCTTTGTTGCTGTGTGCGGGCTTTCTCTGGTTGCAGCATGAGGGGACTACTCTGTTGCGGTGCGTGGGCTTCTCATGGCAGTGGCTTCTCTTATGGTGGAGCACGGGCTCTAGATGCGCTGGCTTCAGTAGTTGTGGCACGTGGGCTCAGTAGTTGTGGCATGCGAGCTCTAGAGCACAGGCTCAGTAGTTGTGGTGCACAGTCTTTGTTGCTGTGTGTGGGCTTTCCCTGGTTGTGGCGAGTGGGGGCTACTCTTCATTGTGGTGCACGGGCTTCTCATTGCAGTGGCTTCTCTTGTTGTGGAACATGGGCTCTAGGCACGTGGGCTTCAGTAGTTGTGGCACGTGGGCTCAGTAGTTGTGGCACGTGAGCTCTAGAGCACAGGCTCAGTAGTTGTGGCGCATGGGCTTAGTTACTTCACAGCATGTGGGATCTTCCTGAGCCAGGGCTCAAACCCGTGTCCCCTGCATTGGCAGGCAGATTCTTAACCACTGCGCCACCAGGGAAGCCCCATATCTGTACTTTATAAAAGGTCTATTCTTATATTTGAGGGGAAAATATGTGATAAAAAATAGTAAAAAGAATAATAGCTTGCCATATTTTAGTCACTAAAGCACCTTAAATTTAATGCACACAACAATTGTATGAGGTATGTACTATTCTCCTCATTTTACAAATAGGGAAACTGAGGCACAAAGAACTATTCAGAGTCACACAGCTTAGGAAGTAATAAGCTGGGATTTGAGCCTAGATCCATTGGATCCCAGGTCATGCTATTACTCACTGTATCCTATTGCCTCTGCCAGTCTGCAGTGTCTAGAAAAACTGAAGATAGATAGATCCTATGACCCAGCAATTCCATTTGTAGTTCCGTGCTCTACAGAAACTTGCCCATGTGCCCAAGGAGACAAGTATAAGAATGGTCACTGCAATTGGCTGAATTCAGTGGCAAAAAATCAGGACTGATCCAAAATGTCCATTCAGATGTGAATGGATAAATACAACAGAAGAGCCATACAATGAGATACTATAGAGCAGTTAAATGGACTGAACTAGATCTATGTGAATAGATCTCAAAAAAACATTGAATGAAAAAAGCAGGTTGCAAAATGATGTGCATGTTATGGTACCTTTTGTGTAAAAAAACCCCAACATACCACTCACCAACCCCTCCCTTCCCCTGATACCATATCTTATTTCTGATTACTGTGAAAATGGACTGGAAAGATACACATCAAATTCATGATGATACATGCCTTTGGGGAGTTGGAAGTAGAATAGGACTGGGATGAGGGTCACAGAATATTCAACTTATCTGTAATTATTTTTAAAAAAAGACATACAGCTAAGATAAAATCTTAACCAATTTCATTTATGAATGGTGGGAATATGTGCATTTGTTATATTCTTCTTTGCTACCATACTGTATTTAAAAATAATATTAGCTAGTGTTTACTGAGCCCTTACTATGTACCAGGTATAGTTCTAAGTATTTCACATGGGTTGGTTCATTATATCCTTACAAACACCCTATGAAGTAGGTACTATATTAGCTCCATTTTACAGATGAGGAAATTGAGGCAAAGAGGGATTAAATAACTTCCTCAGGTTACACAGTAAGTGGTGGGTATATCTGGCTCCAGGAACCATGCTTTTATCCTATTACCACCTTTACCCTTTTAAGAATTCTCAAAATCTAAAAATAAAGCACAAAATCAAGTTCCTAAATGCTGAAGGAATGCAAAGTGGGGGAATAAACACAACTGTGCTGTTGTTACCTTGCCTGCCACCTTCTGTTTGTATGTGCTATCTCAGTCTGGGGGGTGGTGGTGAGGGCTCCACTCTAGCACTAGCTCAGAGTAGAAAGGCAGGGACCTCTTTCTCATGAGGGAATCAAAACCAAAAATTCCACTCGACCTCAAAACCAAAACTAAAATAACCAAAATATCGGGCAGAGCAAAATGAGATAGGCCAGCTGGGGGCATTACAGGGCACACACTCAATTTGAGCCTGTGTGTGAACTAGAGTTCACATGAGTTAGCTAAGCCTAGTTTCTAGACTACAAAATGTTGGGCAGGGGGGAGATGGCAGCTAAGTAGAGTAGAAAAATGAGATTGGGAGGAAAGAGGAAAACCCTTTGGCTTCTTCCTATAGCAGAAGAAAGCAGCCATCTGGTGCTTGAGCAGTGGGGTAGTAGGAAAAAAGGGAAGGATGGAGGGGGTGGGGGGCGTTTCTCTAGCTCTCTTCCTGCTGTAGCCTCTGGTTTTAGTAGAGAAATCCCCTTACTTTCTGGTGTAAGGGGAAGCAGCTCCCAGGCTCCAACTAAATAACAGGTAGGGAGACAGTGGAGTGGGAGGAGATGAAGACTGCCTTGCTGGAAAGAGAGTCTGAAGAGCAGCAGTGAACAACCCAAAACACTGGGAGGCTATGCAGTGCAGTGGGGAAGAGCTTAGACTCCAGAGCTAGCCTGCCTGGGTCTGAATCCTGGATCTGCCACTTATTCATTCTGCCAACTTGGGCAAGCCACCTGTGAAATGGGGCTATAATAGAATTGTTGACACTACAGATGTGTGAATGCATCTAAAGCACTTAGAACAGTGCCAGGCATGTAGTAATCACCCTATGAATGTTTGCTATTATTATTATCATTATTATATATGAGTACCTACTTGTTTCCAGGCACTGTGGTAGGAATTGTGGATGGAGAGAAGTATCACAGTTTTTAATGTCTTTTTGAAAAAGATACAGTTTTTGCCCTTGCATTTAGTTTAGTTGGGGGAAACAGCTGAGTAAATGAATTACAATGCAATATGATAAAGTCTCAGATAACTACAGATCTTCCTCAACTTACGATGGGGTTACGGCCTGATAAATCCATTGTAAGTTGAAAATATCTTAAGTCGAAAATGCATTTAATACACCTACTGAACATAGCTTAGCTTTGCCTACCTTAACCATGCTCAGAACACTTACATTAACCTACAGTTGGGCAAAATCATCTAACACAAAGTATATTTTATAATAAAGTGTTAAATATCTCATGTAATTTATTGAATACTGTACTGAAAAACAGAATGGGTGTATGGGTACCGAATGGCTATAAGTGCATCAGTTGTTTACTCTTCTGATCGCATGGCTGACTGGGAGCTGTGGCTCGCTGCCATTGACCAGCATCACAAGAGACTATTGCACTGCATGTTGTTAGCCTGGGAAAATATCAAAATTCAAAATTTGAAGTATGGTTTCTACTGATTGTGTATCACCTTCACACCATCATAAAGTTGAAAAATTGTAAGTTGAACCATCATAAGTCAGGGACTGTTAGTATGTGTCAGGTGCTATAGGATCCCAAAGAAAGAAGTGATTGACTATGGAGGGGAGGGGTGGCCTGGGAGGACTTCACAGACAAATGACATAGGAGTTGGAGCTTGAAGGAAGAGTAGGATTTTATCAGGCAGTCACATGGGAGGAGGGACATTCTGGGTATAGGAATATCTCCGTCAAAGGCATGGCTGGAACCATGGTTCAGGGCAGTGGGAAAAATGGATTAGGGTCCAATCTAGAAGGATCCTATGGACTCTACTAAGGAGAATTTTGGACCTGTAAGCTCTGGGAGGGTGAGGGTGTGTGTGTGTGTGTGTGTGTGTGTGTGTGTGTGTGTGTGTGTGTGTGTGTATTTGAAACAGGGGGATAACATGATTAAAGTTTCATTGCTCAAAAATAACTGATATGGAAGATTGGCTCAAGATGGTGGAATAGAAGGACGTCCACTCACTCCCTCTTGTGAGAGCACCATAATCACAACTAACTGTTGAACAGTAATCGACAGGAAGACACTGGAACTCACCAAAAAGATACCCCACATCCAAAGACAAAGGAGAAGCCACAATGAGATGGTAGGAGGGGTGCAATCACAATAAAATCAAATCCCATAACTGCTGGGTGGGTGACTCACAAACTGGAGAGCACTTATACCACAGAAGTCCACCCACTGGAATGAAGGTTCTGAGCCCCACGTCAGGCTTCCCAACTTGGGGGTCCGGCAATGGGAGGAGGAATTCCTAGAGAATCAGACTTTGAAGGCTAGTGGGATTTGATTGCAGGACTTTGACAGGACAGGGGAAACAGAGACTCCCCTCTTGGAGGGCACACACAAAGTAGAGTGAGCATCGGGACCCAGGGGAAGGAGCAGTGATACCATAGGAAACTGAACCAGACCTACCTGCTAGTGTTGGAGGGTCTCCTGCAGAGGCGGGAGGTGGCTGTGGCTCACCATGGGGACAAGGACACTGGCAGCAGAAGTTCTGGGAAGTACTCTTTAGCACAAGCCCTCCCAGAATCCACCATTAGCCCCACCAAAGAGCCAGGTAGGCTCCAGTGTTGGGTCACCTCAGGCAAAACAACCAACAGGGAGGGAACCCAGCCCCACCCATCAGCAGAAAGCGGACTAAAGTTTTACTGAGCTCTGCCCACCAGAGCAACAGTCAGCTCTACCAACCACCAGTCCCTCCCATCAGGAAGCTTGCACAAGCCTCTTAGATAGCCTCATCCACAAGAGGGCAGACAGCAGAAGCAAGAAGAACTATACTTCTGCAGCCTGTGGAAAGAAAACCACATTCACAGAAAGATAGACAAAATGAAAAGGCAGAGGACTTTGTACCAGATGAAGGAACAAGATAAAACCCCAGAAAAACAACTAAATGAAGTGGAGATAGGCAACCTTCCAGAAAAAGAATTCAGAATATTGATAGTGAAGATGATCCAGGACCTCAGAAAAAGAATGGAGGCAAAGATCGAGAAGATGCAAGAAATGTTTAACAAAGACCTAGAAGAATTAAAAAACAAACACCTAGAAGAATGAAAGAACAAACAGAAATGACCAATACAGTAACTGAAATGAAAACTACACTAGAAGGAATCAATAGCAGAATAACTGAGGCAGAAGAATGGATAAGTGACTTGGAAGACAGAATGATGGAATACACTGCTGTGGAACAGAATAAAGAAAAAAGAATGAAAAGAAATGAAGACAGCCTAAGAGACCTCTGGGACAACATTAAATGCAACAACATTTGCATTATAGGGGTCCCAGAAGGAGAAGAGAGAGAGAAAGGACCTGAGAAAATATTTGAAGAGATTATAGTCGAAAACTTCCCTAACATGGGAAGAGAAATAGCCACCGAAGTCCAGGAAGCACAGAGAGTCCCAGGCAGGCTAGACCCAAGGAGAAACATGCCGAGACACATAGCAATCAAACTGACAAAAATTAAACACAAAGAAAAATTATTGGAAGTAGCACGGGAAAAATGACAACATACAAGGGAACTCCCATAAGGTTAACAGCTGATTTCTCAGCAGAAACTAACTCTACAAGCCATAAGGGAGTGACATGATATATTTAGAGTAATGAAAGGGAAGAACCTACAACCATGATTACTCTACCCGGCAAGGATCTCATTCAGATTCGATGGAGAAATCAAAAGCTTTACAGACAAGCAAAAGCTAAGAGAATTCAGTACGACCAAACCAGCTCTACAACAAATGCTCGGAACTTCTCTAAGTGGGAAACACAAGAGAGGAAAAGGACCTACAAAAACAAACCCATAACAATTAAGAAAATGGTAATAGGAACATACATATCGATAATTACCTTAAACGTGAATGGATTCAATGCTCCAACCAAAAGACACAGGCTCACTGAATGGATACAAAAACAAGACCCATATATATGCTGTCTACAACAGGCCCGCTTCAGACCTAGGGACACATACAGACTGAAAGTGAGGGGATGGAAAAAGATATTCCATGCAAATGGAAATCAGAAGAAACCTGGAGCAGCACTGCTCATATGAGATAAAATAGACTTTAAAATAAAGAATGTTACAAGAGACAAAGAAGGACACTACATAATGATCAAGGGATCAATCCAAGAAGAAGATATAACAATTATAAATATATATGCACCCAACATAGGAGCACTTCAATACATAAGGCAACTGCTAACAGCTATAAAAGAGGAAATCAACAGTAACACAATAATAGTAGGGGACTTTAACAGCTCACTGAGACCAATGGACAGATCATCCAAACAGGAAATTAATAAGGAAACATAAGCTTTAAATGACACAGTAGACCAGATAGATTTAATTGATATTTATAGGACATTCTATGCAAAAACAGCAGATCACACTATCTTCTCAAGTGTGCATGGAACATTCACCAGGATAGATCACATCTTGGGTCACAAATCAAGCCTTGGTAAATTTAAGAAAACTGAAATCATATCAATCACCTTTTCCAACCACAATGCTATGTGATTAGAAATGAATTACAGGGAAAAAAATGTAAAAAAACCAAACACATGGAGGCTAAACAATACCTTACTAAATAACCAAGAGGTCACTGAATAAAATCAAAGAGGAAATTAAAAAAAAAAAAAACCTAGAGACAAATTACAACAAAAATACAGAGATCCAAAACCTATGGGATGCAGCAAAGGCAGTTCTAGTAGGGAAGTTTACAGCAATACAAGCCTACCTCAAGAAACAAGAAAAATCTCAAAGAAACAATCTAACTTTACACCTAAAGGAACTAGAGAAAGAGAACAAACAAAACCTAAAGTTAGTAGAAGGAAAGAAATCATGAAGTAGAAATGAAAAAAACAATAGCAAAGATCAATAAAACTAAAAGCTGGTTCTTTGAGAAGATAAACAAAATTGATAAACCTTTAGCCAGACTCATCAAGAAAAAGGGAGAGGACTCAAATCAATAAAATTAGAAATGAAAAAGGAGAAGTTACAATGGACACCGCAGAAATACAAAGCATCATAAGAGACTACTACAAGCAACTCTATGCCAGTAAAATAGACAACCTGGAAGAAATGGACAAATTCTTAGAAAGGTATAACCTTGCAAGACTGAACCAGGAAGCAATAGAAAATATGAACAGACCAATCACAAGTAATGAAATTGGAACTGTGATTAAAAATCTTCCAACAAACAAAAGTTTAGGACCAGATGGCTTCACAGGTAAATTCTATCAAACATTTAGAGAAGAGCTAACACCCATCCTTCTCAAACTCTTCCAAAAAATTTCAGAGGAAGGAACACTCCCAAACTCATTCTATGAGGCCACAGTTACCCTGATACCAAAACCAGACAAAGATACTACAAAAAAAGAAAATTACAGACCAATATCACTGATGAATATAGATGCAAAAATCCTCAACAAAATACTAGCAAACAGAATCCAACAGCACATTGAAAGGATCATACACCATGATCAAGTGGGATTTATCCCAGGGAGCAAGAATTCTTCAATATACACAAATCAATCAATGTGATACACCATATTAACAAATTGAAGAATAAAAACCATATGATCATCTCAATAGATGCAGAAAAAGCTTTTGACAAAATTCAACACCCATTTATGATAAAAACTCTCCAGAAAGTGGGCATAGAGGGAACCTACCTCAACATAATAAAGGCCATATACGACAAACCCACAGCAAACATCATTCTCAATGGTGAAAAACTGAAAGCATTTCCTCTAAGATCAGGAACAAGACAAGGATGTCCACTCTCACCACTATTATTCAACATAGTTTTGGAAGTCCTAGCCACGGCAATCAGAGAAGAAAAAGAAATAAAAGGAATACAAATTGGAAAAGAAAAAGTAAAACTGTCACTCTTTGCAGATGACATACTATACATAGAGAATCCTAAAGATGCCACCAGAAAACTACTAGACCTAATCAATGAATTTGGTGAAGTTGCAGGATACAAAATTAATGCACAGAAATCTCTGGCATTCCTATACACTAATGATGAAAAATCTGAAAGAGAAATTAAGGAAACACTCCCATTTACCATTGCAACAAAAAAATAAAATATTTAGGAATAAACCTACCTAGGGAGACAAAAGACCTGTATGCAGAAAACTGTAAGACACTGATGAAAGAAATTAAAGATGATACCAACAGATGGAGAGATATACCATGTTCTTGGATTGGAAGAATAGACATTGTGAAAATGACTGTACTACCCAAAGCAATCTACAGATTCAATGCTATCCCTATCAAATTACCAGTGACATGTTTTTACAGAACTAAAACAAAAAAATCTTAAAATTTGTATAGAGACACAAAAGACCCCGAATAGCCAAAGCTGTCTTGAGGGAAAAAAAATGGAGCTGGAGGAATCAGACTCCCTGACTTCAGACTATACTACAAAGCTACAGTAATCAAGACAATATGGTACTGGCACAAAACCAGAAATATAGATCAATGGAACAGGATGGAAATCCCAGAGATAAACCCACACCTATGGTCAACTAATCTATAACAAAGGAGGCAAGGATATACAATGGAGAAAATACAGTCTCTTCAATAAGTGGTGCTGGGAAAACTGGACAGCTACATGTAAAAGAATGAAATTAGAACACTCCCTAACACCATACACAAAAATAAACTCGAAATGGATCAGAGCTAAATGTTAGACTGAACACTATAAAACTCTTAGAGGAAAACATAGGAAGAACACTGACGTAAATCACAGCAAGATCTTTTTTGATCCACCTCCTAGAGTAATGGAAATAAAAGCAAAAATAAACAAATGGGGCCTAATGAAACTTGAAAGCTTTTGTAAAGCAAAGGAAACTACAAAAAAGATGAAAGGACAACCCTCAGAATGGGAGAAAATATTTGCAAATGAATCAACGGAAAAAGGATTTATCTCCAAAATATATAAACAGCTCATGCAGCTCAATATTAAAAAAAACAAACAACCCAATCAAAAAATGGGCAGAAGACCTAAATAGACATTTTTCCAAAGAAGATATACAGATGGTCAAGAAGCACATGAAAAGCTGCTCAACATCACTGATTCTTAGAGAAATGCAAATCAAAACTACAATGAGGTATCACCTCACACCAGTTAGAATGGGCATCATGAGAAAATCTACAAACAACAAATGCTGGGGAGGGTGTGGAGGAAAGGGAACCCTCTTGCACTGTTGGTGGGAATGTAAATTGATACAGTCACTATAGAGAACAGTATGGATGTTCCTTAAAAAACTAAAAATAGAATTACCATATGACCCAGCAATCCCACTACTGGGCATATACCCAGAGAAGACCATAATTCAAAAAGACACATGCACCCCAATGTTCACTGTGGCACTATTTACAATAGCTAGGTCATGGAAGCAACCTAAATGCTCATTGACAGATGAATGGATAAAGTAGATGTGGTACATATATACAATGGAATATTACTCAGCCATAATAAGGAGTGAAATCGGGTCATTTGTAGAGACGTGGATGGATCTAGAGACTGTCATACAGAGTGAAGTAAGTCAGAAAGAGAAAAACAAATATCGTATGTTAAACGCATATATATGGAACCTAGAAAAATAGTACAGATGAACCGGTTTGCAGGGCAGAAATAGAAACACAGATGTAGAGAACAAATGTGTGGTCACCAAGTGGGGAAAGTCGCGGGGTGGTGGTGGTGGTGGTGGTGGGATGAATTGGGAGATTAGGATTGACATATATACACTAATATGTATGAAATAGATAACTAATAAGAACCTGCTGTATAAAAAAATTAAAAAAATAATATTCAAAAATTCAAAAAAAATAACTGATATGAAACACACTGCTACAGGCTAAATTCAACATGTTTTGAATCCTTATCCTTCAATGTGACAATATGTAGAATAAGGAAATAATTAAGGTTATAGGGGTAAGGCCCTGATCCCATAGGATTAGTGCCCTTATAAGAAGAGACATCAGAGCTCGATCCCATTCTCTCTCTCCCTCCTGCATTCCACCTCTGTTTTCCTCTCTTTCCTTCTCCCTCTCCCTGTTCCTTTCCCCTCTTTGTGCATGTACTGAGGAAAGGCCATGTGTGGATACAGCAAGAAGGTGGCTGTCTGCAAGCCAGGAAGAAAGTTATTTCCAGGTACTGACCCTGCTGGACTTTGATCTGGGACAACTCGTCTCCAGAACTGTGAGAAAATAAATTTCTATTGTTTAAGGTACCCAGTCTGTGGGATTTTGTTATAGCAGCCAGAGCAGACTAATACATACACGTGCACATCTTGGTATTCCCTTGCTTAAGACATTTCAACAGCTGCCCATTACTTGGTGCTCTGAAGTCTCAAGTCTTTGCCATGGCCTACAAGGTCCTATAATAAACAGTTCCATGACTATCTCTCCAACTTCACCTACTCTCCCTGGACTTCCCAGCTCTGGCCTTACTGTCTCTCATTCAGTTCTTCAAAGAAGCACTGCTCTATTCTCTCTTAGGGCCTTCACACAGGGTATTTCCTCTGCCAGGAAAGCTCTTCTTCCAAGATCTTCCCTTGTTGCTTCTACTTGGTCTTCAGAGCTCATTAATCTCATTAATCTTCATTAATCTCATTGCAGCGAATCTGATGCTTCCCAAGATTAGAGAACCTTTTCATGTCATATGCTCTCAACTTCCTCTACTTCTACTTGGTGGCACTCATCTCAGTTGGATTTAAATAATTAATTTGGTAAGTGAGTTTTAAATGTTGTCCCCGTGGCTGAAATGTAAGCACCTAAAGGCAGGATTCACGCCAAGCTTCTTAAGTACTGGATTCCTGAGTGTGTAGCACAGCGTTAGCATGCTACTTGTTGAATGAATGAATGAGTGAATGAGACTATTGCAATAGTACAGGCAGGAGTTGATATGGGTACCAACCATAGCAGTGACACTACAGTGACTAGGATACACCTTGTTTAAAAAAATGCCTTAATGACTACAGTATGCATTAACATTTTAAAATGTTAGTAGTGTTAGTAAAAATTTTAATTAAACAAAGAGAAGTCATGCCCTCATGGTTATAACACTTAGTGCTATAGACTGAACCATGTCCCTCCCAAATTCATATGTTGAAGTCCTAATCCCCTTGTGTGACTGTACTTGGAGATGGAGTCTTTGGCAGATAATTATGTTTATATGAGGTCATGAAGGTGGAACCCTCATGATGGGATTAGTGCCCTTATAAGAAGAGGCACCAGTGAGCTTACTCTCTCTCCCTCCCATGTGAGGACACAGAGAGAAGGCAGTCATCTATGAACCAGGAAGAGAGCCCTCTTCAGAAACCTACCATGCTGGCATCTTGATCTTGGACTTCTAGCTTCTAGACTGTGAGAAAATAAATTTCTGTTGTTTAAGCTACCCAGCCTATGGTATTTTGTTATGGCAGTCCAAGCTGACTGATACACTTAATTTTGGCTATAGTACTGGTCCTTATTTATATGCCGTCTTAAGCAATTTTTCTCTAATTGTTTGTTGGGTATAGCTTGTGCCTCCCCACTAGGCTATAACTTCCTACAAGTCATAGATCATGTCTTTTAAATCACCAGAAGCACCTACAACCAAGTTGGGCACATGGTGGTAGTCAAAAAATCCTTATAGAAGGATACAACTGCACAAGGAGAGACGCTGAGTGTTCATAGCTAGAAAAGGACACTGAGACTCTGGAATTAGTGTTGGCTTTGTCACAGGTGTCCTAAGTGTCTCTAAACAAATTAGCATATTTCTCCCTTTCTATCCATTTGCTTCTTCAGCCATGGTATTTCTTCCTTCCCTTATGGAGTTTTGGTGAGACCTAAATATAAGCCAGTATTTTCAGACCCTTTGTAAGGAAGCAGAGAGACTAGGTTTCTGAGTCAGAAAAACTTGGGTTCAAAATCTAGTTTTCTCACTTACTAACATGGATTGGAGCACCAACCTTGTGTGAGGTGCTTCATACACATGGACTCCTTCAGTCTTCACAATCACATTGCATAGTGCGTATGAGAAAACTGAGCTTCTGAGAGACTGGGTAAATTACCCAGGTCCCACTGTTAGTTAGAGGATCAGAATCCCAAACTGGCTCAAAAGCCCACATTCTTTCTACCATACTACAGGCTCCAAAAGAGGATAAAGGTTAACGTCTAGAAAGAATAACCTCCTACACTGGATTTCATGATTCCATTCATCAGGGACAAAAGTTCTTGCTTTTCTTTGGGAAAACAGGAAGCTGCCAACTTAATATTTAAGTAATGTAGTAAGGCCAGCTGGAATCAGATTTTCAAAAGGACTATGACCCAAAGGAGAATACGAGCCATTTCACTAGGCTTAGGGTGCCATGGGCGCAGGGATGTGGTTGTCTTATTTACTTCTGTATTCTTAGAACTCAGCACTGTGCCTGGCTCTAGGAAGCACTCAATGACTATTTGTGGAAAGTATTTACCTAGTGCAATGGAGGGGCTGAAAGAGAGTACATTCTGTGGCCTGGTATTGTGGCTTCTAGAAAGGTGTAGCTATAGAGATTAGGCCTGAAAGAGCCAGTCACATGGCTGCTAAGGCTTGGAACTGAAGAAGTATTTTTCTGATACATTTTAGATTCACAATGAAACAAGATTCCCTGGTGGGAATTTTCCCAAAGACTGGATCCAAACACCCAATAAAAGGGTTATAAGTGTACTTGCATATAATTTGCAAATGGTTTATGTCTAACTACATTCTCTGTCATCTATTCCCTGGTGATTTTCAAGGCAAAAATTTATTACTATCCTAAATATTATTGCATAATTTATAAAAATAATAAAAATTTATCTTCTCTTTCTTAAGCAAAAAAGAATAGACAGTACCACGTTACGCTGTCAAGGCTGTTCACTGCAGACGAGTCACATTTTTATTACTGCCATATAAAGTGTTTGATCAATCATGTTTAGGTTTTATTATAAAATTTAAAATGTGAGGTGTACCTGTCCATATTAGCTATTATCACTAATGCTCCTAGGATAGCAATCCCCCATGTCATCAACACGAGCACTGTCCCATTCAAAAGGCATTTTGGGGGGATTTCAATTAGATAGAGGCCCTCCAAGTAGAAATCTGTGTTACTGAGGTTTCAAAGCAAGGGCAGTTTTCCCTACCGCTCACCAACACAATTAAGGTTCAGTGGCAGAGACATACTTCTCAAGGGTAGAGGAGGCTGAGGTGACAGAGAGCAGAACTATGAACATCCATTCCTAAGTCACAGGCAGAAGTTTTGCTCTGTAAGCTGCTCCTTGATAGAGTAGTAATTTATAAATGGAAAGAGATATGGGACTTATCATTCACTAAGCATTTATTGAGGGCCTGCTATGTGCAAGATAATACATAAGCATCGCAGCTTAATAAGGAGAACTTTCAAATCTTTCAGGTCTTTTCTTGTCGTTACCTTAAAATATCATGTCCTGTATTTAAAAATGGTGATGTAATCATGAGAAAAAAATCCAAGCTCAACATTAGTACAACTTACATTTGCCTCCTCAAGTGATGATAAAAAGAACTGTCTAATGTGCTTTAATGAGCTTTTGCACATGCTGTTCCCTCTGCTTGGAATTCTCTTTCCGCCTCTCCTGTCTGCCTGGTGAAATCCTACCCATCCTTCAGGATATCAGCTGAAATATCATCTCCTTTGTGAGCCCTTCTGATGCCCTCCTGAGAGAATCACTCCTTTCTCTACACTCACGAAGCTCTTTGCATAGAACTTCTACTCTCATACTCCATTGTAATTTTTTCTTTCTCACACTGTACTCTGAGTTCCATAAGTCAGGGAACACCTCTGATTCATCTTGGTATCCCCAGCACAACACCTGCATATAGTAGTCAGTAAGTGATTGATGAAATTCCCTGATCACTTTGGAAAATAAATCTAGTAACACATTACAGAGAATGTTACAGAAACTTAACAAGGCTTTGCACATAGTATGTGCTTAATGAAGGTTTGCTGACATTGAATGTAGTACAAATGGTGCTTCTCTTAGGTCAAGGCTATAGACAGCAATTCTTGCTAGCCATTTTATGGCACCACACAGCAGGCACAAGCCCTTCACAGACAGACATCCTTGTGATGTTCCAGTCACTGAATGGTACACGTGCCCCAAACCATCACCCCCACTGGCTTGCTAGAGGGCATGAAATGGTCCATTATTAGTTACTTCTTGGGGTTAAGGCATTTGCTACAGAAGTTCCCTGCTGGATTGCTTTCAGACAGAGGAAAAATTCATCAGAAGCCACCTGAAAGATTTTTTCACCTTTTAGAAGACCTGTAGATCATTCATGCCCCTCTCCTTCTACCTACAATCTGCAGTCCAAAGAAAATTCAGAACACAGGAAAAGGTCCTTAAAGAGTCGAGATCTCACACAGTTTAAATTGTACCTTATAATCACAGTAGACAATCCCTGTCAGCTTAGAGTTACAAATTTTGCTGTTCACAAAGTCCTGTGAGGCACAAATCTAAAGAAGGTAAAAAAACCACAAAAACCGAGTCAACATTATTAACCTTTTTTGTATCAAAGCACTAAAAATGTCTAAACTTTGGCTTTTAATCATAGCCATTTGCAAAATCCTACTAATTTTTCTCTGGTTGTTGGGGAATAAAATCCTTTTTCTGTTTCTGATGATGGTTGTGTAGAAGGAAACTCACTTTATAGTTTGCAAATTCTACTTTCATTGGAAATACACCTATCTTGTAGACCTTTAGTATATAATCACCAAATATCAATACTATATATATATATATATTTTTTTTTTTTTCAATACAGGCACAAAATGGTCAATCACTCCTGTGTTACCTAGAAACCAGTTAGGCCAACTCCACATTTTCTGAGCATTCTAGTTAAGAGTAACTGAGGGGACTTCCCTGACGGTCCAGTGGTTAGGACTCTGTGCTTTCACTGCAGGGGGCACGGGTTCCACCCCTAGTCAGGGAACTAAGATACTGCATGCCACACAGCATGGCCAAAACAAAAACAAAAACAAAAATTGAGATCACCTTTCCCTAATTTTGAAAATCAGGAGGTTTTGTGACTCATCGATTACTTAGGGAGTTCTCATTCAGCATTGGTAGTTGAACATATTAAGTAGAAGGCCAAAGCTAAACTCTGTTGTATTTAGCTGGAACAAAGACCAGTCTTGCTTTCAAATCATTGTTAGCACTGTTTGAACAGTAAAATAATCAAAAGCCCAGAGATAAGCCAAGTTTCTCAGCATAATCCTCTTCCACGTCTGTTAGCTTGGGGAGGGATGGGTGAGAGATGGACAATGCCAACACAAATGGAAGCGTACAGTGAAGAAGGAAAAGGAGGGCCAGAACAGTGGGTGAAAAGTTAACTTACTTCACTTAGACCACCATATCAAAACCAGATGTGTCGAAAATGTTGGATGAGAAAAACTAGTGTTACTGATATAGCGTGAACAAACCCTTTGTGCTTTCCTCCCAACACAGTATCATTACAGGGTGCCAGAGGTGTCATTTTATTTCATTTCACATGTAGCACATTCTCAACAAGTTAAACCGTTTCTAATCTTGTGTAATTAGATAGGTCTCGCTACATCCCTCAGTTGAAGGATTTTATAGGCTGCCTTGTTCTGTCTCCTTTTTGTGACAGCTTCTTTGGGGCTGGAAACTAACATTTGCTAACATTTCTTCCCTTCTGGCACCTGTCAGCTGGATGGGCTCTGGGAAAAGGAGGATGGGGAGGGGAGGAATGCAACGTTCCTCCCCCCACCACACCACTGCCCTGGTATTAGAGCCATCTTTGTCTCTACGTAGGGATTACTCTGTTCTGGAAAGTGCTGTTAAGTACATACTCAAAATAAACAATGGGAAGATGGGTGAATGGAATGATAAAGTTCTTGTTTTTTAATTTAATTTTATTACAAATTTCAAGTTCCTTTGTTTACTAAATATAGAGTCTGGGTGAGGTTCTAGCCAGAATGGAAGTCCTTTAATACAGTCCAAGGAGTCACCAGTCCATGAAGTGGATGGGCCTTGGCTCTTTGATCTTACCATCCGGTCACTGTGGGCAGAGCCTCCCACTGGAGACAGCGACCACAGCATGACTGCCTTCTCTCCACCTCACAGCAAAGTCGTGAGGAGTCATCAGATATTTGACATTGGAATCAAAGGCTATACGAACACCAGGGCTTTTACTTCAATGCAGGAGTAATAACAGCATCTTGAAATTGAGAGTTTTTCCTTCAAAAAGCTTTAAAGCTATCTCCCCACCAAAAGCTTTCTTTCTTCGGGTCATTCCTTGACCATTCTATGATGTCTTTGTGAGGTTGCTGGCTGGCAAATGCTCTCCATGTGTAGATTGGGAAATCCAGAATTAAGGCCGATTTATGCTTCTATGCCTTGGGACTTGTGCATGATTGATTATATGCAGGGCCTGACCTCTCACCACAAAATTCTGTGGTTTTTGTCCAATAATGAGAAAAGACAACTGAAGGAGTGCAGTATATAACAGAATGGGTGAGTGACAGGGCCACCTGACGTCCCCTGGTACTTTACAGTTTATAAATCGTTTTCAGAGTGGTCCTTTCATGGAGAGGCAGTGTACACTCCTATTTCACCAAAGCAACTGGACTGCAGAAATAAGAGCCAGGGTGCTGGCACAGTCCTGGAGGCCCTGGATTTCTCACACTGGGGGTGGGGCAGTGTGTGGGTAAGCACTTCGCCTTCCAGGAATAGTACTGCTCTGAGACTCCTCTGTAGACTGACTGGAACGGAGATTAAGCCCAGGGTTCTCTTTGCATTCCATTTAGCAGTTTGCTCATGCTTTCACTACAGATCAGCCTCAAGAATTCTTCTGCCAGCTGAGAATCTGAAATGTTGCCTTGGCTGTAAAACAGTATCTTATTTATTCACATAAATCCCCTCCCCCTCTTGTCCATGATTATTTTCACCCTAAAATGGAAAGGGGGGCAAATTATGTGAACGTTTGGGTACTGGACTGCTGCCACCCTTGGCAATCTTTGTTAATCTTTGAGATTCTCACCAGCATTGACTAAAGAACAGTGACTCACCCAGAGTAACACATAGTCTCTCTTTCCTTTAGAAAAGCAGTTCCTCAAAAGTGCTGCTAAGAAAAACAAAACAAAAAAACTACAGTTCAAGGGAAAGAAAAAAGCACTAAGAGCAATAGATGGCTTTAAACAAGCCTAGAAGATTTTGAAGGAGGGGAAGGTGATTATCTACAAGGGATGGAAAAGTGGCTTGTACATTTTCAATTTCCTTTCCAGTTCCAAGTTTGAGACCTAAACATCTTTTGTCTAGGGGAAGTTATGACAGGAGGACGTTAGGTCCCCTTAGCCCCAGCTCACTACTTGAAACTTCCTGGTAGCTCAGGGAAGGTTGCTGCTCAGCAGCCCTGGCCAGAGGGGTGGAAGGGAGACAAACAGCAGGAAGGAATAAAAGTAAGAAGCAGCTGGCACAAATGTGGCCGAGCCCTCCCCTCATTCTAGCCAGTTGTATAGACAGCTGTCTCTTTAATTTAACCCTTAGTCCAACCCCTAAATGACAAAGCTCATTTTACTCATACAAGTTTCTTCTGGTAGAGATGGTGGTTGGTCTAAAATGAGGAAAAATGTAGAGGTAAGGGAGGTTAAGTGGGGAAAACTTGACAAAGACAAAGACGGGAGTTTTTTTCCCCCCTCAAAACATGCATGTGGGGAAGAACGCCAAAGGAAGGCTGTGAACGAAGAGACAGAAACCTCTGTTGTCAAAGGCAGTCTGGAGGAGGGAGGACAGGCTTGCACAGGCTTGGGGACAGTTTTGCTTCTACTTCTATTTATATTCTCAAGGCTAATTGTGTAAATGGTAGTTTCTTACTCCAGAATGGCCATTTGTAGCTGCACGTGGGTTTGTTTTTCCACACTACCAGACAGCCAACTCAGCACTACTGTCAGCAGCTCTGATCAATAGAGAGGAGCTTAATTATTCACCAATCTGGAGACTAGGAGTGTAAATGTGCAAACGTTTTTCTCTCAAGTGGCCTTAGAATTGGAATGCTTGGGTGTTTGGGCTGGAAGCAACTTTATAAACTATGTTCCAGTTAAACCCTGAAGAAGACTGGGAAGGAATTGGAGCCTGGAGAAGGGAAGTGAATTGCCCAGGGTCACACGAGCCATTGAAAGCAGCCTGACCTCTCACTACTGGCTCCATGTTTCCTGTTCGCTCTCCCACCCCCACCTTCAGAGACCCCCAAATGTATCTGTCTTGGCAAAGTCTGTGTGTTTTCCTCCTGGCTGTTTCAATTGCTATCCCATGACAATGTTGGCAGGCCCGGTGACTGAGCACAGCCTTGATCATGAGAGAGGGAGTGCTTATTCCTGTACTCCTGACCCAGCTGGGAAAGGGCCATCCTGCCATTTGCAGCTTACCTTTGGCTCCAAGGCCCACAGGACAAGGAGACCGGGGAGCACTGTGCCCCCAAAGGCAACACTGCTGCTGTGAACAGAGGCAACTGCTTAAAAGAGTTTTTTTCTCTTCTGCAGCTTGTAGCCTGAAAGTTTCAGAAGGAGTGGGAGAATCCCCTCCTTCTCCATTCTTCATTTAAATAAATGATGCAACTGATATATACACAAACTGCTTAATATATGTAAATCATATTTGTATGTAATTTCTACCTGAATATACTTAACATATGTCATGAAGCATAATAATAGAATCAACACCCGTGAGTCCACCATCTGCCTTAACAGAACATTACCAGCGCCACTGCAGCTCCCTGCAGGCTCCTCTGCAACCCACCACGCTGCCTTTCTCCCAGAGGTACCCACGATCATGAACTTAAGTCACTCCCTTGCATTTCTTCATCGTCTTCCTACATATACGGGTAACCCTAAGCAACAAACTCTTTAGTTTTGCTTGGTTTCAAAATGTAAATATTGGTATCATGCTAAAGTTTTTTGCAATTTGTTTTTACTCAGAATCGTGCCTGAGAACCTCTCCCATGGTTATCTGCAATGGTGTTTTATTCCTTTTCATTGCTGCCTAGTATTTCACCATCAAGTCTACTACAAGAGAGACACGCTACTGTCGATGAACATCTGTTGTTTCTAGTTTTTTTTTTTTCCTATTCTAAACATTGCTATAAACTTTCTTTACAGTACACTTGCCCAAGCTTCTCTAAGGTCTGTTTCTAGGAGTGGAATCAGTCAGTTGTAAAGTACACACGTGTTCAAATTTGTTAGATAATGCCAAATCGTTTCCCGAATCGGTCTTTCAATACACACTCCCACCAGAAGTGTAAGTGTTCCACAGCCTCACTAACTGCTCCACATCCTCACTAACACTTAGGATTATTTAACTTACATCATTTTTTGCAATCTGGTGGATTAAAATGGAATTTTGTGATGTTGTTCTTTTTTGGTCATTCCTTTTTTTAAAAATTGAAGTATAGTTGACTTACAATGTTGTGTTAACTCCTTGTGGTTTTATTTTGCATTTCCCTGATTACTAATGAGGTTGAGCACCTTTTCATGTCTCTTGGCATTCAGATATCCTCTTCTGTGAAAGGCTTGTTTATATCTTTTGCTCATTTTTCTTCCAGATTTTCTTCCTTATGTATTGGTATATGAAATTTGTATATTTCAAATACTAATACATTGTCAGTTATATGAGCGCTAAATATGGTGTTCCACTTTGTGCCTTGTCTTTTCACTTTCTGGGTTTTTTTTGGTGAAAAGAGGCACTTCATTTTAATGTCATTGAATTTATTACTTTCTCCCTTTATGGTTGGTGCTTTTTGTATTTCTTTTTTTTCTTTTTTTTTTTTTGTGGTATGCGGGCCTCTCACTGTTGTGGCCTCTCCCGTTGCGGAGCACAGGCTCCGGACGCACTGGCTCAGCGGCCATGGTTCACGGGCCCAGCCGCTCTGTGGCATGTGGGATCTTCCCGGACCGGGGCACGAACCCGTGTCCCCTGCATCGGCAGGCGGATTCTCAACCACTGCGCCACCAGGGAAGCCCTTTTTGTATTTCTTTAAAGAAATTCTCCCCTATCCCAATATCACAGAGAATTTCTCCTATCATAATGTTTCTTTGTGACCAAAAGTTTACTGGCATTTGGGGCAGGGCACTTATTCTTTATGTGGGGCTGGCTCTTACACTGCAGGACACTTTAGCATCCCTGGACCCTGGGTACCAAATGCCTTTAGCACTATTCCTTCCTGTCATAACAATCCCAAACACTCCCATACATTTTCAAATGTTCCCTGGGGGGAGGTACTACAAGTTGAGAACCTCTGAATTATATTTTCTTCTAAAAGTTTAAAGTATTTAGTATACCCAGAATTGATTTTTGTGTTTGATGTGAGATGGGAATCTAATTTTATTATTTCTTTATGGCTAACCAATTTTCCCAACACTAGTTATTATAGAATTAATCATTTCCCCCACTGATCTGCAATGCTACCTGTCACACAACAAATTTCAAACAGGTATAAGTTTATTTTTGAGTTTTTTATTCTGTTCCATTGGCCTATTTGTCAAACCTCTGTGCCAGTATTACACTCTTAAGTACTACAGCTGTATGATAAATCTTAATATCTGATAAAGTTTTTCTACCTTGTTCTTCAAGAATGCCTTGGCTTTTCTTTGCACTCCCATATAAATTGTAGAACCAACTTGTCACATTCCATGAAAAACCCTATTGGGATTTTGACTGGAATTATACTATGATTGATTCAGGGAAAAGGATATCTTTACAATATTGAGTAGCCCTACCTGTACAGAACATGGCTCTCTATTTCAATAAAGTTTTATAATTTTCTCCAGAGGATCTCTGACACATCTTTTGTTAGATTTTCTACATAGATACCTTATATTTTTATTGCTACAGTATCTTTTTAAAAATTGCATTTTTGATTCTTGTAGTTGGTGTATAGAAATGACTTATCTCCTTATATTCTCTCTTAAATGTATTCCAATCAGACTTTTTCACTTAGCTACATCAAAATTGTTCCTGGCAAGGTCACCCATGACTACACAGTTACTAAGTCCAATGGTCACATCTCAGTCCTCATCTCACTTGATTTCTCAGCAGCATATGACATAGTTGGTCACTCCCTCCTCCTCAAAACACTTCTTCACTTGGCTTCCAGGACAGCATACACTTTTGATTTTCCTCTTACCTCACTGGTTATTCCCTCTCAGTCTTTGCTGGTTCTTCCTCATTTCCCCAACATTTTAATGTTGGACTGTTCCAGGGGCCAGTCCTTAGACCTCTTCTCTTCTGTAGCTATCCACACTCCCTTGGTGATCACATCCATTCTCATGGTTTTAAATTCTATCCATATGCTAACACCCTATTTTGCAATGCTAGTTTAACTCACTCTCTGGAGCTATCATTCATGTGTGTGTGTATGTGTAAGGAAGGAATATATATATTCCTTCCTCCTGCTTGACATCTCCAACTCAACATGTCCAAACTGAACTCTTATTACCCGAAATTCAGCTTCCCACAGTCTCTCTCTCAGTTGCTCACTCCATCATTCCAGTTGCTCAGAGCAAAATCTTTGAGCCCTTGCTTTCTCTCACAGCACTCACAATATGTCAGAAAATCCTCCTCTACCTTCAAAATATATACAGATTCTTATCACTTTGCACAATCTACACTGATACCACACTAGTTCAAACCACCATTATCTCTTTAAGAAACAGCTTTAGGGCTTCCCTGGTGGCACAGTGGCTGGGAGTCCGCCTGCCGATGCAGGGGACACAGGTTCGTGCCCCGGTCCAGGAAGATCCCACCTGCCATGGAGCGGCTGGGCCCGTGAGCCATGGCCACTGAGCTTGCATGTCCGGAGCCTGTGCTCCGCAATGGGGAGAGGCCACAACAGTGAGAGGCCTGCATACCGCAAAAAAAAAAAAAAAGAAAAAAGAAACAGCTTTATTGAGATGTAATCTACATACCATACAACATACAATTTAACTATTTATAGTATATAATTCAATATATTTTAGTATATTCATGAATGGTGTGACCATCACTACAATCTACTTTTATAATATTTTTGTTCCCCCTAAAAGAAACCAGTACTCATTAGCAGTCATTCTCCATCCCCTCACCTCATGTTGCCCTAGGCAACCACTAATCTACTTTTTGTCTCTATACATTTGCTTATTCTGGACATTTCATATGAATGGAATCATAGAATTTGTGGTCTTCAGGTACTTCATTCCTCTTTATTGCCAAATAATATTCCATTGTATGAATATACAACATTTTATTTATATATTGATCAGTTGATGGACATCTGGGTTGTCTCTACTTTTGGGGCCAATATGAACAATGCTATGAATGTTTGTGTACAAGTTTTTGTGTGGACATATGTTTTCATTGGGTGTACAGGAGTGGAACTGCTGAGTCATAATGTAACTCTATGTTTTAGCTTTGAAGAACTACCAGCCTGTTTTCCAAAACAGCTGTACCATTTTACATTCCCACTAGTAGGTAGTGTGTGAGGGTTCCATTTCTCCACATCTTGCACCACTTATTGTTATCTGTCATTTTGACTCTAGCCATCCTAGTGAGTGGGAAATTGTTATCTCATTGTGTTTTTGATTTACATTTCCATGACGACTAATATTGTTGGACATCTTTTCATGTCCTTGTTGGTTATTTGTATATCTTCTTTGGAGAAATGTTTATTCAGATCCTCTGGCTATTTTTTTTAACATCTTTATTGGAGTATAATTGCTTTACAATGGTATGTTAGTTTCTGCTTTACAACAAAGTGAATCAGTTATACATATGTTCCCATATCTCTTCCCTCTTGCATCTCCCTCTGCCTATTTTAAAATTGAGTTATTTGTCTTTTATTATTGAGTTGTAAGAGTTCTTTATATATTCTAGATACAAGTCCCATATCAGATATATGATTTGCAAATATTTTCTCTACTTCTATGAGCTGTCTTTCCACTTACTTGAAGATATCACTTGTAGCAGAAAGGAAGTTCAATGAATTCCAATGTATGTATTTAATTTTGATGAAGTCCAATTTATCTATTTTTTTTCCTTTTGTTGCTTATGTTCTTGGTGTTGTACCTAAGGAACCATTGCCTAATACAAGGTCATGAAAATTTACACCAACGCTTTCTATGAGTTTTATAGTTTCAGCACTAAATTTAGGTCTTTGAGGTGTTTTAAGTTAATTTTTATACATGTTGTTAGGTAGAGGCCCAACTTCATTCTTTTGCATGTAGACAACCATTTCTGAAAAGACTATTCTTTCCCCCACTGAATTGTCTTGGCACCCTTGCCAAAAATCAATTGACCATAAATATGAGGGTTTATTTCTGGACTCTCAATTCTATTCCATTGATCTATATCTCTACCCTAATGTCAATACCACACTGTTTTGATTAGTTTCACTTTGTAAAAAGTTTTGAAATCTGAAGTAATTATGACCTCATAAAATTGTTAGGAAATGTTCCCTTATTTTCTATTTTTTGGAAGAGTTTGGAAGGATTGCTTTTGATTCTTCTTTAAACATTTGGTAGAATTTACCAGTGAAGCCATCTGGTCCTGGACCTCTTTTTGGTGGGAAGTATTTGATTACTAATCCAATCCATTTAATTTATACAGGTCTATGCAGATTTTCTATTTCTTCTTGAATCTTAAGTTTTGGCAGTTTGTGCCTTTCTAGGAATTTTCCTATTTCATCTACATTATATAATTTGCTGGCATAAAATTATTCATAGTATTCCTCTTATAACCCTTGTTTTTTAACATAGTTACAAAATTTTTTTTTCCTGCAGTGAGGACTTTTAAGACCTACATTCTTAGCAACTTTCAAATATGCAATACAGTGTTATTAATTATAGTCACCATGCTATACTTTACATCCTCATGACTTATTTTATAACTGGAAATTTGTACTTTTTCACTCTCCTCACCCATTTCATCTATGCCAATCCCCCAGCCCCCTCCTCTGGCAAGCAGCAATTTGTTCTCTGTATCTATGAGCTTGGTTATTTTTTGTTTGTTTGTTTGTTTGTTTTAGATTCCACATATGAGATCATGTGATATTTGTCTTTCTCTGACTTATTTCACTTAGCACGATGCCCTCCAGGCCCATCCAGGATGTCACAAATGGCAAGATTCCCTGCTCTTTACGGTGGAATAGTACTCCATTGTATACACAGTCAGCCCTCTGTATCACTGGGCTCCACATCCACAGATTCAACCAACCATGGATCAAAAATATTAGAAATATTTTTATTCCATAAAGTTCCAAAAAGCAAAACTTGAATTTGCTGCATGCTGGCAACTATTTACATAGCATTGACACTGTATTAGGTATTACAAGTAATCTAAAAATGATTTAAAGTATACAGGAGGGTGTGCGTAGGTTATATGCAAATATTATGCCTTTTTATATAAGGGATTTGAGCATTCGTGGATTTCTGTACCTGTGGGGTGTCCTGGAACCAATCCCCTAAGGAGACTGAGGGCTGACTGTATATACCACATCTTTATCCACTGATGAACACTTGGGTTGTTTCTATATCTTGGCTATTGTAAATAATGCTGCAGTGGACATGGGGGTGTATATATCTTTCTGAATTAGTGTTTTCATTTTTTTTTTTTGGTAAATACCCAGAAGTGGAATTGTTGGATCATATGGTAGCTCTATTTTTAATTTCTTGAGGAATCTCCATAATGGCTTTCCATAATGCCTGCACCAATTTACAATCCAACCAACAGTGTACAAGTGTTCCCTTTTCTCTACATCCTCTCCAACATTTGTCTTTTTGGTAATAGCCATTCTAACAGGTGTGAGGTGATATCTCATTGTGGTTTTGATTTGCATTTCCCTGATGATTAGTGATGTTGGGCAACTTTTCATGTATCTGTTGGCCATCTGTATGTCTTCTTTGAAAAAATGTCTGTTCAGATCCTCTGCCCATTTTTAAATCGGATTTTATTTTTTTGCTATTGAGTTGTAGTATAATCCTTTTTATTTCTATAACATTGGTAGTAATGCTTCCACTTTCATTTCTGATTTTAGTTATTTGAGTCTTGCCTCTTTTTTCTTAGTCATTTTAGCTAAAAGTTTGTCAATTTTGTTGACATTTTCAAAAAACAAGTTTTGGTTTCATTGATTTTCTATATTTTCTTTTTCATTTATTCCCTCTCTAATCTTTGTTATTTCCTTCCTTATCCTTGCTTTGGATTTAGTTAGCTCTTCTTTCTCATATTTCATAAGATGAAAGGTTGGGTATTGAGTTGAGATCTTTCTTTTTAACATAGGTGTTTATAGCCACAAATTTCCCTCTGAGCACTGCTTTAGCTACATCTCATACATTTTGGTATGTTGTTTCTTCATTTTCCTTCATTGCAAATTGTTTTCTATTTTCCTTTGTGGGTTTCTTTTCAATATAAAAATTTTTTTTTTGGCTGTGTTGGGTCTTCGTTGCTGTGCGTGGGCTTCCTCTAGTTGTAGAGAGTGGGGGCTACTCTTCAATGCGGTGTGCGGGCTTCTCATTGTGGTGGCTTCTCTTGCTGCAGAGCACAGGCTCCAGGCACATGGGCTTCAGTAGTTGTGGTGCGCAGGCTCAGTAGTTGTGGCTCACGGGCTTAGATGCTCTGCAGAATGTGGGATCTTCCTGGACCAGGGATTGAACCTGTGTCCCCTGCATTGGCACATGGATTCTCAACCACTGCGCCACCAGGGAAGTCCCTCCCTTGTGGTTTTTTTCTATGACCCACTGGTCATTTTAGGAGAGTGCTTTTAAATTTCCACATATTTGTGAATTTCCCAAATTTCCCTGTTATTGATTTCTACTTTCATTTCATTGTGGTCAGAAAACATACTTTGTATGATTTCACTCCTTCTATGCTCTATGGCCTAGTCTATGGTCTATTCTGGAGACTGTTCCATGTGCATTTGAGAAGAATGTTTATCCTGTTGTTTTCCAGTGGAGTGTTCCATAGATCTATGTCAGGTCTAGTTTAGGTCAAGTCTTCTATTCCCTTGATCTTCTGCCTAGTTGTTCTATCCATTATCGAAAGTGGGCATTGAATTCTCAAACTATTATTATTTGTCTATTTCTCTCTTCCACTCTGTCCAGTCTGTCAATTATTGTTTCATGTATTTTGGGACTCTGTTGTTAGGTACATATACATTTATAATTGTATCTTCCTGATGGATTGACCCTTCTATCATTATGAAATGTCCCTATTCATCTCTAGTAATTTTTTTTTGCTATAAAGTCTATATATTTTTTCCTTTTTTTTTTTTTGGCCATGTCGTGTGGCATGCAGGATCTTAGTTCCTTGACCAGGGATTGAACCCATGCCCTCTGCAGTGGAAGCATGGAGTCCTAACCACTGGACAGCCAGGGAATTCCCTATAAAGTCTATATTTTGATATTAGTTTAGCCACTCCAGCTTTTTAGGGTTGTTGTTTGCATGGAATATCATTTTTGATCCTTTTACTTTCAACCTATTTGTGCCTTTGGATGAAAAGTGTGCCTCCTGTAGACCGCATGTTGTTGGACCTTGTCTTTTTAAAAAATCCAGTCTGATAATATCTTTCTTTCGATTGGATTGTTTAATTCAGTCACATTTATTGTTATTATTTATATGCTTGGATTTACATTGCCATTTTGGTTTTTGTTTTCTATATGTCACATGTCTTTGTTTATTTGTTATCTTCCTTAGTATTAGGTGGATATTTTCTCATGTAACATTTTAATTCCTTTCATGATTTTTAAAATTATTTATTTTTGAGTTATTTTCTTTGTGGTTTTTCTAGGGCTTATAATATACATCTTATTAGAATCTACTTCAGATTTATACTTAGTTCTAGTGAAATATAGACATTTTATATAGTTTCATTGCCTCCCCCTTTTTGATATTATTGTCATACATACATATATATTTATATATGTAATAAATCCAACAATATATGGCTGTAATTATTACTTTATATAATTTTATGTCTTTTAAAAAGGCTGAGAGGAGTTCCCTGATGGCCTAGTGGTTAGAATTTGGCCCTAACACTGCGGAGGCCCAGATTTGATCCCTGGTCAGGGAACCATCCCTCATGTTGCACAGTGCAGCCAAAATACAATAAATAAATAAATGAATAAATAAATAAAGACTGAGAGAAGAGAGTAAATATATATTTATAGTGTTCACTAACATTCTTACTCTTCTGATTCTTTCCATTTCTTTCTGTGGATTGGAATTACCATTATTGTCATTTCCTCATTTCAATACAGCTTTCTTCCCATTCCCTTCCTTTGTGCTCTTATTGTCAAATATGTTATGTTTCTATATATTATAGTCCCAACAATACAATCATATTCATATTGTTTTATGTAATTGATTTTTAAATCAGTCAAGAGGGGAAAGGGGAAGAAATATGCAATTATATTGTCTTTTCTAATTACCCACATAATTACTTGCACAAGCATTCCTTGTTTTTCATGTGCATTCAAATTACTGACATCATGTGCTTCCAGCCTGAAGAACCTCACTTAGTAGGAAAGGTATTGCTAGGAAAGGTATCCTAGCAATTAATTCTATGGTTTTTTTTTCATCTGGGAATGTCTTTAATTCACCTTCACTTTTGCTAGATATATGATTCTTGGTGTTTTTTTTTTTAAACTGTCAGTAGTTTGACTATATCATCCTTCTTGACTCTATTGCTTCTGATGGGAAGTCAGCTGTTAATCTTATGGGGGTTCCCCTGTATGTGATGTGCTTTTTTTTCTCTTCCTGCTTTCAAGATTTTCTTTTTGTTTTTCAACATTTTACTATGATGATACTGGGTATGATCTCTTTGGGTTTACTTAGAATTAATTGAGTTTCTTGGGTGTGTAAAGTTTTTTTAAATCAAATTTGAGAAATTTTGGAATTCCCTGGTGGTCCAGTGGTTAGGGTTCTGTGGTTTCACTGCTGGGACCCAGGTTTGATCCTTGGTCAGGGAACTAAGATCCTGTGAACTGTGCAGGCAGTGTGGCCAAAAGAAAGGAAAAATAAATAAAAGGAGAAAATAAGAAATTTGAAAAGATTTCAGCAATTTTTTGGAATATCTTTTTCTGTCCTTTTAATGCTCTCCTCTCTTTTTAGTACTCCAATTATGCATATATTGATGCACTTATTTATATCCCACATTTCACTGAGGCTCTGTTCATCTTCAGTTTTTCTCTCTGTTCTTCAGATTGCATAATATCTATTGTTATATCCTCAAGTGGACTGATTCTTTCTTCTGCCAACTCAAATCTACTGTAGAGCCCCCTCTAGCAAATTTTTCATTTGTTACTAAACTTTTCAACTCCAGAATATACATTTGGTTCTTTTAAAATAATTTCCATTTCTTTCTTTTTTTAAAAAAAATAAATTTATTCATTTTATTTTGGGCTGCATTGGATCTTTGTTACTGTGTGTGGGCTTTCTCCAGCTTCAGTGAGTGGGTGCCACTCTGTTGTGGTGCATGGGCTTCTCATTGTGGTGGCTTTCCTTGTTGCAGAGCACAGGCTCTAGGTGCACAGGCTTCAGTAGTTGTGGCTCGTGGGTTCTAGAGCGCAGAGTCAGTAGTTGTGGCGCATGGGCTTAGTTGCTCCATGGCATGTGGGATCTTCCTGGACCAAGGCTCGAAACTGTGTCCCCTGCATTGGCAGGCAGATTCTTAACCACTGTGCCACCAGGGAAGCCCTAATTTCCATTTCTTTATTGATAATTTATATTTATTGAGACATTGCCATCACACATTCCTTTACTTCTTTTAAGCATAGCTACCTTTAGTTCTTTGAGCATACTTATAACAATTGTTTTGAAATCTCTGTCTGCTACATCCTCCACTTGAGCCTCTTTAAAGAGAGTATTTTTATTGCTTTTCTTTTTTTTCCCTCTGTGTATGGGTCATATTTTCCTGTTTTTTGGAGGAGGGGCAGGAAAAAATTACTTTTCTCATTATTTTTTGTTGTTGAAATCTGGACATTGTAGACAATATATGGTAGGAACTATGGGATACTGATTCCCCACCTCACCCCAGGCTGGTGCTTTTAATTTCTTGGTTATTTGTTTGATAACTTGAATGAACATTGTAAAGTTTATCCTCCCTATAGTGTAAAGCTTGATGTCCCTGCTCTGATTTTTTCCCCTTGTTTTAAATTTCTTTGCTTCACTACCTAGGGGGTACTCCTGGGTTGGCACAAGCCATTTATTGTCAAGGTTGTGCTTAAGCCTCCCAAGTCAGTTAGATTTTTAAGATTTATCATTGGATATCTTTGTGGTTTGGAGGCTACTATCACAGTTCAGGGTTTATATTGGGCTGGCCAAAAAGTTTTGCCCAGGTTAGATTGGAAGCTGGGTGGAGGAAAAGTGATCTGGTTTTCTTGACCATGCCTGCTTGGACTTGAGCTTCTGCAACATGGAGCTGGGAGAGATGAAAAATTCCAGCAGCCTGCCCTTCCCTTGGTGAAATCATAACCCCAGACTCGGTACTGCAGGGGGAAGAAACCTCCATCCTCTTGGCTGCATCTGCCCAGAGTAGTGAGTTTGGGGTAGAGATTCTGCAAAGCAGAGGTGGGGTGGGGGGAGTTGTGATAAGAGAGTGAGTCATGGCTCAAATGCCATAGACTTTTGCTATTCTTTTCTTTTTTTTTTTTTTTTTTGGTACACAGGCCTCTCACTGTTGTGGCCTCTCCCTCTGCGGAGCACAGGCTCCAGACACGCAGGCCCAGCGGCCATGGCTCACGGGCCCAGCCGCTCCGCGGCATGTGGGATCCTCCCACACCGGGGCATGAACCCGTGTCCCCTGCATTGGCAGGTGGACTCTCAACCACTGCGCTACCAGGGAAGCCCGACTCTTGCTATTCTTGGCTTTGGTGATCTTCTTACTTATCTTGTTTTATATTTTAATAATTTTTGCTTTTGTGTCTATTATTTCCTTCCTTCTGTTTTCTTTGGATTTATTCTATTGTTTATTATCTAACTTCTTAAGTTGAATGCTTAGCTCATTAACTTTCAGCCTTTCTTCCTTTTTTTTTGGCTGTACTGAACGGTTTGTGGGATCTCAGTTCCCCAACCAGGGATCGAACCGTGGCCATGGCAGTGAACGCTTGGCTACCAGGGAACTCCCTCTTCCTTTTTAATGTACTCTCCTAAGGCTATAAACAGCCCTGTAACCACCACTTTACGTGCAACATACAAGCTCATTTCTAAATATTTTCTAATTTCCATTAAGATTTCTTCTTTGACCCAAAGAGTTATTTAAAAGTGTTTTTAAATTTCCAAAACTGTATTTTAAGAAAAACACTATATATTTGGATTTATTTATATTGTCTTATTTTATTCCATGAGTTCCATTTTTGCTGTGTTTTTTCTTTTCCTCTTTTGAATCAATTGATTTTTTCTTGTTCCACTTTTCCACTTCTATTACTTTGGAAGATATTCATTCTTTTTCTCTTCTTTTAGTGGCTATCTTTGAAATTCTAACATGCTTACTTAATTCAATAAAACCTAGAGTTAATTAACATATGTACCCTCTTCTCAAAGGGACCCCTATAATGTTTTGACTCTAATTCTCAACAACATGAGTTGCTATTGTGAAGCCTTTAAATTCTGTGTTTTTTGTCTTCTTTTAATCCCACAAATTATAAATTTCTAATATTACCCACATGTTTAACTTTTGTTTTCTACTTAATGTTTTATTGTATATCTCAGAACTTCTTTTTTGGATAATTTTCCTTATTCAGTGACAAATGTTGGTGGTAAATGTTGCCATGGCTCACGGGCCCAGCCGCTTTGCGGCATGTGGGATCTTCCCGGACCGGGGCATGAACCCGTGTCCCCTGCATCAGCAGGCAGACTTTCAATCACTGCGCCACCAGGGAAGCCCGGTGGTAAATGTTTTAAAATTTTTTTATATTAAAATGCCTTTATGTTGCCTTTATTCTCTGAAGAGTTTCACAGTATATATAATTTTTTGGCTCTTTTCAGTTTATTGCATGAAGGAGTTACACTAGTCCAAGTTAAAAGCAGACCCCAAATGGTTACATTATACAAGCTGTGAGGTTTTCAAACTTGTGACAAGGGAGAGAAGGTAAATTCTGCTCATTGCAAGGAAATCCTCACTTAAGCTTCAGTGAGCCAGAAGCATTTAAAACCCACGAGCTTTCAGCTGATCATCCTTAGCCAGTCCTATCTTTACGAGGAACTGGCATATGTTCTAGCACTGGTCACCCTGTAGCTGAATTACTTCTCCATATTCTGGATGTTCAAGTGCAGTACCATTGCAGCAAATTTCTTCTTAAATGTCTTCACTAGTTTCTTTTTATCGTAATCATCAGTGATCCCTTGGACAGTAGTAAGGGTCTTCCTGCTGTTTCTCTGTTGAATTCTTATATGGATATAATCCTCAGTGCCAGCAGGAAGCAGATCATCACCCTTACTTGCACCAGCAAAGGGGTCGAAAGAGCAGAGGTTCTGGATAGCGGACATATGATATGATTCCTTTTCCTTGGTGGAAATGGCCTGCAGAAGGTGGCAGCTGGAGAAGGCAGGTGGGGGGGGACAGAGAGTCGGGAAGTGAGGGGGCAGCTGCTGAGTCCTTGGTGGAGGATCAGTGAGTGGGCCACAGTATATATAATTTTAAGATGAAAATTATTTTCTCTAAGCACTTTCAACATTATATTCTAATATGGCTTCCAATGTTGCTGCTGAGAAGTCACCTATTGGTCTAATTGTTGTTATTTCGTATGTGATCAGTCTTTTCCTTCTAGCTTGTTTTAAGATCTTATTTGTGTTTCTGGTATTCTGCAGTTGACTGTGATGCATGTAGATATTAATTTCTTTTTATTTATCTTGCCTGGAATTTCTTAGTTTTCCCGAATGTGCAGATTTTTGTTTTTTCAAAATTCTGGAAAATTTCCAGCTATGATTTATCTGAATGGTTCTCCCCCTTTCCTATTATTTCTTTGTAGAATTCTAAAGAGATTAATATTGGGCCTTTTTGCTTTATTTGCCATATCTCTTAAGCACTCATATTTTCCATCTCTTTGTACCTCTTTTTTGAATTTTGTGTGATTTTTTTCAGATGTATTTTCCAGTTTCCTAATTTCTCTTCAACTGATGCATAAAACTTCATCAAGGTTTTTAATAACAATTATTATATTTTTCATTTCTAGGTATTCTACTTAGTTTTTTTTCAAACCTAGCAGGTCATTTTTTAAAACATCTTTATTGGAGTATAATTGCTTTACAATGGTGTGTTAGTTTCTGCTTTATAACAAAGTGAATCAGTTATACATATACATATATCCCCATATCTCTTCCCTCTTGTGTCTCCCTCCCTCCCACCCTCCCTCTCTCACCCCTCTAGGTGGTCAAAAAGCACGGAGCTGATCTCCCTGTGCTACGTGGTAGCAGGTCATTTTTGATAGTCTCTTGCTCTTTGCTCTGTACTTTTTTTATTTCCTTAAATGTATTTAACATATCTATTTAATATCCTGTATATGATAATGTAAATATCTAAAATCTTTGTGGGTCTAGTTATGTTTTACCTTTTTTTCCCCTGTTGACTGCTTCCTCCTGGAAGTTGGTTTTCTTGTGTAAACTGTGACTTTTGATTATGAAGGAGTTTGTTAGAACTCTCTGTGGGATTTCCATGTGGTCCGAGAGTAACAGTGCATTCTCCCATGAAAGCTTTCAATTTGATTTTCCCTGGTGTTTGAGGCATCACAAACCTAGGTCCACTTTAAATTAAAAATCGTGGCCTGTGGTTTTTTGTGCCATTCACATAATATATATTCAATCTCCAAACCAGTTGTCATAAAATCTCAGGGAGGTATTTTTTAAAAAAATTCTACTCAAAGTTAAAACTTAGACAAAAAAATTTCCTTACTGTCTGTCCCTTCTCCCCAGCTGCAGGCCTCTGTTGTCTAATACTGTAACCACTTAGCCACATGTGGCTATTAAATGTAAATTAGTGAAAATAAAATAAAATTAAAAATGTAGTTCCTCCGTCTCACTAGCCACAATTCATGTGCTCAATAACCACATGTGGCTAGTGGGTACCGTTTTGGTCAGTGCAGATATAGAACATTTCCATCATTGTGAGAGTTTTATTGGATAGTGCTGCTCTAGAACATTTGAATCTACACATGTCTCCAGGGTGTGTGGTGTCTTCAGAACTAGGTTACACCTTTGAACAAACGCTTGACAATCTGTGTCTTAGTCTGTATGCTTGTTCCCTGAAGATGTCCAAGTCCTAATACCCAGAATCTGTGAATATGTTAACTTACATGGCAAAAGGGACTTTGCAGACATGATTAACGATCTTGAGATGGGGAGATTATCCTGGATTATATGGGTGAACTCAATGTAATTACAAGGATTTTCATAAGGGAAATAGGAAAGCAGGAAATACACAGTCAGAGAGGTGATGTGGTGACAGAAGCAGAGGTTGGAGTGAGGTACTTTGAAGATGGAGGAAGGAACCATGAACCAAGGCATGCAGGAGACCTCCAGAAGCTGGAAAAGGCAACAAAACAGATTCTTCCCTAGAACCTCCAGAAGGAATGTAGTCCTGTGACCCATTTTATACTTTTAACCTCCAGAGCTGTATGAGAATAAATTTGTGCTGTTTTAAGCCACTAAGTTCGTGGTAATTTGCTACAGTAGCTATAAGTCATACAAACTATGAAAGGGGCCAGTTAAGAAAGGCTCTATTTTAATATACCAGAAATGTGTGGCTGCCAAATGGCATTAAGTTATTCTTATATCTACTAATTTCCCCTTCCTATATTTCTATTTGGCCCTGAGGGTACAAGGCCCATGCAAACAGAAATTTTAGAAGGGAGACTGATGCAGGAACCTATACTCTCATTCATTTATTCAACAAATATAAATATATACTGAGTGTTTATCATACTCCAAGCACTGTTTTAGGTGCTTGACATATATTAGTGAATAAAAGAAAAAAATCTCTGCCCTCAAGAAGCTTACATTCTAGAGGATAGACAGAGTTGATAAACAATAAACATAATACATAAGTAAATTACACTGTATGTTAGCAGATGATTAGTGCTATTGGTGAAAAAAAAGTGTGAGTGGTCAGGGAGGGGGGATGGGCAACTATAGTCTTAAATATGGTGGTCAGGGTAAGTCTCATTGAAAAAGTTGCAATTGAGCAGAGACTTGAAGAAGTTAGTCATGTGAACATCCACAGTAAAGCATTCTAAGCAGAGGAAACATCCAGTGCAAAATATTGAAGTGGGAGTGTGCCTTGTGCCTGATATCTTCTAAGAACAGCAAGTAGGACAGTGTGGTGGACAGAGCAGTAGGAAATGAGGTCAGAGAGGTGAAAGAGGGCGGATCATGCTGGGTCTTGTAGGGTACTGCAAGGCCATAAGCTTCATACTGAGGAGGACCCCTGATTTTTAGGGTAGACAAGTGTACAATGAGCATAACACTCAGAATACATAAGAAGAGATATAGCGCTTAGAGAATGGATGAATTTTTAGATGCTGTGAGTGGCGAGCTTTCTTCTGAGCACCACACTTTTGTACCCATTTGCTTCCTGAACTTTTCTACTTGTATGTTGATTGGTGACTCAAACTCAAATTGCTCCAAATAAACTCCTGATCTTCTGTCTTAAACCCTTTTCTCTTCTTCTGTTCTCTATCCCACTTAATGATATCCTGTTAGAAATCTTGGAGTCATCTCCTGATTCTGCTTTTTCCCACTCCACTATGTCCAATCAGACTCCCAACCCTGTCAGACTTAGTGTAGATATGTCCTCTTCTCTGCTTCCTCTGCCTTCACCTTGGTTGAAGGCTTCATCTCTCACGGGACCTCTGTAATCACCTCCATGGTTCTATAACGTGTGTACCAACTGTAGTTGCCACAGTTCCAAAACTGATCGTGCCACTCCCTCTTTTAAAGATCTCTCCTGGGGACTTCCATGGTGGTGCAGTGGTTAAGAATCCACCTGCCAATGCAGGGGACATGGGTTCGAGCCCTGGTCCGGGAAGATCCCACATGCTGCAGAGCAACTAAGCCTGTGTGCCACAACTACTGAGCCTGCGCTCTAGAGCCTGCGAGCCACAACCACTGAAGCCTGCGTGCCTAGAGCCTGTGCTCTGAAACAAGAGGAGCCACCACAATGAGAAGCCCATGCACCACAACGAAGAGAAGCCCCCACTCGCTGCAACTAGAGAAAGCCTGCATGCAGCAACGAAGACCCAACACAGCCAAAAAATAAATTTAAAAAAAAGATCTCTCCTGGCTCCCACTGCTTGTAGAATCTTGACCCATCTCTCCTTCTATTCTCACTTTCCAATATGCTTTTCTATGTGTCCCATACTCCAGCCATACTGAACCTTTCAGTATAATCCCAGCATATTCCGCCCTATCACAAGTATATATATATACCTGAAAAAGCAGTACCTGCTAGCTATTATGATTATCAAGAAACAACAGATTCTTTCTTCCAGGAATGCCCTTATTCTCTCTCTTCACCTGCAAAAATACTTATATACCTTTCTACTCAATTCAAATGCCACCTCCTCTGTGAAGCCTTTCTTGTTTCCCTCAGTAGGGTTTGTTGCTACTTCTTGTGTGTAGCTCCAGCATTCTGTATCTATAGCCCCTGGGCCACTTAATACAACACATCGTGATTATTTGATTACAGATCTGCCTCCCCCAACAGACTGCAAGCTCCTTGAGGGCAGGTACCATCTCTACTGATTTTTTCATGCCTAGTAGCTAGTAGTGTCTGGCCCAAAGGAGGTACTCAATTATTATTTGGTGAAATAAAGAATGAATGACTGAAATGATTCAGGAAATATCTATGACTTGCTAGTTAAGAAGAAAGATCAAAAGAGGGGAATTTCATACACAAAGCAGCTGGCCTGATAGCTCAGAGCTGGGAGGGGTAGCCACAAAAAGGCTAAAATTGAAGATGTGGGCTGGGTTATAATGGGAGACGAGAGCAAACAGGAAGGATTGGGTGGACCTAGCTGGGGAAGTGCTGTGAAGCCACTGCCCAAAGTCTGGATTTTCATTTGAATGAGTAGGGAGTTGCTGGAGAGTTATTAGAGACACGGCTGAAGTGAAGCCATGAAAAATGACCTGCACTGCACAGCTGGAAGGAGGAAGCAAGGCCAGCCAGAAGGCAGTCACAATAACCCAGAGCAGAATGGGCATGGCAAGTGCAGGCAGGAGATTCAGCGGGCACAGAAAAGGAGGGGGCTAGATTTGGTGAATGATTGCATTTGGTAGAAGACACAAAGGTAGTGAGAATTGCTGAAGATGATTAAAAGCAGAGTAGTGCAGAGAAAGAACATGAGACCAGCAGTTAGGAAATCAGGGTTCAGTTACAGCACAAAAATTATTCCCTATCAACTTAGTCTTCCTGTGCCTTACCTTCCTATATAGTAAAACAAAGAGGTTCCCCATTCAAATTATCAGCAAATCCAGAATCCTTCAACTCTACTTCAAAAATATCTCTTGAATCACACCATCTTCACTGCCACCACCCTAGTTCAGGCCCCAGCAGTCCTCAGCTGGACCAGTGTATTAGCCTGGACAGTGGTCTCTGCACCCTCTCTTGTCCCCACACTATGTGGTCTCCACACAACAGTCAGCACCATCTTCTGAAAATGTCAATTTGCTTATGTTACTCCTCTGCTTAAAAACTCTTCGACTCCAACTACAATTAGAGTTAGATTACACTCCTCACCTCAGCCTACAAGTCTCCTACATAGCGTGGCTTCTGCCTGCCTATCTGACCTCATCCCACCGCCCCCACCTCACTCAATACACCCCAGTCGCACAACCTTTCTACTTTTTCTTGAGCATATCCAGCTCTTTCCTACCTTTTCACATGCTGTTCCCTGGAATGCAGCTTTGTCTGACTGGTTTCTTCATGGCTTTGGTACTTCAGACCTAGATTTGATCCCCTCAGAGAGGTCAGTCCTGATCTCGGTATCATCTGTTTATTTCCTTAGCACTTATCAAAATCTGTAATTATTTTATTATTTGTTTACTGCTGATCTCCTAGGCGATTACAAGTTCTAAAAGGTAGCACCCCCCTGTCTACTTCATTGTGCATTTGTGAGTGAGTGAATGAATGAATGAAAGGGGTGATGGAAGCAGAGTTCACCAAAAATGGAGTTGTGAAGAAAAATGGAGGAAAAGATTTTGAAAAGAGTTCCATGGAATCTTGAGGATAGCATAACTAGTTTCACCCAGCTCGTAGTATAAACTATTAAAAGGAATCGAGATAGGAGACAGAGGGCTCAGGCAAAAAATCATGGAGAATAACAGAAGCTGCAGCTAATGGAACTCAATTCAAATTACCAGAAATTTGTTGAGTACTTAACTATCTGCCAGACTCTACGCTGGGCCTCACTGTGAGGCATATAAAGATGAGTGAGTGGACACTTCAAGAGTTTATATTCAGGAGGCCAGAAATAGGAGAGAAGGAAGTGCAAGTGATGATAAAAGGCAGAATTTAATCAAAGGGCACTGGGGCTCAGAAGAAGGGGCTCAGGGAAGGCTTCAGAGAAAATTACTCTGATGCTGAAGTCAACAAGTTTCAGTCTACAATGAAACAGGAGCAGATGCTTCTCTCCGCTCTTCCCCACAAAATACTTTTGAAAAGTAGGATGGAAAGCAAAATATTTTTCAAGATGACTTGAGGCACTGTGTTAGTGGGGAAACAACTACGTGAGGAGTTTTGGCCCTACCATTCACTATTTGGGAGACCTTGGACAATTTGCTCATTTCTTTTTCCTAACTATTATTGAGGGCCTGTGCTAGGCACTTTCATATATACTATTGAATCATTTACCTTTTCTAAGCTTCAGGTTTCTCCATTCCCTTTGAACTTTAGCAGACTAGATTTCTGGTTCCCAAACAGTTGGTGCTGGGTACAGACCTGCAGGTATTCCTTTTTGCTGTCAGGTAGCACCCACACTTTTGCACTAAAGCAACAGACTGGCTTTTGGTAATATCCTAAAGGCACTAGAGTGCACTTTGGCTATTTGGCAGATGGGGAAAAAGATGAAAAAGTTTAAGAAGTGAAGCATAAGTTTCTTTGTGGCACTGTTGGATTAGCACATTTTGAAGTGGTAAACAGTGGGGTCTGCCTGCCATGGTAACCCGTTGTATATTGGGAAATGGAGATATTAAGGTGTCAAGAAATGACCACCCTAAAATGTTACTAATATTAAGGTAAACTGTAATGCCAGAAATTGTAACATGATTGTCTCAAGGTATGCTGTAAAGACAGGTACTTAGATGACTGGCAAAGTGAGATGGGTGAACAAGAGAAAATCTGTCAGTGCATCTCCAGAAATGACCATGGAGAGGACTATTTATTTTTGGACAATGGCGTCTCTGCTTCTGTAGACAGAACTATTCCTAGTATGGAGAAGGGCAATTTCTCAGGTACCTAGGCTTGATTAAAAGAAGAACAAAACTCCAGAGACTATCCAATTCCTTTTGTTCTAATTAGGTGTTTGCTGAGCAGCTTTATGGTGTATAACTGGTTTCTTGTCTGGGACGACCCACCAGCCAGGAGGGCCTTTATGCTGTTGATGAAAGGCTTGTCTTGCCTAATATACTGCTCATTATAAATGACCACCTTGAGGTCTGCTTTATAAATCAGTCTCTGTGGCTTTGGCACCATGATTCATTCCCCAGAGACTTAATCATCACATGACTGAAAATGGGAGAGAAATGTGAGGTGGAAAAACTACAGAGCAGACCGGCTGGAGTATCCTCAAGTGCTCCTCTCCTCTGAGGTCTGGCCTGAAACAGCCAGTGGCTTTACCTATTAAATTACAGCAATAATCATCT